>NC_136067.1:1396075263-1396675263 GCF_964261635.1 Lissotriton helveticus
TAATTACCTGAGCTAACTATAACGTATGCCACTGCAATGCACTGCTTATGACCTCACATATTAAATCACTCATGACATGGTCAGTGATTTCACAGATGACATCTCAAATTACATCACTGATGCCATTACACAGTGAGTGTGTTTCGTAAAATGTTTCTGAGACTTAAATATATATACTAAGCTACTGCATAAGATAAATTACCATTCTTTCTTTACTACTGAGTGATATGTCTAACATATGTTATCTGAGTGGCTGCATGACTGGCTGTATCAGTGTGTGTGTGCGTGTCTGAGTGGCTGCATGGGTGTGTGAGTGGGTGTGTAAGTGTCTGTATGGATCTGTCAGTGGATGTGTGAGTGGCTATATAGGTCTATCTGTGGGTATGTGAGTGGCTGTAAAGGTCTGTGAATGGAGTTATGAGTGGTTTTCTGTGAGTGTGAGTAGGTGAGTGAGTGTTTGAATGGCTGTGTGAGTGGTTGTCTGGGTGTGTGAGTGGTTGTATGGGTATGTGAGAGATTGTATGGGTTTGAGTAGTTGTCTGAGTAACTGTGTGAGTACATGATTGGGTATGTGAGTGCTTATATGGGTGTGTGAGTGGGTGTATGAGTGTGTGTATGGGTGTGTGAGTGGGTGTGTGGGTGTATGAGTGGGTATGTGAGAGGTTCTATGGGTGTATAAGTGGGTGTGTGAGTACTTGTATGGGTCTGTGAGTGGATGTGTGAGTGGTTTGGTGGGTGTGTGAGTGGTTCTGTAAGTGGTTGTATTTGTATGTAAATGGCTGTGTTAGTGGTTGTATCAGTGTGTGAGTGGTGTTGTGGGTCTGTGAGTGGGTTTGTGAGTGGTTGTGTGGATGATGTTATGAAATCTGTGCCGAAATATAACATCCCTGTAACCTATGTTTTTTCAGTGAATTTCTAAGATGTTGTTTAATTCTATTTCCTAACTAAAACGTCCCTGCAACCTTTGTTTTTTTCAGTGAATTTCAAAGATTTTACTAACTCCATTTCTCGACTGTTATGTCCCTCAGATGTTTCATTTTCTTAGTTAATTTGTAGGATTTCTTTTTAATTCTATGTGTATTACAATTTATTTTGATATTTAATTTATTTTTTTTGTTTGAACTGTAGACATCCTTTTTTTATAAATTTACTTTATATATGTTTAAAAAAGTAAAAATCACATATGTGCTTAATGTAAAGTATATGAAGTTTTTTAATGTAACTAAACACATTTTTTTAAAGTATTTTTTGGGGTACTGCGGTACTTTCACAGATCAGTAAACATAGAAGGACTAATGCTCTAAGAATGGCTGAAGTTACACCTTCCGCCCAGGGTGAACATCTACAACCTCTTGAAGATGAGAAGGAAGATACATCACCTTGAAGAAAAGAAAGTGATGTCTGGAAGCACTTTACTATACCTTCAGGAGAAAAGAAGGTAACCACAAAATGTGTGCAGTTCAATATTTGCAGCAAGTAGTTATCCAGAGGCACTGCAAAAGAAGTATTCACATGGGGCAAGTTCCACATGGAAATAACTAAACAATTCATGAACGGGTTTACAACCAGAGAAAGCAGGTACAGCATGACAGTCGACCTCTACAGCAGCCTTGAGAAAACCACCATCAGCTGCAGTCATTACAGTACCAGCTGCTTGCAAAGAATTGAGTGACCTGGTTAGTCACTGTGCAAAATGCCACATGCTTGTCGCTGTATTTATTTATTTATAAACAAATGTATTCTGTGGGTGCAATGTTGTATACAGTGAAGAAGCATCACTGTTTGTTTTGTTTTTTGCTTCTAGTAGCTACATGATGTTTTTTGAAGACTGAAGGCAGTTGCTTCTTTGCATTTCTGCATTCTTACCCTTTTTACTACCCTGTTCAGTATTTGTTCAAAAAATTAAAAATAAGAAAAAACGTAAAGAACTGTTTAAAAAACCCTTCAAGATAAAAAAAACAGTTCTTGTTAGAATTGGTATCTAGTCAAACAATGATCTAAGTTTGTGTTTTAATGTGTCAGTGACTGTATTGTGTGAGAGTGGGTGTGTCAGTGTGTGAATCAGTATATACCTGTGTGTGTTATTGGATGCATTAGTGCTTGGCTAAGTGTGTCAGTGTCTGCACTGCTCTATCCTTGGGTATGTTAATGTGTGCTCTGGTGAATGCCAGGGTGTGTCAGTGTATGCATCAGTGTGTGCCTAAGTGTGTTATTGGATGCATTAGTTTTTGGCTGGGTGTGCCTGTGTCTAAATTGCTGTATGCCTTAGTGTGTCAGTGAATTAATTGGTATGTCCCTGAGTGTGTCAGTATATGCATCAGTGTGTGTTACTGGATGCCTTACTGTCTGCCTGGGTGTATCAGTGTCTGCATTGCTGTATGCCTCGGTGTGTCAGTGTCTGCATTGGTATGTCCCTGAGCGTGTCAGTGTGTGTTTGGGTGTGTTATTGTTGCATTAGTGGTTGGCTGGATGTGTCAGTGTCTCCTTCACTGTATGCATGGTGGTGTCAGTGTCTGCTTTGGTGTATGCCTGGGTGTCAGTGTATGCAACACGGTGTGCCTAAGTGTGTTATTGGATGCATTAGTGTTTGGCTAGGTGTGTCAGTGTAGGCATCGGTGTATGCCTGGGTGTGTCAGTGTATGTATCAGTGTGTGCCTGTGTGCTGCTTAATGCATGTTTAGTGCTTAGCTGGGTGTGTTAGTGGCATTATTAGTGTGTGGTTTGGTGTGTAACTGCCTGTATCAGTATGTATCTGGGTGTTTGAGAGACTCTAACAGTGTTCGGCTGAATATCTAAGTGGATGTATTGATATGTACGTGATTGTGTCATTGGCTTTATAAGTATGTGCCTGGGTGTGTAAGTTTCTGTATCAGAGAGTGGCTGGGTGTGTCAGTAGTTGTATCAGTCAGTGTTTGGGTATGTCAGTAGCTACATCAGTGTGTCCCTTGGTGTGTCAGTGGTTGTATCAGTGTGAGCCTGGTTTTGCCTGACTGTATGAACGTGTGCAAATTACATACTATTTAATTACATACTATAAGTAAGCACTCAAATCTAATTTCAAACACATTCATGTATGCTGGCATAATAAAACGAATATTCATTCAGCATACTACTCCCTCCTTCTCCTTTCCTGCGCATTGTATTTTAGTTAATATTCTCATTGAAGCACCCTTCTATTTTCCCTTCTAGCATAGTGTCTAGAAGCTACACATTTTCTTTCAGCTTAAATACACTCACTATTTTTTTCAAAAGATACTTTTACATACTACAACCTAATTAACATACCTGAAAAAGATCTTTATTTTTTCTCTGAGTTTTATTTCTATGTCCGGTAACATCTGTTTTCATTCCAAATCTCCAATCAGAACTCTTCAAACCACCAGATCTCTCAGTAGAAAAGAGGCTAAAATGGCTAGCCCCTCACCATATGCTCATACTAATGCTGCTCTAGTTAACAAATCACAGGATTACTTTCATCTTTCTTTTTTGTTATACCATTTCTAAATGGACAGTATTTCTTTTACCCTTTCCATATTTCAAGCAAAGAAGCCCAATTTGTTTTTTTTCCACGAATCTGCAAATCTTTTGTGACACGCAGCGCCGCCCCGTGTAACTTTACAGGGGTTCGCTGGTCCACACAGGATCTATGACTGCGTGTGTGAGTGTCTAAGTGGGTCTGTATTTGGTTATGTCAGTGTTTGGGTGACTCTATCAGTGGGTGTGTGACTGTGTCCGTGAGTGGGCGTTGAGGGTCTGTGAGTGGGTGTGCAGTGTGTGTGTGGATCTGTGCATGTCTGAGTGGCTGTTTTAGTGGGTGTGAGTGTCTGAGTGGGTCTGTGAGTGGGTGTTCAAGTATCTAAGTGGATTCGTCAGAGGGTGTGTGAGTGTCTGAGTCAGCTTTTTGGTGTCTCTGTGGGTTTGTGAGTGGGTGTGTGAGTGTCACTGTGGGTCTGTGAATGGGTGTATGAGTGTGTCTGTGGTTATGTGAGTGGGTGTGTGAGTGCCTCTCAGGCCTGTGAGTGGGTGTGAGAGTATCTTTGTGGGTCTGTTAGTGAATGTGTGTGTATATTCATATCTTTGTTTTAATTCACAGCGAGATCCACAGATCCGTCGCGAAGTTACACTGGCGTCACGTGGAGTGCAGCGATGGGCTCCACAGATCTCGTAGTTGTGGGAAAAAATTTTTTTTAAGTAACTTCTTACCCAAAAAAAACTACTTTTTACTATCCCTCTTACAGGAATATGGGGTCAGTGAACCTCAACCCTGACCCCTTCATCTGTTTTACACACTACTTTTGAGCCCCAGGGACCGTTTCCAGACACCTAAGACTCCGAGCGCCTTATGGCTCCCTGGTAAACCTAAGGGCTTCTATGAATGTGCATAATGCAATGTCTGCCCCTTTGCATATAACAAACTCACGGAATTCCAGTATAACACTGCCACTACACACTCAATATAGCAATTCTTTAATTGCAATTCCAGATTTGTTGTGTATTGCATAGGTGCCAATGTTGACTTATATACATTGGTAGCACAATACATCCCTTAAAGGAGCGTATTCAGGAACTCATGAGGGCCATACGTAATAACAGCACAGAGTATACTCTTGCTGCCCACTTTAACACAGTACACCCTTCCATGACAATGACCAATATCCGATTTCATGGGATAATGTAAATACCTTGCCACAAGGGGTGGGGACAGGACACTAGCGTTTAGAGAAGGAGAAACACAGTGGATTTTGAAGTTACAGGCTGTGGATTCGGGCCTGAACATTGACAGGGAGCTACATGTATTTCTAACAGAATAAAATTTTTACACCAATGCATGGGTAGCCCTGATGACAGAATGTTCCTTCTTAATGTGTATTACAATGTACATTTATAACATTGCACTGTTTTTGTATGGCGGAATCCAACGTATTTTGACTTAAGTGACACATTAGCACTAATATCTTTTCGAACACCAAGTGCAAATTTCGATATATCATTTTGCATCTATGTCTTATATTTTGATTACCAGGACAAACTTGCACAGATTAGGAATGGAGGACTAGCTATTTGAGAATCGACTCATGAATTGTGACGCGTTCATGCCCATATCTACGCTCTCTCGGACTAGCACTTTAAAACGTGAGTGACTTTTGACAGTTATTTAAATCGGACCTTACTAAATAGAAGAATGCCTGCAGCTTCTTCTCTTCTTCTTTTACTCACTGTTTGAGAAGTCTAGACTACATGAACTGCTGAAATAGTTTCTCCCTATGGCTCTTCCACAACATTTGAAAGACATCAACAGAGTTCAAACAGCACATATAAGGTGTTTATTTATACCTTATCTTCTCTTAACTAGTCATTAAGGATATACCGGCTACATAGAACTATTTACCTTTATGCCTTAGGACTTATTTCTTGGCTACTCTTTTTCGTTATAAAGACAACACGACATTGGTGGATACTTATGTATTTACTAAATGTCCCTTAATAAATTATTCATGAATGCTATTACTAATATTGCAGCCTTGAAAAAGTTATGAATGTAACGAAACACGTGTCGTCTGTCATGTCTCTATTTCACTGTGTTATTCTGTTCTTCCAGCAACAAGAACTGGACCTTCAAAAAATAACTGTATAAACATTAAATGTTTTTGAAAAAATCTTTTTCTTGTATGAATATATGTACAGTATGTATTGACTAAATGTCACACTGATTATTAAATTTGAGAGAACCTCAGAACAAATCCAATTATTGTCATATCCTGTGATTTGAGCCATCGATAGAATACATAGATCTTGTGTTTCAATTTAAAAAAAATCTATTTTTTAGTAATATTGTTGAGTGCCGAGGTACATCTGTCTGTCTACCGTTTCCCGACACATGACATGGCGGCCGCAACTTTTTTCTCAGGTTGTGACCAGCCAATCAGGGCCTTGCTGTGTCACATGGAGCCGAGGATCCACTGCGGGTGGATCAGCAGAGAGTCTGCATCTCTAGATATATATATTTGTTTTTCCTTTAACATCTCAAAAACTACCGAATGGATTTAAACGAAATCACATAAAGGTCACTTTCAGAACCAAGACCTATATGGCTGCCAAACTTGGTGTAATTCCATCCAGCAGTTCGGGTTTGTAGTTGTGTTCAAAATCCCTATGGGAAATTGCATTAAGAAAAAGAGTTTGGGGATCCTCCGCTCCCCCTCCCCTTTTTCTCAGGCCCTGTTTGACTAACCACCCCGAAACTTTCAACACAGCAGCTGAACTGCCTGACTGTCATACTAGTGTTGAAAATTTCGTGAAGGTTCATCAAACGGCACCAAAGTTATTAGCAAAACAAAAAATGCTTTTCCTATAGAAACTAGGTCCTAACTATAATTACCTTACTGGCGACCGCCAGTAGGTGATAGATAGATAGATAGATAGATAGATAGATAGATAGATAGATAGATAGATAGATAGATAGATAGATAGATAGATAGATAGATAGATAGATAGATAGATAGATAGATAGATAGATAGATAGATAGATAGATAGATAGATAGATAGATAGATAGATAGATAGATAGATAGATAGATAGATAGATAGATAGATAATACCAGCAGGCCTGAACCATCCTTTCAGTTTTAGGTGACCTGAAAGATTCTAAATTGAAAATTATGTTGATGGGTTCGAGTTCCTCCTGAAATTTACTTTGGAACTCCGGGTCTATGGACTTTTTGTTACCTGCTGAGAAGAGTAGAGAGGAGACATTAATCATTAAAACAACTCCAATTTATGAGGACTTGGCTCTGAACAATTTCAGACTCCAGATTCCAAGTTAGTGAATTTTTTACAAAGCCAAGAACAACTGGATGTACAAGCACCTCATCACGAAGTTATAAAAGTATATGGGAACTAATACAAATCCAAACCTATGGGCTAGTTTTATGCGATGAATCATAAATAGAATGACAATTTCCAGCAGCAGAACACAGGCAATGTTTGCCCTCACGTCAAGTTCGGCTTTCATCTGTGGTGAATGTCCCTACACTACCACCACCGTGACATCCCTAATTAGCATTTTCCATGCAAGATCAGGAAAAAGGTGTCAGCACGTGAAGACTTCCTAAGACAGAGGTCTTCAAACTTTTGTAGGTTGAGCCCCACCATCTGAATTTTTTTAGATGTTGGGCCCCACCACCACCTGACAGAAATTTCTGGAATCGACCGCCACGTGCATATCACGGGCCATATCCGACAAATAATGTTGCTAGATCTGTTTGCATCACTGCGGCTTGCGCGTTCGTTGTGCTACAATGTAATTATAGTATTCAAGTTAGACACACTTCCAGGCCGGGCTGACACATGTGGCGCCGAACTTAAAGTGTCAACGTCACTGCAGTTAGTGCCCAATGATAAAATAGACTCACAATACTAGGCTATGTGCGTCACTTCCAACGGTCCTCCTGCTGCCGCCTGTGTTTCTTTAACTTAAAATGCGCAGCTCCTGCTCCTGCTGAACTCACCGCTCTGACCGCAGCTGACCGAGGTATTTCCAACAGTAACTAATGCCAGCTGCGGCTGATTTTCACCGTTGTCAATGCAGGGCACTGGCGTCCACCATCTGCGGTAAAGATGGCTCATGGATGGTTCCAATGTGGTATCGGATCCCACCTGCACCAGTCAGCCAAAGTCAGGGCTAGAGAGGCTGGCTGGCTCACAAGTCAGGGTCACTGTGCAGCGCCGGGAGGAAATGGGGGGGGGCAGTCACAGTGAGAGTGGGTGCAGCAAGCTTCTGTGCTCATTTGTTGCAGCATGACTGATGGCACATCGGTGGCGGTAATATATCATGCGACTGGGAGGGACCAAGCCTACCGGGCCGCATCTGGGCTCAGCTGCTGTCCAGTGACGATCATGAATAATTATTAAGTTCCTGATAGAGCAGGTAATCTATTAACTAAACAGTAGTTATCAATTACAACTTTTTAAACACTTATCCGCTGCTGCCGTGAATAGATTGCTGTTACAGTTTTTTTGAGCTACGTGACTAGGTTTGTGTAGTACTAGTAGCGGGGCAGAAAAGCACCACGCCACGAAAGAACACTATCACAGCATGGGGGATTTTAGTTTGGGATGGGCTCACCACCTTCTGCTTTGGGAGGCCTGCAATCAGGAACCACAAGTGATGACAAGAACACCATGCTGGCATGGCTGACCTGCAGCCATGATGTATCTTTTACCCATGTATGTATGGGACTGTTTAACAGCAGACAACTGTAGATTTGGCGGCTCAGCCACCGCCGGCATGTTAGAGACTCTGCGTCTGCTACAGTGGCAACGAGGCAGCAAATAACTCTATAAGGCCCACAGTCTTTACTATCCAATTGACATACAGTGGCGTTACGCCTTTTCCACCTGCAATCCAAGTGGCAGTGAGCAGAATGGCACACAAGTTTACCTGAGTGAGGTGACAGGAAGGAGGACTGTGCATGGGGGTAAGAAGAACTGTGAATTAAATACCGCCACGATCATACAAAGCATTTGAATTTCGGAAAATATAATCAAATAGGAATGCCAGTGCCAGCATGGCAACGGAAAGCAATATGTCACATTTAAAAGCCATTCAATATTCTGAATCTCTTAGGTAGCTTGTTCGTAAAAATATTTAGCCAATTATGACTTTCAAGTCAATGTATGATTCTGTCATTAAATAACAGAGTTATCCTATGGAATTCAAAAACCAAGCAACACAATGCAAATTTTCATATTACAGAAATTGTTTTTAAAGATCTGCTAACTCATGTAAACTCTGCAGCCAAGGCGGTCTAGAATTTATACAAGTAAATTAATTGAATTAATGCTCAAATATGTGTGTCATTTCTAATGTTTATATGTATTTCCCTAGTCATTACTGCTTGATTTTGCTCGCGAGAAAAGTGTCACTCAGTGGTTGAAATGTCACTCATAATTACACTGAAATTATAAAAGTGTAACACATTGCAATCTGAAACCGTGGCAGCTATGGAACAGTCGTTTCAGCTGCAGAGGGAGGCAAGGAGTCTCCTCTGCTTTGAAATCAAACAAGAAGGAACAGGACTGTCTCTTCGTTTGCTTTCATTTTTAGCAGAGGAGACTTCCTGCCTCCCACTGCAGCTGACGCATTTCAGCTCCACCAATTAACCCCCTCCTGGGACGGTGAACTCTTAGCACTTAGCAGACAAAAGCATGGCATGGCGTGCCCAATGATTTCCCCTCCCTCCCCCCTCCAACCCTCTGTCACCGGAGTTTGCTAACGAAAAGAAATTCCCATTTGAAATGGGTAAAGACTTGCAACGTGGGGAACAGTGGAGGACAACAAAAGTAAGATGTTAGGGTCGAGTGCGCGCCCCCCCCTGGGATGGTGTCGTGCCCCCCTGGGGGGGGCGCGCCCCACAGTTTGAAGAACTCTGTCCTAAGCAGTGCACTCACGTTGCACGGGTTAAGTAGCAAAAGCTACAGAGCTACTTCTTAGATGCTCTTTCTCTCACCTTCGATCTCCTCACCTCTTCTCCTGACTCCACCCCGGGACGCTATCCCTAATACAAAACACGAGAACATAAAACACGCTAACTGATCACCCGATCCTGCCGGACACTTCTCATAGGTAATTTTCCATGTGGCGGTGCTCCCATCTCCTGTCTCAATGACCTTGATTCCTAGATCTCCCTCAGTGAGAAAGAACACCGGCTCCCAATTATCAGTTCTCCTCGCTCATTGTATCACATCCTCTCAAGCCTAACTCTCGTAAACAAAAGACGTTATTCTAACTAACAAAGATGACTTCCTCTACCTGCAATAGAAACATGAGAACAGAACAAATTCAAGATGCACATGAAATTTCTAGCAGCCCTGTTCCCAGGGAAAATACATTTTGGGCCTACAGAAATCAGCCAACATAAGAGTGAAATACATAGGCCTCTCAAATATACACATGAGTGAACATCTCATTTAGGCCTTTTTACATCATCACATTACAAAGCACATCATTGCATTTCGATTGCAATCAGCTTATGAAATCCTACATATTAAATGCAATTAGTCTCTTCTATGTGCAACTTTAATATGGTGCTCGTTTAAATCATAAGCATCACATCACATATAAGCAATTTCATTAGGCGAATTACATCAAATACTAAGGATTGCAACATTAAAATATAAATGCTACATTGTCTCTTTACATGGCACAACACTTTTCCTACCATTTACACTTCCAAATGTTTTTACTAAACACTTTCTAATGATAAAGTGTTAACACAACAAAGGAATATATGCAGGTGCGTACTATCCGTGATTATAATACACCCCTACAAATAACAGAGCACCAACGCGCTCCTTCAATGTCATGATGTCATGGTTAGCAGGCGATATTGGTATTGGTTTTTGCAGAACTGTCAGGACCAGTGGATGGTGCAAACTGCAGTGTTCTCGCAAGATATCTATTGAGCCCTGGTGCTTCTTTTATTTTATATTTTTACAAATTTAGCACTCGAATAGACCACATACAGATTTCTCCAGCAAGCGCATTAACCACCAGAGTTATCTTACCATTAATATATCATGAAAATTGCTGGGTAGCACACACAACAATCATAGCAGCGCGTGCCTTAACTTGTAAGATTTTTTAAAGGCAGCCTGTGACTTATTAAGTAATCCAGAATAGATATACTGTCACATTTATTCTTGTTGGCGATGTCTTTGGGGCAGAGTTTTAAAATGAAATGTTAAGTTGGCCATCAGACTCCGCTCCAAATGATTCCCCCTTTCGTGACACCACCCTGTTACATCTTCCACCCCTTGACCACCAAATCAAGGGATCCCAGACTAATCTTTTTCATTTTTCAGCATTGGAGACTGGTCGTTTAGTGGAGCACACAGCGAACTGCTGACTGCTCCCCTTCCTTACGCATCCTCCAATGTTGACAGCTGTCTCTCGCACAGCTAAACTTTTCTGTTGCATACAACTTCCACTTGGCAAAACGTTACAGACTGCCCGTGGCAGCTGGTTTCCATTTGAAGTCGCATGAGTGGTCACATACCATTGATACATTTCCTAGTCAGTTCTTGTCCCATGTTTCTTGCAAGGACTTGCAATGATAAACTTTGCCATTCAGAAACATATTCGCAAACTGCGGTGTAATTTTTGTACCGTGCAATTTGGGATTGACTGGTAGAGTGCTACCCCCAGATTTTACAGTATTAACTATGGTAATGAGTTGAATCAGCCCCATTGGGATGGGGTGTGCATACATGCCAACATTTCGAAAGAAGAAAGAGGGAGATAATGAAAATAAAATCGGGGATATTAATCTTCCTCACTGACTAACATTGACACTGTGAATTTTAGGTATGAGACAGCTCACACAAAGTCTTTTTTGGCTTTAAAATCGGGAGCCTCCCGCCTAAATCGGGCCTGATGGCATGAAGAGGATATGGCTTAACGGCTAGAGCAGCCGACATTGAAGGGGAGAACCAGGCTCAAGTCTGGCGGAGGCTCAAACATCCTATGATTCTGGGCTAATCACTTAATCTCCCAATGCCTAAAAATGTATGTGTCTGTCTGTAATGCAACTGGTGCTCATGTAAAGCGCTCCAATACCTTCAGGTGGGGTTCGTGCTATATAAATCTGCAAAAAATAAAATGAATGGGTGTGGGAGCTGCATACCTGCAAACTCACATGGTGCCAGCGTGTGACACACGATATCGGCTCCCATCATGGTCTCCCGGTGATATCACACCGTGACTGTGAAAACGAGCTATAAACCACTGTAAACAATGGATTTTCAGCTCGTTTGCCAAGGCTTTGAACTGCCGACATCTATTAAGGGGTGTGAAAACACCCCAGGACATGGGCACCAGCCTCTGCAAGGCTTTTCTTTGGGGGGGGGGCCTTGGGTGACGGGGGAGTGGTTCAAAAGTGCCACCTAGGTACTTCTCCCACACGAGGTCACGCCTCCTTCAAGGCCCCGCCCTCTCCTCACAAGGTGAGATTGTCCTTCAAGTTGGCAAGTATTTATTTATTTATTTATTTATAAAGTTTTATATAAGGGTACAGGTAAACAACCAAGTGTAACTACAGAGAGGAGACATATACATGAAATATCACAGCAGGAGAAAATAAACTAAGTGAAAATGGAGCTGTGCACTGGAAACTAACATTCTGTCCCCTTCCTGTATTCTTACGACTCAAACAAAGCTGGCAAGAGGTTGAGGGGGCAGGATGGGAGGAGTCGCACGGGACCCCCCCTGAGCATATTCTCCCCACTCTTTGTCTTCCCACAATGTGCTGTCTTCAAACCCCCTGCAGGGAAGCTCAAATGCAGGGATTTTGTCAACACATCTGCCTGTGTCCTAACTTTCGCATACAAAAGCCTACAGCACAAAAACACTGTTCGGAGAAGCGTCTTGTTTGTGGGTCTTTCTTTCGGGGCCTGGCAAGAGCTGTTCACTCGGAAACATCTGTTTGCAGCAAACAGTTCACTGCAGGGCGGCGCTTTCTGTGGGTAAACATGCTTCCTTAGCCTGCAGAGGGGAAACGAGTTATTCTCACAAACCAAGGCGTGACGCGGTTGTGAGGAAAGATGCGCGTCAAAGATAACATTCTGGCACGCGCTGACGGGCTCGGGGAAAAAATGTTTTAGAAGTTATCTGTGTAAACAGAGAGTGCTCGGTCAGCACTTCGTCATCGCCAGGCACTGTGCTAACTTTATCCACAAGAAGCAAAACACTCTGAGGCGGATACTCATTTTTTTCTGGATGAGACAACTTGTGAGTAAAAGTGTAACACACAGGCCCGGCTTTATTGCTGATGGCGCCCGGTGCAAGAATCATTTTTTGGTGCCCCCCAAACCCCAGGACCACCTCCTCGGATTCTCTCACTACCACAGGGCATAAGTGCCCCTCATCTCTCCTATCCTAAGTTATTGCTAAACACGTAGCCCCCCTTAGTTTGGTGCCCCCTCCACAGGTCAGCGCCCGGTGCGGCTGCACCAGTCGCACTGCCCTAAAGCCGGCCCTGGTAACACAGAAGAAAATAGCACGGTTCTCGTCAGAAAGACACTTGCTGGTGCCCTGACTGTTCCCTTGTAATTCCACAACGAACAGACAAAATCCCTCACCGTCAGAGGCACGGAATGGTCGCAGACATGCCAACCCTCCCGATTCAGGCGTGAGACTACCGATTTGAAGGCTAGTCTCCCGCCTCCCGATTCCTACCAGCAAAAACCCGAATCCTCGGGGTTTCAGCTGACAGGGCTTGGTATTGTGTAAAGTGCCAATTCTTCCAGCAATAGTCAGAGTGGCTATGCAGGGGCTAGGAGGGGTGAGAAACCAATTAAGCCTCATTAACAAGTGCATGGTCTTTTAAAGACCTGTGAAGTACTGGGGCGGCTGTGTGTGTGTGCACAGGAAGCTGTTTTAGCCCGGACTGTCACACAGGGGTATGGGGCGGGAGGAGCATGCACTGCCAGCAACCTGCCAGGCCAGTGCACAACACTTGCATCACCCTCTCTCTGCCTGCCATTGCGCTCCATGCTTCTAAAAGGTATGAAAAAAAACGTGCATTTGTGTTTCAAATGTCAAATCCTGCAGCAGCACACTTCCAAAGCCCATACATGCCAGTAACCCGATTCAAGGCCCCATTCTCCCGATTTTTTTTTTTTTAAATCTCCTTCTTTGCTCTTTTGAAATGTTGGCATGTATGTGGTCGACACAAAGCCTTACTCGTCTTTAACTGCATCATGTCGCCCTAAGAATAGGAGGCACAATTAACGTGATCGTCTATCTCTTTCTTTCCTTTGTGGCTGCTAATTTCCAGCAATTTCCATATGAGCACTCTCTGCCACACACACAACACCTAACACCATACATGCCAACATTTTAGGACAGGGATGTGGGAGATTTAAAATAAAAGATCGGGAGAATGAAAATTCCCCATTGACTTCTATTGTAGAAAATGCAATTTCAGGCGGGAGACTAGTATTTTTAGACTCCTTCCTCTAAACCCGAGAGGTGTTGTTTAATTATCATCAAATGTGAAGGACTTTGCGCTTTGTGGCAGCTACAGAACACCAGCAGGAAACAAATACGCAATTAACTACAATTTCATGTTGAAAAAACGCACACAGGAGCACATCTTATTTAGTCACTAAAAGCAGTTTAAAGAATGTAATTTACAAGTTCCACGTCGGTTTAAAAACTCTTGTCATTTTGAAACATTTACAAGCTCAGTTGCACCTTTGCTATGTGGAAAAAATGCATGTAGGTTATGTGAGTACAACCAAAAGACGTACTTTTCATATTTATTTGTGACTATGTAAATTTGCTGTTTCTGTAAAATAGGCGCTTGTAGGAATTATTATATGGGCATGGTACCAGTTCTTGTGACATCATTTCCGGTGACTTCATCTGTGATTGGCATATGATAATTAGTCCCCCCACTATTTTCCTTATGACTTGTGCCCTGCTGTATAGGCCACATTGTAGCCTTCACTCCATCTATTGACGCCTCGTCAGGGGTAGTAGGTGCTATATAAATGCGATTACAATACAGTACAATCTGTATGCTAACACAATTTAGCCCTAATTAGGCTACCTCTAGCCCTACCTCTTTTTGCGTCACTACACACCAAGACACAAAACTCAATAATGCTTGGAGAACAACTCGGGTCATCAAGCACATCAAAAAAACTATCAACAATGTGGCGAGAGGCAGACCTAGAAAATGGGGGAAAATTTGGAATCAATGGAACTCGTACCGGGGAGATATATGTACGCCCCCTCTCACAGGGATCTCGAGTCCCCCCCCGTCTCCCTGACCCGACATTCCTGGTATAATATGGTGTACTTTGTTCTTGATTTGTGTTTCCTGCTTCCTGCCCCCTCATCTGTGTACAACAACTCCTGTATCATACTACTGTGTATCTCCCGTCCTCCTTGAGCACTCGCCAGACTGATGTACTACCGTTGTATTGCCTTGTCTGTTTTGTCTATGTTTCTTTATTATAATAAAAAGTTACAAAAGACACACTCATTCATCCATTCATGCCAATAGAGTAAGGGGCTAACCATCGCCAAATGCACTTAAGTGCCTCGCCAAGGATATGAAACAATAGTTCATGGAAGGCCGAACTGGTCCCGAAGTAGCGAGAGCTCTTGTGTATAAGGCAGTGTTAATCAATGTGCCTATAACATTAGGTATATGTTAGGCAATTAGTGTCAGACAGAATAGTCTGACAAGGATATCACAGGTGGAGATGGCAGGGTGCCACAGAGTGATCTGTGAAAAAAAACATGTTTGACCATCAACAAAAATGATTTCCAGAATTTTGTTTTGGTTGCTGTTGGCTGCCTTGAATTTGAAATCTGTAGTTATATCATGCACCGCATGTCTCCTTATTACTCGACCACCATTATTCTTCAACCATTTTCTCATGGGGCCGCAAATTGATGAAAAGTGGCTTCTCAAGCGTGATTTTTAAGTTTATCCTGTGGACAGTATATGCTGCTTGTGTCTCCGATACAGATGGGTGAATAGGAAATCAGAGCCTCGTTCTTATATTTAATAATTTCCATATTGAGGTGGGATCAGTAAAATCAAGAGTTGGACATGACAAGGTGCGCTTAGAGTCCCACGGGTGATATAATCAACACCAAAGGGAGGAATCCCCTTTTCTACTTTAAGTATAGTATTGTGGGCAATAGCTTGTCCTATATTCTCCAAGACGCGGTGTTGCTATCTCAACTTGTGTGTGTGAGTTTCAGGGTTCTAGTTAATCACGCGGCTTGGCTTATACTTCTCAGCATGAAGATCACAGACTATATCTCTCAAGCTTGAAGTTGATTCACTGGTTCTTGATCAAGCAAAGGGTTGAATGCAAAAATCTGTGTTTCATACATATGGTCTTGAAGAGCTGAGCTCCAACTGGGACTCCTGGCTGATGGCCAGCAGGCCTTCTTCGATCAGCTACCCAAATCAGACTCACTGTCCATCTGGTACTGACAAACATTTTCATGAGCAGAACACTGCATCCACAAGCTCGACCTAATGGAATTGCCTACCTCCTCGCCTTCACCTCGAAGGTGGCCTGCTAACCTGTGCTTAGTTTGTAAAATCTAAGTGCCAGGGTCCTCTTCCGGATGCCACGTCTGCTAGCAATACTAATTCCCAATGTCAGCACTGCCAATTACAGTAACTACATTACTACTATCCATCACGCTCCAACATGTACCACAATTCTGACTATTGCAGACCCCGAAAGCTATAAGATTGGCTTTGGCCGCAGGTATTAGTCCTTTTTAATGTATATTGAATTCATGAACAACTGTTCGTAAGCTCCTCTCTAAATACGTACAACAGCGCCACCATGTGGCTGACAGTCATAAGCGCCTGTGTTGTCAATTAGGTGCCAATGCCAAGCACTGGAAACCACTGGCTTAAATTAAGCTAACCAGAAAGGACTGAAAACTACTCTGTTACACCAAGCATTTGGACTGCTCCGTTTGTCCTTAACCACCTGACCAGTCTTTTCCGATCGCCCAACTAACCATTTCACTTTACTGAAAGATGATCCCTGCCTTCTGATGCAGTGACGTGGTCAACATGAGCTCAAGCACAAAAAAAAGAAAAATTATATACTCTAAATAAACAGCAGGCATACTATTACAGGGCTGTCCCTGTTAGCTCTGGATTATTTGATGAACTTTAAGATGGCATTCTAAGGCGCCAGATAATATCTTCTTTCCTCTTGTTTACTTTTGTTTTTTGCGTGGCTAACCACCGATAGTGGCTTGTCCAGTTGGTGACGTCAGGGTGTTTGCAATCAGAAAGAGCATGCAATATAAGCTTATGTTACACTGGTTATGCAGTGTGCCATGTTCCTGAGGTGATTGTGTGTCTTTTGTCACAAGAGAAACATTAGGCATAATTTAGTTTGCACATTTACTGTTCAGATTACAATCACCAGAGTCACAGAATGTCAGAGAATAAACTAGGTACCTGTGGCGGCTGGTGACGGTTGAAAGTGGCGAGGTGTAAAATCTGGGTATGATTTTTATGTAGCGAGCAAAGCGAGGAGCTTGATGAAAAAATGTGAGGTCCGGGTGGGTGGGACTCCCCCTGAGAAATTTTTTAAAAAGATTAGCAAATGGTGCATTTTAAAACAAAATGTTTACAAATAATTTAGTGAGAAAGCAAGGTTTATAAAGCAATTTTAAACGTATAGCCTTGAAATATTCAAACACTTTTAAAACGTCCCCATTTCCTACTGCATTAATATGTTCAACAGTTACTGCACTGTGCAAATTGTACAGTGCAACAATTCTGGCCCTTTAAAGTGTGTGCTTCCTCAATGTTTTGCACTGTGTGCAGTATGCTCTAACCTGGATTGGGGAAGCACCCACTGATGCTGGCTGCAATCAGTCATATAGAAAAATGTGCAGATAGAGCTTTAAGTGGGGATAAAAAGTATGGGTCTCTAAAGGGGCGTGGTTTAAACATGTAAGCTAAATTTATGTGATTCCCATTATGTGCCACCTGACTGGTATTTTGGTTTCCGTCCGAGCTTTCTGTATTGCATCCAGATATATAAAACAACAACTGAGATACACCCAAAACCTGCCAGAGCTATTGGCTTTGTCAATGGTTACTAGCTGTTTAACCCCTTGCATGCTCATGACGGCCCCCGGCCATAATGCATCACTGTGGGCGTGTGCGGAGGACGGCCGGGGGCCGTTCGAATCCCGCCCACTATTTCAATTGCCCGCACAGCGCAATGAGTAAGAACAATGATCAATTCTGAAAGTGTGAGACTGTGAATTAAATATTATTGAGGCCTGAGGAAGGAGTATTGGGGCATATTATCAAGAGGGTTTACCTCCGCTTTTTTGGCTTTAAAAGCCAAGAAAGCGGAGATAAAATTATCTCCCTATTACCTAGCTGTCGCTAACACCAGTTAGCGGCAGCTAGTAGGAGATAGCGACCATCTTGGGCCCCACTTTGCATGTCAGAGAAATTTATCACTAATGACATGCAAAGTGGGCGTGCCAAGATGTTAGCGACTGGAAACAGTCGCTAACATCGCTATCTCCTATTACCAACTTTTGGAAAAGCTAACACCTGCCCTGAGCAGTTCTTAGCCATGTTATCCAATGGGAGGTGGATAACATGGCTAAGAGCATTAGCTCGGTAATGCCTGAATATCGCTGACTTTTCAGCGATATTCATGCATTGCGGCCGATTTTTATCACACTTGCGATAAACCTTGGTAAAACCAAGGTTTATCTGCGATAAAAATCGCCGCAGGTCGGCGATACATTTTTGTCTCTAACCAAGCAATAGCGATAATTATCGCTATTGCTTGGTAATATGCCCCATTGTTCGTTAGTTATGTGCACTTTATGTTAGACATGTATGCCCTTTTTCTCTACACATCACATCTATCTGCCTATCATAAACCAATCTCTTTCCTCTTAAGCACCCTCTTTTCACTCTCTTCTTGATGCACTTCCTCGCTTATCCTTACCGTCACTGCCCCCAAACATACAATGTGCACACTCACACGTAAGCACTTTATTTTCCTTTATTTCGCCTTGTCAATATTTTGACAACTATGTATCCCCTTCATACACCCTTACACTGAATTTCAATTGCAGTTGGAATACATAACCATCACTAAATATGTTTTGCAGAAAGGCCAACCCTCTGACAGACAACGTGAGAAACTCACACTGCCTTCAGCCTCAGCACCAGAACTCTCAATTGCTACCCTTCATAAACTCCTGGCACAACTCACTTCAAAGAATGCACTATACAAGAATAGTAAGATGCACCAAAAAACACAGAAACACAATATGGTGGAAATGGCTAACACTCTTAGGTAAAGCAAGATTAAGTAAAAAATATGAATTAGAAACAGGAACTAAACAGCTCCCATGCATTACTGTAACATTTTCAAAGATCATTGTTTGGAAATCAATCGGTGATTTTGCCATTATTGTTAAAGGCATGGAACAGGGACCCATTTCAATGCTTTTTTAATTCCCATATGAAAGAACCAGCTCCCTAGAATTATGCAACCACAAACATCTAACTCACTGTAGTCTGTCTTTAAAATCAAAACATGTCCATGGGAGGGATAACACATTCTAGAACCATTGCGCTGATCAATCTAAATAAATCATGACCTTAATAAGCACCAAACATACACGCCATATTCTAGGCATACATACTCATCACAATAATTTTTTTTTTTTACACTTTCCTGGTATATCACAAATCAGCACACTATATGCTCATATTTTCCCTTTTCGCTTGACTCCCTCAACAGCTGAGGATTTTTGGATCAACTTCGCCAGCGAACAAAAGCCCTCCTCGACTTTGGATCAGCTTCACCAGTGGGAGCTCCACTTCTGAGTGGGCCAGCGACCTACAGCCATGGACTGGGATGCCACAGTGGGGGAGGTCAACATGAACAAGCATCTCAGCACAATAAACCTAATACAAGTTTAGCAATAACACTTACATTGCCACAAGGTGCCACATCTTACCACACTCACACCCAATCCTACCCTCTGATGAATGGTGAAGGGTGGGATCTATGCCTGAGAATGACCCCTTGCCTCAGGAAGGTATGCAGCATTTACCACCCAAAACTTTGACTCCAGCAGTGTCACTGGCCTACAGTGGATATCACTAAAGACGTCCAAGTACTGAAGGGCTTTAAAAAGTTAAGCTCTGTTTTGTGCGTCACATTGCAGAAAGTTGATTTACTGCTTGGCTTCTAGCTCCTTGTTTATAGAGAGATAGGACAAGCACCGTGGGACAGGCAGCCCAGACTTAACTACATACATGTATTTATTTATTTAGAGCTGGTATCTCTAAATAAACTGATGTGTTTCATATTTTTTGCAGAAAAAATGTGGTAATTTAAGAGGGGCACAACCCCAGAACCCTAAAGCAGAAACCACCCCTCCTAGATACAAAAAACTCCTAGAGCAACATAAGGTGCTATATGTGGGTTGCATCCATGGGTGAATCGCCCACCAGGTTGCCGTAGGGCATCTGCAGATCTTTTTCCAGCCATTCACGAGGCTGATGGTTTGTTGTTTAATTGCACTGCCAGGCACGCTGCATGTGGATGGCAGGTGGTGGCCTGCACGTCTGAAAAGAGGGTTGACACTTCTATAGGATGAAGTAAGACAGCAGCCACATAATTGTGTATCAAAATGATTGCCAAAGTCAACAACAGTGCCTTTTTGACATGTGTGCAGGGGTTCAGTTAGCAAATTCTATTTTTACTGAGTCACTGAAAATCCTTGCACCTTCCTGATTGTCCACTCAATGGATTGCATGTACACATGCACACCAAATGTCAACATGTGATGCCTTGGATCAATGAAGGAATAAAGAAGATCAAATCAGAAACCTATACATCAATGAAAGAAATCCAGGAATATCCTTTGCAAAATCCGCCTCTAGCGACTCAACACAGTCTACAAATGTCCCATCAAGAAAGCAAAATAATTACAATACTCAAGTCAAAACTACAATGCCAAATGTCCTACCATAGAACTTCACAGGATTCTAACTGAATTTTGTAACCTGGAATAGACCACCAACATTACAATCCAGTATCAGATTTGTTGTAACACCCACTGCGATCACTTTTTGCAAAAGCAAAGCAACTCCAGCTCACTAACAAGTCACAAGCCCTCAAACCTTCTTAAATCAAAGCTAAGTTAATGAACATTGCTCTAACACTTGCTTCCTTCAGGCAGCTTTAAGAATTCTATGAGCTGGTTAAGGGTAGCAAACTGTTGATCTCACTGTGATTCCCCTGCCTTCCTAAACTACCCAAAAAGCTTCTTCTCTCAACAGCTGCCACAAAGCCAGCATTGACCATTACCAATTACAGCTCCTCAAGAAGCACAGTCTAGACCCATCTACCTTAAGACTAAATACAAATGATCTGTACATTGATTTAAAAAGTCTGCACCTTCATTTAAAAAAACAACTTAGTCTCAGATCAACCAATTGGGTTTCGCTCTAGAAGAGGCGGGGAACGTCGTTTACGATGCAACTTTTAGCACGCAGTGTTATTACAACGCGGTCTTTAAATCGCATTCTATTACAACGCATGACTCTGGGGGGCGCTCAAGGATAGGGAATACTTTTAATTTACTATCCAACACCTTCCCTAGTGTCAACGGGGACTGGTGTTGGAATAGTAAATTAAAATATTCACTATCCAACACCCCTTTCTGTTATGCGTTGTAAAAGAATGCGTTATAAAAACCGCGTTGTTACAGCATGAGCTAAAAGCATGCATTGTAACAACGTATATCCGGAGAGGCACCAAATCTATTTTAATCTCATTGGAGGATGACCTAAATACTACTGTTCAAAGGAATGAAATCACTTCACTTCTTCTACTGGACCTGTCCATTCAACACATTCAATCGCTACTCTTTCCTAAAGAGACTCTGGTTTCTTAGCATCAAGAGAAGCATCCTTGAATAGCTCTCACTATACCTCCCTGAGGGATCAAGTATCATCTTATTCCCAGATTCACATCACCACCTTTCAGCATTGGGATAAGCATACCTCAAGGTTCAATCGTTGTGCCACTTCTTTTTAATACTTATGTCAGCGTTCTAACGGATCTGGTCAACTCTCTCAACCTCCTTGCTACAACTGCATTGACAACATTTAGATGATCTTAAGCTGGAAAGTGCAAGGGATCTTGACAGGTTAGGATAACACCACTGATCCTGAGTTTTTGGTGCTGACTAAAATGTAATTCAGCCAAAAAAGTTTTCCAGACATGAAGGGATTTGAAGAATTACCTACCCTCTAAAATGTGGCTCCTCAAACTCAATGTACTGTCAAAGATGTACACAGAAGTGAGACATCTAGGTCTGATCTTAGCCTCAGGGGTAATCCCCTAGGAAACCATGTTGCGAAAAGCACCTTCTACATCATGTGCGGCATACAATGAATTTTTCTGGTGCTATGCTCTTCACTGCAGTGATTTAAAAAAATCCAGAACGTTGTGGATATAAAACCACTCCATTTCCATCAATTTAATGTGCAACAAGTTTGATGTAACATGGTTTGTGTGGTCTTTCCCATACATGCACAACACCTAAAGTCTCCCTACCAGACAGACAGCTCTCACACATGTCTATCCAGCCATATACTAGAACCTATTCCTTAAGCGTCCCATTGCTCACTTTTTTTGCACCAAATCTATGCTAAGGTGCAGTAAGAAAACACGCTAAGAACACAACTCTGGCCCTCCAGCACATCAATCACTTCCCACACAGGCTGTATAATAGACAAACACTCTCCCATCCATTACACTCCCACGAAGTAGCATGCTACACATCTGCAAATTCAGGAGTATGAAGCACTATATAGATGCAATTACAATACAATCTACTATTCTCACCAGTAGGGAGTACAAGGAGTGCAGCCACCCTCAGCATTTGCAAAATCTTTCCTGGGTCTCTGCACCCCCTCGTATTTCACTGAGGCACCCTGCTATATTCATCCAAAGATGAGAGGAGGCAATTCCTAAGAGAAGTAAGAACAGATATCAATCAGATTTCATATACTAGGCCTTTCTTGCCTCACCAGCTCTATGCACCTGCATCCTCTGACTATACAGTTCCTTGGGGATTCCATTGTATTCCCAGAAAATTTCAGAGCCAAGTCATCAAGGGGGTTGGAGGCAGGAAAATGGATGCCTCTCTTTGTCTATCGCTGAACTATGTACAGGAGTCCCAATATCAGATGACCCGCCTGAGACATGATTAGTGTTTTGAAGAGGAGCATCAGTGTAGGGTGTGGAGAGAGAGGAAGGTGTTGTGGTTTATAATATGCCACTGACTCTCCTGATGTCTGTCAACTCCCCCCACACCACCCCCGGCACAAAGTGGACTTCCATGGTATAAGGTGGGAATCACTGACATTTTGTGGCCACCCCAGCATCAGTGGGCACCTCAGACATACAGTGAGCATTGCAAACATCTATTGGTCAAACTTCTTATTTGAGGCCTACCCTTCATATTAATGGGCTATTCATAACATAATATTGGCAACATTCATATTTGGTGGTCACCCCAGTTATCTGGTAGTCACCTCTGGAATATAGTGAGCATCCCCAGATTCTAAGGCCATCCCTAACACCTACTGTCCATCATTGACATTTGGTGCTCTATGCCTGGTAGAGGTGGCCACTCTTAAATGTCTGTGAGCATTTGTGGTATTTGGAGGTCATTCTTACAATAGGATGGACATCTGTGACATTTGGTTGCCAATACTGTCATAACAAGTGAGTATCTAAAAGAGTGTGGAAACCACACCTGGAATGTGATAAACATAACAGCATTCTTGTTGGAAGTCCTAGCGTAAGATACGTGTCCTTGACACTTGATGGTCACCTCTATAATATGATGACCACTACTGGCACACGGTAGGCATCTTTGGCATCTGGTGTCCACCCCTTGCAACTGTTGCCCACCCCTGGCATAAGGTAGGCTTTTCCGGCATAATGTGGGTATTTCTCGAAATCTGATGACCATCAATGACATTAGTTGGCTAGCCATAACATCTATTTGGCATTCTTTTCATAAGGTGGGTAACCAAGGCAGTGACTTTTCTATAACTATAAAGCTATGACTTAAGTTACTACTAAGAGCAATACATTGTATTTTCAGGCAGTGAAAAATTGTTTGGGGATTGGGGATGAGTAATTGCCAAAAATAAAAAACAAAACTAGTAGTTAAGGACATAATGCAAGTCTTCTCGGGAAACAATGAATTGGTATTTAAGGGAAAATCTAAAGCTGATGCTTTAGAAACATGTTTATCCATCAAAAATGAAAAACAAGTACTAGCAAACTGGTTTATTGGGAGAAACTAGTAAGCTGGTATCTGAGGACAAATGTGTTTATTTGCCACTGCATGAAATGCTATTATTTGAGAAAAAAATGTATTTTCGAGATATGACAAAATAAGTTTACTTCAAATTACCTTTAAAGGTGATATTTAGGTGATAATTCACTTAGGCACAATTATTGCTGTTGTTATATACCCGGTGTTATATACCCTGTGCCAGAGAGCAACTGCTTTATAAATATTTCGTGACTCATGTGATGGTATAACAGCATCTAAATTGTCAGCTCTATTTTACATTTTCTGATAGCTACTTCTCCCTACAGGCTCGTTACTAAATGAATGCCCACAGGTGGCAGACCAGTAGATGTAGATGTTGCCATGGCTCTGACTCGGCTACATGTCCTCTCTGGACGTGACATTACAGATATATATATAAGGTGCTGCATGGTGCATTGATGTCAGTTCCTTTTTTAGGTCTCGACCTACAGCATCTGTTGTCGAGATTATAGTAAGGCTCTCAAAAGTCTCCCCAAACTGCGGATTTGGTACAGTTCATGTGAGACAAGCGCATGCACATGCCAGCCACATCGCACTTCGCACGACTTCAGAGCAATCCCTCCCCCCGCATCAGACTTCAAAGGAATGCGCTCCCCCGCCATAGCAATGCCGAGAGCTTGTTAATGATTTTCTCTACGTGAAGGCATGACCTGTGCTGCTTCAGCTGCTTTATTTTGGCAGTGCACCTCGCTGTAACTGCTGCTTTATTTTGGCAGGGCACCTCGCTGTAACTATAGCGTCTGTGCACCTTTATTTTCCTTGTAGCTTTTCTCCTTCTACCCTGTGTGTATCCATGCCCACCACCACCGCAGCAGCAGCGAGAAACCTGGCAGTGGCGGGAGCTTACCCTTTCATTTATGAGGTGAAGTTTCCCGGGCCTAATGAGAGTGCAGAGCACACAGAGTACACACGCGACCAAGCGTGCGCTATATGTGCCGTTAAATGAGTGACGGCGGCAACTTCCTCTTTGTCCTGTATTTATGCTACACACAGTCAGTCGCCCGCTGCAGTGCCCTGTGTGCTACAGCATACACACATGCCTCGCATTCTTGTTGTTGTTGCTCTACTGTGAATGTGTCGTGGTGAGCAATCGGACCTGCTCTCACTCTGCTTAGCCTATTCGCGCCACAAGGATATCTGTGTCTCGCCGTCCTTCATCGGCACCTCAGTCGTCATATTGCGCCCCAGGCAAATTACCAGTGCCTTTGTGCAAGGATTCGCGCTGCACGGAAGGTGCGCGCTGAGTCCGTGGTAAACATGCTCCTTACAATGTGGCTGCCAGTACCTCTAAAACAGCCGAGGGTTCCGGGCAGTCTGGCAGATGATACTGACTTTCCCTATCTTTGATGTTTACTTCTCTTGCTTCGACTCAGTTCATATATCAGCACGACACTCGCTTTTCTGACACCGTGCTTCATGTTTTGAACAGCACAATGCTTGTTTATTTTGTCGCAGCTCGTTGATCTGCCTCTCCTCCCTCAGAGCGCACACCGCCTCTACAGCAGTGGTTCACCTCACTCCTTCGGCACATTATTTTCCTTTTGAACAGCACGGTGCTAACAATGCTGGTAAATGTTAGCACAGTTTGGCTAAGAGAAACAGGCATTTTGCTGTCCAAAACATGAAACGCAGTAAACTCCGACACCGCCCTTCATGTTTCGAGCAGCACAGTGCTAGCAATGCTTGTTTAATTTAGCACACCTGCTGACTTTTACTGGCTGTACCTTAAATCTCTTTTTTCACAGCTCCCATACTCCACTGCATACACTATTCAGGCGGAAAAAAGCTCGAGCTCGCAGAGCGCATTCCAGCCTCTTCATGGCAGCCAAGAACCTGCTCAAACTCAACAGCAAGCAGAACTAAAATAACGGCTTTGCTATCAGGTAAGAAATGAGGAGTTCAGGCCTATGTTGCCTCCACTTTGTAAAACTGGGATTTATTTCTTGTGCAAAAACCGAAATCTTAAATTTCATTCCAGGTCCTTAAACATGTGTTAATTCTTCCTGGGAGGTGTGAATATTCATCCGTCAACATGATATACAATCCGCCACTTCCCCGCCCCCAACATCGATTTTACTTTTCCGTACGTTTGTATGCTACGTTTATACATTTTTCCATGTTAAATCTGTTCCAATAAAATGAGTTATAGGATTAGGGTTTGAACAGTAAACTTTGGTCAGTCAGCATAAATAGCATTTTTCTTTGTGCACAGTATGACACTTCTGGGGTTTTCGCTTTTTACTTTGAAAGGCCTCATGAGAGCCAGGGCCGGACTGGGAACAAAAACCGGCCCTGGCAAAGTGCTCGGCCGCCCCCCCCCCCTCCCCACTCGGGGGGGGGGGGGGGGGGGGTTGGAGGTGCCGCCGAGCGCTTTGCTAGGGCTGGTTTTCGGCCGATTTTGTTGCAGAGCCGATTTTGCTACAAAAACGGACCTGTAACAAAATCGGCCCCCAGGGGCTCAAAACCGGCCCCCACCCTTGCGGCGTACCGGGGGATTGCCCGGTGCCCGCTATGGCCAGTCCGGGCCTGATGAGAGCGCCCGGCTAGCAGCGGTAATACCCACGGCGGTAATTATATTACCACGAGGCAAATTATGACCCATGATTTAGGCTATTTCACCCACAAACGGGAAATTACCCGTGGCAATGAATCTAATTGCTAGGCTCTGGCGTGTATCCGGTGCACTCACTGCACATAAATCTTTTGCTAGTGGCAGCTCAGAGAAGGCCTCCCACTTGACTGTCTTGACAGGTTTGTGGGCTTTGCAGGAGGTCCTGTCAGGTGAGTGTTAACAACAAAAAAGAAGCGCTCCAGGCACCCCAAATGTCTATAGGCAGGAACAAGAGGGGGGAACTGGCTTCCATGGTGGTAAAAGCTTCACTGTTTTGCTCGTGCAGTCTGCTTTACCTCCACCCCCTAATTAATAAAGACAGAAGAAGAATTCTCCACCACAGTAGGTCTATTCTCTTAGGAGAACAAGGGTCTGAGTTTGGGTAATCCCCTTGTCAGATCCCTGGGCCTGCCGGGCTGCTTTGTGGATGCTCAAAAGTCTCAGAATTCAAAATCTCTCAACTCAAGGAGAGGATGTGGCGTTAACCCCTCTCTCCACCCCTCTCTATACATCACTCTCTCTACACCCCTCTCTCTCACTACACCCCCCACTCTCACTACACCCCCCTCGCTACACCCCTTTCTCTCCACACCCCTCTCTCTCTACACCCCTCTCTCTCTACACCCCCCTCTCTCTACACCCCTCTCTCTCTACACCCCCCTCTCTACACCCCTCTCTCACTACACCCCCCTCTCTACACCCCTCTCTCTCTACACCCCTCTCTCTACATCACTCTCTCTACACCCCTCTCTCTCGCTACACCCCCATTCTCTCTACACCCCTCTCTCTCTACACCCCTCTCTCTCTACACCCCTCTCTCACTACACCCCCCTCTCTACACCCCTCTCTCACTACACCCCCTCTCTACACCCCTCTCTCTCTACACCCCTCTCTCTACACCCCTCTCTCTCTACACCCCTCTCTCTCTACACCCCCCTCTCCACACCCCTCTCTTTCTACACCCCTCTCTCTCTCTACACCCCTCTCTCTCTACACCCCTCTCTCACTACACCCCCTCTCTACACCCCTCTCTCTCTACACCCCTCTCTCTCTACACCCCCCTCTCTACACCCCTCTCTTTCTACACCCCTCTCTCTCTCTACACCCCTCTCTCTACACCCCTCTCTCTCTCTACACCCCTCTCTCTCTACACCCCCCTCTCTACACCCCTCTCTTTCTACACCCCTCTCTCTCTCTACACTCCTCTCTCTCTACACTCCTCTCTCTCTACACCCCTCTCTCTCTCTACACCCCTCTCTCTCTACACCCCTCTCTCTCTCTTCACCACTCTCTTACTCCCCTCTCTCTACACCCCTCTCTCTACACCCCTCTCTCTACCTCTGTCGACACCTCTATCTATCTATCTATCGCCCTCACTCTATCTATCTATCTGTCTATCTATCTATCTGTCTATCTATCTATCTGTCTATCTATCTATCTATCTATCTATCTATCTATCTATCTATCTATCACTATCTATCTATCTATCTATCTATCTATCTATCTATCTATCGCCCTCACTCTATCTGTCTATCTATCTATCTATCTATCTATCTATCTATCTATCTATCTATCTATCTATCTCTCTCTCTATCTGTCTATCTATCTATCTATCTATCCATCTATCGCCCTCACTCTATCCATCTATCTATCGATCTATTGCCCTCACTCTGTCTATCTATCGCACTCACTCTATCACCATCACTCTATCTATCTATCGATCACCCTCACTCTATCTATCTGTCTATCTATCGCCCTCACTCTATCTATCTATCTATCTATCTATCTATCTATCTATCTATCTATCTATCTATCTATCTATCTATCTATCTATCTAGCTATCTATCTATCTATCTATCTCCCTCACTCTATCTATCTATCTATCTATCTATCTATCTATCTATCGCCCTCACTCTATCTATCGCCCTCCCTCTATCTATCGCCCTACCTCTAACTATCTATCGGCCTCACTCTATCTATCTATCGCACTCACTCTATCTATTTATCTATCGCATCACCACAGCATCACTCAGCACCACCACAGCATCACTCAGGGGCACCACAACATCACTATGCGCTAATACAGCATCACTGAACGCCACAGCATCATTCGTCGCCACCACAACATCACTCAGCTCCACCAGAGCATTAATCTGTGCAATCACTCAACAATAACTGGTTCAAATATGTTCTTCCAATGTTTCAAGCTTTATTACAAATGTCACAAAAAGATGTTAATATTTCACTTCTGTTCTTGGATTTTCGTCACAATAAAATACACTGAACATAATCTTCACAAAAGTTATTTACAAAAGTTTAAGCTATTGCCATTATAAATTACAATAAAGTTTATTTAGGTATTAATTAAAAAAAATAAAAGCCATTGTTATTTGTAATATCAATACATCTAAGTCACGCAAATACAACACATATTGCATTACAAATGCTATAGGTGTCACATTTGCGAAAGTTAAAACTATTGGCATTGTAAATGACAAAGCTATTAATTTCCCTATTTTCAAAACAAACACATGAATACAAAATTTGTCATTTACAATACTAATAGCTCAAACTTTCCTAATGCGAGACCTATTGCATTGCAAATGCATGTTTTTTATGGCTGGAAGCATACCAGACAGCGCTGATTTTATAAGACGTCTTGGGGACGTTTTAAAAGCTTCCCTGGAAATGTATTCGCCCCCATTGTTCACCATTAGCAGCTTTGTGTTTTTGTAACTCACAGTTGATTGTTTTCTATTTGCTGGCTTTATTTGTTTTAAGTTGTGGAGCTTGAGTTAGTCCCTCCCATGGACCATAGCCTGTTCACCATCGCTCCATGAGTGTTCACTTTTTAGGTCTCGCTAGCTATCGCTTAGGCTATGCTCTGCGAGATATTAAGTAAGGGGCTTTTAAAAGTGCTCCCAAAGGCTGCAGGCAGATTGGGTACAATGCATGTGCGCCAGGTGCGCGCACCATTTGTCAGCCTGCAGCCATTGAGAGCACTTTCGCGGCTGCTTTGATGTTCTCAGTGAGCAGCGCGGCCACTGAGAACATCAAAGCGGCCACAAAAGTGATCACAACGGGTACAGCTGTGCTCCTTGCATTCCCCCCTCCCTTTTAGCTCATCCCTTTCAATAACAGCAGCAGCTGGCAGGCACCGTAAGGGGCAGAGCAACGCACACAATTAAACTCCGTTTACCCATGGCCTTTATTTCACTCTCTCTTACCTGTCTTGTTCTTTATGTGATTCAGAGGCTTTAAAAACGCAGGAAAAAAAATGTGTGATTATTTCCGTGGTCCAAGACTCAGCGTTTTAATTTCTGCATTTCGCAATGTCCTTTGATAAGTTAGGTACACGACAAGACAGATGACACACACACCCTTTACTGCAGCTTTTTCACGAGTAGATGCAAACAGAACACTTGTTGTTGCTTCATTCTATGTCAGATTTTTTTTTTCTTCAGCAGAGCTTCCTCTGCACTTTTCTTTTAGATTATTTCCTTACTGTGTTCCTATACAAGATAAGATTAAAGACCGTTGCATGGCTAAAACCTCCACTTAACACAATATTCACTTGTGTAACTCAATTGAGATAGTTGTCATCGTTGTTTTAGTGTACCAGTCCTTAACGTAAAATAGTTATATTAGAGTATTATTCCTGTTATGGAGTCGTTTTGTGTCCTAATACTCGAGGAAGAGTTCAAATAAGTTGCTCCTAGAGCCTTACACGTTTGTGAATGGTTGTAAAATGTGCCGAAATGTAGCCTTTAAGCACAAAGATCATGATTGGAAGCCGCTAAATATGTTGTCACTGCCGCAGGATGGTTCCAACCAGTGTCTCTTCACTAGGCAGGCATATCCACATTTGTTTTCCGTGCTTCAGGAACCTGGCCTTGCCTGTTGTGAAACCTTGTCACTTAGAGAAAGGGCTATAATATAAGATAGCATTTCCGGGTTCACATGAAGAGCCGTTTGGAGAGGTAGGGCAAATAAAGTTGCCTTTGAAATGCACACTCCAAACCTGCCTTGCAATGACTCCTAATGCAGCTCTGTGGTTACAAAGGCTTTTCATCAGGGATGGGCTGATAGAGCGTGCAGGTCACCCGACTAGTCTTTTACCAATATTCACCTGGGCCCATAATCAATAAACTCATAAATAAAACACAGGGTAACCTTCACTTTACTACCAGTGTATTTTAAACATTTAGGACTTTTGACCTATCTATACCTTGACTTACCAATCCACGTCACCGGTACCTAAAGTCCTAAGGGATCAAGGGTGTTAGCATAATAGGAATAATAACATTTGCACTCATTTAATAATCACAAACTCGGGAAGTTTTAAATTATTTTTCTAAGTTTCTGGTCATGATCCAAAGATTAAACACCAAAAGACTTTCAATTATGAAGATCAGAATCAAAATGTAACTATGCAAAAGATGTATTAAACTAATTTCGATCATTTAGCAAATAGGGAGGGTAAAGAGAAGGAACATAAAACATAATCAGAATGTTCAAGCACTTAACAAAAGGGAGGGAAAAAAAGGAACATATGTCAAGCTTTATCAAATAGGAAGGGTAAAGAGAAGGAACATAATATGCAAGCACAATTATCAAATATGTAACATTTAGGAAGGGGAAGAGAATGAAACAAGTTAATGACGAACCCACATAAATTTATATTTACCTAGGAATGGTGTGAAGAACTAACCCTGGCCACAGGTCAGTTTGAAGGACAGAACCCCGAAAGTTGCAGTCGCCAGTAGGCTAGCAGGTGCGCATCATAATCAGGACAGGTAGAGCCAAATTGGATCAGGACAAGACCACCAAAGGTTAAGACTGGCACCCACAGTTAAGTTGCAACGCCTGCACTACTCCCTCTCTGCAGCTAACAGTCAGAACCCTGATTGGGTTATCGATTTCCCCGACAAAGTGCTTCGCCAGCACTTCAGCTTCCCAGAACCCGATTGGGTTATCGAATCTTCTGACAGAGTGCTCCGCAGCCCTCTGCTCTTGGTCACCTATTGCGTGCTTTGGGTCAGTGACAGGTCAACTATTCGGACAAGTCGGACAAATCAACTAGCTAAGCCTACCCTAGTTATACTGTTTTCCAGGTCAGAGTACCACCCCCCAATATTGCAAGTGTAAGGATCCCCAATTTTGATTGGGCAAGGAATGAGGAGAGGTCGTCACACCATACCAAAATGACACTTTCTGCATCTCATATTTAAAGTTTTGTTCCCACCTATCAATTTTATTTTCTCATGACATCTTTATTCCACCCAACAATGAATGTTCTATCATTTGTTACATTTTAGTTCATATTAGAATTCTGTTTCCCCTGTAGAGTTCAGGAGGTGAGGTTCTCAGTCGCATCTTGGTCAAGACTGTCCCTGGCACTCATTCAATGCCATGACTCGATAAATTTTCAGTCTCTTGTGCGCAGGCTCAAAAGTTTCAATATGGAGTTCAGAGACAAGCGTCAGGCCCAAAATTCATTCATATGTAAAAATAGAAAAGAAACAGTTTGAGAACACAGAACTAACAGCTTAGCAAAAGCAGCAGTGCAAGCTTCATGCATGCTCTGACAGATGGCAGCCATCTTAGTTCTAATGCGCAGAAGCGAAAGATTCCCTCCAAAGCAAAGAGTACGTCATGTCACGTGAGTATGACAGACGCATGCGCAGTAGAAAATCCCGTGTAGCAGCGGCCATTTTAGTTGCAAGCGAATTACGGTTAGTAAAAGCACATATGCAAGCTTTATCTAGATACCCAAAATGTAGTGTAATGCAATATTAATAGAACAAACATGTTGGTTAATATATTAACGTTATGTCGAGAGGGTTGAGTACAAGCAAGTCGCGTTATGTGCGAATCCTTGCTCCATCAGGGCGATGTAAACAAAAGATTGCATCAACCTCCTAACCTGGTTGTTACTTTATTGCAGTAGTTAATCTGTGCATTTAAAGTGTGTATGTTGCGCAAAGGGCAGCGATTTTGTACGTGGCGGGGAAGGTAGCTCATATTCTGCCTGCAGGCACCTTCATCTTGCAGTGCAGTTGGTACCCTTGGTTGTTCTGAGAGGTTTGTTATTGCACCTGTCTGCTTGCTGTTGACCATGCCGTTTTTATTGAAACTACGAGTCAACTTGTAAATGATAATGTGACCTATTTGAGGTCTTGTCTGTAGCTACGTTGCTGGACAGGATCGAAGTAGGGTTACGAGTATCACAGAAGGCCGGTAAAGACAGTGGGTACCACCTTGTGTATTGTTTTTACTTATGGTTTGACCTTGCCTGTGCTGTGTTCTTGCTCACTGTAGGAAGGTGGATACCTGACTATGGTTACCCCCAACATTTTGCCTAGTGTTTAGCTGGTTTTCGACTTAGTTGGCCTGGGATCCTGCTATTCAGGACCCCAGGCTATCTGCTCTCTCGGTAAAATGGACTACATGTACTGTAGGTACATACCAAATTGGATATTGGGTCACCCTTGTGAGTCCCTGTATAAGTGTACCATAGGTACCCAGGGCATAGGTGCACCCAAGGCCTACCAGGGGCTGCAGCATATATTATGCCACCCCTGGCTGGCCACCTAAATTGACACAACTGGCTGATCACTCAGCTGGGGCAAGGTTGTGTAATCACCCCTTGCTTAGGTATAGTATCCCTATACCTACCTTATATATATAGACACATAGTAACCTATAAGTCACTCCTATGGCAGGCCTTAACAATCCTGGAGGCAGAGTGCTTGGTTGTAAATGTAAATGTAGCCGTACTTGTAAAGCGCACTGATACTCCTGAGTGTCCTGGCGCTGTACTCATACCGCTAGGGAACCCTTCCTGTTTTTTCCCCGTGAAATGTCCACTCCTGGGCATCCCCAGGGTGCAACCAGGCATCCCTAGCGCTGTAGGGGGCCGTTGTGGAGACTAAGCAAGCTATTGCCCAGAGTTGCAGCGTGGGACCCATGCTTAGAGTAGGCACCGAGGCGAGAAATCAGGTCCGAGGAATTATGAGCCCAAGATCCGCCGAGACCAGCCAAGGCAGGAATTGAACCCTGGTCCCGGGCCAGACCTCTGCATCAGGGTCTGCCGCTCTAACCATTGAGCCACACTTCTCCACACTTCTTGTGTGTGAGATGGTGCTCTAGCATGAGCTGAGCCTGTCTGCAGCTTCTGGAACCATGTCCTTATAGCTGTTCTATGCTATTGCCATACCATATACTCTTAAGTGCATTATAATCCTCGCGGTTGAATGCTAACTTTGGTTTGGCTTTATCTAAACATGTCGTGTAAGGTGTCATATGCTTTGGAATACTATCCCCTCGCCAATTCTGGCAACGGGGGTAGCATTCCACCCTTCTAGAGGGAGAAGACATGTTGTTGCTGACTAACCCGGTTAAAGTTAACCAGAGCCCCAGCATCACAAAATGGATGCTGCTGCCACAGACACAAGTCTGACCTCCTGCTGCTGGGAGTCCTTCCAGTCAGGGAGGCTTGGACAATAGGTTTCCTGCCTGGGGAGGTGCGAGCACCACCCCAGGCAGGACTTTGTGTATTGGGACAGGGAGGGCTGAATAGAATGAGACACTGCCTGGGGCACACTAGGTGATCCATGCATACCCCAGTTCAAACCGGTTGCTGGGGCACCCCAGCCCCAGCTCTGCCGCGAAACTGAACAAAGGAAAGGGGGTGTAACCACCCCCCTTCCTGGTCCCACCCATAGTAGGGACCTAGAAAGTAATCCAGCCCCTTTTAGTTTTATAAAGGTAGGAGCTGAACCCCAGGACTTTAGATTAATCCTGGAATCGACTTGAAACGAAACTCTGGACCCTTCGACATTCACCTGAGCTGAAGACTGAAGAATCTCCCTTGTGGCTAAGGAGTGACCACCCTGGGCAACCAGGCACCATCCAGCAACTCGACGGCTTGCTTTGTCCCCGTTCCCGCCGGAACCCGAGCACAGAGCCTGGTAAGACCTCGACTCCCGGATCTCTCTGACCCCACTGCACGACTCCAGCATAGCTGAGCCCCATAGAAGGCGTCAGAACCCGTGGAACCAGGCAACTTACAAAGTCTTCAACTTGCTAACAGCGCAGCTCCTGAGGCATCCTCGAAGCTGTGCCCTGGGGACTGAGACACCCCAACACCAAGCTACACCTGCACTGAAGACCAGCCCTCCACACTCCATGAGATCTGCGTGGGGCCCTTCTGCTTGTGTTCTGCTCAACGTGTTGTCCCGGTTGCAGGCCAGTTGGCTAGTAGCCCTGTGACGACGATCCTTTTGAAAATCCATCGCTGGTCTGGTTGCTCCAGACTGGCCCTTGCTTCCCTGAAGAGGTGAAGTACCTCAGACCCTCCTGGCCTGCGCCAGAAGCCTTTTGTGTATCCTGCGTGGATTGTCTTTGCTTAGGCTTGTTGGCTTTGATCTTGAAGTCGACCCTCCATCTGCGAGAACCTTCGTGGGACAGCTCCTCTCCTGCACCTGGTCATTCTCGATGCCTCCTGGTCCGCGTGGCTGCAAAGACAAGCTTCACGACAGCACCTGATTGCTCCTCGACGACGTCTGGTTCCTTCCTGGTTCCACCCGGTCACTGGCTAGTGACCTAGACTCTGTCTCCTCTGCTTTCAGGTCTTCTTCCACTCCAATCTACCCTTGGATCCACCCGAACATATTCCTCCTGGTCGCCTGCAGCATCTTCTTCCAAGGCTCCATAGGAATCAACGCGAAAACCCGACACACTTTGACACCTATGCACCCGCAGCCCGTGGTGAGGTAACACGAGTACTTCGGTGCTCCTGTAGGGATTGACTATCCTAGTGTCTAGTTTTGTTAGTTGTATCTTCCTATTTAGACCGGAAGTGTCCTAAATCTTCCTCACTTACCTTTTTAAGGTCCCATTGACTTTCTATTGACTCTCGCGTGAGTGTACTGACACTGCACGCGCCGGCTGTGGGCCTCCCACTCCTAACCTAAGGTTCAGATAGTGTAGCCCCAGCGATTCTCCAGGCCCTAGGCCTTTCCTTTTCCCGAGTCGTGGCTCTTATACCACTTACTTAGTATATGGTTTTACGCACCCCTAGGGCCCAACTGTAAATTGTGCTATTTAAAGTATTTCTAAGAGTAACTTGTTATGTGCTTTTGCCTCTGATCTCATAAAGAGTTCAGAGGAGTGTGTTAGTAAATAAATACATATATATTTTATATATATCCTGTGTGGTGTCCTTTCATTTGGTATTCAAGGTGTTACATATGGTAAAACAGCTGGCTTTACACGCCCTCAAGAGTCTTTTAGCCTAAGACTTTTCTGTCCACGCTACCACTAGGATAGCTGGTCCATAAGGTTGACTTACAACCATCACCATAAGGGTTGTTTGGACTGGTGCAAGGTGTTCACTAGAATAGTGAACATCATATACCAGGCCAACTTCTCACATTGGTGTGCAGCGGTTGGGATTAGAGCTTGCTGTTGTTTTACTACTTGTAATCTTGAGATATCATTTGAAAGATCACATAGGTACATATAGGTACATATAAAAACAAGTCTTAGTATACTTAAGTTCTACTGAACTTAGCTGATGTAGAGCCTGGGCCTAGCACACCCTGACTACAACTCCTAGAAAGGTTCTGTAGGAAAACAAATAGTGTAGGAAGGTGCAACACCCCACCTCACTAGAAACCATGTCTCATCCAGTGAACCCCAGAGGTTCTCTGCCTGAAGAAGTAGATCCCTTGAGCACTGCTTCAACATATGAAGCCTTAGCCTTCCAAGAATTGAGACAATTGTGTACTTCTAGAAGGCTAAAACAGGGTTCAAACCCTACCCTCAAGTTCCTGGTTGAGCTCTTAGAAGAGTATGATGCTCAACAGCCACCTAAGACAGGTGACACAGGTAGTGCAGATGAATTATTTCCCTCTTCTGATGATAATACTGATACTCCTGTACCAGAAGAAGAAGAGGGGGTAGAAGAAGATGATTCTGATCCTAAGACAAACAGCCAGGTCCCAGTCAGAAGACTTAGCCAGGCTAACCTAAGCATACATGGGAGTCAGTATGGGCAGCCCTTATACAGACCTCCTAGTGGGCTTAACCAGAGGCAGAGAAGAGGGAGATCCCACTCCAGGGACTCTCTCCACTCTCAGGCTTCAAATGGCTCTCATGGCCCTGCTCAGAGAGGGATGACCTCCCCTCAGAGAAGGGAACATGAGGCAAAGATGAAAGAAGCTGCTCTTAGGATTGAGAGGCAGGAACTTGAGGTTGCCCTGGCCAAAGAGAATCTTGCTCGTGCTAGATAGCATAGAGGAAGTGGGTTAGAACCCACTGGTGGCAGCAATATCCCTAAGGGTAAAGATAGGTCCTATGGGAATAGACACCTAAGCAAGATTGTGCCCCCCTACAAAGAAGGGGATGACATCCACAAATGGATAAATGCTTTGGAGAGAGCCAGCAAAGTACAGCAGGCACCCCAAAGTCAGTGGGCAGCAATCGTATGGCTCTCCTTTTCAGAAAACGGTAGAGATAAGCCCCTCAGAGTTAGTGATGGGGATGCTAACAACTACTCTCTCCTGAAGAGTGCTCTGATTGATGGGTTTGGCCTAACCACTGAACAATATAGGTTGTTGTTCAGAGATACCCAGAAGAAACAGACTCAGGACTGGACTGATTTTGTAGATTGTGCTACTAAGGCTCTGGAGGGCTGGTTATTGGGCAGCAAAATACAGGACTTTACAGGATTGTATAACTTGATTATGAGGGAGCAGATCCTTAGTAATTATCAGAACCAGCTTCTACATCAACACCTGGTGGACTCTGATCTGACCTCTCCACAAGAATTGGGTAAGAGGGCAGACAAATGGGTCAGAACCAGGATTAGGCCTAAAAATCAGGGTGGTGACCAGAAGAAAGATTCTACCAAGCCTCAAGAGAAAGGTGGGGATAAATCAAAAGACAAGTCCCCCACAGGGCCCCAAAACTCCAATGGTGGGGGTGGGTCCCAAAACACTTCCTCTAACCAAAAGAAACCTTATTGCCATGTCTGTAAACAGCCTGGCCACTGAAAGACTGACAGCAGTTGCCCAAGGGCCAACAATAAGGAAAACATTCCCCCAAGTAATACTCCCAGACCTCCTGTTACTGTTAGTAGTAATCCCCCAGGTGGTGGGAGTACCCCCAAGAATTTGGCTGGGTTTACTTTGGGAACTCAGGTGGACTCTGGCCTAACCAGGTCCCCTAACATAGCTACTCTTGTCTGTGAAGATGGCATGGGGTTTGCCAACTTCACTGCTTGTCCCAACACTTTGAGCACGTACAGACAGGAGCCCCTCATCAATGGTCAGAATGTTGAGGCCTATAGATACACAGGGGCTAGCATCACTATGGTGACTGAGAGTCTAGTCCCCTCAAGGCAACTTTTACCTGGAGCCACATACCAGGTGACCAACATTGATGGAGTACAGAAAGATCATCCCATGGCAGTAGTTAATCTCAGCTGGGGAGGTGTCACTGGCCCCAAGAGAGTGGCAGTGTCTACAAACTTGCCTGTAGATTGTCTACTGGGAAATGATCTGGAAATCTCAGCCTGGGCTGAGGTAGAATAAGAAACCCATTCTAAAATGGTAAATCTCCATGGAAAGGTTAGTGGGGCAGTGATGGCCACAGCCCCAGCTCAGGATATCCTCCCTGAAAAGGTTGGTAGGGCTGTGCTAGTCTCAGCCCAATCTCAAGCTGACTCCTTCCCTAGACAGATTGACAGGGCTGTGATGGCAACAGCCCAGACCCAAACTGAGTCTCTTCCTGAAAAGGTTGGTGGGGCTGTGATGGCCACAGCCCAAACTCAGACAGATTCCAGTGTTGTGAAGCCTGAAACTATGGATCACTCCACTCAGACAGAAAGCATTGGGGAGGAAGACACGTCTCCCTCCCACCAGACATTAGGTGAGAGTCAGCCTCCTCAGGGAACTGACCCTACCCCTTGTGAAGAAACTGCCCCAGAGGTAGCCAGGCCTGGCCTGACAGAGCCTCTGATGTCAGTGGACCCTTCCAAGGTGGGACCCAGTCTGCTGCAGGTAACCTGCCCCTCTCTACCCTGCCTCAGTCAGCCCAGGGCTGTAGAGGTCAGGGAGGCCAGTGGACCCCAAAGGGCCCTCTGTCCACAGGAACACCCCCATCAGCAGATTAGGGGCACCAAAGCTAGAAACCCTAGCCAGGTGAAAATTCCAAACACTCCTGAGGGATCTCCCATACACCTAGTTAGGAACCTCCCCCAGATTGACTCTGTTGGGCACAGCCAAACTTGGGACCAAAGGGCCCCAAACCTGACCTGTCCCTCCAGTGAGCCAACAGAAGGGACCCAGCCTCCAGCTGTAGGTAGCCAGAGGTTGACCCTGAGAGCACAGTGCAACTCAGTCATGGAAAGAAAGGCATATATGGTGGATATTGATTGGAGGAAGCTGAGCCCAACATTAGTGGAGCCTCACTTCAGTACTCCATTCCCACACCAGCCTTTTACTTTGCCAAAACAAACCACAGGTAGAGATTCCTTATGGTGGAGACCCTCTGATACCCTTAGGGTGAGGGATTGCTTAGTGGACCACGAGACAGGGGATAACCATGCCAGTGCAGGTACTTCCTTATATGGCCACTTAGGCAATATAGGCTTATCTTGTCAAGGATAGCCTTATCTCCTTTCGTTTGGGGGGGTTGTGTAGGAAGGTGGATACCTGACTATGGTTACCCCCAACTTTTTGCCTAGTGTTTAGCTGGTTTTCGAATTAGTTGGCCTGGGATCCTGCTATTCAGGACCCCAGGCTATCTGCTCTCTCTGTAAAATGGACTCCATGTACTGTAGGTACATACCAAATTGGATATTGGGTCACCCTTGTGAGTCCCTGTATAAGTGTACCATAGGTACCCAGGGCATAGGTGCACCCAAGGCCTACCAGGGGCTGCAGCATATATTATGCCACCCCTGGCTGGCCACCTAAATTGACACAACAGGCTGATCACTCAGCTGGGGCAAGGTCATGTAATCACCCCTTGCTTAGGTATAGTATCCCTATACCTACCTTATATATAGACACATAGTAACCTATAAGTCACTCCTATGGCAGGCCTTAACAATCCTGGAGGCAGAGTGCTTGGTTATGTGTGAGATGGTGCTCTAGCTTGAGCTGAGCCTGTCTGCAGCTTTCGGAACCATGTCCATATAGCTGTTCTATGATATTGCCATACCATATACTCTTAAGTGCATTATAATCCTCGCGGTTGAATGCTAACTTTGGTTTGGCTTTATCTAAACATGTCGTGTAAGGTGTCATATGCTTTGGAATACTACCCCCTCGCCAATTCTGGCGACGGGAGTAGCATTCCACCCTTCTAGAGGGAGAAGACATGTTGTTGCTGACGAACCCGGTTAAAGTTAACCAGAGCCCCAGCATCACAAAATGGATGCTGCTGCTACAGACACAAGTCTGACCTCCTGCTGCGGGGAGTCTTTCCAGTCAGGGAGGCTTGGACAATAGGTTTCTTGCCTGGGGAGGTGTGAGCACCACCCCAGACAGGACTTTGTGTATTGGGACAGGGAGGGCTGAATAGAATGAGACACTGCCTGGGGCACACTAGGTGCTCCATGCATACCCCAGTTCAAACCGGTTGCTGGGGCACTCCAGCCCCAGCTCTGGCGCGAAACTGGACAAAGGAAAGGGGGTGTAACCACCCCCCTTCCTGGTCCCACCCATAGTAGGGACCTAGAAAGTAATCCAGCCCCTTTTAGTTTTATAAAGGTAGGACCTGAACCCCAGGACTTTAGATTAATCCTGGAATCGACTTGAAACGAAACTCTGGACCCTTCAACATTCACCTGAGCTGAAGACTGAAGAATCTCCCTTGTGGCCAAGGAGTGACCACCCTGGGCAACCAGGCACCATCCAGCAACTCGACGGCTTGCTTTGTCCCCGTTCCGGCCGGAACCCGAGCACAGAGCCTGACAAGACCTCAACTCCCGGATCTCTCTGACCCCACTGCATGACTCCAGAACAGCTGAGCCCCATAGAAGGCGTCAGAACCCGTGGAACCAGGCAACTTGGAAAGTCTTCAACTTGCTAACAGCGCAGCTCCTGAGGCATTCTCAAAGCTGTGCCCTGGGGACTGAGACACCCCGACACCGAGCTCCACCTGCACCGAAGACCAGCACTCCACACTCCGCGAGATCTGCGTGGGGCCCTTCTGCTTGTGTTTTGCTCGACGCGTTGTCCCGGTTGATGGCCAGTTGGCTAGTAGCCCTGTGACGACGATCCTTTTGAAAATCCATTGCTGGTCTGGTTACTCCAGACTGGCCCTTGCTTCCCTGAATAGGTGAAGTACCTCAGACCCTCCTGGTCTTCACCAGAAGCCTTTTGTGTATCCTGCGTGGGTTGCCTTTGCTTAAGCTTTTTGGCTCCGATCTTGAAGTCGACCCCTCCATCTGCGAGCACCTTCGTGGGACAGCTCCTCTCCAGCACCTGGTCGTCCTCGACGCCTCCTGGTCCGCGTGGCTGCAAAGACAAGCTTCACGACAGCACCTGATTGCTCCTCGATGACGTCTGGTTCCTTCCTGGTTCCACCCGGTCACTGGCTAGTAACCTAGACTCTGTCCCCTCTGCTTTCAGGTCTTCTTCAACTCCGATCCACCCTTGGATCCACCCGGACATCTTCCTCCTGGTCGCCTGCAGCATCTTCTTCCAAGGCTCCATAGGAATCAACGCGAAAACCCGACACACTTTGACACCTATGCACCCGCAGCCCGTGGGTGAGGTAACGCGAGTACTTTGGTGCTCCTGTAGGGATTGACTATCCTAGTGTCTAGTTTTGTTAGTTGTATCTTCCTATTTAGACCGAAAGTGTCCTAAATCTTCGTTACTTACCTTTTTAAGTTCCCATTGACTTTTTATTGACTCTCGCGTGAGTGTACTGACACTGCACGCTCCGCCTGTGGGCCTCCCACTCCTAACCTAAGGTTCAGATAGTGTAGCCCCAGTGATTCTCCAGGCCCTAGGCCTTTTCTTTTCCCGAGTCTTGGTTCTTATACCACTTACTTAGTATATGGTTTTACGCGCCCCTAGGGCCCAACTGTAAATTGTGCTATTCAAAGTATTTCTAAGAGTAACTTGTTATGTGTGTTTGCCTCTGATCTCATAAAGAGTCCAGAGGAGTGTGTTAGTAAATAAATACATATATATTTTATATATATCCTGTGTGGTGTCCTTTCATTTGGTATTCAAGGGGTTGCATATGGTAAAACAGCTGGCTTTACACGCCCTCAAGAGTCTTTTAGCCTAAGACTGTTCTGTCCACGCTACCACTAGGATAGCTGGTCCATAAGGTTGACTTACAACCATCACCATAAGGGTTGTTTGGACTGGTGCAAGGTGTTCACTAGAATAGTGAACATCATATACCAGGCCAACTTCTCACATTGGTGTGCAGCGGTTGGGATTAGAGCTTGCTGTTGTTTTACCACTTGTAATCTTGAGATATCATTTGAAAGATCACATAGGTACCTATACGTACATATAAAAACAAGTCTTAGTATACTTAAGTTCTACTGAACTTAGCTGTTGTAGAGCATGGGCCTAGCACTCACTGTTCCTTATATTGCCTTAATAAGGAGCAATAAAGTTATTTACAAGAAATGCCAATATCTTCTTACGGGGACTTGGATAACCCATCTCAAGATGCTGTACAAATTGCTGAATATTGTCTGACCTTTGTGGCCAATGTGTGTTAAGGTGGGTACCACTATACTTGATCTGTTTCATGAGCAGACTTCTATGGGGCCTGAGATTCAGCTGTGAGAGGAGTCACCAGTCCACATATCATAGACCCTGAAAGCACGTGCAAATTATGGCAAAGCCTGCATCAGATCACTGATGCTTCTCTATAGCGTGGTCTCACTGTAACTTTATTTATTTATTTATTTACACCCAATGGATTTGTTAGCTGTTGGTTATAACATTTTATGTACCACATTGCCAATTCTGGTCCAGTAATCGCTTTTTACCGTCTCCCAGGCTGATGTGACTCTTTGAAAGTATCACCTTGAAACCTAGATTGTGCTTCCTCACAACCTCAGTTGGCTTGAGCGTCTAGTATATTTCTGAAATGGTCAGCCTTTATTTTATTTTTCCTCCAGAGTTAAACAAATCCGGTCTCCTTAATTACTTTTTACCAAACCCCATGCCTTTTCCACTTTCATTTCATCATTTGACATTTCGTTTTTTTTACCCCTTTTGTGTTTTTCCTCTTTCTTTTGCTCCTTTTTCTCCACTGTTTTAATTTTGTTTTCTCCTTCAAGGCTAACCAGCTTGTTTGTGTGTGGCGCTCATACTAGCAAAGCTGCAGTGGGCTCTCTGACGCACAGCCTGTGATGCCGTGAACACACTTATATTTAGTGTTTTGTTTTTCGGAGCTTTGCTGTCTGGATGATGTTCCACATTGGAAGGACTTTGTAAATCCCCAATAACGGACTAGGTATGAACTGACCACAGTCTTAAACACAAGTTAGAAAAATTGTCAAACTAAACACCAAGACACGCGCAGAAACAAGGGTGCACATTCACGTGCCAGTGTCACTTCAGAAACACGAACTGGTGCACTCGCATATGAAAAGGCGTACACATGCGGTCCAGACTGCTTCCCGTGCAGTTTAATATTTTACAGTCCAGCTCTGGTCAAGTAGGCACCTATTAGCAAGGCGGTGTGAATTACCTACCAAGAGCTGAATTTCCCAAGCTTTGTGAGATCTTCTGATATCATATACGGCCCAACACTGACACCTAAAGGCAGGAAGCAGAATAAGTTTCTCTTAGGGGAGTATCAATGTATCTATCTATCTATGACTTCGCAAACGTCTTCTTTCGGGCCTACTCAATCACATTCTTTGGGCGGCGGAGGACAAATACGGACGCATTTTTCATTGTCCTTGGTACAGTGCACTGACACGTTTTTTTTCTTCATTTCCGGTACCTTCATAAATGTATATTTAAACTTGTATACGCTTTTACAGCGTTAAAGCAGACATGTGCATGTTGGTATAATTTTACTTTTAATGAGAATGCACCACCAATATAAAGTGGTATCTTAACACGAACACTCAGGGGAAACCTCTTTTTCAATAACTGCCATTTCTTGTCCCGGACTTAAAGCACAGGCCGGGAGAGCTGCCGGTTGCCATACATTGCATGTCAATTTGCCACCTAACTGATCAAAGCTTGAAGACAACAACACACATGGAGAAACAGCCCGACTTCCAGCCACTAATTAACAACTCCCACCACCCCTCCGGCTGGCTCCAAAAACGTGTTTCCCTTTCAGAATGCGGAGTGGCACTGTGTAGGAAGGGGGGGGGGGCTGAGCAGCCCAGCCTGACAACACTCCTTCGCGCAGCCAGCGCTCAAAAGACTGGCGCAGACTACCTCTTGGCACAAACTGCACACCCGCTTCAGCTGCCAACCTCTCTGGAGCTGGGAACGTGCTCTGTGAGACGCGCCTGCCAGTACTTACAGGACGTAGCAAATACATTACTTAATTAGCTTGGTAAGCGTTCAGATGCCGGGATCCGTACTTTGAATAACAAGCATTGGCATAGCCAATAAGTGTCGCCTTTGGGACATTATACGTGTTTAGTGCTCCAGCACAATGTCCTTCGTGCAACAACATCAACTGTTGCATGCCTAAACACTTATAAGGGTCCCAAAGGCGAGACCTATTGTTTTTTTTGTGTGCAAATTCTCTGTGCAAGTAATTGCAGCCATCCGTTTGTGTGTCCAAAACCTAAACTAAACTTTAATGAGGATGACAACGCTTTAAAAACTTGTTGTTTGACTAGCACAGGGCAACCATGCTTTGACTGTAGGGGCTCTGATGTTTGACCTGGGCTCCCTAAGGGCGAATCTCAGTCTTTAAACAACCACACACACACACACAACCACACACACAACCACACACACAACCACACACATACCCACAACCACACACATACACACAACCACACCCATACCCACAACCACACACATACACACAACCACACACACACCCACAGCCACACACACACAACCACACACGCACAACCACATGCAACCACCACACAACCACACACACAACCACACACACAACCACACTGTCAGTGCATACTTTCACCAGGCACAGACACCATCAGTCATCAGCACACGCTTTCACAGGGCACAAACACCACCAGCCGTCAGTGCACGCGTTCACTGGGCACAAACACCACCAGCCGTCAGTGAACGCTTTCACCGGGCACAAACACCACCAGCCGTCAGTGCACGCTTCCACCAGGCACACTCACCACCAGATGTCAGTGCACGCTTTCACCAGGCACACACACACTACCAGCCGTCAGTGCACGCTTTTACCAGGCGCACACACACACCACCAGCCGTCAGTGCACGCTTTTACCAGGCTCACACACACACCACCAGCCGTCAGTGCACACTTTCACCAGGCACACACACCACCAGCCGTCAGTGCACGCTTCCACCAGGCACACACACCACCAGCCATCAGTGCATAATTTCTACAGGCACACACACCACCAGCCATCAGTGCACACATCAATTGTTAACGCATCCACAATTAACTATTGTAGCAATCGCAGTATGGCGCACTTTACTTTTACTCGAGTACGTGGGGGCTAGTTTGCACCCCACTCCGGACGCACAGCTAGGAGCATAACAAAGATGCCAGAGGTTAATCCAATTTGTCAGTGTTATTTATTTTCATTTCGTCTTTCCATGTGTAACATTTATCATGGTTGCTCAGTCACAAGTGGGAAGCACTATGTTAACATAAAATCCTTAACGCTTTAGACATGCCTTGACGAGCCTTGTTCTATAGCATGGAATGCTACATAGATTCTCCTTGATTAAGTCTTTTTCACCCAATGCATTTCGTGCCGTTCATGGCACTTCGTCAGGGGTTAAACTACAAATTTAAAAACACAATTATTAGGCTACATATTGAAATGATTAGTGTTCATCATATTTAACATCCCATGTACAACATATCAACAGTAAATGTTTGAAGCTAAAGTTCACCCCATGATCGACGTTTTGCCCGCAGAATTCATGATGATTGATAATGTGAGTTAAACTCCCCTTATTTCATTACATGCTTATTGTCAAATGATCCCCGAAAATGCGTTCAAACTAATCCCATCAAACAATATAAACGCTCCCTTGTCTGTCCCTTGAATTCCTAATTACCAAGAAAGTTACATAAGCCCATACCTCGAATGTTTCAATGACTGCCTCTTCTCATTTCCAACTGCATGCTGAATGTTCAGCCCTCTCCTTCAACTAAAAACACCTGTGTTGTATTCTAAGATCCTCCTATTTTTATCAAATCCCACCCCTACAGTGCTCAAACTAAAAAACCCACAATGCACTATTGTTGTGAAAATGCTACTGCTATCCGTATCCACCCTGCAAAATCTCGTGTGGTGCCCTAAATTTGACATTATCAAAAGACCTGTGTCCTGGATGTTAACTTATAGAATTCACCGCCGACCCATGAGTGTTATTTATTAACGTTCGTCACGACTAGCATCAAATAATAACTAGCTGCATTCTGTTATTCGTACCAAGGTAAAACATCACGTCATTCCATCAATACAACAGATATTAACCCACATTGCATTTAAAATACGTAGTCCATGTTAATCATTCAAATGGAGGTTGTAAAAGTCATCCCACAAGTGACGAAATACTTTGGTTGATTTGTGTGTCTGATTTCATGGGTGCTACTCGTCGAGAGGACAGAATAACTTTGGTTCACAAAAAACGGTGGTGACAGAGTGCACACCTTCTTTTCCATATTTCAAAAACGTTCATGTTTATACAGTTTTGCGTGCTGGCCCGGAATCGTGGACTGTCCTGCCACGTCATGAAACAAATCACTCGAGTACGTGGGGGCTAGTTTGCACCCCACTCCGGACGCACAGCTAGGAGCATAACAAAGATGCCAGAGGTTAATCCAATTTGTCAGTGTTATTTATTTTCATTTCGTCTTTCCATGTGTAACATTTATCATGGTTGCTCAGTCACAAGTGGGAAGCACTATGTTAACATAAAATCCTTAACGCTTTAGACATGCCTTGACGAGCCTTGTTCTATAGCATGGAATGCTACATAGATTCTCCTTGATTAAGTCTTTTTCACCCAATGCATTTCGTGCACTTTACTTTTAAACATATTCATCTAAAGCGCAGCATGCCACCGTTGCTACAAAAATAGATTCACATTTTTTTGGCCTACAATTTATAGACTTTTGTTGCAATTGGTGTTGCAATATTTAGCAATGCCAATAGCTCAAACTTAATTAATGCGAGACCTATTGCATTGCAAATGCTTGTTTCCAAACCTGTTGACAAGAATGCAGAGTGCTCTCCTTGAAGTCACCTGCTATTTCAGCAACAGGGACTGAACTTTCGCACCGATTTCCATCCTATTTTGTTTAGAGACTCTATGTCGTGACCTTCATGTTCCTTCTGACGGTGCCCAGATGTTTTCGAGGGACCGTGCAAGCATGTGCGGTTGTCACCCTTCCATGTGAGTGACAGTGCGGACCCCCCCCTGCAAACGGCATGTAGGGGACCACCATTCTTCAGACTCAGTCAGAAGCTCTCAGGCTAGCATGTGCAGAGCATCGATGGGGGACCCCTGGCGCCTGGGTCCCCCGTGCACTGCAAGGGCTGCGGGGCTATTGTTACGCCACTGCCTAGCTCTGTGGTCTGGGCCTACCTACGGTGACTGCTTCACCTCTACCGGCTTGAGAGATGCCCCTGCAGTAGTGCCACTGGCCCCATTTATTATTGATCTTTAATTTACTGGCACTACACCTCAGAGTAATTTACTTGGTCCTCCGATGATCTTGAAATGCGCCAAGAGGGGTTGGATATAGGGGATCCAATTCAGTCATCCAATGAGGACCAGGACTTGGATGACTGACTTATAAACTAGTAATTAGAGTCATGTATATGGTTCTCAATAATGGACCAAACATATTATATCTGCTAAACCAAATCTCCTGAAAACATTTAGATGAGCTAGAATCATACAAACAAGCAACTCAGATACAACTATGAAAAAAAATGTCAGGACCTGTAGACTAGAGACTTCCCTGGTAGAATTTCCATCCCTCATTTAAACTATGGATATCCACTATCATTAATTTGGAGACTATTCATAGGGAAACAGGACCAGGCTTTATAAATGGTTAGATTTTATCAAGTAAATACACCAATAGCAGGCAGCAAACCTTAAGTGTACAGAATCATCAAATTGATCTATTTGGGCCATTGATTACCAAAGTTCTAGAAGGAAAATTCAGGAAAGGACATGAATGATGTCAGCTCATAGACGCTCTCCCATGGGGGAAAGAAGTCTGGGAATCGCGCATACAGCGTATGCACCAGCCAGGAGAGTCCGCAAGTCCAATAGTTGTTTCTCAGTCCAATAGGAAGCAATCCGCATTGGGAAAGGTGGCAAAAAGAAAGTGCAAGAGAGATCCAATCATCAATCCAATGGGTATTATATCATCACAGTTCCGGGGTGGCACCTTTTAGGTTACCTCATCAGATCAGACTACTCAGTCCCTTGTCCAGTTCGTATAGGATGTTTGAGACATTAAGAAGACACATTTTTCGGGAATATAGGCGCTTCAAGTGACGTAAATGATCAGGTCATTCACTAGAGGTGGACCTTTAAGCAAAGATCCTTTAACAAAGCACATGAACAGATTTGAAAGTGCAATTTCCTGGGCAGATTTTCCTGGTGTAACATTTTTTTGTATCAAACAGCCCTTGTGAGCCCATGAGAACTCTTAAAACAGGATACAGTTGCAATACATTTGTAATATTGAGATATTCTCTCATGGAGACAGAGTCAAGCGAGAAGGAAAGGAAAACTTTTACACAAATAAGCAAACAGGTCCATTTGAATTTAGGCTATCAAAAGCCAGAATTTAAGTATTCAAATATACATTTCATTATGAATTATGACATTTAGATATGATTTGCAATTTGTATATGTGCTTAAAGTAAGTTAGTCTATTGTAAATGACATGTGTAACTACAACATGCCACCTCATTACGTAGATAGCAACATGTAACTCTCTCTCAATGTCTTAAAAATAAATTTCGTTTTAGGCACATTACATTAGTACATATAAAAGATTATTCTGTGAAGGTTTTAGTGAAATCAGAATTAGCATTTACGTGCAACACCATTTCTTCTTTTCGGTTAATGCAAATTGTAACATGAGCAAATATAGTAATAAGCCCGCTTCAATAATCGTACATAATATAATCTAAATTGTATTTAGTTCTGTTAATTCTTCACATATATCATTATCTACAGAAACTATAAAAAAATACCTTCACACATGTGAGTTATCACTTTCACATTTTTAATTCCAGTTAAAGAATACAATAGAATTTTAGTAAGTACACACCTATATAATTCAAACAAGAAATGTTAAGTCTACTCTTCATTTTTCTGCATGCTTTTACGATGCAGTAACTGGTGTTCACTGCTCCTGAAGGTTGATTGGCTGGAAATACCTGGCTTTGTTTGAACACAAAGCCTGCTTTGGGCGCCTCCATTGTCCTGAAAGCACTCTTGTTTCTATCGGAGTCACCCACTTGCTTTATTTCAAAGCACTCTATTTACACATTGAAATGTGGTGAGGTCACCTGCCTCTCCGCAGCGCACTGTCAATATCACACCTATTCGGAGGTTAACACACCTGCCCTTAACAAATATTTTCATTAACCCCTTCGCTGCTGCCGTCGGCCGTTGGACGTCGCGCAAGCTACCTCCCTGGTGCTGCGCACGTCCAACGGCCGACGCGGCCGCACCCGTTTCTTCGAACGTTCAGCACTTGCGCCGGATGTTCGAAGCAGCAAACGGGTTAATTTATTCACTCCTCAGACCTTATAAACATGTAATTTAATTTATTGATTCATCATACCTTATAAATATGTAACTTACTATTTGATACACCACTTTCCTTGCATCACTTTTCTTAGTCGACCTGTGGATCAGAGTGCGAGGATTTGGGACTCTCACATTTTTAGTCAGGACGTAGGGGAACTGGATGTCTGTTACCTGCACAGCCATAGGCCAAATAGGTCATCACATAATAGGATAGTTTTCCCCTGATGCTTGCATTAGGTGTACAGTCAGTCAGGCAGGACCCAATCAAAGTCGGTTGTTGGGTGTGTGTTAGTTGGCAAACTTCCCGCTTTTTTACAGTCATTTGCAATAGCTTTCAATCGGCTCAGTAAGTTTTGGGCTCCAGCTTCAGCATGGGAAGGCTTCTTTGTTCTTCTTGTGATCCCATACGTGTTATTTCAAGTGCATGCAGTATAGAGTGAAATGCAAGGCTGAATCCACGACATGATGCCCAGAAGGCCATGTCCATCTCAGACCGAACAGGCCCACGTAACTGACTGAAATGATGGGAAGGCCTTTTGGGGTACCCCCATGAGACACCATCCAGTGCAAACAAATACACTGCTGCGTAGCTCCATCTCTCAAAGTAAATATGGCAACCACCTATGAGTGAAAATGAATCTCATGAAGGGTGAAAATAAATCTGCTTTGGGAGCTTCCCCATGTCCCATCATTTTTTGTTGTTTTATTTTTCGATGATTTTTATTAGTTTCATTAAATAGACCTTGGTGCAATAGTGAAAGGCATATAATACAGATCATAAGTAAGGTACACGACATATACTGTAATGTGCTTAAAAAAAATACAAAGATAATTATAATAAATAGATTAAAATATAGATTAAAAGGAGAAATGCCCAGATAACTATAATAAACAGATTTTAATTTTAGTCAACATTTCTCATATGACATGCATCCTCAAGCATTCAAGCATATTCCAACTACTGTATATTTCATACTTAGCGTAGATCCACTAAAATTAGTACAATAAAACTATAACATCAATCCCCCCAGCCACAGTTACCCTAATCTAGAAAAGCCGTCAGAAATAAAATGTCAAAATACTGCTCATTGACAAGTCTATCACAGTCGTACCCATTATCACCCAATGTGTCAGTATTAAACTAGACTTCCCTTCCCTTACTCGCAAGGACTCTACGAGCTATTCGATGAATCTGTGTCTGCACCCTAATGTCTTTAGGGTAGGCCTACAATCAGATCTGAACTGTCATTTTCAGAGCTATGGGAAACAAGTCTCCCATGGAACATTTTGGTCATGTTTTCAATGTAGAATAGCAGTGTGTTTCCTTCGAGGAATGGAAGAAAAAATTATTTCAGATGAGAAAATATTAACTATAACTCAAGCAGATTGAGTGATAGCACCAGCCCTGCTGGGGCTATAGATTGTGAATCCTCAAAGCACGAAACATGGTCTCTTCACCTCAGAGAAACCTGTGGTTGTGGAAATTTGTGAGTTTAGAGACCATGATAGCATCCCATTGATCTATGGCCCAACTCCTGAAATTCTTGTTACACCAATTCTGGTAGAATTTTTTTTATTGAGGATCCGAGACCTCCTGGGTGAGCGAAGTTAAAGGTATCTGTGCTGCTCCCATTTTGAGACAAGAGGGATCATCTGAACGACGCCGCCAGCCTAAGAGCACCCTGAAGAAACCAAGCGGAGGCTCGATGACAAGACTTCCTACATGGCCAGTATCTCTTCTAGCTAAGGAAGCATTAAGCTTGCTTGTGTTCATGAATGTGAAGAAGTTCCTGTGGGGGACATAGAACAGAATATGAAAGTAGCTACCCCTCAGTTATAGAGGACAAAACCAGCCTGCTAGCAGTAAAGAGAACCTGGAGCCATATTATGAGAGTGCCCCGGGGCGCAACGGGTGTTTGCACCCGCTTTGCGTGCTCCCGGGGCATTTTAGTATTACAGAAGGGGCCGCTGACGCTTGTGCATCCTCTTCTGTAATACCGATCGCGCTGGCGCACATAAAGCCAGCCAGCGCTATCTTCCGAGGGCATTCCTTCATTTGAATGGGGGCGTGCCCCATGCAAATGAGGGAATCCCTTTGCCTCCGCACCCTCAACATATTACAGACGCAGGCGCAGAGGCAGAGAAGCTCTCAGGAGGCGCACTGATAGTGCGCCGCCTATAAGGTTTGTGTCTGCCGGGGGGGCAGCTCATTCACCATAATGCATCGCATTTTCCTGGATTGCGCTAATCGGTCCTTTTGAAAGGTGCCCCAGTGCAATCCAGGAAATTGGGCCGCAGCTGTAATATGGCCCCTGCGCTGCTAAACGGAAACCATAATCATCTTGCAACAATATTTGCGCACAAATTGTTGAAAAGATGAAGATCACAAATTGCTGGAAGAACCAGATCATTCTTCATCACTTTTCTTGAATGCAACGAAGCAGGAGCAGAGACTTGGCCAATCTCCGGAAATGCAAAAGGTTCAATAGCAGCAAAGGACTGGAGCGTTTCAACTAGTGATTTGAGGGTTGATGCCTCCAGGTTGGCCGTGTCCATTTAAAGTGATGGGAAGAGACCGATCCGCTACCTGCCTCTGGCAGCGCTCTGGACTCTGGATCATATTGCTCTATCCTCCATGAATTCTGAGACTCTCCCCATGTGCATGCGGATAGCTTTGGCGCTTCTGTGAATTCTATTAATTCTGCTTGGTAGAGTCAGAGGTCCAGGAAGCTCCTGTCCATGTCAGATTTTTTAGTCTATCCATATCCATGCCATATTCTCGGGAAACATCCTTTACAACGCAACTTTTACCTCGCAGTGCTATTACAACGCAGGTTTTACAACGAAAACCATTACAATGCATTGCGCTGGGGGGCGCTCTAGGATAGGGAATAGATTTAATTTACTATCCAACACCTTCCGTAGTGTCCACGGGGACTGGAGTTGGAATAGTAAATTAAACTATTCACTATCCAGCACCCCAAAGCGCTATGCGTTGTAATGGTATGCGTTGTAAAAACTGCGTTGTAACAGCATGCGTGGTAAAAGCATGCGTTGTAACGTCATACATCCCATATTCTCACATAAGATACAGCTACATGCAATTGGCCTGTAGAGCTCATTCACATAGCCAGGTGTGAGCCTGTAAATATGGCAGGTATCTGCCTAAAACCGACATTGGTCACACTTACTTTAAAAGATCTCTAAAGTTTACCCCTGGGGTCTCTGTTGATCTGTCTTGAAGACCCGCAACCTTGCCGCAGCCACATAATTCATGGAGTTTCATCTTAAACTGGAGCACTAACCTTAATATGTGATTTGCGTTATGATTTTGTAACCAATCGATTCTGTCTTTCTTTCCATTATTTTCTCAGAATTAGCTGTTCGTGTAATCTAGCAGTATGGCCACTGCTGGGGATTTACCAAAAGAAATACAGCCTTGGATATTATAGAAAGGATTTCTTTAGCCCCCTTTCTCCAGCACTCAAAATCCCCTCCTAAGCAAAGCCAATACTCGGCTTCAATTTCGGGAAAGCATGAAAACGGTTCCTGCACCAGCATCACGAGTGTCATTCTGTATGAGGCATGGTATCAGTCCAAAGGATGTGCTATAGCTTAAGAAAAAAACGTGATTATACTGAAAAGTAGTATATTCATGAAAAAGACTAATTAAAATCTATTTTTCACAGAATAAAAAAAGGTATGTGTTATAAGTATTGGCCACCGAGTAGCTCAACGGGTAACTAGGAGGACACATTTCTATTTAACACCTTCGCTGCGGCGGCTATTCCGCCGCAGAGCTAAGGGGGCGGGGTGGCCGCGCGGCGCGCCCATGCTGGTGACGGAACCGCTCCGTCACCAGCCTCGGTTCAGCTGTGCTCATGACGGAGAGGTTCCGTCATGGCCCGGCCCGCTCAATGGAACGCCCAGCGCAGGCGCGGAATCCGTGCCACGCAGGCGCGGTGAGCGGACCATGACGGAACCGCTCCGTCATCAGCACAGCGCCACCGCAGCTGATGATGGAGCGGTTCCGTAATCAGCATCGAAGGAGTTAATAATTAATTGTAAACAGCTCTGAAACATTAATAGTGCCCTCGCCTTCTTGGAGCCTCATGGTTAAATTGTAGGTTGTGTCTTCTGTCATACAGGGCACTTTCCCTGCTCCTGGAATAACATGGGTTAAGAGCTGGTGAGAACCCCTCCAAAATGTATTAGGAGACAAGGTGAATTAGCCAAAGACACCTCAATAGCGACACCTGACGGCCAATCATGGCATGGCATGGGAGGGGATCCTGGGTGCATGCAACATGGTCACTTACTCTGCAATCAGGCGTGAACGAATGAGGCAATTTATAAAGCTCTCAGCTACTGCAAGGAGTGTCCTAGCGCTGCTTGACATCTGTGTTACAAAAACTGAAAAAGGAATCTTGCTGAAGAATGTCACAGAAAATGTACAGCATAATTTACCATCTTTTAAGGAGAAAACTGCAAATATCTTGCATAAGTGACTTATGTATTCGTCCGTTGTTGCTTCTCTTTCCTTTCATGGATAAACTCCTTAAGGTGTGGTGTGAGGTAGCAATCTTCCTCCTCATATTTTGTCCACATGTCTTTTGAGAGGATTTGATGTTCGGCAACCAGATCCAAGGCTCGCTTAATTCCCTGGCGGCACTCTTTTTCGGGGCGGCGGGGGTGAGCAAGCCATGTCACCCCGCCCCCTCAGAACAAGTCATCCGCCTGCCGCCACCCCCACAACACCCCCAGCTCTTACTTGTACCGGGCGGCATACTTAGTGGCCTACCTGGGTGTAGCTACTCCACAGACCCCATGGCCAATTTCTGGATTGGGGCACCAGCGCCTCTTTTCTGAGTGGGATGGATACCTACAGGCAGAGGTCTTCAAACTTTTGTTGGCTGAGCCCCCCCATCTAAACCTTTTTACACATCGAGCCCCCCCCCACCCCCACCACCACCTGACAAAAAAGTTCTGGAAGCTGGTACTCTACATCATTGATGGCCGTTTCCTCCTGCGGAGCCTAGGTCGTAAAGGCAAATAATATTAAATAAAGAGCTCCACTTCCAGTCTTGAGCAGTACCTGGAAACTGGAGTGCTTACAATATTTAGTAATATATTTTTTGCAGTTTTATATAGCGCGAACATGACCCAAAGGTATTGGAGCACTTAACAGGAGCTTCTTTTACATTACATAAGCATACATTCATTTTTTGTAAGCACAGGACAATAAAGTGATTTTCCCAGAATCACAGGATGTTGAGCAGACACCAAGAATTGAACTTGGTTCCCCAGCTCCACAGTCATCAGCTCTGGCTGTTGCACCACATGCTTGCCCTAGACAAGATATCAGAACAAGCAATAGGTCTCGGCAATCAGATAGCTATAGGCGATGGTAATGTAAGTGCATGTGTGTATGGCTCAGGGGCTGTTTCTATTGATATACACAAATGTATTCCCACTGATTGCTGAGACCTATCGGCTTTACTAATGCTTGTTTTCAAGTCAAGTCAAGTATCTTTATTTCGGTTGAACAAAACCATAAAAGATTCACATCATTATTTGAAAAAAGAAAACAGTTTACAGCCCAAAAATTCCAAATCATGCCCACTTTTGCATTCATTGTTCCTTAAAAAAGATTCTTCAGAGGCAATTGCAGTATTAAAACAATAAATACATATTTTTCTTGTTAAAAACAGAAAAAGCATTTGCCATTCGATAAAATAAATACAGTCGAATGTCTTGTAATAAATATGAGTTTTTAAAACATACTTAATATAAAGAGTATTACTTCCTTTTCCTATACAATATATGAATAATCCTAACACCAATTCTTGTCCCCTATGCCCAAAATTCCCACTACTGTATTACATCAAACGCACTGGCTGTATCTCTATGTTCTTAAAATCTAAGACCCCGTCTCCTTCGCACTATCTCCACAGAGAAAAGATATCTGATTACACTGAAGACAATGGGTTGAATAGTCTCACTTCTGAGAACTCTTTCGGCATCACAAAGGTGCCTAAAGCCCAGAAGGTGACAAATAGGTTTTATCCATTTCTTCCTTAAATGAGTGTAGGCTGAACACAAAAATAGTATATGTGCCTCATCCTCTCTTGTTCCCATAGTGCACAAATCGCATTTTGCCAGAGCTTCCCTCCCTGCATTATCAACATTACGCACCCATTTAGCAGTATTAGCCTTGATTTGGAGTATGCCGTATCGAAATTTTAAATACAGAGAATTTGCTAGGGACGGTAGAATCTCATCCATAAAACCTACAAAACTACTTGCTGTTTTCACACCAAGGAACTCGAGAGTTAGGGCACCTACCCTCGGTTTCTGTAGCGTGGAGGTATTAAGGTAGTCCCAATATCTTTCTTTTAACAGTTTTTTGCAGCCCAAGGTCAGACAATCGGGCTCAGCCCAATAATGATATAGCCCGAGCTTTGTAAACCAATCCTGGATGTGGTTCAACCATATCAGCCAAGTTGTATTTTTTATTTTCATAACTTCCTTTAGGGCATCTCTATAATCAGCGAATTCGTCTGTTGCCCAACGACGTACCCAATATAACAACGGTTGCAAAGTGGCATGATTATCAGTGCGATGTATGTTAAGATCCATTGTAAGTGGTAGTAGGGGTGTGCGCCGTGGCATTGCTAATATTTGTCTGAAAAAAATGTTTTCGTGTGTGATAAAGGCACATTTAGCTGTGTGGCCCCATAGTTCCGCCCCATAAAGGGAGGCAGATTGGGCTTTGAATTTGTATAGCTCTAGTGCAGGGGTCACCGCTTTACAGTAGCTGTTCTTATGTCTCTTGGCTATTGGGACTAGATTTTGAACAAGAAGAGTTTTACTTCTAGCCACTTGAGATTTCCAGTTCATTTTGGTGTCTAGAGTAATACCCAAATAATTAAAACTATGCACATACTCGATCATTTCATTATTAACTGTTAGTGTTCTTTTAAAATTTCTGTGAGGATTAATCGCCATATACTTAGTTTTAGATGAGTTAATTTCCAAACCTTTTTCATCATAGTAACACCAAAAAGGCATCAAGTAAATTTTGTAATCCTCTGGGTATCGGTGAGATTAAGATAGTATCATCTGCAAATAACAATGCCGGCACATGTTCACCACCCAGCTTGCGAGAGTCGTGCTCGCAGCCCAAGAGTGTGTCCGGTATGTCATTGACGTACAAGGAGAATAGTGTGGATGCCAACACACATCCTTGCCTCACGCCTCTCCTTATCTCAATGCGCTCGGTCAATTCTCCATTTGGTCCCCATCTCACGCTGGCGTAATTAGCCCCGTGAAGATTAATAATCTGGTTCAAAATATTCCCAGGGACCCCTTGATCTCTCAATCTCGACCACAGCGCGCCTCTGGGCACAAGGTCAAAGGCCGTCCTGAGGTCGACAAAGGCCACATACAAGTGTGCCCTCTTTCTACTGATGTACTTCCAGAAACAGCAAACGTGTCTGGAGTTCTCACTAAAGACAGGTCCCTTTTGGAGGGGGAAGGAATGGTCTTTTCAGCACAGAGATGTGAGGGCTCAAAAACCCAGGTATCTGTGTCTTTGTGCCCGCACACATGCACATCTGTGCATGTGTGTGAAGCCCACACATGCACAGAAACATGATCACGATCCCTCAGCAGACCAAGCTTCTCTTGCCTACATAGAGGGATGTTCACAATCCCTCGGAGGAGCCTAGGCAAACTCCCACTCTGGCACAGAGTGCCAGGCTATGTTACAAATTGGTTGGGCAGAGGGGTTATTGGCGTATTAAGTGTTGTCACAAGAGGCAAATGGGAAGATAGCCCAGACTGAGCGAGGGGGAGCAGGTTATAAACAGAAAAGTGAAGGAGAGACCCTAACAAAAAAGCACAAGGATGCAGCGTGGGCCTAGCGTGGGCTGGCTGGACAGGAATTTGGAAGGGATTCAAGACTGAGGAAATAAACAGCAGGCTAAACGATAGACATATTTTTGCAGTTGACGTTGAAAGATGGATTTTACAACCTCATGGGTTTGTAAGTGGTGTATCAGGGAGACGAGATAGGATAGTTTGCCCATGTTAGGATGTAGTTACGTGACTTCAGAATGTACTTCTTAACCGAAGGCTATTGTGTTTGTGCACTCAACTTGCTTCTGAAACAAAGGCCTTTAACACAAACAGCAAATGTTTCTGTAGTCGATCTCAGTGTTAACTTCCGAGTGAGAACCCAGGCATGTATGTAAGCACCATGCTGCTCAGAGTCGGCATACTACGCATTTGCAGGAACTTTGACCCTAATGGCTGGTGGGAATTCCGTTAAAACAAACATCCCAGAATTTTCCTTCTTTGTGCACCTGTGTCCCTCTTTGCTTTAGGCATTTGGGTAGTCACTGAAGCTAAAAAATAAGCATGGTCAGTTTCTGTGTTTTTATTTAACGCTGACCTCTATGGAGAAACTAATATGCTCGATCTCCAGCTGCCTCCAGTGGTTCCCCCAACCTAGCCCAGATGTCATGCAGGGGTTGATGGTGCAGAGCTCTGCCCCCCCTGGACTCCTGCAAAAGGGCAGCAACAATTTGTTTGTCCACCACAGTTGGCGACTCGGTACACCAAGCGTTTTGAGCTGTAATGAATCTAGCAGCTTTAGAATTATTAAAATTGTAGTGTTGTAATTGCATTTATATAACGCTTACTACCGAGGCGTTGAAGCGCTTGTCTTCACACCCTGAGTAGCCCATAAGGGACTCCTAAATATGCACACCTGCATTGATCTGTTCCTGAGACATATGGTGCACAGTATACATGAGGCCCTTGTATCTAGTTTCTATCCTACCCTATGAAAGAGGTTTTAGGGTAGGAGAGGCACACAAAGGTGATAGACAGCTAGGCTGTTGCGGCAGGAGTAATAAATAGCAAGAAAGCCCTAGGCTCCACTAACTTGAGGTTCATTTTAAAAACAAATACCCCAGCATTAGGCACCCACGTAGACTCCTGATGACATCGCTGCCCCTGTGAATAAATATAAGTGATCCGATGTCAGTCTTAAATAAGGAGAGCAGCGGGAACAGATACTGCGACGTAGGCAGTGGCGGGAGCGGATAATGAGGAGTAAACTGAATACAAGCAGCACCACCATGGTACCATCAACTATTCCCACAACTACATCCACCACCACCACCACCATGGCACTGCCAGTGCATAGCACTGAACCACCCACGGATGAGGCATTTGTGACCTGGGAGACTGAGACTGAGGTATACACAGAAATAGTCACTAAGCTTGTTGAGGAAGAAGCAGAGTACTGGGACAGCGTGAGCAGCACTGCCCCACCACTGACTACAGCCGAAAGCTACACCATAAACTTTGGAGACTTCTAAAGTGCCTTCTACCCGCTCCAAAACCGGTGCTGTTTTTTCACAGGTGGCTAGAAACTACATCAGCGCCTCTGTCATAGAGCAGGCCCCGCACACTGTCTTCTTATAAGTCAAGGGTTGTGGATAGGACAGTGGTTCTTATTTCAACATCTGCATGGCAATTTGAAATCATAGCCATCTCTCACTGAGATGGGAAAGGGCAGCCCCATGCATCTATCCCACTAGTATTTCCAGGGAACACCACAAATTCCACTCAGTTTAATGATCAGGTTACAGACATATTGTTATGAATGCTTTCATTGGCAATGCAGGTTGCCCCAAGTGAGCAACGAGAGTCCTAGAATGTCTCCCATCTTTTGGTCTCCTTCTTGCAATGTGAAAAGCAGCGAGTCTCCTAAGACCCCCAAGCTGCTCGGCGCAGGGTCACCTTTAATTCACTTTGGAATCGCTATCAAAATAATGAGGCAGGCGCTGGAAACTGGAAGGCAAGAAAAAGGTTTATTACTCTCAAGAGGAGACCACATCAACTGCAGACACTGGGATGTCTCAGGGAGGTGTTCTAACTGTATCTCTTTTGGCTCTTCCTTTTATACAGGTTTCACACAATGCATCTGTTTTATTAACATTGTTACACAAGCTTGGAGTTCTCGCCCCGGGCAGGTTCCCACACAAACCCAACAGTATTTATCCCCCTACCCAGGTCAAAACAGACAATGTTATCTCGCAGCTGGACCTTTCTTTAGGGTCTAAAACATGTGAGACCGGCCAGATCTAAGAGTCTGTTCTGTTGATTAAAACAGGTCCCAATGTTGGTAAAACAAGTCTCGCTGTTTGTAGTGCAATAAATCATGTCTGCAAGGGTCATTTTAGTGTCTGGGACCGGTTTGAGTAACTAGGTGCGGTGAGGGGAAGATTGTCCAAAGGCTTGTCTGTAAACAGAGATGAAAGGAAAAACAAGTTTTTGGCAGCAAGTGGCACTAAGGTTTGTCGTGACAATAGGGTTTATAGCCCCCCGCACACATATCAGGTTTGGTCAGAGAGTCAGAAGGATGCTAGCAAGAACAGTGTGAAACGAAGGTGACCAACAGAGTACAAAATAGCTGTGATGGCTGCAGCTTACGTGCACATAGAAATTCCCACTAAACAAGATGGCGCTGGCAATGTTCACGATCGTCATTTTACTTTTAACAGCAATTTATGCTCTCAGTATTCTGAGACCATCCCCTTCATTTCCAGGTATTCTGCTTGGAGTTTGGTTCTTGGAGTGTGTGATATACTGGTTCTTTTGATAAATCAAGGTGGCGCGTGGTAGCTGTCCTACACAGGAAGCCAGTGCACTGTCTGGCCTCTACCAGTGAATGCCTGATTTCTGCCTACAATTAGACATAATCCCAGACCGTTAGTGCATCATTTTGCATAAATACTAGGGCATTAAATTACTTGATGTAATTATCCTGTGGAATGAAATTCTCTGAAAGTCTTTGATGTCAACAGATGTTATGTTTACTTTCCAGGTAGGGCTGGAGCGTGTTGCAATAGGTCCAACAACCATGGAACGAGGTAGAAAAGATGTATACGTAAGCCCCTCCTTTGCGAGAGTGGGTTTTGCAAGTGTTTGTAGCGAAGTGTGCACCAGTAGTAGTAAAAGGAACAAAAGGACTCGCAGAAGGGGAGATGCGTCGGTTCCGTGACCCGGGGGAACGGTTGCGTCCTTCCTCAATGCTTGCGCAGAGTAGGGGGCTCGTCGTGAGCCTTACCGGTGCAAAGGTGATGCATATATTCTCGGCCTGCGGGCCCGATGCAGTGCGCAAGAAAGCGCCTTGATGCAATGCGACGATCCAGTTGCGACGCGAGAAGATGGCGCCCTTGATGCGGCGATGCGATGACGATGCGATGACGCCCTGGCAGCCTTGCGACGACTCCGTACTTTGGAACCGCAACAGGCCCTGCAACGCGCTTCTCCGGTGATGCGATGACGACTCTCTCGATGCGTCGCGCTTCCCCGGTGATGCGACAGGAGACAGCTTCGATGAACACACGCTTCCAGGGAGATGCGGCGAAGGCTTGCTTCTCCGGCGATGCGTTGATTTCAGTTGCGGCGGCGACACGCTTCCTCTCGGTGCATCATGTTTCCAGCTCCCAGCGGCACGCAAGTGACTGGAGTCAGAATTCCCAGCAAGGAAATTCAGGAAGGAGCTGGAGGTGAAGTCTTTTGGCCCTGAGACTTCAGCAGGAGGCAAGCACAGTTCAAGCCCTTGGAGAATATTCTGTAGATAAATGAAAGTCCTTAAAAGTTCCTTCTCCTTTCCCTTGGCAATGAAGCAACCACTGCAGGCCAACCCAGCAAACAGCACACTGGCAGAGGGGCAGTCCAAACTCCTGCAGCTTCCTTGGTTCTTCTCCCTGGCAGAAAGGTTTCTTGCTCCAGAAGTGATCTAAAGTCTGTGGGACTGGGTCCCAATATTTATACCCCAAAATCCTTTGTTCTCTGAAGGCAGAGAGGCCTCTGCCTAGTTCAAACCAGTTCCTGAGCACTGTGTTTACATTACTCTTCTCTTCCTTTCACTGTGCAGGGCAGAAACATCAGACGCCCCACAGGAGGTGGAGCCAGCACAGGGGAGGGAAGATACAGCTCTGGAGCACTCTGTTGACATGATTCCTCCTCTTCTTTCACAGTGCAGGGCAGAGACATCAGACAAGCCACAGGAGGTGGAGCCAGCATTGTGGAGGGAAGGCCCAGCCCTATTAAGGTCCCAGGTCACTCTCCCCCTCCCATCTGGATGTAAATCTCCCTATTCACCAATGGGCTGTCCCAGACTGTCTCCTGGAATAATTTCCCCAGCCCTGTCACACACAAACCCAGACAAGGAATACCCAAGGCAGCAGAGGCTGGCTCAAATGGTTAGGCAAGCAAATACCTGCTTTCTAAAAGTGGTATTTGCAAACACAGAATATTAAAATAAACTTTACTAAAAGATGTATTGAGTTCAGGCATACTAAACTCGAATTTCTACCATGTTCCCTGAGTCAGTTAGGATTGTAGGGATGTAACAATCTTCACTGCCCATTCTGGCCTATGAGAACAGGTAGCCTTCAATAGTGAAAAACGAAAACGGCTGTAATTCACTATTAGAACATGCTACACACAACAGAGCATGTCCTACCTTATACTTACAATGCACCCTGCCCTTGAGCCTACCATAGGGGTGTCTAATATGAAGCAAAGGGAAGGTTTAGGGACTGGCAAATGGGTGCACTTGGCCAAGTCGACATGGTAGTCACAGGCTACACACAGGCCTTGCTATGGCAGGCCTGAGACACGCTTTACAAGCTGCTTCTGTGGGTGGCACAACCGGTGCTGCAAGCCCACCAGCAGCATTTGCTCTACAAGCCCTGGGCACACATGGTGCACTGTACTAGGGGCTGACAGTAGATCAAATAACCCAATCATGGAATAACCAATTAATATATCAATTTAACATAGGGAGCACTTGCACTGTGGCACTGATTAGCAATGGCACAGGGCCCAAAACATACAACCAGCAAAAACATATCAAAACAGAGGAGGCAATCCATCAAAAATGGAAGGGAGACTCACGCCAATGATGTCAGGTCTAACAATTCCTATTATTTTATATTTAACTATTGCATTAGAGTTAAGCAGAACGAACAGCTTGGCAAAAGCAGCGGTGCAAGCTTCTTGCATGTGAGGACATAGAGCAGCCATTTTAGTTCTAGTGCGCAGAAGCAAAAGATTCCCTCCAAGCAGAAAGTACGTCATGTCACGTGAGTGTGACAGACGCATGCGCAATAAGAAAACCCGCGTAGCAGCGGCCATTTTAATGCAAGCGGATTATTATTAGTAAAAGCACATATGCAAGCTTCACCTAGATGTCATGTAATGCAATATTAATAGGACAAAACATGTTGATTAGTACATTACGTTATGTCGAGAGGACTGAATACAAGCAAGTTGCGTTACGTGCAAATCCTTGCTCCATCAATTGTCTTCGACAATGGTTCAGATCTGTTTTGAGACCCGAATGGTTCCCCTGTAATGTCCTGCTTTAGAGCTCGCTTTCTCCGTGTGATGTCTGCAACTCGATGTGTCTGAAATAGTTGCTCCACAGTATTTGAAGGTTTGCAACTTCGCAATAGAGTGTTGGCACAGGAGAAGTGGTTTGGATATTGATGTTTTAGATAGGCGCAACAAAACATGAAACTTGATTTGGAAGTGCTTATTTTCAGTTTATTCTGCCTGCAATAAAGCTCCCTGGCCTCAACTTGGTCTTGGCGAGTGGTCTAGATCAGTGCCAAGACAATCAACTTTGAGTGAAACCTATTTTGGTGATGCAGGCTCAAACAAGCAGAAATTAATTTTGTGTACAATAACTATTTTTTTTAAATCAAAAATGGGAAAAAGAGAAACATGGAAGTGGCGTATGTCCTCCTGCACTGCCTCTGCTTTTCAATTTCCTCTACCTAAATAATATATTTTCGAGAGGCAGGGAAAGAGAAAAGCAGAGGCTATGTATTAGGACATTGAAATGTTGAGAGCAGCAGGCCTATACCAGTTCATACAGGACGCTGCTGCTCCATTGTCTTCAATAAAGCTCTCAACATTTCAATGTTCTAATGTCCATTAATGTTGCCTTCTACATTAATAATTTAAAAGGCTATTTGACATTTTACTACGGTTTGTGGGCATATGAGTGAACAGACTGAAGACTAATGTCTCTGCGAGACCATTACAGCGATTGATTTCTCGAAGCCTTTTGAATTTAGTGTTTTTGAAATTTAGCGGCTTCCTTGCTGGCCCTAGGAAGTGTACCTCAATCCTTCTGCTCACTGTGAATCACCTTGCATTCCTTGAGGGCTTGAGGAGCGATGAAATCTCCCCTATCTGTTATCAAGTGTACCAATATATTATTGTATTTTGCGACACTATGTCCTGATGATGGCCCTGTTCAATTCTACCTGTGGGCTGAAACGTCGCGATATATTCAGTTAATATGGACTACTAAAAATGGTTTGAAAGTTTCTGAGTGTGTAACTGAATTTGATTTATTACCAGATTCTTCGATTCAACTATTCTTGTGATTTTGCCGATTAATCTGTGGTAGCCTATTACTCTGTATATTTTATATCAGTCTTATGAGTGTTGCTTGAAAATTGTTTTCTATGATCAAACTCTCTTTTTTGACCAACAAGTCACAACGTGTATACACATTTTAGTGGGTAGTAATATCTCATGTGGGGATTTATTGGGTGACATTATAGTTTGTCTGTGGATAGTACTATTGCTTTTTCTTAGGTGTTGCTTGTTTTGTAAGTTAGGCGTATTGTTTTATTTTTGTGTTCTAATTAAATTATATTACATAACTCCTGGTGGTTGCTGCTATCCCAAGTTAACCATAGTGTTAGACCTGGCACCATTAACGTGGGTCTCCCTTCCATTTTTTCTGTTGCCTCATGTATTTTTGCTGGTATTAGATGCTTTGGGCACTGTGCCACTGTTATTCAGTGCCACTGTGTGAGAAGTTGGCCTGATATATAATGTTCACTATTCTAGTGAGCACTTTGTATCAGTCCAAACAACCCTTATTGATGATTGGTTGTAAGTCAACCTTATAGACCAGCTATCCTAGTAGCATGGATACGAGCAGTCTAAGGCTAAGACTCTAGAGGGCGTGTTAAGCCAGCTGTTTTACCATCACATTACCCCTTGAACACCAAGTGAAAGGACACCACACAAGTTGTTATGAAAATAAACAGATATTTATTTATAACAAGACTACCCTGAACTCTTTATGAGTCAGGGAGCTAAGCACATAACAAAACTCTTAAGAAAATACTTTAAGTCGCACAATTTACACAAATGCCCTAGGGGCACGAAAAACCATGTACACAGTAAGTGGAATGCGAACTTGCTAGCAGGTAAGTAATACTTTTCTAGACTTAGGAATCGCTAGGCCTACAATTCTAAACACTGGGATTAGATGCAGGAGGCCTGTGGACGTCGTGTGCAGAGTGGGAACTCTCACGCGTAAGGCGGGAAAAAGTCTATGGAGGCTAGCAGTTGCAAAGTTACTGTTCTCGGGCGAACCCGACTAGGTGGGTCGAAAACAAGAGTGGATCCGAACACTTAGGGTGTTGGACTATGCTGGAGCACCGGAGTACTCAGGTTACCTAGCCCAGGGGCTGCGGCTGCATAGGGTTGAAGTTGCGTCGGATACCCTCGTTGAAGATCCAGGAGCCTGAAGAAAGAGTTGCTGGCAGGCGGCCAGTGAAGAAAGTTCGGAGTGATCCAAGCCTGGATCAGGGAAGAAGAAACCTGTAAGCAGAGGGGACCAAGTTCTGAATCACTAGCCAGTGATTTGAGTGGGCACCAGGATGGCACCGGACGAAGCCACCTCAGCCAGGTGAGTGGGCGCTGCTGGGCTCTGCAGTCTCTCGGACCAGGAGGCGTTGTCGGCGACCAGGATGGAGGTGCGAGCTGTCCCACGAAGGTTCTTGCTGTCGACGTCGCTGGACCCAGGATTGGGCAACAAGTCTTGGCAAATGCAAGGCCCACGCGGTGGACCTAAAATGGCGTCTTGAGTGGACCAGGAGGGTCCAGGGTGCTCCTCTTTTGGAGGGGAGCAAGGGCTGGTCTGGAGCAACCAGACCAGCAGTGGTTGTCGTCGTGGAGCGTCGTGAGGGGGCCACTAGCCAACGGGCAAGCGACCTGGACAACGCGGTTGGCAGCAAAGAGCAGAAGGGCCCCACGCAGATCTCGTGGATGCAGGGGGGCTGAACTTCGGTGCTGGAGCTGCTCAGGGTCGGGGCTTCTCTTACCCCAAAGCACTCAGTCGAGGGTCACTCGGGAGTCGTGCTGGACAAGCGTCGTGCAGTTCTGAAGATGGCCGGTCCCTCGAGGTCTCGTTGCACCCACGGATCACAGCTGGGCTGATGATGTAGGTTGAGGTCAGAGGTGCCAGGGAAGCCGGTTCTCGTCGTGCTGGAGCAGTCTTGATCCGAAGGAGATACTGGCAACAAACCGCAATGCTTGGTTGGTGCCTGCTGCTGCAGGGTGACTACTCCTTAGTCACAAGGGAGAATCTTGGGAAGAAGTCTTGAGTTCCTTTCGTGGAAAGTAGTTTCAGGATTCAAAGATGATCTGATTTGGAAGGGGGCCAGTTCCTACCTTTATCCTGCAAAAAGGGGCTGGCACGCGACTAAGTCCTGCCCTATGGGTGGGACCAGGAGGGGGGTGGTTACACCCCTCTCCTTTGGCGGGCTTTCCCCAGGCCAGGGGCTGGAGTGCCCCTGGAACTGGTTTCAGCCGGCCTATGCACAGTGAGCACCGGGGTGCCACTTGCAGTCACCTTCCTCTAAAGCCCTGCCTACCTAGGATACACAAAATCCTGTCTGGGATGGTGCTGGCACCGCCCCTGACAGGAAACCCTTTATCCTTGCCTCCTGCTCTGGGAGGACTCCCAGCAGCAGGAGGGCAGACTTGTGTCTCGGTGGCAGCATCCATTTTGTGGAGCTAAGGCTGTGTCTGACTTTAACCGGGGTTACAGGTTACATACATGTCGTGTCCCTCTAGAAGGGTGGAATGCTAACCCCGTCGCCAGAATTGGCGAAGGGTTAGTATTCCAATTCGTATGACACCTTACTCGACATGTTTTGATAAAGCGATACCAGAGTTGGCATATAACCGCGAGGATTATAATGCACTTAAGAGTATATGGTATGCGATATCATGGAAACGGCTAAGGGATGGATCCCGAAAGCCGCAGACAGGCTCAGCTCATGCCAGAGCACTATCTCACACGATTCCAAGCACTCTGCCTTCAGGATTGTCAAGGCCTGCCATAGGAGTGACTGATAGGAGATCTGTGTGTCCATTTTTAGGGTTAGATATAGGAATACTATATCTAAAGCAAAGGGTGTTTACACCACCTTGCCCCAGCTGTCGTGCAGCCAGTTGTGTCAGATTTGGATGGCCAGCCAGGGGTGGCATAATACATGCTGCAGCCCCTGGTAGGCCCTGGGCACACCTATGCCCTGGGTACCTAAGGTACACTGTACAGGGACTGAAAAGGTGACTCAGTATCCAATTAGATATGTACCTAAGGTACATGGAATCCATTTTTCAGAGAGAGCAGTGGGCCTGGGGTCCTGTATAGCAGGGCCCCAGGTCAACTAAGTCAGAAAACCAGCAAAACACCAGGCAAAAAGTTGGGGGCAACCATAGTCAGGGATCTACCTTCCTACATAACCCCCCCCCCCCCCAAACGAAAGGAGATAAGGCTATCCTTGCCAGGTAAGCCTATATTGCCTGAGTGGCCATATAAGGAAGTACCAGCACTGGCATGGTTACCCCCTATCTCATGGTCCACTAAGCAATCCCTCACCCTAAGGGTATCTGAGGGTCTCCACCATAGGGAATCTCTACCTGTGGTGTGTTTTGGCAAAGGAAAAGGCTGGTGCTGAAATGGAGTACTGAAGTGAGGCTCCACTAATTTTGGGCTCAGCTTCCTCCAATCATTTTCCACCATAGAGGCCTTTCTTTCCAAGACTGAGTTGTTTTGGGCTCTCAGGGTCAACCTCTGGCTACCTACAGCTGGAGGTTGGGTCCCTCTGTTTGGCTTACTGGAGGGACAGGTCAGGCTTGGGGCCCTTAGGTCCCAGGTCTGGCTGTGCCCAACAGTGTCCATCTGTGGGAGGTCCCTAACTAAATTTAAGGGGGGTCCCTCAGGAGTTTGTTTTATTTTCACTTGGCTAGGACTGCTAGCTTCAGTGCCCTTAATCTGCTGATTGGGGGATTCTTTTGGACAGGGGCCCCTTTGGGGTCCAACACTGGCCTCCCTGACCTCTACAGCCCTGGGCTGACTGAGGCAGGGTAGAGAGGGGCAGGTTACCTGCTCCAGACTGGGTCCCACCTTGGAAGGGTCCACTGACATCAGAGGCTCTGCCAGGCTAGGCCTGACTACCTCTGGGGCAGTTCCTTCACAAGGGGTCAGATCAGTTCCCTGAGGAGGCTGATCCTTTCCTAGAGTCTGGTGGGAGGGAGATTTTTCTTCCTCCTCAATGCTCTCTGTCTGAGTGGAGTGATCCATAGTTTCAGGCTTCACAACACTATCATCTGTCTGAGTTTGAGCTGTGACCATCACAACTCTCCCAACCTTTTCAGGAGGGGGCTCAGTTTGGGTGTGGGCTGTGACCATCACAGCCTTTACAACCTGTTCTGGGAAGGAAGTTGTCTGAGATTGGGCTGTGACTGGCACAGCCCTCCTGACCTGTTCAGGGAGGACATCTTGGACTGGGGCTGTGGCTATCACTGCCCCACTAACCTTACCATGGAAGTTTACCATTTTAGAATGGGTTTCTTGCTCTACTTCAGCCCAGGCTGAGAGCTCTAAATCATTCCCCAGTAGGCAATCTACAGGCAAGTTTGGTGACACTGCCACTCTCTTGTGGCCAGTGACACCTCCCCAGCTGAGATTGACCACTGCCATGGGATGATCTCTCTGTACTCCATCAATATTGGTCACCTGGTATGTGGCACCGGGTAAATGTTGCCTTGAGGGGACTAGACTCTCAGTCACCATAGTGATGCTAGCCCCTGTATCTCTATAGGCCTCAACTTTTATACCATTGATGAGGGGCTCCTGTCTGTACTTGCCCAAAGTGTTGGGACAAGTTGTGAAGTTGGCAAACCCCATGCCAGTCTCACAGACAAGAGTATCTAAGTTTGGGGACCTGGTTAGGCCAGAGTCCCCAGGAACTCCCAAAGTAAATGCACCCAAATTCTTGGGGGCACTCCCACCACCTGGGGATTACTACTAGTAGTAACAGGAGGTTTGGGAATGTTACTTGGGGGTATGTTCTCCTTATTGTTGTTCTTTGGGCAACTGCTGTCAGTTTTCAAATGACCCACCTGTTTACAGGGATAACAATAAGGTTTCTTCTGGTTATTAGAAGGATTCTGGGACCCACCCCCCTCAGAGGATTTTTGGGGCCCTGATGTGGTTTGATCTGGAGATTTATTCCCACCCTTCTCTTGAGGCTTGGTTGATTCCTTTTTCTGGTCACCACCTTGGTTCTTGGGCCTAATCCTGGTTCTGACCCATTTGTCTGCCCTCTTACCCAATTCTTGTGGAGAGGTCAGATCAGAGTCTACCAGGTGCTGGTGTAATAACTGGTTCTGACAATTATTTAAGACTTGCTCTCTCATAATAAGATTATACAATCCTGTGAAGTCAGTAACCTTGCTACCCAGTAGCCAGCCTTCCAAAGCCTTAGTGGCACAATCAACAAAGTCAGCCCAATCCTGAGACTGAGTTTTCTGGGTATCCCTGAACAGCAACCTGTACTGCTCAGTGGTTAAGCCAAACCCATCAACCAGTGTATTTTTCAGGACTTGGTAATTGTTAGCATCCTCAACTCTAGTAGTGAGGAGCTTATCTCTACATTTGCCATCAAAGGAGAGCCACAGTATAGCTGCCCACTGACTTTGGGGGATGCACTGTACAGTGCAGGCCCTCTCCAAAGCAGTCATCCATTTCTGGATGTCATCCCCTTGTTTAAAGGGGGGCACTATCTTTGTCAGGTGTTTAGTATCTAAACCCTTCTCTTTTTCTCTTGGGAGATTGCTGCCACCAGTGGGAACTGCCCCACTCATCTGCTGCTCTCTAGCAAAGGCAAGCTTCTCTTTGGCCAGGGCAAGTTCTTCCCTTTCAATCCTCAGTTTAGCTTGTCTCATCCTTGCTTCATGCTCTCTTCTCTGAGGGGAAGTCAATCTCCTCTGTGGAGAGTTCCTTCTCCTCTGAGAAGAGGCATTAGAGTGCAGAGATCTAATGGAGTCCCTAGAAAGAGATCTATCTCTCCTAACTCCAAGGTTAGGCCTCATCAGGGTCAGTACTGGGGGTCCCCCAGATCCTTCCCCAAGTAGGTCTAAGTTGGCCCTAGTGAGTCTGCTGACTAACTCAGGACCCTTGTTTGCCTCACCCTCAGAGAGTTCCTCTAGATCCTCCTCCTCAACTGTATTTACAGTGTTGTGGAGGTCTGGATCCCCAGTGGTACCCTCTAAGGCTGGCATATTCCCATCTAGCTGAGAAATCTTTCTCGCATCATATGTCTCTAAGAGACCTATCAGAAAGGGAATGGTGGGGTTAGACCCCTGTTTCAGTTTCCTGGAGGTACACACTTGTCTCATCTCCTGGAAACTGAGAGCTGCATATCTTGACTTGACCTGTGGAGGGTCAAGATCCACAAGGGGAGTCTCAGTAGACTCTCCATGGGTAGACATGCTTTTCTAGTGAGGTGTAAGTGGTGCACTTACCTACACTATATGTTTACCTACTGATCCCTTGCTAGAGTTGTAGTTTAGGGTGTGCTAGGCCCTAGGAGCTACAACAGCTGGTTCAGTAGAACTCAGAGTATTCTAAGCTAAGTTATATGTACCTTAGTACTTATGTGATCTTTCAAATGATATTCTTAGGATATGTGTGGTAAAACAACAGCAAGCTCAAATCCCAACCGCTGCTCACCAATGTGAGAAGTTGGCCTGATATATAATGTTCACTATTCTAGTGAGCACTTTGTATCAGTCCAAACAACCCTTATTGATGATTGGTTGTAAGTCAACCTTATAGACCAGCTATCCTAGTAGCATGGATACGAGCAGTCTAAGGCTAAGACTCTAGAGGGCGTGTTAAGCCAGCTGTTTTACCATCACATTACCCCTTGAACACCAAGTGAAAGGACACCACACAAGTTGTTATGAAAATAAACAGATATTTATTTATAACAAGACTACCCTGAACTCTTTATGAGTCAGGGAGCTAAGCACATAACAAAACTCTTAAGAAAATACTTTAAGTCGCACAATTTACACAAATGCCCTAGGGGCACGAAAAACCATGTACACAGTAAGTGGAATGCGAACTTGCTAGCAGGTAAGTAATACTTTTCTAGACTTAGGAATCGCTAGGCCTACAATTCTAAACACTGGGATTAGATGCAGGAGGCCTGTGGACGTCGTGTGCAGAGTGGGAACTCTCACGCGTAAGGCGGGAAAAAGTCTATGGAGGCTAGCAGTTGCAAAGTTACTGTTCTCGGGCGAACCCGACTAGGTGGGTCGAAAACAAGAGTGGATCCGAACACTTAGGGTGTTGGACTATGCTGGAGCACCGGAGTACTCAGGTTACCTAGCCCAGGGGCTGCGGCTGCATAGGGTTGAAGTTGCGTCGGATACCCTCGTTGAAGATCCAGGAGCCTGAAGAAAGAGTTGCTGGCAGGCGGCCAGTGAAGAAAGTTCGGAGTGATCCAAACCTGGATCAGGGAAGAAGAAACCTGTAAGCAGAGGGGACCAAGTTCTGAATCACTAGCCAGTGATTTGAGTGGGCACCAGGATGGCACCGGACGAAGTCACCTCAGCCAGGTGAGTGGGCGCTGCTGGGCTCTGCAGTCTCTCGGACCAGGAGGCGTTGTCGGCGACCAGGATGGAGGTGCGAGCTGTCCCACGAAGGTTCTTGCTGTCGACGTCGCTGGACCCAGGATTGGGCAACAAGTCTTGGCAAATGCAAGGCCCACGCGGTGGACCTAAAATGGCGTCTTGAGTGGACCAGGAGGGTCCAGGGTGCTCCTCTTTTGGAGGGGAGCAAGGGCTAGTCTGGAGCAACCAGACCAGCAGTGGTTGTCGTCGTGGAGCGTCGTGAGGGGGCCACTAGCCAACGGGCAAGCGACCTGGACAACGCGGTTGGCAGCAAAGAGCAGAAGGGCCCCACGCAGATCTCGTGGATGCAGGGGGGCTGAACTTCGGTGCTGGAGCTGCTCAGGGTCGGGGCTTCTCTTACCCCAAAGCACTCAGTCGAGGGTCACTCGGGAGTCGTGCTGGACAAGCGTCGTGCAGTTCTGAAGATGGCCGGTCCCTCGAGGTCTCGTCGCACCCACGGATCACAGCTGGGCTGATGATGTAGGTTGAGGTCAGAGGTGCCAGGGAAGCCGGTTCTCGTCGTGCTGGAGCAGTCTTGATCCGAAGGAGAGACTGGCAACAAACCACGATGCTTGGTTGGTGCCTGCTGCTGCAGGGTGACTACTCCTTAGTCACAAGGGAGAATCTTGGGAAGAAGTCTTGAGTTCCTTTCGTGGAAAGTAGTTTCAGGATTCAAAGATGATCTGATTTGGAAGGGGGCCAGTTCCTACCTTTATCCTGCAAAAAGGGGCTGGCACGCGACTAAGTCCTGCCCTATGGGTGGGACCAGGAGGGGGGTGGTTACACCCCTCTCCTTTGGCGGGCTTTCCCCAGGCCAGGGGTTGGAGTGCCCCTGGAACTGGTTTCAGCCGGCCTATGCACAGTGAGCACCGGGGTGCCACTTGCAGTCACCTTCCTCTAAAGCCCTGCCTACCTAGGATACACAAAATCCTGTCTGGGACGGTGCTGGCACCGCCCCTGACAGGAAACCCTTTGTCCTTGCCTCCTGCTCTGGGAGGACTCCCAGCAGCAGGAGGGCAGACTTGTGTCTCGGTGGCAGCATCCATTTTGTGGAGCTAAGGCTGTGTCTGACTTTAACCGGGGTTACAGGTTACATACATGTCGTGTCCCTCTAGAAGGGTGGAATGCTAACCCCGTCGCCAGAATTGGCGAGGGGTTAGTATTCCAATTCGTATGACACCGTACTCGACATGTTTTGATAAAGCGATACCAGAGTTGGCATATAACCGCGAGGATTATAATGCACTTAAGAGTATATGGTATGCGATATCATGGAAACGGCTAAGGGATGGATCCCGAAAGCCACAGACAGGCTCAGCTCATGCCAGAGCACTATCTCACACGATTCCAAGCACTCTGCCTTCAGGATTGTCAAGGCCTGCCATAGGAGTGACTGATAGGAGATCTGTGTGTCCATTTTTAGGGTTAGATATAGGAATACTATATCTAAAGCAAAGGGTGTTTACACCACCTTGCCCCAGCTGTCGTGCAGCCAGTTGTGTCAGATTTGGATGGCCAGCCAGGGGTGGCATAATACATGCTGCAGCCCCTGGTAGGCCCTGGGCACACCTATGCCCTGGGTACCTAAGGTACACTGTACAGGGACTGATAAGGTGACTCAGTATCCAATTAGATATGTACCTAAGGTACATGGAATCCATTTTTCAGAGAGAGCAGTGGGCCTGGGGTCCTGTATAGCAGGGCCCCAGGTCAACTAAGTCAGAAAACCAGCAAAACACCAGGCAAAAAGTTGGGGGCAACCATAGTCAGGGATCTACCTTCCTACACACTGTGCAAGTGTTACCTATTGTAAATTGATGTACTAATCAGTGGTTCCATGTTTGGCTATTTGGTTTACTTGTCAGACCCTATTCTAGTGCACTGAGTGTGCACAGGGCGTGTAAATCCAAATGCTGCTGGTGGGCCTGCAGCACTGGTTGTGCCACCCACAGATGCTGCCTTGTAAAATGTGTCTAAGGTCTGCCATTGCAGAGCCTGCGTGCAGTCTGGTACTGTCATGCTGACTGGGCAAGTGCACCCACTTCCCAGTCCCTAAACCTTCCCTTTTCTTCATATCAATCACCCCTATGGTAGGCCCCAGGGCATGGTGCATTGTAAGTATAAGGTAGGACAAGCCCTGGTGTTTGTGGCGTGTCCTAATAGTGAATTACAGCCATTTACGTTTTTCACTATTGCAAGGCTACCTGTTTTCCATAGGCCAGAATGGGCTGTTAGAGTTATTACATTTAATAATCCTAACTGTCTCAGAGAACATGGTAGAAATTCGAGTTTAGTATGCCTGAACTCAGAATAATAAAATACATCTTTTAGGAAAGTTGGTTTTAATATTCTGTGTTTGCAAATACCACTTTTAGAAAGTAGGTATTTGCTTGTCTAACCATTCAAACCTGCCTCTGCTAGATTGTGTATTCCTTTGTCTGGTTTTGTGAGTGACAGGGCTGGGGGATTCCAAGAAACAGGCTGAGTCACCCAGTGGTGAATAGAGAGATCTGCATCTAGATGGGGGGAGGAGTTGCACCTGCACCTTGAATAGGGCTGTGCCTGCCTTCCACAATGCTGGCTCCACCTCTTGGGGAGCGGCTGATGTCTCTGCCCAGCACACTGAAAGAAGAGAAGGAGTCCTGTAAACAAAGTGCTCCAGGACTGTACTTGCCTTCCACAATGCTGGCTCCACATCCTGTGGGGCGTCTGATGTGCTTGACCTGCACTGTGAAAGGAAAGGAGAAGTCTGGTAAACAGAGTGCTTCAGAACTGGTTTGGACTGGGCAAAGGCCCCTCTCCCCTCAGAGAACAAAGGATTTTGGGTATAAATATTAGGACCCTGATCCCATGAAATTAGATCACTTTGGACTACAAGAAGAAACCTTTACTAAGGAGAGGAACCTGAAGAAATTGAGGAGAGACTATTCCCACGCTGAAGTGCTGCTTGGGGGATTGGCCTGCAGTGGTTGCCTTACTGCCAAAGGAAGGAGAAAGGAACTTAGTGTACTTTGCTTTCAACTTGTGAAGGATCTCCAAGGGCTTGGAAAAGAGCTTGCCTCCTGCTAAAGTCTCAGGGACAACAGACTTCACCCCCCAGCTGCCCAGAGTTCTTTGGAAGTGCCTGCTGCTGTTTTGGGCCTTCTGAGGAACTGTGTGTCGCAAGGAGCTGGAAGCGCGACTCAACGAGAAGAAGCGGGTCGCCGTCGCTGCTGCTGCCGTCGCAACTCCGAAGGAAGGTGTCACCGCTGTAGTTGTCGCACTGCAACACATCAGGAGAAGAATCTCGCAACGAGGTCGAAGCGTGTTGCCGTCGCTGTGCCTGCCGTCGCAACTCCGAAGGAGGGTGTCGCCGCTGGAACTGTCGCATTGCACCGCATCGACCAAGAGCACCTTGCATCCCCAAGAAGCACGCCGCCGTCGGAGCTGCTGCCGTTGCATCTTGGATGTTGCCACTGTAGTTGTCGCATTGAGCGGAAGCTTCACGCATCGTGGGAGAAGAGCGTCGCCGCTGGAGCTGTTGTCGTCGCATCATAAGGGTGTTGTCGCTGCAGTCCACGCATCGAACCGAGGACTTCTCGCATCCCCGAGAACTGTGTCGCATCTGGAAGATCTTCATGTCTTTATTTCTTTGTATCTGAACTTTGCCGCATTTCCGTTCGCTGCGACATTGCTTGTCGTGGAAGCACAATGCAACCTAAGGTACATTGACGCAGAGTGTTGCATCTAAGAACTGAACTGAACTAAGCTTAAATCTACCATCTTAAAGTAATCATAGTGTGTATTTTTGTCGTTTATGGTCTTGTGGTAACTCTATATAAAGTCTACTTATATTTTTGATATAAAACCTGTGTGGTGTCCATTTGTAGTGTTGTCACTGGGTTACTGTATGTGGTCACAACTGCTTAACTTACAATGCCTCTGAGATAAGGTCTTGCTGATCATGCCAAGCTACCAAGGTGGTGAGCAGGGGTTATTTTAGGAGTGTAATCCCCTTATCCTAACTAGAGGAGAGGGTTCCTATTTGTCATACGTACCTACCTGTGCCAACTAGAGACCCCCAAATCTAACATTGGTGGTCAGCGGGAGGGATTCTGAATTTGCATTTGTGACTCATGTACAGTGACTGGTGAACACTACTTAGTGAGTGCAGACCATAACGATATCACATACTTTTTGGTAGAGTCCTTTTTGGATTTTTGTTCTATTTTTGAAAGATGCCTGATTCAGTCGTAGTTGAGAGAGCAGAATCCGTAGCCTCTATTGATTGCGAATGGGAAGAGGAGAAGCTAGAAAGCTACAAAGTAAAGCACCTGAAGTATTTTTGCAAGAAATTCAAGGTTTCCACTGTTGGGTGCACCAAGAAAGAATTTTACAATGCGCTGAGGGCCTGGGTAGTAGCAAGGAAAACCCCTGAAATTGCGGAGGGGGATGACCAGGCAATTGTACAACAGGAAGAGCCATTTGGCTTAGGAGGAGGGAGAGTATCTTCCCGTGCAGGCAGCAATGCTTCTAACAAGAGTCTGTATACAGAGGAGTTGGAGGACAGAGAGAGATCAAGAAGGCATGAAATGGAGATGACCAAATTCAAGGTGAATAGGCAACTGGAATTAGAAAATAGAAGATTAGATCTTGAGGAAAAGAAAGTACAGTTTGAGCATGAACATTTTTTGAGGGAGTTGGAGTTTAAAACCAAAAGTTTAGAAGTTACTCCCTCTGGTCGCAGCATACCGTCAGTACATACAGAAAGTAGAGTGTATATTCCCAAGGATGTGGTGAAGGAGTTTTACAAAAATGATGATATTGGTCAGTGGTTCAGAGCCTATGAGGTAGCCATGTCTTCCCACTGGGTTGCTGAGAGAGATTGGGGAGCGGGGTTGTGGGGAAGGCTCCTTAGTGTTAGTGTTAGACTTGCCTTCTGAAGTCCACAATTCATACAGCCACATGAAAGATGCATGGATGTCTAGATATGGTTTGATACCTGAGCTCTATAGGCAGAGGTTCAGGAAATGCAAAAAGTTAGAAAACAGTACTTGGGTTGAATATGTCACTTTCTTTTGCAGAGGGAAATTACCTGGTCACCAATTCACATTGCTGCTTTCTTATTCAGCAGATTTTAGGATACAACACAATCTATTATTGTACCTTACTTCACTAATTGTATTTTATTTAAATCACCTTCAAATACCATCATTTTTGGGTTTCGCCTAGGCAGCGCATGCGCTGTCTCGGCGAGAGATGATGTATACAGTATAATGGGGGAAGCTCCGCCCACTTTCCGTCTATCTTTGTGATTCGCTGAAATCCTAAATGCTGCAATCTGATTGGTTTTTAGCAACTTAATCCTACCTCCTGGCGGCCATGTTGTTATTTTTCTCCTTCCATAGCTATCAGCCCTATTACTTTAAAAACATTTTGGTTCCCCTGCCTCCCCCAGATCCCTCCTGCAGTCCGTGGCTTCTCTACCCACCACCACCCCCCACCCTCCCACTCCCATTCGTACCTTTTTCGAGGCATGCACTTTTATGTACAATACAATAGGTCTCCCGTAAACACGAGACCTATTGCATTTATAAATGCTTGTTTTGTGCTGCGATTGGCTGGGGGAGTTCGCACTCTATTATTCCTGACCTGTCCACAACGCATGCACGCGCATACAATGTTTTTTTATGCTGAAGGAGTTATGTTCATGTTTGTAACACGAGCCAGTTCACGGGGAAGGCAGAGACAGCACAAGCAGGAAACGAAACAGGACAAAGAGAAGCCCTCTGTGTTGAGCATGCTGTCCTTGTTTTTTTTTTGCTTTTCATCATCTCCGGCCTAATGGTGTCCTGGTTGCATGTGTGCAGAGAGCCATGGGAAGTGGTGAGCTTGTCAGCCAGTTGGATGGGAGGGGGTGCCATGTGGCTTCGCACATAAGTCATGATTTACCTGTTTTAATCACGCATGCACCACTTTTAAAATAACCCATTATTAAGTAGGCATCAATTATGGACAGACTATCGGGGTGAAGTGACCGAGGACCCCGCCATGTTGGCTGATCTTACACTGCAAGACGTCATGGGCGCCATCACTGGTATGAAGACTTCTATGGACCAACAATATGAGGCCATAGCCCTCAAGCTAGACACAGTAGCCATCGACGTCAATATTATCAGGATGGATTTATCAAAGACCAACGAAAAGGTAAAATCTTTGGACTTAAAGACTTCCAGCCTCACTACGGATGTCGCTGACCTCCAGATGGAGGTGCGCAATCTCCGGACCTCTAATGACCTCTTTAATCGTCGACTGGAGGATTTTGAAAGCCAGGCGCGACGCAATAACGTGCGCATCATTGGTGTTCCAGAAAATTCCACGGGTTCTTCCACGGATCTCCTTGTTGAAGACCTCATCCTCACGCATCTTGCTCCTAAAGGCCTCAGCAAATTCTTTGCTGTTGAACGTGCGCATAGAGTACCGGGTGGTCAGCCTAAAACCGGTGCTCCACCACGCCCGATTATTGCTAGAATCTTCTATTTCAGGGATAGAGACGCTATCCTGCAGGCATCGCGAACAGGTGGCCCGGTGAAGTTTGAGACTACCACTGTGAGCTTCTACCCGGACTTCACACAATCTGTTCAGAAACAGAGAATGGAGTTCCAAGGAGTGAAGCGGAGACTGAGGGACATGGGACTGAAATATGCTATGCTTTTCCCGACCCGACTACGGATTGAATATGAGGACCGGACATTTTTCTTTGATCGTCCAGACAGAGTGAGTGACTGGCTTGATTCTTTGCCTGAGCGACGAGATCGCACGGAACATTCTGTCGGAGCCGAGGGTGGCCAACCTGACCAGGAATGAGCTGTGATCCCGAGTTACTGACACTGCTTATGATATGTCACTGTGGTTAGACGTCTCCCGTATCACTAAGACTTCTGTGTGTACCCCGAGGTGGTGGGGGGTGGGACTCTTTCCTCCTCTGGCTTTCTTCTTGTAGATTAGTTCCATGTTAGGGCGACAGGCACACTGCAAGTTGGGGTGGCTTTTGAGTCTAACGCAGGGGTGCAGGGTGGGGGGTCTTCGTTTTCTGGGACTGTGGGGGGAGGGTGGGAAGTGTTTGGGGTGTGTTTTGGTTCTTTTTCAAGGCAACGTAATGATTTATTATTTGATTTGGGTGCTGCGCTGCGGGGTGGGAGGGCTCTGCTACCATTTTGAGTGTGGGGGGTAGGGAGTTGAGACTTCTAAGTTGGAATGTTAATGGATTGGGGGATAGGATAAAACGGGGTGTTGTATTGCAATACTTGAAACGTCACTCCCCTGATGTAGTGTTACTGCAGGAAACACATCTGATTGGGAACACTTGTCATGCTATGAATAGGCGGGGATACCACCTTGCTGCCCATGCTGGTTTCACCTCCGGTTCCAGGGGGTGGGTATTCTTGTTCGGAACTCCCTTCCCCTGGAGGTTGACAATGTAATGTGTGACGATAGAGGGCGTTACGCTGCCCTCACTGGTAGGTGGGAGGGGAAGACCATCACGCTGCTTTCTGTCTACGTCCCCCCTGGTCTGCAGTCCTCGACCTTCTCTGATTTGGGGAGGGTGGTTCTGGGACTCCCTGACTGTATGCTGATCGTGGGCGGAGACTTCAATTCTGTTGTTTCCGGTGTGGAGGACCGCCATCCCCCCCACAGATCTCATGAGGTCCCAATCATGGTTGAGTGGATTCCTGGAAACTCTGGGCTTGATTGATTGTTGGAGGGCGATGCACCCTGGTCGGATACAGTTCACCTTCCACTCGGGTGCCCATGGCAGCCTGTCCAGGTTGGACTATGTTTTGATGCCGGCAGCACAGGCCTCATTGATAAAGGAGATTAGGCACTTAGCTAGGGGGATTTCGGATCACTCTCCCGTATGGCTCCATATGGACATTAATCCGGGCACTGGGGGTCGAGTGGCTCCGATTAACCCCTGGTATCTTCATAACCCTAAAACCCGTGCTGAACTTGTCAAGTCCCTTGATCACTACTTTCTTGAGAATGATGGATCGGTATCTTCTTCTGTCTCATTATGGGAAGCGTTTAAGACGGTCCTTCGTGGACATGCATTATCATTGATTTCTGGTGCAAAAAAGAGCAGAAATGAGGCGGTGGTCCGACTGGAGGCTGATGTTGCTGAACTGGAAGGAGAGTTGGAGTTGGGGGTCACTCGAGACAAACTTCATGTCCTCGGTCTCAAACAGTCTGATTATAGGGCCTTGGTGACTGATGCCGCTAAACTCATGAGTAGGGAGCGACAGGGGCGGCTGTATGATATAGGGGACAAGGCTGGGAAATTGATTGCCTGGTTAGACAGAAACGAGAGAGCGAGTCGTGTGGTTCCGGTGATTGAGAGGCCTGATGGAATGCATGTGACTGATCCGGTTGAGATAGTTGAGTGCTTCGCTGATCATTTTCGTGAGGTCTATTCTCCAGCTTCTGTTAGACCAGAATAAGACTCTCACCAGTTGTTGAGAGATATTTCACTGCCGTGCCTATCGGACTCAGACAGGGAGTTGCTGGAAGCACCACTCTCGGTAGATGAGATAGCTACCGCTATACGCTCTCTTCGTTCGGGGAAAGCTATGGGTCCCAATGGTCTCCCTATTCAGTTATACAAGTTGCGTCCGGACAGGATTGCACCATATCTCTGCGATATGTTCATGGAATCGAGAGATACTGGCTCCCTCCCTTACGATCAGCGTCTTGCATCGATAGTAGTGATTCACAAGGAGGGGAAGCCAAGGGCTTGTTGTACGTCCTACAGACCCATTTCGCTTCTTAATGCAGAGCCAAAGATCCTTGCTAAGGTGCTAGCTAACCGCCTTATCAAAGTGATTAGTGACTTGATTCATCCGGACCAGTCCGGATTCATCCCGCACCGTAACACAGCACTGAATTTGAGACGCTTACACGGAGCTCTCGCGCGAGCCCCTTATCTTCTGGAGTCGGCCATCTTGGTCTCTCTTGACGCCACGATGGCTTTTGACACCGTGGAGTGGTCATATTTGTGGGCCGCTTTGGCGAAATTCGGCTTTGGTCCTGGCTTTATTAGCTGGGTGAAACTTCTCTATGAGGCTCCGTTGGCACAGGTAGTGGTCAATGGTCGGGTATCCAGTCCCTTCGCTCTGGGAAGGGGTACTCGGCAAGGCTGTCCGTTGTCTCCACTCCTTTTTGCACTCGCCCTGGAGCCTCTGGCTGCATGGTTGCGCTGGGAACCATCGATAAAAGGTATACAGTGGACCCCTGAATTTGAAGATCGCATATCGCTCTATACGGACGATATTCTGTTGTACCTCACTTCACCCCAAAAGTCGCTAAATGTGCTGTTTGATGTGTTGATTTCATTCGGACGCAATTCTGGCCTCGTGATCAATTGGTCCAAGTCTTGTATATACTTACTCGCAGGTGGCGCCCCTGCATTGCCGCGTGGTTGTCCAATACAGGTTACACAAGAGGGTTTCAATATTTGGGGATTTTTATCACTCTGGACCCCGTAGCCAGATATGAGCGTAATTTACTCCCTCCGCTACAAAGGTTGCGTTCTGACGTGGTGGGCTGGCGCGGCTTCCCTCTGTCCCCCCTCGGGCGAGCAACCCTTTTCAAGATGATGTCTCTACCGCGTTTTTTATATGCGCTCCAGAGTACGTTTGACGCAATTCCGGCAAAATACTACCGGGGAGTGGAGAGCCTACAAAGACAGCTGATTTGGGATGGGCGTGCCCGTATCGCCCTCCCTAAACTTACTCTTCCCTGGTATGACGGCGGTATTGCTCTTCCCGATATCAGGCGTTATTATTGGGCCTCTCAATTGAGTACAATTAATCACGGTATGTATGGTCCGGGTTTAGATCCCGCATTTGAGATGGATAGGTGGCTTTTCACTGTAGTGCTATTGCCTTTTCCTTCCCGCTCAGAAACAGCGCCTGTATTGTAATGTGCTTTTTGCCTTGATTGTTTGTTTTCTTTATATAATAAAAAAATTATGGACAGACTGTAGTGCCCTAGAGTCAGTTAGCATTCTAGTGCTAACTATTGTGAATACACTGAACACCCACCCACCACTGATGTCACTGGTCAGGTGTCACAGGCTAAATAAAAGAGGCCAAGCCCACGTGCTCTGGGCCAGTTGCACCATCCAGTCAGTGTGTCTGTGTCAGTGATTGCGAGTATGAGGGCCTAGGGCCCACAAGACTCTACATAGACAACTACCGAATGCAACATGTATGTGGTTGGCAGTCTTGGCTGTGCAGAGCAGTGCGGAAATAGAGGGGACATGGCTTTGCTTTCGACTGTCTTGACATAGCGCAAAAAGCTCTCTCTTGCACACTGAAAACTGGCTGGGCTATTAATTTGGCAATGTCCTTTTGCCCAGGCTACCATGCGTGAAATGAATGCCCCGGGCGCGTGCCAGTGCTCCTAATGCGCCTGCGAGCAGGCGTTCCCTTTACAGCAGAGGCCACAATGACGGAGCCGAAGGACTTAATCGCACCTTCAAAGGACGGGGGGAATTGGGCGACTTTCAGTTGTTATGTAACGTGAGGTGGACTCGTAGATAAATCCCGCCACTTTTCTCTTGTAACACACTGTTTGCTACCTCTCACATTTTGTTGGCTTTTGACACTTGCACAAGTGCCACCATTGCCTACGTAACGTTTGCTCTTGAGCCTGAGTGTCTAGCATATATTGCAGTATTATACCTCTAATTGTACTTTGTTTTCTTTTGTAACCTGCACACTTGTCACTTTTTCCTCCTGTAATGCACTGTTTGCTACCTCATGTATTTTGTTTGCTCACAATTGTCACTTTTACCTCATGTTACTTAACGTCTGCTTTTGTAATTTGTTCACTTGTAATTTTCTCCTCATGTATCATTACTGTTCCTATTGTGAAGCGCTCTGACGCCTTCGGGTAAAGTCCGCGCTATATAAAAACGCATAAATAAATAAATAAATAAAGTTAAATCAATCTCGAGATTGTTCGAAGGCCGATTTCATTAACGCCTTCAGGTACTTTTGATTCCCCTCGATAACCAGTAAATTAGCAATATCAGTCTGAGAAGGTCAAGTCAGAATTTCATAATGAACTTTTCTGTTCTTTAATTAAAGCTAATGTACTTTGTTACTGAGCAGTGCACGCCATTTAACTTCAGCAGAGCCAAAGGAGAAATCCAGCAAGAGATCACAAAGAAATACTGTACGGAGAAACAGCACACAAAACAAGCAGAGAATACAATACAAACATCGCTGGTCCTAGAGCCTGGTGTGTTAAGGTGGGAGGGGTATGGCAGCCCCACTGAGCAAGGATTCATAGCACAGTTCTTGTTTTCCTTCCTGCCTCCCTTCTTTGCTATTGTCCTTCATTCTTTCCTTTTACCCATTTGTTGTCTTTCTTGCCTCCCCACCTGTCTTCTTTCCTTGCCTTCCATTTTTTCCCCTCCCTGCCTTATTTTCATCTTGCTTAATGTATCAGTTTGTCTTCCTCCGTCCATGTTTTCAAGATTGATTTGTTCCCATCAGCTTTCCCTACTTCCTTTCTGTCTGTCCTTTCTTCTAGCCCTCGAGTCTGACTTGTTTATCATCTGTCGTCCCGCCTCCCTTTCTGCTGCCTGTCTGTCGATGTCGGCCGAACTGCCAGGCAGTCTCGCACCCTGTGGTGTTGCTTGAGGACTGCCTTTGTTATAATCTGACCTGGGCACAGCAATGCCTCACTGGCTTGGCATGATCATGGGACTTACTACAACCCATCCTGGCGCAGAAACCAATCCTCGTGTGATCACGAGCAGACATAGACTGTATTTTTTCCCGAACCTGCTGGCGGAGATCACTTTGCGACTTTCGGATCACACGTCCGCCGGAGAGATAACTGAGTGGGTTACGCACGTGCAGTACAGATGTGTGTCTACCCTTTATCGAGTCCCACTGATGCCACTACTACCTGATTGGCTGAAAGCCTGCTGAGGAGATTTCTGTGTGACCTGCAGGTGACGGGAGTAAGTCCCGCAGGGCCACCTGCGCCTAGCATCCTTACAAGATCGATAAAACGAGTAGAATTCCATTTACTAGTATTAGTTAAAGAGACAAGAAGATATAGAGTGTGTGATGTGTCCAGAACATGATCAAAATAATAATTATTTTGCTATTTCACGTACTCCAACATTATTAGGAAAGTGTGTGTGGGGAGCGGGGGGTTCTGCATTCTTCTGTTCCACGGCGGGGCCTGGAGGAGCACAAGCTGGTAAATGTCTGGCGAGCAGACTCCCTTCCAGCCGTCTTTTCCCTTGTAACACACAGTATGCTACCTCTCACATTTTGTTTGCCTTTGATACTTGCACAAGTGCCACCATTGCCTACGTAACGTTTATTCTTGTGCCGGAGTGGCTAGCATATATTGCAGTATTATACCTCTAATTGTACTTTGTTTTCTCTTGTAACCTGCACACTTGTCACTTTTTCCTCCTGTGCACTTTTTGCTACCTCATGTATTTTGTTTGCTCACAATTGTCACTTTTACCTCATGTAATTTAACGTCTGCTTTTGTAATCTGTTCACGTGTAATGTTCTCCTCATGTATCAGTTCTGTTACTTTTGTGAAGCGCTCCGACGCCTTCGGGTAAGGTCCGCGCTATATGAAAACGCATAAATAAATAAATATATAAAAATCTGCTCCTTGACGTGAGGCGGAGACTTCGGGCGAGGAGGGGAGGGCAGCGGGAGCAGGGAGGGGGTGGGGCAGAGGAGGCTCCTGGGTGGGGCTGACCTCATTCTTACGCATGGGCGTCTGCGGGGGGGGTCAAGGAGGGGCGCTTGCCTCCCCCCCCTGGAGTGCCCCTCTTTGCCAGGGCCAGCTCTAGGGGGGTGAGAACCGTGCCATCACACCTGCTGGCTTCCTGGGGGCACCGTGTTTACAACTTAATTATGATTTTAAAAGAACCTGCTGGCTGCTGCGCGTTCCTTTCCTCTTGCAATTATGGGGCTTCACAAAAAAGTCAAGATAACTCCAGTGATTAATGTTCTTCCTGGCCAAAGATCAGAGTTTTGTGTAGTTGATGTTTTTGACTCATGTGAAGGTAGTAATAATAATAATAATAATCCACATTTGTAAAGCGCACAATCACCCGTAAGGGTCTCTAGGCGCTGGGGGCCGTCGGGAAGATTAAGCAAGCTATTGCCCAGAGTCACATGGTGCTGGGCTAACCTGCCGCTGGAGCCAGGGATCGAACCGTGATCCTCAGATTCCAGCGTCAGTCGCCCTGGCCGCGGCGCCACATGGGTTAATATGCCTACTGCAAAGAACATGTACCAAGTAGATTACAGAGTGCATTTAATGTAAATAGATCAGCAGGTTACTGCTTTTAAAACAGCCATCCTTTTGTTACTTGCAATTTATAACTTAAAGTCCTAAATAGAATAGTGAGGTATTAACTTTCATCATAGAAGTGCATAAGTATAGAACATCGATTAATGTTGCAAAAAGGGTTAATTTGGGTAGAAATGGATTCTTATTATTAAAGAAAACTCCCAACTGTGCTGTTTCTTTTAAGACTCTGGGTTTGTGCTTCTCCACACTAAGCACTCCTAAACTATACTGCCTACCAGTATGGATGACATGTGACTCCTACACTTTTAGTCCTTTGGCTTGTGTAACATGTCCTATACACTGATTTACACTTGTATGATTGATTGTCTCTGTGTAATGTGTGTGTGATGTAAAGTGCTCTGAAGTACTTTACTGGTATGAGAGGCGCTATATAACGAATTCAATGCAGCTGAGAGAGAGTGGTTATGGAGACTTGGTCACTGTTAAAGGGTGCTAGTGAGAGAATCCTTGTTAGTTAGTAAAAACGCAGCGACACATGTTGCCGGGCAGTTGAAAGTCCTTTGCAAAGGTTGACTGATCAACTTTCTGTAGGTTGATGCTATATTTGGGTGTTTAACTAGTACTAATGAGGTGCAACTAATGCCCAAACAGTGATAACAAGTTTAAAAATGACAAAATTAAGTTATACTGTCACAAAATGTGCCACATAATTTGCTTTTTCTTGACGCATAATTCACTTAACCCAGCCACTTTATGTGACCCTCCCTGCCTCATAATTACAGTGGCCCTGCTGTTAGGGTATCCCTGCTGAGTGCCTCATATTCTACTCACAGTGTAGAGTGTGTTTGGGGGAGTAAGGCTGGGCCTGCCTTACCCCTGTGCTCTAGACTAAGATGCTGTGGCTGCGCTTGTGTGGCGAATGTGGCCTCAGGAGGTTCAGACCTTTGTGAGGACCGTAGACAGACAAAGTGAGGAAAGCACCTGGCTGCCGATGGCAGAGCCACTTTTCGCAGCTACCTCTCACCACTGGCAGGCCCCAAAACTAAGGCAGTGCCTCATACACACTTAAGGGTCTCCCAACCTGTGCACTAGAGTCTGACCCCACGCTGTCGTCAAAATGAGACGGCCAGAGAGAGAAAACCGTAAAACTCGGGGAGTCTTGCAATGACACAGAAATGAGTATGAAAACATAACACAAACTCAGCGTAGCAGGTGCTCCTGAGTAGGCTGGGGAAGATATTTCCGTAGCATCCTGCCAAAAAGATGTCTGCATTCCTCACCTGCACTAAGTTACTATCTGGTGACGTCAGAAACAAGGGGTTAGTGGGGCAGCGATGACCTAGCAGTTCGAACTTCCTAATTTTAAAATTGCCATACGTGCTCCAAGTTTGCTTGAGCTTGATAAAGGTAACCAAGTTAAGTAACACCAGTACAAGGGGGTAAATGTAATTTGTGAGGTATAGAGTAAAAATGGTTGTAGAAACATCCGTTTCATTTTAATGTATCATCCCTTTCCCTAATTACCAGAAATACAGAACAAAAGGTAGAGAATCCATAATTAGGTACTTTGTAATGCGATAAAAAAGGCCATCCTTCCATCCTTTTTCAACTTTGGGCTGAATCTCTTTTTCTGTCCATCTGTTCCCAGTTGTTCTTAATCACAGTAAAGCGTTGTAAATGGCCATAACACGTGCTTTTATTTTTGTATACATTTGACACAGGCAGCCAAATAAATAGCCAGTAGGTACTTAGAAGAATGTAGGGTCTAAATGTAGTGGTTGTGAGATTTGCATAATTGAGGACCCCTATTCTAAGATCCTTCGCATACATAGACCTTCTGGCAGGGGGCGCCACAAGTTGTAACTAACACCCCAAACCTCAGGACAGGAAGATTTCCCGGATTGCACAGGTACTGGTCCAGTACCCGAAGTAAAGAGCATCACAATGGACTACTTATTAAAACTACGTTGGTGCCCTGAGGATAGGAAATGTTGTGCCTTGATCCCTGTTAAAAGCGATAAAAAAGGGGGGATGATGGACGGAGCGTTTGAGCAAATCAAACACTCACCCCCAGTCAACTGATCTGGGTTTAATCCATCACCATTCTTTAGCCCACTCAGCCACCCCATTTCAGACATGGCCATATGCAAATCAGTCTGACCCCTTGCCTCATGGGAAAAGTCCAGCCCGAACTGCCAAGCCATGTCTTCCATGGACCGGAAAAAAGCATCCTGGGACCGGTTTCGGATTCATAATCCTCATCAGCCAGGCTATCTTGAATCCAGTGGCCAAGTGAGCAAGGGACTCACGTCTGAGCATACCCTGCCACACTTAGGGCGAACAAAGCGATACAAAAGGGGATGATGGACGGAGCGTTTGAGCAAATCAAACACTCACCCCCAGTCAACTGATCTGGGTTTAATCCATCACCATTCTTTAGCCCACTCAGCCACCCCATTTCAGACATGGCTATATGCAAATCAGTCTGACCCCTTGCCTCATGGGAAAAGTCCAGCCCGAACTGCCAAGCCATGTCTTCCATGGACCGGAAACAAGCATCCTGGGACCGGTTTCGGATTCATAATCCTCATCAGCCAGGCTATCTTGAATCCAGTGGCCAAGTGAGCAAGGGACTCACGTCTGAGCATACCCTGCCACACTTAGGGCGAACAAAGCGATACTGATTTGCATATAGCCATGTCTGAACTGGGGTGGCTAAGTGAACTAAAGAATGGTGATGGATTAAACCCAGATCAGTTGACTGGGGGTGAGTGTTTGATTTGTTCAAGCGCTCTGTCCATCATCCCCTTTTGTATCGCTTTGTTCGCCCTAAGTGTGGCAGGGTATACTCAGACGTGAGTCCCTTGTTCACTTAGCCACTGGATTCAAGATAACCTGGCTGATGAGGATTATGAATCCGAAACCGGTCCCAGGATGCTTGTTTTCGGTCCAGGGAAGACATGGCTTGGCAGTTCGGGCTGGACTGTTCCCATAAGGCACAGGGTCAGACTGATTTGCATATAGCCATGTCTGAACTGGGGTGGCTAAGTGAACTAAAGAATGGTGATGGATTAAACCCAGATCAGTTGACTGGGGATGAGTGTTTGATTTGTTCAAGCGCTCTGTCCATCATCCCCTTTTGTATCGCTTTGTTCGCCCTAAGTGTGGCAGGGTATACTCAGACGTGAGTCCCTTGTTCACTTGGCCACTGGATTCAAGATAGCCTGGCTGATGAGGATTATGAATCCGAAACCGGTCCCAGGATGCTTGTTTTCGGTCCAGGGAAGACATGGCTTGGCAGTTCGGGCTGGACTGTTCCTATAAGGCACAGGGTCAGACTGATTTGCATATAGCCATGTCTGAACTGGGGTGGCTAAGTGAACTAAAGAATGGTGATGGATTAAACCAAGATCAGTTGACTGGGGGTGAGTGTTTGATTTGTTCAAGCGCTCTGTCCATCATCCCCTTTTGTATCGCTTTGTTCGCCCTAAGTGTGGCAGGGTATACTCAGACGTGAGTCCCTTGTTCACTTGGCCACTGGATTCAAGATAGCCTGGCTGATGAGGATTATGAATCCGAAACCGGTCCCAGGATGCTTGTTTTCGGTCCAGGGAAGACATGGCTTGGCAGTTCGGGCTGGACTGTTCCCATAAGGCACAGGGTCAGACTGATTTGCATATAGCCATGTCTGAACTGGGGTGGCTAAGTGAACTAAAGAATGGTGATGGATTAAACCCAGATCAGTTGACTGGGGGTGAGTGTTTGATTTGTTCAAGTGCTCTGTCCATCATCCCCTTTTGTATCGCTTCGTTCGCCCTAAGTGTGGCAGGGTATACTCAGACGTGAGTCCCTTGTTCACTTGGCCACTGGAATCAAGATAGCCTGGCTGATGATGATTATGAATCCGAAACCGGTCCCAGGATGCTTGTTTTCGGTCCAGGGAAGACATGGCTTGGCAGTTCGGGCCGGACTGTTCCCATAAGGCACAGGGTCAGACTGATTTGCATATAGCCATGTCTGAACTGGGGTGGCTAAGTGAACTAAAGAATGGTGATGGATTAAACCCAGATCAGTTGACTGGGGGTGAGTGTTTGATTTGTTCAAGCGCTCTGTCCATCATCCCCTTTTGTATCGCTTTGTTCGCCCTAAGTGTGGCAGGGTGTACTCAGACGTGAGTCCCTTGTTCACTTGGCCACTGGATTCAAGATAGCCTGGCTGATGAGGATTATGAATCCGAAACCGGTCCCAGGATGCTTGTTTTCGGTCCAGGGAAGACATGGCTTGGCAGTTCGGGCAGGACTGTTCCCATAAGGCACAGGGTCAGACTGATTTGCATATAGCCATGTCTGAACTGGGGTGGCTAAGTGAACTAAAGAATGGTGATGGATTAAACCCAGATCAGTTGACTGGGGGTGAGTGTTTGATTTGTTCAAGCGCTCTGTCCATCATCCCCTTTTGTATCGCTTTGTTCGCCCTAAGTGTGGCAGGGTATACTCAGACGTGAGTCCCTTGTTCACTTGGCCACTGGATTCAAGATAGCCTGGCTGATGAGGATTATGAATCCGAAACCGGTCCCAGGATGCTTGTTTTCGGTCCAGGGAAGACATGGCTTGGCAGTTCGGGCTGGACTGTTCCCATAAGGCACAGGGTCAGACTGATTTGCATATAGCCATGTCTGAACTGGGGTGGCTAAGTGAACTAAAGAATGGTGATGGATTAAACCCAGATCAGTTGACTGGGGGTGAGTGTTTGATTTGTTCAAGCGCTCTGTCCATCATCCCCTTTTGTATCGCTTTGATCCCTGTTAAAAGCCTCTGGCGAGCTAGTTGGTTTTTAGCGCTTAATATTCAGCCTGTTCCTTCACCACTTGAAATGCCCTGGTTGGGAAATATGCGCTCCTCAGGGGCTTCCTTGCTTCAACTGGCCCCTCTGCTGCCTTCTGCTTGTCGAATCCAACATTAGGTTAACCTAGAAGCGCAGCAGGTGCTTTAAGTACCTCAGGTCTGTGAGGGAACCAATTAGATGTTCCAAGGTCAGTGTCGCGCACAAAAACCATTTCCCAGTGTAGCTGCATAACCTAAAACACAGATTTTTAAAAAATGTTTTTCATTTTTTCCGACAAAACATATTAGTCTACACAAGACAGTGAGGTACATGGGGGCGGTCAGAGTAGCAATCAATAAGGAATTCTTCCGCGCTGGAGTGACCGGTGGCATAGTAAGTATCAATAGGGCACAGTACGAAAGGACCAGCATAGTGTCTGTCAGTCACTGCCTTAGTTTGCTGCTCATCTTTTTATTCACTCTCAGGTGTGCATTGATGGGAGATTTATATATTTATAGTGTTCTGGCTAGGCCTGGGGTGGTAAATTCCTTTCCGCATGCGTAATTTGTGTAATTTGGGTAATTTCGCGTTCTGAGGAGAACGGCGAATTGGCAAAAATTCCACGATCCTCTGCTTCGCGAAATTTTTTGCTTGTTCACGCTTTCAAAATGCACGTTTGCAAGATATTTCTCCCAGAGCACGCGAACAGCGTTCACAAACAGGAAAAAAACATCGCAAATGGGCGGAACAAGCAATTCCGCGTGTTCGCTGAACTTTTGCGTGCTCGCTGAGATTTTTTACCATTTCGCGGAGCTTTGCATAGCGCGACTACGAAAATTCCGCCCACCCCTAGTTCTGGCGTGTGGTGCTTGCATCAGGAATTGCCTTCTTTTAAAGGTGTAAGTTGTACTTCCAGGTTTTGGTGGCAGTCGTCTGTCACTCTGTCCTTTGCTGTTTTCATGACACCGCTGGTTTCTCCGGTGGCTGCTGTTTGTTCGCGATGGGTCAAGCATCTGCCTTTTGCTCTGGTGTTGTTTTTGTCCCCAGGCTGCTCCACGCTCCTTCTCACCTCTCTGAGAGCCAGTGCCCCCTTTGACCCTCTACCTGCAACCCACCCCTTCCCCACCTCTTCTCCCGGTTCACACCTTGGTGCTTTCACACTTAACGTCACCTCCAGCTCGCATTTTCAGAGAGGGCCCCAGGCTCCCTATCACCGACATGAGGAGGAGGAAGAGAGACTGAGAAGTAGGGGGACAGAGGAAGACTTGGTGGGGTCGGGGAGACTGATACGGTTGGGGGTGAGATTGAACGAAGAGGGGGGAGAGGAAGAGAGAGAGAAGCAGTGGAGAAAGAGAGACTGAGAAGTAGGGAGGAAGGAAGATGAGAGAGCAAATGGAGGGGGAGTGGGGGGGTCTGGGTGAGGGAGAGCAGCTTCAGAAAAGTGAGACCTGTGTCCTAACTCCGCCGGTGAAGACAGCGTGTCCAAAGGAGAAAGAACCAGGCCAGACAGAATAGGTAGTGCACCACTCCACCCAGTTCCAAGAATAGGTACAGGCAGTGTGCATGGAGGCAGGCTTGGTGGGTCCGGAAGAGGGACAGGGCAGGCAGAACTGCTCCAGAGAAGGGCGAGCAGAACCGGACCAGGGCAAGCCGATCTGGACCAGCAGATCCTCCCTGAGCAGGGGGACGGCGCGATACACAATCAGAATGTAGTGTTCAGCTTTTGGGGTGCCAGGGGGTAACTTTAGGGTTCAGGGTGGGTGTGGGTTTTAAGGTGCCAGGGAGTAATATTAAGGTTCACGTTGGGTTAGGGATTGGGCTGCCAGAGGGATAATTTTAGGGTTCAGGGTGGGTATGGGTTTTGGGGTGCCAGGGGGACAATTTTAGGGGTCAGGGTGGGTATGGGTTATGGGTGCCAGGGGGGATATTTTAGGGTTCAGGGTGGGTATGAGTTTTGGGGGGCAGGGGTAATTTTAGGGTTCAGGGTGGGTATGGGTTTTGGGGTGCTAGGGGTTAATTTTAGGGTTCAGGGTGGGTATGGGTTTTGGGGTGCCAGGGGTGTAATTTTAGGGTTCAGGGAGGGTATGAGTTTTGGGGGGTGGGGTAATTTTAGGGTTCAGGGTGGGTATGGGTTTTGGGGTCCTAGGGGGTAAAAAAAAGAAAGAGATGGCTGTGGCACAACAACCCTATGGTATATGAGATCATATGCGGCCTGCTTCCTGACCCCCATGGCTCCTCCTGTGCCCCAGTGTTTCTTGTGCCCCACCTGGCACACATCATTTTGGAGGATGGTGATGACGTTAACATTTTGCCCCCCCTGGAAAAATTTCTACGGACGCCCATGTTCTTACGTCCCTCCCCCGTAGCTTGCTGTCCTTGAACAATCTCCTTTCGGAAGGGGGGGGGGGGGTGACAGAGAAGCAAATACTCCTAAGTGAGGTGCCCCCGCCCCATATGTCCTCTCACCTGGGATATTGGCGGATACGTAGGAGGACGGTAAGAGGTATGGCTGTGTGACGCGCGGGAGGCCGAAGATATGGGCACAGAAAACTTGGCAGTGCTTGTGGAGGCTGACCCCCTCCTTTTGAAGCTACCCCTTTCATAAAGGTGGCCTCTCACCTGGAATGGATGGCGTCCTATGAACATGTTTAAGGCATGGGAGGGCGGAAGGGGCACGGAGATGCCACGGCTCCTGTGGAGCTAACCCTCCGTCTAAATATACCCCTTCGTGAAGATGGCCTCTCACCTGAAGGGCGGGATGCAAATATATTTAAAGACGTGAGGGGAACTGGGGGGTAATACTCCTTTATTAAGGTGACTTCTCACCTGAGAGTGTACGAGGGCATACGTATATATGTAGAGTCGTGGGAGTGCGCAAGTGGGTGGGTAATACCTCTTCATGAAGGTGGCCTCTTGCCTGAGAGTGTGTGTGTGTGTGTACCGTATACGAATATATTTACAGTTGTGGGGGCAATTGGGAAGTAATATCCCTTCTCGGTGGGGGTATGGATACATTTAGAGTCGTGGTGGCAACTGGGGGGTAATAACCCTTCACGAGGAGGACAGAATGTAAAGAGAACTCCAAACTCTACAACTCTACAAATAAAATTAAATAAATATGAAACTTACCACAAGCCATCTACTACAGTGGCCTCTCACCTGAGAATGTGGGGAGGGAGCACACAGATATATTTAGATCCTTGGGGGAAAAGTGAAGGTAAACAGATAAGCTGGCGCTTCTGTCGAGGCTAACCTCGCTCTCACCCGCCTAAAGAAGAACATTTTTATGTTTCGCCTAGGCAGCGCCTGTGCTGTCTTGACGAGAGATGCTGTATCTAGGCAAGCTCCGCCCACTTTCCGAGCATAACTTTGATTGGCTACAATCAAAGATTCTGCATTTTGATTGGTTTTCAGAGTTTTTGTCCCGCCTCCGGACTGCCCAGATGTCATTTTTCCACTTCCAAGGCTTTCAGCCCCTTTACTTCAACAAGCATTGGAAATGAAATAGGTCTCGCATTAGAAAAGTTGGAGCTATTGGTCTTGTAAATGACAAATATTTTATTTATGTGCTGGTTTTTAAAATAGCTAAATTGATAGCTTTGTCATTTACAATGGCAATAGTTATAACTTTCGTGAATGTGACACCTATAGCATTTGGAATGCAACATGTTTTGTATTTACGTGACTTAGATGGCAGCTCTGGTCGTTAAGCCACATCTCTAGAGAGCAGGAGAGTGCAGCAACGTAAAAATCTAACATCTTGTAATAAGGACTAGAGCCAGGAAGAAGAACGTGGAGGCAAAGGCGTGATCTTTATAACAGTAGTGAATGGGTCTGTGGGGTGCAAGAAAGGCACATAGCTGAGGTATACGAAGGAGCAAGGAATTGTATGTGTTGTGTGCCTGGGCGTGTATAGAGAGAGTGTGTCTGCTTGTGTGTGCGTGAAGGGGAGAGGGGGTGGGGGAAGGGGGGGTGGGGTGTGTGGAAGGGGGGGGTGCCCGCAGTTTTGCTGTTCCCAAGAGCTGAAAATCGCACCTGTTACTTATTACCGATTAGTAGACTTCGGAAATATGAGAGGCTGCGTCGGTTCTGTTAAGATTTAAAGTCGTGGCGCGCAAGTCATGCACAAATAAGAGCAGCGAGCGCTCCTCTTACAAATCATCGATGTTAGAGCAAAAGGTCTGTAAAACAATATAATCAGTCAAATTAATATCAAATAATTTCATAAATTCATCAGTTAAAGAGAATAAAAAGCAGATGGGATAGATCAACCGCGACTTCAGAGCGTGTCAGAATTTTTAATATCATTGTAAATGGGAGCAATTACGGCATTAATGCAGGACATTTGAGGACATTGCAGATCCACTTGATGCGGCTTGTGTAGGGAGTTGTTTTGCTTTACAGCTAGATTTACGCTACTTCACACGTGCTTTCATATGTGGGCATTGCTTCTAAGGTCTGTGTGCAACCTGCAAGACTCTGGCTCGAATCTTGGTGTCCCACCGCAGCTTTTTATTATTGCTAAAATTTGTACCATGAAGGGCTCATTACAAAGTTTTTAACAAACCCCTTGAGACCGAGAGGGATGGACGAGCTGCTCTCCCTGCTGCGCCCCTCACTTCCCTACTTATGACCGGGTGACTGTCACTGGTTTTCCATACCTAGGGCAGGGGAGGGGGCGGATCGGGTAAAAAAAAAAAAAAAAACAAGACGGAGGGAAGGCAGGCCAGCACTGATCTAGTTACTGTGGTCAGACAGACGGGTGATTTTATTAGAGCCACCCCGGTCACAATGGAAGGAGACACGTAAGTAATTGTATCGGATCGAGGACATCGTGGTCACGCCAATTCTGAATGAGTTCAGAAAATTAATGACATAAAAATATTCACCTTCATTAAATTAAAACATCACAGGGAGCATAATTTTACTTAAAAGATGGGATATGAAAGAGAACAGACACTCCAAGAGCACATGCGTGTTCAGATATTTTTTTGTAAAAATCAGCTTTGATGCATGATTGAATAACTATGTAAAAAGACGGAGGGAAGACAGAGAAGGGGAGGGGGGAGGAGAAATGCGACACGGCGGGGAGGGGAGGGGGCGGAGCGGGGGTGTGGGAGGAGGGAGAGCGAATTAAGGAGAGCGGGAGGAGGCAGCGAGTAGTTTAGCGAGCCAAGACGGAGGGCATTGCTGTGGGGAGGGGGGAGGAGAAATGTCACAGGGAGCATAATTTTACTTAACAGATGGGATTTGAAAGAGAACAGACACTCCAAGAGCACATGCGTGTTCAGTTATTTTTTTGTAAAAATAAGCTTTGATGCATGATTGAATAACTATGTAAAAAGACGGAGGGAAGACAGAGAAGGGGAGGGGGGAGGAGAAATGCGACACGGCGGGCAGGGGAGGGGGCGGAGCGGGGGTGTGGGAGGAGGGAGAGCGGATTAAGGAGAGCGGGAGGAGGCAGCGAGTAGTTTAGCGAGCCAAGACGGAGGGCATTGCTGTGGGGAGGGGGGAGGAGAAATGTCACAGGGAGCATAATTTTACTTAAAAGATGGGATTTGAAAGAGAACAGACACTCCAAGAGCACATGCGTGTTCAGTTATTTTTTTGTAAAAATCAGCTTTGATGCATGATTGAATAACTATGTAAAAAGACAGAGGGAAGACAAAGAAGGGGAGGGGGGAGGAGAAATGCGACACGGCGGGCAGGGGAGGGGGCGGAGCGGGGGTGTGGGAGGAGGGAGAGCGGATTAAGGAGAGCGGGAGGAGGCAGCGAGTAGTTTAGCGAGCCAAGACGGAGGGCATTGCTGTGGGGAGGGGGGAGGAGAAATGCGACACGGCAGGCAGGGGAGGGGGCAGAGCGGGGGTGTGGGAGGAGTGCGGCTGAGGGAACAGGCGGCGATTTCAGGCTGAGATGAGGGTGTGAAGCAGCAGGGGCTGCGGGAGGGAGGCTGGGCTGCCTTTGATGTGTAATGCAAGGCAGGCGGCTGGTGGCATGTGCACGCGCTTTTAATGTCAATGCGCTTGCGCATTGAGCTTGAATTTCACGGGCACTGCAAGGGATCGCCATCGACTTGCAAGTTGGTTAAAGTCTGTTTAAGCCCCCATAGTCTCGCAAGCTCAATGCGCATGCACATTGACAGGCGAGACCTAAAAACGTTTGGGTACCCTCTCTCTCCCCGTTACCTCCCGCAGTCTGTAACTTCTTGTGTCTCAAACACCCCCCCATCCCCTCGTGCCTTCATTTGTGCCCGCTCTTCCATTTAAAATGCATTAGGGCTCGGGTAAATCCAAGTCCTAATGCATTTTCAATGCTTGTTTGTGTCGTGATTGGTGGTGTAATTCGCACTCTTTGTATTGCATGCGCGCAATGCCTTGCATCGTACGCATGCACTACAAAGCAGTGGCCTTCCTAATTGATGACGGGAGGCAGAGGCAGCACAAGCTGCACCCGCCCGATTACACACTGCTTGTTTGTGCCGACACTGCAGCCTTCTCCAACCTGCCTGGGTTTTACTTAAGTCTTGCTGTAGCATTATAACTTTAACCCCTACCTTACTAATTTTGGTCTCCAGGGTCTGGCGGGAAGCCTCAATCGCCTGGATGATTGCATGTGTGCTGGAGTGGGGCTTCTCGTCTTCTTCCTGCATGGGGGTTGCGGGATCAGCCTGGTGAACATGTCCAGCCTCCCCTGCTTTGGCAGGGCTTTATCCCTCACCATCTTGATGCGAAACCAACTTTTCCTATATTTTATCATCTACTTTATTTCGTTGCAATAAACGCGTGTAACATGTAGTAGTTTTTTTCCAGGGCCTTCTGCAGTTTTTTGTTTTCTGTTAATGGCATATTGATCCTTATGCACTTTAAAGCTGTGGTGAAACTGTGCTTTCCAACTACGTAATAACTCGTTCACCCTTTAATTGGTTTTAGTCTCCATAGGATTCCATTAAGTCCGCTTGCGGCAGCATCTCATGAAGGGAGAAGTGTGAAGTAATCACTTCAAGTGAATGTGTACATCTGTAGAACAGCCCCCCGCAAAGCAGCCAAACTCCCCCTCTCCCCGCACGACAACTATTGTACTCCGTCAGAAACACTAATCCCTCACATGGGGCTTTCATTAGAGTCATGGATTTTCCTCTAAGTGCTGGAAATTGTCTTCTGCTAACACAGGAGGCCAGGTCCAGTCCAAGAAACACTGCCAGGACGTCTATGGAGGGGGGATGGAGGGAGCAGGGGACAATTACTGCTTATACTGCCGGAAGGAACCATACATTGCTGCTGAATTTGAGACGGGCGCTTCTGCAATTAGTTCCGGGGTACCAAATATTATACAAAATCAGAACGCAGAAGCAACCCGACTCTGCTGCAGCCATGGTTCGAGGCACTCAGGAACAGATAGCAAAAAACTATAATAATGTTTACATCAAATTCTGGGGCATATTATCAAGGGGGTTTATCTCCGCTTTTTTGGCTTTAAAAGCCAACGAAGCGGAGATAAAATTATCTCCCTATTACCTAGCTGTCGCTAACACCAGTTAGCGACAGCTAGTAGGAGATAGCGACCATCTTGGGCCCCAGTTTGCATGTCAGTGATATTTATCACTAATGACATGCAAAGTGGGCGTGCCAAGATGTTAGCGACTGGAAACAGTCGCTAACATCGCTAGCTCCTATTACCAACCTATGGAGATATTCGCGCTAAGCGCGAATATCTTCAAAAGCTAACACCTGCCTTGAGCAGTTCTTAGCCATGTTATCCAATGGGAGGTGGATAACATGGCTAAGAGCATTAGCTCGGTAATGCATGAATATCGCTGACTTTTCAGCGATATTCATGCATTGCGGCCGATTTTTATCGCATTTGCGAAAAAATTTGGCAATACCAAGGTTTATTTGCGATAAAAAACGCCGCAGCTTAGCGGTAATTTTTTGTCTCTAACCAAGCAATAGCGATAATTATCGCTATTGCTTGGTAATATGCCCCACTGTTTCTCCCACTGTGCATTTTTTTGTCTTTATTCATAAGTTGCTAAGGAGATGCCATCATTTTTCCTGTTTAAATTGAGTATCACTCTTTCAAATCATTAAATTATTGCAGTCATCTCTTCCAAAAGTCCTAAAAAATGAAAGGCCAATAAAGTCGATAGATGTGGTCCGAGCTTTAAGTGGGCTGAAAAACCTGGGTGTCTCTCAAAGGGGCGTGGCCTATGTAATTAAGAACGTGGCATATAACACCCTAAGCTAAAAAGCTGTGCTTAGCATAGTGTGCTGCTGGACTGGTATTTTGCTGTCTCTGTCATTGCATCCAGATATAAAATACAAGTAACATTACACTTACAGCAAGTGAAGGCTATTGGCGTTGTCAATTGTTGTTTGTTGCATAAGATAAAAAAATGCACCAACTACGGCTTTGTTGTATATAAGATTGAAAATGATTCAGTTCTGAAATGATGAGACTGAAAGAACTATAGAGAATCTTTGAAGTTACCTCAAAGGCAGTGAAGGGTGGCACAACTGCTGAGTTGAGATTTTTTTTCTCACCGAGGGTGAGGGCAAAAATGGAGAGCCTAATTGTGACTGGTCTCAGCACCTGCTTTTAGGAACTGCTGGTGCTGAGTACCGATAGGACCCGGCCCACTTAGAGCCCTGGATGTTGTATGTAGGTAGCTTGGGGGCCGGATCACCTCCACAACAACCACATTTTAGGGTTTATAATGGTACTGCTGCTGATTTTCTGGAAAAAAACATTGATCATTGCTGCAGATGATGCAGTCCATAAGCGAATGGCGTGCTTCCTCTATCAGTCTCTTATGTTGTGTGGTGCACCATGGCCACCATGCCTGAAAAGTGATGTGAACTCGCTTACTCATTTACCTTACTGCTCAACTCTGTTGACCTCACTTCTCTGGCTGTATATGACACTCCTGGGTTGAAAACAGCATAACTGTTAGTCGGGGCCTTGATCAGAAAGATGCATAATCCCGTTGGTTAGTGGTCCAGCGAGATGCACAGAGAAGGCATGGTCTGCAGGAGCAATGAAAGTGAAACCAGAAAACCAGTATAAATTGCATCTTACCTGCTTAAATTTTGTGATTTTAGGCAAACATTTTATTTAACCATTATGAAAGCACTTTAAAAATTGTGAGTTCAGAGCACCTGTTGTACAAAATCCTATTGTGTTTGATTGACAACTACAAGTGGGCAAGAGTTCCCCTCCCGCCCTGTCTGAGCCACGCATGTGTGATTGGAATGCTTTTCCAATTCTGCACTGCACCGAGGACATATTTTCATAATACAATAATATGGCGAAACCAATTGGCATGGCCAATGCTTGTTCTTTGATGCATTCAAAAGATACATAATCCATTTTTCAGAAAATAAGTCATCAACAAAGTAAAACAAATTTGTGCTCAATATAAAAAACATTAAAATGTCAATATATTGCAAATCATGCACATTTTCACAAGGTTACACCAGTCAAACGTTAGCAAACAGCCTGCTTATACCAAAGTTATTTGCACTTTGCCTTTTTTATATATATATATGAAAGCAGACTACGGGGAAATTATTATTTTTGTTCTCTCTATGGGTACATTTTTTGTTAATAAACCCTCACAAGAGTCCAACACAATTTGATTCCCTCCTAGGTTGAAAGGAAAAATGCCTATATGCTTTCATATATATAAAAAAAAAGGCAAAGTGCAAATAATGACAACACAGAAAGTCATTGTCCAATGGCTCAGGTTCCCTTTGAGTGGGTGGGGGGTGGTCTCTGGTACTCTTCAGGTAGCTGTGAGGCCCACCATGCCTGTTGACTGTTTGTTGGGAAATGATTTGGAGAGCTTCCCTTGGGAAAAGGTGGTTAAAACAACTCACTTGAAGATGGTTGGACTGCCTGACTGGGCGTGCGTGACCACCCGGTCAATGTCAGCCAGTAGGGGTTCTCAAGAGGACCTGGAGCCTGAGAGGGAGGCCCAGGAACCTGCCGAAGAGAGAAGTGGCAAGGGGCGCTGTAGGAGAATAGGGTCTGCTTTCCTATGGTCACCCCACTTTTTGCTTTTTGCTTTACTGGTTTTTTACTTTGATGCGGCTGTGGGCCTGCTAATCAGACCCACAGCCCAGCTGTTCTCTCTCTAAATTCATACCATGTACTTTAGGTATATCACCAATTGGGAAATGGGTCACCCTTGTGAGTCCCTGTACAGTGTACCATAGGTACCCAGGGCATAGGTGCACCCAAGGCCTACCAGGGGCTGCAGCATATATTATGCCACCCCTGGCTGGCCATCCAAACTGACACAACTGGCTGATCCCTCAGCTGGGGCACGGTCGTGTAATCACCCCTTGCTTAGGTATAGTGTTCTTATACCTACCATTATATATAGACACATATGCACCTAAAAGTCACTCCTATGGCAGGCCTTAACAATCCTGGAGGCAGAGTGCTAGGGTTTATGTGAGATGAGGCTCTAGCATTTTATTTATTTTATTTTATTTTATTTTGAAAGTTTTATATAGCGCGAACAAGATCTTTGCAGATATCAGAGCGCTTTACAAAGAATGGGTACGAACAAGAGAGTGAATAACAGTCCATTAGGCATAGCGTTGTTATAGGTAATAAATGGGGTGGGGTAGGTACATGAGGGAGCATAGTCAAACAGAAACATCAATAATGCTAATAGTTCAAATAAGTGGGAGCATAGACAATCAGGTGAGTCGCTAATACAAGTAATACAAATTAGCAAAGGAATCGAACAAGTAGTACAGATCGGTGCAGAGTCTTTAAGAATCCACAGTGATAGTTCAAGTAAATTTAGCCATGAGGATAGCTTTTACTTCTCTTTTAAAAAGTGTCGTGGAGGAGATGAGCCTGGTTTCAGGAGGGAGTGAGTTCCAGATCCTGGGGGCCATTCCTGAGAAGGAGCGTTTATAAGCTTTTTCCTTCCGGAATCTTCGAGGCTTTAGCAGAAGATTGCTTGTGCCTCTAGTGTTTCTTGAGCCACCAGAAATTGTCAGCTTCTGAGCGAGGTATCCGGGGGAGCTCAGGTGTACAGCCTTGTGCGTCATGCAGGCGATTTTCATATGTATTCTGGCTTCAAAAGGCAGCCAGTTCAGGGCTTTCAAGTCAGGGGAAATGTGTGAGTGTTTTTTTGACCCAGTGATGAGTCTCGCTGCAGCGTTTTGAGAAGCTCTGAGGGGTGCAGTAGTAGTTAGGGGGAGACCGCAGAGGGCGATGCTGCCATATTCTATTCTAGGGATGACTAGTGCTTGTACTGCAGTTTGGAAGTCTTTGGCAGGGAGGAAGGGTTTAAGTTTCCTCAGGGTATTGATTTGGTAGTTCGCTCCCTTAGTTGCCTTGCTGATATGTTGCTGCATGTTGAGATTGGTGTCAAGTGTTATGCCTAAAGATTTTGCTGAGTCCACGATGGTGGGTTGAACATTGAGTGCAGTTAGGTGTTTAAGCCAAATTTGAGTGGTAGAGATCTTCGCGGGAGGTGAGATCAAAAGGAACTCTGTTTTCAGAGCATTGAGTTTGAGATGATTATCAGCAAGCTTGAATTGGGTGTTTCTGATCATTGAATTCAGGAGCAAAATGTCTTTGGGGGATTGTAATTTGAGATATAGTTGGGTGTCATCGGCGTACATGTGAAAATGTACATTGGATGCTTGTAGCAAGGTGGTGAGAGGCTCCATGACTAGGTTGAACAAAGTTGGGGATAGGGAGGATCCTTGGGGGACGCCTAACGATACAGGTACAGGCGAGGACATCAAGTTGTTGCTCTTGAATTTCTGCGCCCTGTTGTGTAGAAAGGAAGTGAACCACTTGAGAACAGTACCAGATAGGCCCATTCTTGTGTTTAGCAGTTCGAGTAGATTCTCATGTTTGACGGTGTCGAATGCAGAAGAGAGATCAAGAAGGATGAGGAGGCAAGTATTGTTTTGATCTAGGATTTGAAGGGCGTCGTCAATTATGTGAGTCATAGCAGTTTCTGTACTGTGTCCTGCTCGGAAGCCTGATTGATGGGGGTTGAGGAGATCAAACTGATTAATGTGTTTAGTCAATTGTAGTTGAGCGCATTTTTCCAACAGTTTTGCGAGAGTGGGAATATTGGTAATGGGACGATAATTGTTTAGATCAGAGGGGTCGGCTGTAGGTTTCTTTATTAAAGGTGTGACTTGTCCAACTTTGAGGGAGTCAGGGATGGTTCCTTGTTGAAGTGAGCTGTTAATAATTTTAGTCCAGAGTGGGAGGAGCAAAGGGGTAAAGTCTTTGACAGCGTTCGCAGGAAGGGGGTCCGTGAGGTGATTGGATGGTTTCAGGGTGTTGAGCAGTCTTCCAATCTCTTCTTCCGAGTAGGTGCAAAAGGATGACCATGTAGCATTGTTTTTCGTTTCAGTGGGTTCTATGCAGTGGGATTTGGGGTAAAGGCTTGCGTCAATGAGGAGATCGCTCTTTATGTTGTCAGTTTTTTGGATAAAGAAAGAAGCGAAGTCTTCGCAGGAGGGTGCTTCGCGCATAGTGCTGAGTGGTTGGGGTTGTTCCTTGGATTGTGTTCTGATTAGCTCAAACAGTTTACTCGGACGGTTTTTTGCTTGGTCGAGCTGGAGGCTGAAGAAGTCTGATTTTGAGCGTTTTATTTTCCTGAAGTAGGCGTTTCTCTTTTTCTTCAGGGTTTTTAGGTGCAGTGCAGAGGGAGCTGATCTCCAGGTGCGCTCTGCCATTCGCATGGCTCGTCTATCCTCATTGAGACTCCCGTCGTACCATGGATTGGAAATTTTTGTGGAGACTCTTTTTAGCTGCATAGGTGCAGCCTCATTAATTATTGAGATCATAGCGTTGAGATAGTGGTCAGTCAAGGATTGGACGTCCGTAATGCCGGTAGGAGGAAGTAAGAGGTTACAGCTGTTAGGGGGTAAAGAGTTTGGGATGAGTTTTTTCAGGTCTCTTTTCCAGACTTTGGGCTTGGAGGATTGAACCGAGTTGAATTTAACTTTTTCATTGATGAAGAATGTGACAATATGATGATCTGACCAGTCACAGGGTTGGATAGATTCGAGTTGGATAGAGTCCTCTTTGGAGATGATAAGGTCGAGGATAGAGCCTTTCTCGTGGGTCGGGCTGTTGCATATTTGGGTGAGGTTAAGGGCGTTGAGGAAATTTTTAAGACTATTCACCACCGCGTCTTTGTGATCGTTCCAGTGGAGGTTGAAGTCACCAAGGTATATTTGGGTGAGCTGTCGTCCGGAATTGGTTGAGATCATATCCATGATTTGTTGGGAGAAGGTAAGGTTGTCCCCGGGTGGGTGGTAAATGCCGTGAAGAGAGCATATCGATTTGCCCTCACTGATAATATCGAGGCAAATGTATTCACAGGAAGTTGGGGAGGGTAGGGAAGGGGAGGTGACTTTCAGAACAGAGAGGTTGTTCCTGTATATGCATGCGATTCCACCACCTATTTTGCCAGACCTGTCAAGTCTAATGATGTGGTAGTTGGGGGGAACCAGAATGTCCATTATAGGTGTAGAAGATTCAGTTAGCCAGGTTTCAGTCATGATGATTAGGTCAAGGTCCAATGTTAAGATGAGATCAGCGATGGCCGAGGAGTGTCTAGAGGCTGATCTGCAGTTGAGGAGAGTGCATTTGAGACGGGGTGTGACGGGGGTGGTAGAGGGTTCTAGAGAGAGGGGGACTTTTCTCAGGTTATTGGGGATGGAGATTCTGTAGTTTAATGTGGGGGGTCTAAGGGGATTTGAGTGTATCGTGGGTATGGCTAGGTGTGTGGTGGTTGTGTGGTTTAGGGGAGCTGGGTCGTAGGAGCGGAGGAGGGTGAGTGTGTCGAGGTCCGAGAGAGGGTTGTAGGGGCGACGGGGGCGGTTGTTGCGATTTTGAACAGGGATTGAGGTCCAGTGTGGGGGGTGGTGAGTGGGAGAGTCATCCGGGAGGGTGGGGGACCTGTTTGGAGGGGTGTTGGTGGTGGTGGGTGAGGGGTATCTGGGGTGTGTGAGGAGTAGTTCTTTGATGATGTGGATGTCTTCTTTGAGCTGGAGGAGGGTGGCCATAATCTTGTCCAGCGTGGGATAGGTGTTGGTGGTGGGGATGGAAATCCGGGGTGGGTGACTGACCCGGGGATTAGCGTGTGGGTGGGAGGGTGGGCTGGTGTTCGTGCAGGGCTCCGTGGCGTCCGTGACCGTGTTGGTGTTAGGGAGGATAGAGGGTTTGGGAGGGATGGGTGTGGATGACGCAGGGAGGAGGTTGGTGGTATAGGTGAGGGCATTGGTGGTAGGCGGGGAGAGCAGGGTGGAGGATGAGTGTATGTTAGTGGTGATGGGGGTGCAGGTAGGGAGGAGGTTGGTGGTATAGGTGAGGGCATTGGTGGTAGGCGGAGAGACCAGGGTGGAGGATGAGTGTATGTTAGTGGTGATAGGGGTGCAGGTGGGGTAATGGGGGCTGAGAATGGGGGGGGAAATGGGATTAGAGATGGTCCTTTTTTGGGGCCGGCGAGTTAAATTAATGGAGGTGGTGTGTTCAGCGTCATTAATTAGAGGGTGGTAGTGGGGACTGAGAATGGGGGGGATAAAGGGTGGGATTTGTCGTTGTGCGTGTCGTTCTGGTGCTGAACTAGGTTAAACGTGGTGTGAGTGGAGGTCCGAGTGTTGGTAGGGGGGGTGGGGGTGCGGCTGGTGCATGTGGGGGAGAGATCTGTGTCTGTGATTGAGGAGTGTGAGGTAGCTACAGCAGGTGGGTGCTTGACTAAGGTGCTGGGGATAGAGGTGAGGTGCGTGTCGTTCTGCATGAGCTGAGCCTGGCTGCAGCTTTCAGAACCATGTCCTTATAGCTGTTCTATGATATAGCCATACCATATACTCTTAAGTGCATTATATTTCTCGCGGTTAAATGCTAACTCTGGTTTGGCTTTATCAAAACATGTCGTGTAAGGTGTCTTACGCTTTGGAATACTACCCCCTAGCCAGTTCTGGCGACGGGGGTAGCATTCCACCCTTCTAGAGGGAGAAGACATGTTGTTCCTGTTAATCCCGGTTAAAGTTAACCAGAGCCTCAGCATCACAAAATGGATGTTGCTGCCACAGACACAAGCCTGACCTCCTGCTGCTGGGAGTCCTTCCAGCGAGGGAGGCTTGGACAATAGGTTTACTGTCTTGGGAGGTGCTAGCACCACCCCAGACAGGCCATAGTGTATTGGGGCAGGGAGGGCTGAATGAAATGAGACACTGCCTGGGGCACACAAGGTGTCCCATGCATAGCCCGGTTCAAACCAGTTGCTGGGGCACTCCAGCCCCAGCTCTGGCACAAAACTGGACAAAGGGAAAGGGGTGTAACCACCCCCTTCCCTGGTCCCACCCATAGGAGGGATCAGGCATGTAATCCAGCCCCTCAGATTGGTATATAGGTAGGAGCTGAGTCAAGAGACTTTAGATTTATCCTGAACTGAAACTTGAAACGAAACTCTGGACCTTCGACATTCTATTGCAACTAGAAGAATCTCCCTTGTGGTCAAGGAGTGACCACACTGTACCTACTAGCACCATCCAGCGATCTGCGGTTTACTTTGTCGACACTCCCGCCAGAGCCCGAGGACAGAGTCTGATAAGAGCCAGACTTCCAGACTTCTGTGACCCCGATCCACAGCCACAGCAAAGCTGAGACCCGTGGAGGCGACGAGAGACGTGGGACCGGCCTTCTTGAAAAGCCTGCTCTTTGCTAATTGTGCAGCTTCTGAGGTACCCATGAAGTGTGCATTGAGGATTGAGAAGCCCCAGCCCGAGCACCTTCTTCACCAACACACAGCCCTTCACACTCCACGAGTGCCGCATGGGGCCTGCTAGTGTTTTTGTGCTCGACGCGTCTGTCCGGTTACTTGCCCGTTGGCTAGTGGCCTCTGTGACAACGAACCTTTAAATTTGCACCACTGGCCTGGTTGCTCCAGGCTGGCCCCTGCTTCCCTGAAAAGGAGCAGCCCATCAGACCTTGCTGGTCTGATCAAGAAGCCATCTTCGATTCCTGCGTGGGTTGCCTTTGCCAAGGCTTGTGGACTCCAATCCGGAAGCCGACAGCAAGAGCCTTCATGGGACAGTCCGTATCCGCTGGAAGTGTGTGGGGTTGTAATTTTCAGTTTCCATACTTCAGGTAGTGTGTAAAAGAGGAAAAAAAAATACAGAGGATAAGTGAATCTTTACTGTTATACTGTCCAATTCAGCCTGTTATCTGAAGCCATTTCAGTTTGCCCTCGTCCACCTAGCACCCTTCCACATAACCATAGCAGCAGCAAGCATGAGCCAACCCCCGTCGTTTTTAAATGACATAGGTGAACCAGAAATCAGCTGGAAAGAGTGGGTAAAGTTGTTTGAATCCTACCTTATAGCGGTGGGGGGTGAGAAATACAAAGCAGAAAGGAAAAACACATATTACTGCATAATTTGGGAATACAGGGGCGCAAAGTGTATGAGTTACTGCCTATGCAAGAACAGGAGGGGGAGTTGGAAGGAGACATAGATGTTTATGAGCAAACCATGAGCAAACTGGAAAAACATTTTGGCGAAAGGGTGAATGTGGTATTAGAACGCCACAAGTTTTTTAAAATATGCCAGGGAAAACAAGAATCTGTGCAGAATTACATTGCATTACTGTGGGGTCTTACTCAACTATGCGAGTTTGGTAATTTAAGTGATTCCCTCATAAGGGACCAACTTGTGAGGTGCACTAACAACTCACGCATACAAGAGAAATTACTGGCGAAAAATCCTGGGTTAAGGGAAGCCATTGAAATAGCCAAATCAGTGGAACATACTGCTAGATGTGTTAGAGAAATGAAACCTAGTAGCGAAGTTGTGGCTTCTATAAATGATGAGGAGGACCGGAGTGAGGTGTACAAGGTGAAGTTAAAAGAGAATAGTAACATCAGAGGAGAAAGCAAAGAAAGGGGACCTAAATGCTACAGATGTGGCAGCAATAATCACTTTGCCACATTTTTTCAATGCCCAGCCAGGTATGTTACCTGTAAAAAATGTAATAGGAGAGGGCATTTCGCGAGAGTATGTAGGGATGGTGAACTGCACAGCAGAGATCAGGAGAGGAACATGGAGAGGAGCACTAATAAGGAAATTAAGTACATAGAGCAGAGAAGCAGTAAGATAATCTTGCAAGTAAAAGATCTTAATGGTACCATAAACTCCATATACCCAAAGTGTGATGTGTTCATCGATGGGAATTGTGTAGAAATGTACGCTGATTCATGTTCACCCTTCACCTTATTGAACAAAGATGATTTTGTGTCTATGGGGATTTGCAATGTTAATGAACTGAAAATGCCTAATATTTCTCCTACAGGATACAACAAAGGACTTATACCCTTGTTAGGCATGAAAAATGTACAGTTGCGTTTTAAGGACAGGGAGACTTATGGAACAGTGTATGTGGTGAAATCAGGGTCCAATCTTTTGGGGTGGGTCCACCAGAAAGAGCTGGGTATCATCTTAGACCCTAATAGCGTAGAACAAGTTTTGCTCACAGATAGGTCCATAAAAGGTGAAAATATTTGTGATGAGTTCAGTCAACTATTCAAAAGGAGCTGGGGTGTTTGCACAAGTTTCAACATAGGATCAAGTATAAATACAATGCGAGACCAGTTGTACATAAATTACGCCCTGTACCACATAAGCTAAAAACTCCTTTGGGAGAAGAGTTGCGCAAGCTATGAGACCTAGACATTATTCAACCTATCAGCTGTTCCGAATGGTTGGCCCCAATTGTTATCGCAGCCAAATCAAGTGGGGATGGAATTCGTCTCTGTGGGGATTTGCGCAGTCTCAATGACAATATATGGGTGGAACATCATCTCTTGCCTATAATAAATGAAATGCTAAGTACCATGGGTCCTGCAAAATACTTTAGCGTGATAGATCTTTCCATGGCATATCATCAGATTGAACTTCACCCAGAGTCGAGACCACTCACGGCGTTTATCACCCCTGTAGGGGCATTCATGTTTAAAAGGATGCCTTTTGGACTGGCGTCTGCAGCGGCCATATTTCAAAAAGCTATGCAGAAGATCTTAGGAGGAGTCGAACGCACCATGTGTTTCCAAGATGACATATTGGTTTATGGTCAAACCGAGGAGGAACATGACAGAGTAATAAGACTAGTTTTCGGAAGACTCATGGATGCAGGACTAACTGTACAAAAAGAGAAATGCAAAATAAAAGTAAAAGAAGTAGGGTACTTGGGACATTCGATATCAGAAGATGGGTTCAGACCGAAGAGCAGTTTAATCCAGGCGGTGAAGGAGGCTCCTAGTCCCAAGAATAAAGAGGAATTAAAGTCCTTCTTAGGACTGATGGAGTATATGTCCAAGTACGTCGACAATTTTGCTGCCATGTGTGAACCAATGAGAGAGTTCTTGAAGAGGAACAGAGATTTTATATGGAATAAGGAACATGATGTGGTGGCGAACTCATTAAAGAATGAGTTGATAAACTCACCGGCGTTAGGTACTTTTGACGCACTCAAGAAGACCATACTGGCTACAGATGCTTCCAACAATGGCCTGGGGGCAACCTTGATTCAGAAGGATGGGAAGGATGAGAAGATCATTGCCTTTGCATCCAGGAGTCTCACAAACCCCGAGAGGAATTACTCGGTAATTGAAAGAGAGGCCTTGGCCTGTTTCTGGGCCGTGAGACACTTCAAGTTTTTTCTGTGGGGTTTAAGATTCACCATCCGAACAGATCATAAACCCCTTACCTTCGTATTTGAAGTGAAGGGTCTAGAAAATTGCACTCCTCGTATCAGCAGGTGGATTCTGGGACTGGAACATTACAATTTCAAAGTGGAATATGTTCCCGGCAAGGAGAATACAATTGCGGATTTCCTATCGAGGTCACCATTGCCAGGAGTAGAGACTACAGAAGAAGCTCTTGACAGTCCGATATTAATGATGGAGATACCTGCGATCACGGAGAAGGAATGGGAGGAGAATATGAAGAAAGACAAGGAGCTAATTACCCTAAGAGACTACATGGAAAAAGGATGGCCGAATAAGAAGAAAGAACTGGAAGCCAGCATTAAGGATTACTGGGAAGTCAGGAATGAATTAAGCGTCATTGGAGGAAGAATCTATCGCAACAACGGGGTGGTACCACCCAAGGACCTCAGGATGAAGGTCCTTGATTTGGCACATGAAGGCCATCTGGGGCGTAGCACTACCAAAGCCAGGTTAAGGACAAGTTTCTGGTTCCCAAGAATGGAAGCCATGGCTGAACAACTCGTAAAGGAATGTGGGGCGTGAGCCAGGAGGGACAAAGCTAAGACAGTGCAAAAAGCACCCTTATCTCCTGTAAATGTGCCGACTAAACCATGGTGCAAGTTGGCCATGGACATCATTGGACCAATGCAGGATTTAGGAGAAAGGAAAAGATTCATGATAGTCCTGATTGACTACACCTCACATTGGATCAAGCAGAAGTTCGTTCACAGTGTCACCACCAAACTGGTGATAGAGTTTTTGGATGATGTGTTCTGTGAAGAGGGAATACCTGTGACCCTTGTGACCGACAACGGGGTACAGTTCACCTCAGAAGAAATGCGAGACTTCCTCAAGAAAATGAACATAAAGCATGAAACCACGGCTTTGTATTGCCCGAAGGCAAATGGCTTAGTGGAACGCGCTAACAGGATCATCAAGGAAAATGTCCAGCTAGCTGCCACCAATGGACATGACATAGGAGGTTCACTGAAGAAATGTCTGTGGGCATACCACACCACACCTAATAAGGTCACGGGCATTTCACCTTTTGTGGCATTGCGTGGTAGGGAACCCTGCACAAAATTTAATCCCAGTTGGTTAAGTGGGGGTGAGGCTAGAGAAGTGGATCGGGAGGAAGCAGGAGAAAAGACCAAGCAACACCAAGACAACTACAAGCAGTGGTATGACAAAAAACACGGGGTGAAGTGTGGCAAATGGGACGTAGGTGACATGGTACAAGCCAGGAAGAGCAGTAAAAGGGGGGCCACCCAAAGTAAATATTATTCACCTTGCAAAATTGTCAAAGTGTTAAAAAATGTGGTCCAACTTGAAAATGGTCAATGGTGGAGTTTTGATAATATTGTAAATGCACATGTGTAGTTCTGTTTTTATTTACCTTTCCTAAGTCTTTCCTATAGTATCTGTATTCCCATGAACCTGGGTTTGGAGGTTTTTATGTTCACCCTTATGTAAGGGAGATGTGTTGCAACTTAGTTATAGAAGTGGTATCTTCCGTCCACCCCTGCCCCTTTTGCCACAAGTGGTATTTCCCAAGCGAAGCTGACAGTAGAATGTTGGTGCTCATGTCAGTGAAGAGAGTGGATGGCTAATAAACGAGTCACAACTTATCAGGCGTCTTGCCATTACATTTGGAGTTCTTACACTATTGTCCACCTATATTACTTTGTTGTGGTCTCTGTCCTAGCCTTGTTGTATATATGTATATATATGTATTGTATAAATGCTGGATGCAAGTTGGTTTGATTGAGTGAGTAGCTTTATGAATGTGAGTTTTTGCTTGTATGCGCCTGAAATTTGTTTTCCATTTGCTGATACCTCTGTTAGTGGGGACTAAATATCTTGATTTGTTTATGTCAAAAAAATTATCAAAAAATATTTTGTTCCTTTTTGATTTCTTCTTTTCAGCACAATATATGACTTCGATCCGTATTCTCTCTTGATCTGTTGATAATTTGTATTTGTGTATTCGAGCATATTGATTGAATCTTTAATAAATGTTGCCTTTTTGTGTATCTTGTTTTCTCTCTGTATATTCTGTATCACACTCTCTCGTGGGTCATAGATAGTTTTTGTGTCTTATCATTTCTGAGACGTTTCCATGCTCTACTACCATCAGAAGGCAGGTGACACCCTTTCCTTGCTATTGTGAGGTTAAGTCTTCCTCACAGAAGAAGTTGAGACCATACCTGTTTGGGACTCACTTCCGGGTTCAGACCGACAACAGGCCCCTCAAATGGCTAATGCAGATAAGGGGGGAGAACCCAAAGTTGTTGAGGTGGTCCATTTCCCTACAGGGTATGGACTTTACAGTGGAACACCGCCCTGGTACAGAACATGCCAACGCTGATGGTCTGTCCAGATTTTTCCGCCTTAGTGGAGAGAACTCCCAGGAGTTAGGGTAGTTCTCCCCACTTTTCAGCTGGAGGGGACACGTGTTAGACCTGGCACCATTGGCATGGGTCTCCCTTCCATTTTTTCTGTTGCCTCATGTATTGTTGCTGGTATTAGATGCTTTGGGCACTGTGCCTCTGCTATTCAGTGCCATAGTGCAAGTGCTCCCTATTGTAAATTGATGTACTAATCAGTGGATCCATGTTTGGCTATTTGGTTTACTTGTCAGACCCTAGTCTAGTGCACTGAGTGTGCTCAGGGCGTGTAAATCCAAATGCTGCTGGTGGGCCTGCAGTACTGGTTGTGCCACCCACAGAAGCAGCCTTGTAAAATGTGTCTACGGTCTGCCATTGCAGAGCCTGCGTGCAGTCTGGTACTGTCATGCTGACTGGGCAAGTGCACCCACTTCCCAGTCCCTAAACCTTCCCTTTTCTTCATATCAGTCACCCCTATGGTAGGCCCCGGGGCAGGGTGCATTGTAAGCATAAGGTAGGACAATCCCTGGTGTTTGTCGCATGTCCTAATAGTGAATTACAGCCATTTTCGTTTTTCACTATTGCAAGGCTACCTGTTCTCTATAGGCCAGAATGGGCTGCTAGAGTTATTACATTTTATAATCCTAACTGTCTCAGAGAACATGGTAGAAATTCGAGTTTAGTATGCCTGAACTCAGAATAATAAAATACATCTTTTAGTAAAGTTGGTTTTAATATTCTGTGTTTGCAAATACCACTTTTAGAAAGTAGGTATTTGCTTGTCTAACCATTCAAACCTGCCTCTGCTAGGTTGTGTATTCCTTTGTCTGGTTTTGTGAGTGACAGGGCTGGGGGATTCCAAGAGACAGGCTGAGTCACTCAGTGGTGAATAGAGAGATCTGCATCTAGAGGGGAGGGAGGAGTTGCACCTGAACCTTGAAAAGGGCCGTGCCTGCCTTCCACAATACTGGCTCCACCTCCTGGGGAGCGGCTGATGTCTCTGCCCTGCACACTGTAAGAAGAGAAGGAGTACTGTAAACAAAGTGCTCCAGGACTGTACTTGCCTTCCACAATGCTGGCTCCGCCTCCTGTGGAGCGTCTGATGTGCTTGCCCTGCACTGTGAAAGGAAAGGAGAAGTCTGGTAAACAGAGTGGTTCAGAACTGGTTTGGACTGGGCAAAGGCCCCTATCCCCTCAGAGAACAAAGGATTTTGGGGTATAAATAGTAGGACCCTGATCCCATGAAATTAGATCATTTTGGACTACAAGAAGAAACCTTTACTGAGGAGAGGAACCTGAAGAAACTGAGGAGAGACTATATCCCAAGCTGAAGTGCTGCTTGGGGGATTGGCCTGCAGTAGTTGCCTTACTGCCAAAGGAAGGAGAGAGGACCTTTGCGTACTTTGCTTTCAACTTGAGAAGGATCTCCAAGGGCTTGGAAAAGAGCTTGCCTCCTGCTGAAGTCTCAGGGACAACAGACTTCACCCCCCAGCTCCCCAGAGTTCTTTGGAAGTGCCTGCTGCTGTATTGGACCTTCTGAGGAACTGCGTGTCGCAAGGAGCTGGAAGCGTGACCCAACGAGAAGAAGCGTGTTGCCGTCGCTGGGCCTGCCGTCGCAACTCTGAAGGAGGTTGTTGCCTCTGGAACTGTCGCACTGCACCACATCAGAGAGAAGCGTGCCGCAACGAAGAGGAAGCGTGTCGCCGTCGCTGCTGCTGCCGTCGCAACTCCAAAGGAGGGTGTCGCCGCGGTAGTTATCATACTACACTGCATCAGGAGAAGAATCTCGCAACGAGGTCGGAGCGTATCGCTGTCGCTGTGCCTGCCGTCACAACTCCGAAGGATGGTGTCGCCGCTGGAACTGTCGCATTGCACCGTATCGACCAAGAGCACCTCGCATCCCCGAGAAGCGCGCCGCCGTTGGAGCTGCTGCCGTCGCATCTTGGATGTCACCTCTGTAGTTCTCGCATCGAGCGGAAGCTTCACGCATCGTGAGAGAAGAGCGTCGCCACTGGAGCTGTTGTCGTCTCATCGTAAGGGTGTCGCCGCTGCAGTCCACGCATCGAACCTAGGACTTCTCACATCCCCAAGAAGCGTGCCGCATCTGGAAGATCTTCACGTCTTTATTTCTTTGTATCTGAACTTTGCTGCATTTCCCATCGCTGAGACATTGCTTGTCGTGGAAGCGCAATGCAACCTAAGGTACATTGACGCAGAGTGTGGCATCTAAGAACTGAACTGAACTAAGCTTAAATCTACAATCTTAAAGTAATCATAGTGTGTATTTTTGTCATTTATGGTCTTGTGGTAACTCTATCTAAAGTCTACTTATTTTTTATATAAAACCTGTGTGGTGTCCATTTGTAGGGTTGTCACTGGGTTACTGTATGTGGTCAAAACTGCTTAACCTGCAACGCCTCTGAGATAAGGCTTTGCTGCTCGTGCCAAGCTACCAAGGGGATGAGTAGGGGTTATTTTAGGAGTGTAATCCCCTTATCCTGACTAGAGGAGAGGGCCCCTATTTGTCACACGTACCTACCTGTGCCTACTAGAGACCCCCAAATCTAACACATAGTCCTTTGATTTATATAATTACCCTAATTCTTAGGGTTACTGGGTAGACTCCGTAAGTTGATACTTTATGCAGAATAAGGAACATCTTGCCCCCACACACTTATCAGCTCCTCCACTATCACCAACCTAAATGGTTGGATGAGGGCACATGACCCAGTCGACTGCATTACAGCGCCCATACTAATTTGGCATCTCGTATTGGTCAGAGGAGTTACCAATCTCACCGACTAGAACAATTGTCTGGCACATTTTTACCTGTCAGTTCCTAGTCCATGCGCTCAACAGTTCCCTCCGGTCAGTCCTGGCACAGACACCATGAATCTTCCCACCTGGAAGTCTTGAGACCGTCATTATGAGAAAATAAAAAATATGGGGCTAGACAAATCTAATAAGAATTTTTTTTTGCTAGTCCCAGAAACCAAAACCAAATTGTTTAGAACCTAGGCTTTGGAAAAATGTGCCACGAAATTTAAGAGCCTACCTGTCGTGCTGTACAGCAGGAGGGTTGATGGTCACTAACCTGTAGTGCTGTGCAGATTGTATCTTCCAGAGTATGGTGTTCAATGTTAGTTGAGTGGACACATGATTCAGTTCAGCTTATTGGAGAGATTTCTGGGAATCGTTCGATCAGCCCATTGCCTTGTGGCTGCAGAGGTGTGATCGTCCAATGCTTGAAATCTAGATGTGTGGAAAATGCAGTAAACATGTGACTGTTGAAGCAAGGACCTCTGTTAGTCTCCACAATCTGTGAAAGTCCCCTTTTTGCAATTCTTAAGTCGAAGGTTGGAATAATTGTCTGAGCACTTGTTGACAGCTGCCTAGCTAATAGGAATCAGAAATATTCATCCACCAAGATATGTATTTGCTGGATTGAAGTGGTTCAAAGATGTCCTTAGGAGTGGCCCATGCAGGTAAGAGCAGTGGGGCAGGGTGGGGGGGGGGCATTCGAGATACGACGATGAAGAAAAATTACATATTTATTTAAGTTTCCCGCTGCATCATCTGTTGAATCCCCCCCACACCCTGCCCACCACTCTTACCTGCACGGGACGCTCCTGGATGTCGGCGGTGAAATTGCACCCTAGACCCTGTGGGGCCCGATCAATCTGCCATGTGAGTGGTTTATCACACTGACTGGCTGTGCTAAATTTGTAAAAGAATAAGTGCTGGTGCGCAAAGCTCTGCTCAAAAACTTGCGGCCACTACAATTAAATGTCAATGTGCCCAATACCAACACTGCATAGTCCCGAATTCACCTCCTTCCTCTTTAATCCTCATAAAAGACAATCCCTGCTCCTTTATCTCACTCTTGCAGGTGCCTGATTTCTCCCTTTATGGTGCTTTTTCGTCTTTCTCTTCGACCTTCTTTCCTGCTTAGTTTATTTTCCCATCTCTTGCTCTCTGTAAATGTCTGATGCAGAGCAATAAGTTCCAGTCCCCAAAAATGAGTGCTAATGGCACCCACCGGCAACCACTGGCTCAAATTGAGCACTGCTTGATGATTTGGCACTGGGCACATATTTGAAGAGTCTCTCCTACCATCTGATCTAGTTTGCAAAACTAGTATGTATACTCTTGTAGCGAGGGTTGGACTGGCATAGAGGGCAATCTGCCAGTATTAGAATGGCTGGTCCGACAAGTCAATGCATGGGCCATTTATTAAGCAATTTGTGGACCTCTTTTATAATCTGGTGGACCAGTTTTTACTGTTGATTTTCCTGATATTACCACAAACATTGCCCGGCCAGATGCCTGCAGACTCCTATACCTTGCAAACCACCTATTCAACTGTTCTTTACAAGTTCAAAACTTCCCTGATTTGCAAATGTGGGCCACTTTTTAGGTTTCGACCTGGCGATCTGCGCAAGCAGTTCGTGCAGGCGAAATCTATTGTTTACAATATTGGCTATAGGAACGTCCCCCGGCTCCCATTGGCTAGCTCCATAAATGGAGGCTAGTCATTGGAAGCCGGATCTGTCCGTCAAGGCCGGACCAGATTCGGGGGCGTTCCCGCGATTTTTTTCGCTCTCCACCCACTTCTGTTCGTCATCGCGGCGGTGGGTGTGTGTTATTTTTTTTTTCGAGTTGGCCTGTTTTCTTCTTTTTACAAGTGATTGTTGTTGGAGTTGGCTGCAAGATTTGAGTTCCCACGAAGCGATCAGGTAAGGAGCATTTTTTTTATATAATGTCTTTTTTTTTTTGTTTCCTTTGTCGGTTCGGCCGTGTCGTGTGAGCTGTTATGTACTTTGGCTCGTGAGCTCTGTTTCCCGCCCCCCCTCCCGCTGTCCGTTTGTCCGTTCCGCCCCCCTCCCCGTGTGCCCGTTCCCGCCCCCCCTCCCCTTTCACTCTCCGTTGTTTGTTTTCATTCATGGTTTGGGAGACTGGAAGCTTTGGCGCTTTTTACGAGTTTTGTTCTTGTTCACTGCAATTACTCAAATAGTCACTGCTAGATGGCAGTGTTGACATGCCGGATGCATTACAATTGTTTATAAAAATACTTAGAAATGGTACAGTGCACGCTTGAGAGGAAAACAACTAGGCTATTCGGGTAATTCGGCTTTGTCTGGCCAGTCATACCAGGCTCATCTCTAAGAACCCCGAACCGCCCAATGTCATTAAAAAATGCTCGCACCTTGTTTGTTTTTTGTTTTCTTTCCAAGAGACTGCGTTCCGGCTGTCTGCCTAATAACTCCAATCAGGCAAGCAACAGCAATGAATTAGGCTACTGCACATTTCTAGGTATAGATCTGGAGTCCAAAGTTGATGCGCTGCTTTGCATGAAATGAAGCGATCTGGACAGCACCTTATCTATGGGGCGGCTGCGCTCTTGCAAAGTGATGGCACACAATCAGGGCTGCTTAGAGCCACGCATATGTAGGTGTTTTGGAATGGCTTATGTACTGGAAGGATAGCCGTCCAGTACAAAATACTATGCCTAAATATACTTTTTACTTACATATAAACTTTCCCCACTTTGTTTGTGTTCTGTACAGTGCAGTACACATGAAAAGTTAGAAAGCGTTTGAGAAATAAACATTTCGTCCACTTTGCACCTGCCTCGGCCTGGTGTAATTTTGTGGTGCAAAATGGTGTCTACCTTTGCCTAAGGAATGTTCTATTGATTTACTTTTTTTGTAATTTTTATTCCAGGCATGTGAACTGTGTGTGTAAATAGGTGGCTATACATGTTGATTTGTGCATTCTGATGGGATTTAAATATCTTTAAGGTCAAAAGTTTGAATTGTAGCCTTTCATCCTCCAGAGATTAATTAAATGAGTGTCACCGAGTTAGCGAAAGGATCACTTGCTATTTACAGTATTACAAAATGGGACCATATACTGTGCAAAGTTACTTGCAAAACATTAGTTTTTATTTATTTGTTTAATGACAAAAATAAATGCTTAATGGAAGTAAATGGTTCAACAAGGGCAGGCAGCATCCCGGAAAGAAGAGCGTCTCGGATGCCTTGAAAAACACCACAAAAAATACACACGTAATAGCACTACTAAAATATCACATCACTTCCTGAACAAAGCATGCTGCCATTTTGCAGATCGTAGCATATTGAAGATTGCTGAGGATGAGTTATATTCTTTGTATAGAAGTATTGTCTATGTGTGTGTGTCTTTTAAAAGAACATTAAGTGATCCATTACTCACCCCCTTTTCGCCCCCAAATATTTGCTAACTTCGAAAATGGTATTTATGAATTAAAAATAGATTATGCTGTTGGACCAGGAGTACGTGTGCCCTTTGTCGAATGTATTTCGCAGTGAGTCAAATATGAGTTAATAAGACAACATTACAGCCTCCACCAGAGAAACATTTTGTTTCCTCAAACAATGCTGAACAGAGTAGTTTTCCCCCTTTTCCTACGTGTAATGGCCCACTTTCTGCCTGGCTTTAAAAAACTCTTGTTACGAGTATTGTAGGGCCGGTGCCTCCTTCTGTGCAGAAAGCAGCGCCACGAGGCGGCGAACAAGCGCTATAAAATCTGCACTGTAACATTCAGATAGCAGGCGGCACAACTACAGATGAAAAGGGGGGTCGGGGGACGGGGGGGCAGATTCAAAGTGATTTATAAACCCAGTGCACGTATTTCTCGTGTATGTCTTCGCAATACATGTTTTAATGAAAATGAGAAAAATGAAACCTGGTTAAATGTTCACTAACAACATTTCTTAAAACGTAATGCGTCTCATGTGAGACATGTTTATGCACTCCCACAGGAAGGGGGGGCTCCCCTATGTGGGCAGGGTGGCAGCGTGCCAGGCCAGCGGCACACCGGAAGCGCCTGTGATCTGCGGTATAAACTCCCCCCGTGAACAGTGCATGCATGATGCACCCAGTCCCCTGCTCCAGGGGTGAATAATAAATGAGCACAGGCAAAGCCAATAGGTCCGGCCTGCCTGCCAGGCTTTGACGATACCTGCTTGGTTTTGCCAGTGGTTTTGTAAATCTGTATTATTGTGAAAGCTGCCGGGCCCTTTCCCCAAAAAAAAAAGGTCTGAACTCAAAAAAATCACTTTGTGTATGGATGTGCTGCTGTTGGAGGTTGAATGCTGTCACTCACATTGAAATGAGCCAATGGGAGGAAGCAATATCCGAATGACAACAATAACAGACCAATGGATGAAGAGGGTTGGGTGAAAGATCATATAAGGAAGTATGCCACACATGTAATGTTAGCTAAATGGAAAAGTCTTGGCTGACGCTGAAACTAAAAACAAACTTTCTATTGGCTCCATGTTCGGAGCAGGTCTTTTACTGTGTGCACATATACACATGCCTGGCTGCCGTGCCAAACCTGGCACCCCTGTGCCCACAGGGCCACGGTGAATGCCAGTTGAGAATAAACCCGTGTGTGCCCCATTGGGCGGTGTAATATCGTATTTTACCCACTCTAGGTTGATGTGCGTAATGCCCCGTGGCTGTAAGCTGAGTGCTCAGTATGACACAGATGTCAGCGGGCTCAGAAAAGTATTGTGGTTGGCAGCTAGGTTTTTGTTTTCCAGCTGGTGGTGCTGATTTTGCACTGTGTATCGTGGGTGACGGACCTGGGCATGCTGTGTGTTTTGTATAAAGCTTCATGTGTAGGGTATGGTAGTTGAACTGCACATCATAGGCTACATAGGTGGGTGCTTGCAGTGTATTTTGGTGACATAGGTCTGCTCAGTATAGGTGACATAGCAGAGTGCTTAAAATATGTGAACTAGCTAGGTTGAATATATATTTACAAAATAAGCATGCATTCTTTACAGTGTGCAGCTGCCTGCAAATGTGTACTTATTACAGAGCGTTGGTGTACAGTCCTCAACTTATTTCTGTACTGTGTGTTTGGGGCTCTGTGTGTGTGGGGCTCTGTGTGTGTGGGGCTCTGTGTGTGTGGGGCTCTGTGTGTGTTGGGGCTCTGTGTGCGTTGGGGCTCTGTGTGTGTTGGGGCTCTGTGTGTGTTGGGGCTCTGTGTGTGTTGGGGCTCTGTCTGTGTGGCTAGCTTTTTTTGTAGGTGGCTCTGTGTGTGTGTGGGTGGCTCTGTGTGTGTGTGGGTGGCTCTGTGTGTGTGTGGCTCTGTGTGTGTGTGGCTCTCTGTGTGTGTGCGTGCAAATGCAATAGGTCTCGCTATTGCAATAGCTATTGGCATTGTAAATGACAATGCCATTTATTTATCAGTTTTCAAAAACAAAACACATAAATAAAAAATGTGTCATTTACAATGCCAATAGCTCTAACTTTTACAAAGGCGAAACCGTTGCATTGTAAATGCTTGTTTAGCTATCTGATTCACTAATAAGGGACACTTTTATTAGAGTGCCCGGGCCTATATTCTGTGTCAGTCCGACCCCGCTTATAGCACTCGCTTGGTCACGATCATTCTTTTGTGTCCTTTGTGAGCAAGATTAATGAACTGTCTTCTTTGCATCACAGGATTTATGATTCTTTGGTCTCTTATTACGATGATGCATCTGTCACAGAGAGTTAGTTCATCCTTCACATGCAAAAATGGCTTGCTATCTAATGGTGACATTTGTTGCCCTCTACTCTCTTGTTGATGTCATCTATTGATGGAACTTTTTATGCGAAATCTTGTATGCTTTGGAGAGATAAAATTCAGAAAATTGCTCCTGTAATTGGTGGTTATCCATTAAGCACACTCCTATATGCAGATTATGGTCTGATTTTCAAACATATAGAAATAGGAATATAAAGAGGCCTTGATAAATTATATACTCTGTTCCAAAGACACATTTTGAAAACCAGTGTAGTAAACAGTAACATTAAGTTTTTTTTCACTCAACAGAAAAAAAATAATTGGGTCTTAGAAGAAAATTCTATAAAGACAGTGAATAGTTATACATGTACACATATTTGTATGTTCTAGGTTGCAACAAGCATAATCTTGCTTTTAAGAATCATGTTTTTAAAGAGTAATATTAGAAATGCTCAAAATACAAGACTTTTTACATATGCTCCACAGACAATAACTGATTGTTACGGGATTTACAGGGTTTACAGGTTTTTTAAACTGCCCTTAGATTTTTATTAATCACACAGATCTTTAGTTTGTATTCTTATTGTAATATTAATTGTATTGTGTAGGAGAGTAGGGTCTGCAATCCTATGATCACCCAGATTTTTGCTTTTTGCTGCACTGGTTTACGACTTTCCCTGGCTGTGGGCCTGCTAATCAGACCCACAGCCTAGCTGTTCTCTCTATCCAAATTGTACTCAGGTACTGAATTGGCACTGGGCCCTCTCCAAGTCCCTGTACCCAGGGCTGAGGTGTACCCAGAAGTCTCCCAGGGGCTGAAGCATGTATTATGCCACCCCTGGGCTGACTAACTAAAACTGACACAACTGGCTGCACGACAGCTGGGGCAAGGTGGTGTACTCACCCTTTGCTTTAGATATAGTATACCTGTATCTAACCCTAAAATGGACACACAGATCTCCTATCAGTCACTCCTATGGCAGGCCTTAACAATCCTGAAGGCAGAGTGCTTGGAATCGTGTGAGATGGTGCTCTGGCATGAGCTGAGCCTGTCTGCGGCTTTCGGGATCCATCCCTTAGCCGTTTCCATGATATCGCATACCATATACTCTTAAGTGCATTATAATCCTCGCGGTTATATGCCAACTCTGGTATCGCTTTATCAAAACATGTCGAGTAAGGTGTCATACGAATTGGAATACTAACCCCTCGCCAATTCTGGCGACGGGGTTAGCATTCCACCCTTCTAGAGGGACACGACATGTATGTAACCCCTAACCCCGGTTAAAGTCAAACAGAGCCTCAGCTCCACAAAATGGATGCTGCCACCGAGACACAAGTCTGCCCTCCTGCTGCTGGGAGTCCTCCCAGAGCAGGAGATAAGGACAAAGGGTTTCCTGCCAGGGGCGGTGCCAGCACCGTCCCAGACAGGGTTTTGTGTATTGTAGGTAGGCAGGGCTTTAGAGGAAGGTGACTGCACGTGGCACCCCGGTGCTCACTGTGCATAGGCTGGCTGGAACCAGTTCCAGGGTCACTCCAGACCCTGTGCTGGGGAAAAGCCCGCCAAGGAAGTGGGTGTAACCACCCCCCTCCTAGTCCCACCCCTAGGGCAGGACTTAGTCGCGTGCCAGCCCCTTTTTACAGGATAAAGGTAGGAACTGGCCCCCTTCCAAATCAGATCATCTTTGAATCCTGAAACTACTTTCCACGAAAGGAACTCAAGACTTCTTCCTAAGATTTCTCCCTTGTGACTAAGGAGTAGTCACCCTGCATCCGCAGGCACCATCTTAAGAACACTGCGGTCTGCTGCAAGTCTCTCCTCCGGATCAAGACTGCCCAGCTCGACGAGAACCGGCTTCCCTGGCACCTCTGACCTCTACCTGCATCATCAGTCACGCTGAGATTCGTGGGTGTGACGAGACCTCGAGGGACCGGCCATCTTCAAGACTGCACGACTTCTTTCCAGCAAGCCCGCCGAGTAATTTCCTGGTGAGTGCTTTGGGGTCCGAGAAGCCCCGACCCTGAGCAGCTCCAGCACCGAAGTGCAGCCTCCCAGCATCTCCACGATCTGCGTGGGGCCCTTCTGCTTTTTGCTGCTCACCGCGTTGTTTGGCTACTAGCCCGCTGGCTTGTGGTCTTCTGAACGACGCCCGACGACATTTCTGCTGCTGGTCTGGTTGCTCCAGGCTGGCCCTTGCTCCCTTCCAAAAGAGGAGCACCCCGGACCCTCCTGGTCCACTCAAGACGCCATTTCGAGTCCACCGCGTGGGCTTGAATTAGCCAAGGCTTGTTGCCCAATCCTGGGTAACTACGACGCCGACAGCTTCATCCATCGTGGGACAGCTCGCCTCTCCATCCTGGTCGCCGACAACGCCTCCTGGTCCGTGAGATCTGCAGAGCCAGCGTCGCCCACTCACCTAGTCGAGGTGACTTCGCCCGGTGCCATCCTGGTGCCCACTTAATCACTGGCTAGTGATTCACGAACTTGGTCCCCTCTGCTTTCAGGTTTCCTTCTTCCTTGATCCAGGCTTGGATCCATCGAACTTTTCTTCACTGGTCGCCTGCCAGCAACTTCTTCCTTCCAGGCTCCTGGTCCGGCAACGAGATCCCCGACGTCTTTTCAGACCTATGCAGCTGCAGCCCCTGGGCTAGGTAACTTCGGCACTTCGGTGTCCCAGCATAGCCTCACTATCCTAGGGTCAGGATCCACTGTCGTTTTCTTCCTACCAGGTCGGGTTCGCCCGTGAACACTAACTTTGCCTTTACTAGCTTCCATAGACTTTGTCCCGCATCCCGCGTGAGAGTGCACACTCTGCACCCGAGTCCCCTAGGTCTCCTAGAAGTAATCTAACGATTCTATAGTCAAGTCCTAGCGAGTCCAAAGCCTATTAGTACTGTACTTACCTGCTAGTAATTTCGCATTCCACTTTTAAAGTATATGGTTTTTCGTGCCCCTCGGGCATTTGTGTAAAACGTGCTAACTTAAGTATTTTCGTAAGAGTTTTGTTGTGTGCTTAGCACCCTGTCCTCATAAAGAGTACAGGGTTGTTGTGATTCTAATAAATACACTGTTTATTTTCATAACACTTGTGTGGTGTCCTTTCACTGGGTGTTCAAGGGGTAATGTGATGGTAAAACAGCTGGCTTAACACGCCCTCTAGAGTCTTAGCCTTAGACTGCTCGTATCCATGCTACTAGGATAGCTGGTCTATAAGGTTGACTTACAACCAATCATCAATAAGGGTTGTTTGGACTGATATATAGTGATCACTAGAATAGTGAGCACTGCACATCAGGCCAACTTCTCACATTGGTGAGCAGCGGTTGGGATTGGAGCTTGCTGTTGTTTTACCACACATGCCCTAAGAATATCTTGTGAAAGATCACATGAGTACTAAAGGTACATATAACTTAGCTTAGAATACTCTGAGTTCTACTGAACCAGCTGTTGTAGCTCCTAGGGCCTAGCACACCCTAAACTACAACTCTAGCAAGGGATCAGTAGGCAAACATATAGTGTAGGTAAGTGCACCACTTACACCTCACTAGAAAAGCATGTCTACCCAGGGAGATTCTACTGAGACTCCCCTGGTCAGTGTTGACCCTCCACAGGTCACTTCAAGATATGCAGCTCTCAGTTTCCAGGAGATGAGACAGATCTGTGTCTCCAGAAAACTGAAGCAGGGGTCTAACCCCACCATTCCCTTTCTGATAGGTCTCTTAGAGACATATGATGCCAGAAAGCTTTCTCAGTTACATGAGAACATGCCAGCCTTAGAGGGAACCTCTGGGGATCCAGATCTCCCCAACATTGCTACTGCAGTTGAGGAGGAGGATCAAGAGGAACTCTCTGGGGATGAGGTAGACAAAGGTCTTGAGGTGGTCAGAAGGCTAACCAGGGCCAACTTAGACTTACTTGGGCTAGGATCTGGGGGACCCCCAGTACTAACCCGAAGTGGGCCTAACCTTGGAGTTAGGAGAGATAGATCTCTTTCTAGGGACTCCAATAGATCTCTGCACTCTAATGCCTCTTCTCAGGGGAGAAGGAATCCTCCACAGAGGAGGTTTACTTCCCCTCAGAGAAAAGAGCATGAAGCTAGAATGAGACAAGCTGAACTGAGGATTGAAAGGGAAGAACTTGCCCTGGCCAAAGAGAAGCTTGCCTTTGCTAGAGAGCAGCAGATGAGTGGGCTAGCTCCCACTGGTGGCAGCAATCTCCCAAGAGATAGAGAGAAGGGTTTAGATACTAAACACCTGACTAAGATAGTGCCCCCCTTTAAGCAAGGGGATGATATCCAGAAATGGATGGCTGCTCTGGAGAGGGCCTGCACTGTGCAGTGCATTCCCCAGAGTCAGTGGGCAGCTATACTGTGGCTCTCCTTTGATGGTAAAGGTAGAGATAAGCTCCTCACTACAAGAGTAGAGGATGCTAACAATTACCAGGTCCTGAAGAATACACTGGTTGATGGGTTTGGTTTAACCACTGAGCAGTACAGGTTGCTGTTCAGAGACACCCAGAAAACTCAGTCTCAGGACTGGTCTGACTTTGTGGATTGTGCCACTAAGGCTTTGGAGGGCTGGTTGCTGGGTAGCAAGGTTACAGATTACACAGGATTGTATAATCTAATGATGAGAGAACAAATTTTAAACAATTGTCAGAACCAGTTGCTGCACCAGCACCTTGTTGATTCAGATCTGACCTCTCCCCAAGAATTGGGAAAGAAGGCAGACAAATGGGTCAGGACAAGAATCAAGCAGAACCAGAACCAGAACCAGGGTGGTCAGAAGAAAGCAGACCAGAAGGGTAATGTTAAGAATGAGCAAAATGACCAGAAGTCTTCACCAGGTCCCCAACAAACCAAAGAGGGTGGGGGTCAGGCTTCCCAGAAGAAGAAGACTCAAGAAGGCCAGTCAAAAAGGTGGTGCCAGTACTGTAAAAGTAAATCTCACTGGTTTAGTGAGTGCACCAAAAGAGGAGGACAAACTCCTGCCACTACAGCCCCTAAGGCAACTGCACCCCCTAGTACAGTCAGTAGTGGTAGTGTACCTCCCAAGGCATTAGTTGGGTTAACCTTGGGTACTGAGGGGTCTGACAACTTAGTTGGCACACTCACTCAGGCTGTCCTTGTCTGTACAGGGGATATGGATATGTCCCCTGAAATAAGTCCCAATACTTTGGGCAAATACAGGCAGACACCTTTGATTAATGGCAAGATGGCTCAGGCCTATAGGGACACTTGTGCCAGTGTCACCATGGTGACACCTAACTTTGTGGACCCTGGACAGATCATGCCAGGTACTGATTTCCTGGTGACCAATGCCAGCAATGTCACTACTAGTCATAGTGTGGCAATTGTGGCTTTCTCCTGGGGTGGAGTGAAGGGACAAAAGAAAGTTGTAGTCAGTTCAGACCTCCCAGTTGATTGTTTGTTGGGCAATGATTTGGAGTCATCACAATGGTCAGAAGTGGAGCAGAGGACTCACATGGAAATGTTAGGCTTGCCAGCACATGTGCTTGCTGTGACTAGGTCACAGGCCAGAAGATGCCCCACTGAACAGGTGCTGGATCCTGAAATTATGGACCAGACACCTTCCAAGAAGAAGAGCAGTAAGGGTAAGGCTTTGCCTTCCCCCTTGCCCCAGGTTGAGGATCAAGTCTCTGAGGAGGCTGATCTAGAAGAGCTGAGGGAAACTGAGCCTAAAGAGCTTGAACTTGATCAAGTTGAGTTTCTGGGCTCAGGGGGACCCTCCAGAGCAGACCTGGGGAAGGAACAGTTGAGCTGCCCTTCCCTTGAACCCCTCAGACAGCAGGCTGCTGCTGAGGCTGCAGGGAATGCCACAGGTGCCCACAGGGTATACTGGGAAGATGGACTCCTGTACTCTGAGTCAAGAGACCCCAAGCCTGGTGCGACCAGGAGGCTGGTCATCCCCTTGTCTCTGAGAGGTTTCCTTCTCACCTTGGCCCATGAAATTCCCCTTGCAGGTCACTTAGGTCAGACAAAGACTTGGGACAGGCTTGTCTCACACTTTCACTGGCCCCATATGAATGAGAATACCAAGGAGTTTTGTCGCTCCTGTGTCACTTGCCAAGCCAGTGGTAAGTCAGGTGGCACAACAAAGGCCCCCCTCATACCACTACCTGTGGTGGGGGTTCCCTTTGAAAGAGTGGGGATTGACATTGTTGGTCCAATGGAACCCCAGACAGCATCAGGGCACAAGTTTATACTGGTGGTAGTGGATCATGCCACCAGGTATCCTGAAGCTATTCCCCTTAGGACCACTACAGCCCCTGTAGTGGCAAGAGCCCTAGTTGGAGTGTTCTCCAGAGTGGGTTTCCCTAAGGAGGTCGTTTCTGACAGAGGTACAAACTTCATGTCAGGATATCTGACTGCTATGTGGAAAGAGTGTGGTGTGAACTACAAGTTCACCACACCCTATCATCCACAATGCAATGGGCTTGTTGAGAGATTCAACAGGACCCTGAAAGGGATGATTCATGGACTACCTGAAACTCTTAGGAGAAGATGGGATGTCCTGATCCCCTGCCTCTTGTTTGCTTACAGAGAGGTCCCACAGAAGGGGGTTGGCTACAGCCCTTTTGAGCTTCTGTATGGGCATCCTGTAAGAGGACCCCTGTGTTTGGTGAAGGAAGGATGGGAGAGACCTCTCAAAAAGCCTGCAACCAACATAGTGGACTATGAGGCACAAGCATACTTGGTAAAGACGAGCAGAGCCCTACCTTGAAGCGCAGAGTGAGGATAGCGCTCGGAGAGCTCTACAGAAGCGGAGCAGCGGTCCAGCCAGCCACAGTCACCGGAATCCTGCCACCAGTCGCGCCGCCGCCTAGGGACTACACTTCCCATCGGGCATAGCGGCGGCGCGTTCCCCGACGCTGCAAAAGCGACGGGAGGGGCGCTACATAGTCGGAAGCCCTCAGCGTCGCGGGACGCGAGCGGGACGCCCGGGGCGAAGCCCGGGCAAAGGGCGGGCCCTCTGTGGCCCTCAGAGGCACGAAAAGGCCAGGCTAGGCCATTCTCATTACATCTTCTTACTGCAAACTAAGGTACTGTTCCCTTTGTGACTTTCTGGTCTCTACATGCATTACTGCTACGTGTATTGTCATCGTATCATCATTTCCAGCAGTATATCTATCCTATTATCTATTCGGCTCGTCCTGACGTCAGGGTTTCTGCTTTTTCCTCTGCTATTATCCCAAGCATGGGGAAAAAACTGGTCCCCGTTCCAGCTGAGTCTGTGAACACCCTAGACTCATATCTTGTGCAAGTAGTTAACGATATTAATAACAAGCGTAGGCAATCTCTTGGGTTGAGTCAATCACCCATTTTTCCGCCAGCAAGCCCATCGACAAGTGCCCTTAGCTTCGAGACATCTGAACTACTGCCAGATAATCTTCCAGGGACTCCTGAAACTCTGATGTCCCAAGACCCGGATTCAGAGGACAAAGCTGAATCTGACCCCCAATCAGATAGACAGGATCTGATCGACTTATCAGATAACACCACCAATGACCTAAATCAGCAGACAGCTGCCACGGTAGTAGTCCTTCACTCTCCGCAAATTGCCACAAGGGCTGTCAGAGCTTGTCGGAAACCTACAGCGAAACGTGGGGGCAAACATCTTAGCAGGAAGAAGGCCGCCACACCACCTCCGACTCGAGCAAGGAAACAGCTCGATCCTGTCACTGATATTGAGCCAAGAAATACCATCGACGAGGACCTCTTTAACAGAATCCAAGATATGATTGATATCAAAATCAGGACTATAATCAAACCCATGATAGGGAAATTGGACAAGTTAACATCTGAGGTAAAAAAGTTGGGTGCGGTACATAGTAAGCTGGCAGACGAGGTTGAAAATTTATCTTCCCTCGTCACAAACTTAATACCCACAAATGTAGAAGCCACCCCTAATGAGAGTAGCTCGCAACCCATTCAGCAAGGGCCGTCACTCCCACCCTCATCACCCTCACTACCACCATTACCCGCAGTGGGCCAGGTTGCAGATACTGCAGTCCCTAGCATTAGCACATCTGATGCTATAGTGGAAGCACACCAAGTGGACATTTCTGCCCAATTTATCTTGGAAGCCTCGCCGGTCGTCCTGGTGCTGGCCAACGTCCCAGTCTTAACACAAGGCAAAGCAGAGTCCAACCAGGACCTAAAAGACAAAGCGTTACATTGGCTAACCAACAACATGTTTATGACAGAACAGGGTTTTGATAAGCTGGCAGGGGATATTGTCATGTCACGGAGGGTCCCATGGATCGGTAGTAAGGCCAAAAAGTTTCAAGGGGATTGTGTCATCTTAAATTTTGCCAATGCCGAGGTCCTCCCAGACATTTTAAACAACATCTTCCCGCCCCAAAGACGTAGTGGCTCCATAATTCCTCTCACCCTCAAGTTCTTTTTTGACAAAAATAGGTTTACCACCTTACCTAAACTTCCTACTTACAAAAGATCTACCAATGCCGACGGTTGGGGAGGGGGCCCTAGATTTCGACATCATAATAACTGGTCTCAACTAACAGCTTATAGGGAGCCAGGTAGACCCTATCGCCCAAACGACCTAAACATCAGGCCACCTCCGGCACAAGAGCCAAGAGGGAATGTTTGGGGTCCTAGTATAAGGGGTTTTGATTATAACATCAGGGGTTTTAGGCCTACACAATGGTTGGGAAACGATCAGTTCCCGGTACATCCAATAACCCCACAACCTCTGTGGAACCTAGGACCATTTGGACAGGCCCAGGCAGCTACTCCTTTTGAGTGGGGTTTGGGTACTGGCAACAGATTTGCTCCCTTGTCAGACCTAAATTCCTGCGACTGACTCGAACCAGAAGCAGCCAAAGAACGGGAGGAGGCGTCCGACTCATTAGTTACAGGCGGCGGTCAGGTATCGCAACAACCAATAGCTGAATGTGCAGAGGAGATTGCGATAGCATACACAGAACCATCCACTGTCCACTGTAAGATAATGAGTTGGAACGTGGCGGGTTTAAACGCCAAACGCCAGGATCATGCATGGCTAAGTTTTATTTCCAAGCATCATATTATCGCCCTGAAAGAAACCTGGGATACGGCGTATAACCTTTGGTGGGACGGGTATATTAGTTTCACTAAACCTGCAGTCCCTAGTAGAGCGGGTAGAGCCAAGGGGGGTTTGGTGTTCTTGTTCTCACTGGCTCTAAAAGGCAGTTATAGGCAGATCAGCTCTGATTCCGATAACATTTTAATCATCGAGAGGGTGACCAGCAAAGCTTGTAAGTCACTATATGTTAACTTTTATAATTCTAGGAATAGCGAATATAATGGTCTTAATATCGCAAGCCTAGATTCTATTTTAAATACAGTACTTCAGGATAAAAATTTTGTTTATGAGTTAATTTTATTAGGCGATTTTAATATTCATTTATGCAAATTAGCCTGCAAGGGTAGTGATGTAAAGGATGTCGAGGATGTAGCCATACAGGGCCCTCATTTTGAACATTCTGCAGAGGGGCAGGAGCTTGAGGAACTCCTGGCCAACTTTGATTTAATTGAACCTGACTGCGCTCTGAGAATTCCAACTTTTACCGGCACCCTACATGGCACAGTGATCGATTATATTTTCGTAACTCGGGGAATTTTAAGCTGGACTATGGCCTATTGCACCGTACCCACTCACTTCAGCGATCACAACCCTGTTCTGCTTGAAGTGGCCTGGGGTGCCTATATGGGGGCACCCCCAGCAACGGAAAAAGTGGCACATCCTTTGAGGTCCGTTGATCAAAACAGAAGAGTGAAGTGGGCCAAAGTGATACCTGAAAATTTCTATAAAAAATGCTTCCCCAAAATTAAAGCCCAAGTTGAGCTTTGTAGAAACCCGGGTACACACGGGCACACCATAGTCGCAGCATACGAGGCAATCTGCACCCAAGTCTCGAAGGACCTCTTGGTTAAACCCACCCCGGGAGCACAAGGTCACAAGCGCTGGTTTGATCACGAATGCTCGAAAGCACACAGAGAACTGCTAGCGGCACTAAAACTTGTACCCAGGGATAGAGCTGAAATCTCCAGAAAAAGGAAGATCTACAAGGCGGCCACAAAAAATCGCAAAAACGCAATCAAACGCGAAACCTGGGATGATCTCCTTTCCGCGGCTGTATTAAAGGACAGTAGGAGATTTTGGGAGATTTTAAGGCAACCGCTATTTGCGGAAGATAACAACGCACCCATGGACTGTGTGATTGCTGATGAAACTTGGTTGTCCTTTTTTAAGAATGTTTATGGGGGAGATGACGACGAAAGCAGAAATAGGGGCCAGCCGTCTAGGAAAAACGTACACCCCATTATCTTCAACTCGCTAGAAGTTGAAAAAGCGCTCCTGGCAACCACTAAACACAAGGCACCTGGCCCGGATGGGGTCCCGGCTGACTTCTTCATGTTCTCTCCCAAACTATGGGCCGAGGTAATGGCAAATTTGTTTAACGCAGTGAACAGCAACCCGGCGCCTGCCACATGGGCCATATCCACGATCGTCCCCATTTTCAAAAACAAAGGTCGCAGGGACGACCCCGCTTTTTATAGGCCCATATCCCTACTGGACTCGACTATAAAAATATTGGGCAGAGTTCTGTTAGCTAGATTGAGGGAGAACATTGAGGACCGTGGAGGCCTATCAGACTTGCAATACGGCTTTAGAGAGAGAAAGGGTACCATCGAACAGTGTACCAACTTACATCTCCTTATTTCCAAGTATACTGTAGCCAAGGAGGGGTCTGTGTTTCTTGCCTTTATGGACCTTTCATCGGCGTTCGATCTTGTCAACAGATCAAAATTGTGGGTGATCTTGTTGGAGCTGGGCATCGAAGAAGCCTTGGTCTCGTTCATGGCCACTATGCATCAGGAACTTTTCGCAGCAGTCCGAGTGTCAAACAACGGCAGATGTACCCCATTATTTAAATCCTTAAAGGGGGTACGTCAAGGCTGCATTTTAGCCCCCACGCTTTTTACCATCTACATCAACGGCTTGGGGGCACATCTGCGCGGCCTGAAGGCGGACGTCCCACGTGCAGGGGATGTGCAAATTCCGGCACTCCTGTACGCCGACGACGCCGTGCTGATTGCTCGAACTGGTGTTGGCCTCCAGACTCTTTTGGACGCATTTGGTATTTTTATGAATAATTTGGACCTGAAGGTGAATGTATCAAAATCGCACACTATGGTAATGGGGCGCGAGCGCACCAAAAAAAGGCACAAATCTTTCTTTTGTAGCGGGGTCCCCGTCTCAATGGTAACGACATTCCCCTATTTGGGTGTTTTATTTGATCAAAAGGGAACATGGGGACCACAGATAAGAGCCAAAAAGTTGGCGGTAATTAGATCCTCTTCAGCGATCCTTGGTTTTGCAGGCAAACTGGGAGCCCGGCCCATGGAAGCCCTTCTAAAGATCTATAAGAGCAAGCCAGTGGCCATTGCACTTTACGGTTCTCCATTGTGGGGCTATGCTAACCTTGACTCTATCCAGAGAGCTGAAAACAGATTTATTAGATCTCTTTTATCTGTTCCTCAGTCTACCCCAACCTATTCAATCCATCAAGAGGTGGGCCTACCATATTTGTCAGACCTACTGAGTTTAGCACCCCTGATTCTATGGTTGAAATTATGGCTAAATGAAGATCTTCCACTAAACCATACAATCCTGAAGGATGTTTTATCATTAGATAAATATAGCAGTATCCCATGGATGGCATACCTAATTAAATCTTTTACTGACCTGGGCCGCCCTGAGCTCTTTCTATGTCCAGACAAAATCAGGGTTGAAGATATAGGTCACGTAAAAAAGGCATATATGTTTAGAAAGGAAGCGCACCGTGAGGATGCAGAATTAGTGAAGCCATCAGTTAGGTCTCATAACCTTTTGGTTAGTGCCCCCTCAATTGCACCTTATCTTATTTTTGTAACCGTTCCCTACCACAGGTTCTTGCTAACCAAATTCAGGTTTAACCTGATACATTACCATCTTGGTTCATATAAGGGATGGCAGAAGCCAGATGAAGCCCCACCATGTAGATGCGATGACTTTTCGGTGCAGGATACACTGCACTTCGTCATGTTTTGCAGCTTTTTTCAGGAGCAGAGGAAAAAATACCTACTCCCTGTCCTGAAAGAAGCAGGCTTCACTCAGGTCCGCCCAGCCTTGCTTTACTTACAGCTTTTGTCAAATCCCCGCACTACCTTTTGCATCGCGAATTTCTTAGTTTCCGCAGCGAGGGTAAAAGCTGCCGGTCAAAACTCGCCTTAGTAATTTTTAAGGGTTTTCTTTTATTAGATTTATTTCTGTCTCTTAAGAATGAATTTGTATAGTTTTAACTTTTGTATAGTATTTAACTTTATCTGTAGTTTAAATGACTTTTATGAAAATGCTGGGCTATGTATGTATGGGCATATGTTTCCTATGTTATGTTTTATTGTTTATTGTGCGTGTTTCTTTGTATGACTTGTTAAAAGTCGAATAAAGAAAGACTATGTACTTGGTCTCCGCTCCAGGATGGCTGAGTATATGGAAAAGGCATCCAAAAACCTTGAGGCCAGCCAAGAACTTCAAAAAACTTGGCATGACCAAAAGGCTGTTCTGACTGTGTACCAGCCAGGACAGAAGGTGTGGGTGCTGGAGCCAGTGGCCCCAGCAGCTCTGAAAGACAAATGGTCTGGGCCCCACACCATCATTGAGCAAAAGGGAGAGGTTACCTACTTGGTGGACCTTGGAACTCCCAGGAGCCCTCTCAGAGTGCTCCATGTTAACAGGCTCAAGGCATATGTTGACAGGAAGGACATGAGCTTGCTCATGGCCACAGATGAGGGACAGGAGGAAGAGAGTGACCCTCTCCCAGACCTGCTCACTCAGAATCCTGATGATGGATCAGTTGATGGTGTTGTCTTTTGTGGCAGCCTCACTGAACATCAGCAACAGGATTGCAGGCAAGTCTTGCAATCCTTCAGACATATGTTCTCTCTGACACCCAGCCAAACTGATTGGTGTACCCATGATGTTGACACTGGAGACAGTCTGCCTGTCAAGAGTAAAATCTACAGGCAGCCTGATCATGTTAGAGACTGCATCAAAACTGAAGTGCAGAAAATGTTGGAGCTGGGAGTCATTGAGCCCTCAGATAGCCCTTGGGCTAGCCCAGTAGTTCTAGTGCCAAAGCCTCACACCCAGGGTGGTAAGAGAGAGATGAGGTTTTGCGTAGACTACAGAGGCCTCAATGCAGTCACTAAGACTGATGCCCACCCAATACCAAGAGCAGATGAACTTATAGATAAATTGGCTTCTGCCAACTTCTTAAGTACATTTGATTTGACAGCTGGGTATTGGCAAATCAGGTTAGCTGAGGAGGCCAAACCCAAGACAGCATTTTCTACCCCTGGAGGGCATTATCAATTTGTGGTAATGCCCTTTGGACTGAAAAATGCACCTGCCACCTTCCAAAGGTTGGTGAATCAAGTCCTCACTGGGCTGGATGACTTCTGTGCAGCTTATCTTGACGATATTGATGTCTTTAGCTCCACCTGGGAGGATCACCTGGTCCACCTGAGGAAAGTGTTAGAGGCCCTGCAAAAGGCAGGCCTCACTATCAAGGCCACAAAGTGCCAGATAGGGCAGACACAGGTTGTGTACCTGGGCCACATTGTAGGTGGAGGCCAGGTTCAGCCACTGGAGAGGAAGATACAGGCCATCAAGGACTGGACTCCTCCAATCACCCAGACTCAGGTTCGAGCTTTCTTGGGCCTGACTGGGTACTATAGGAAGTTTGTCAGAAATTATGGGTCCATAGTGACCCCTCTTAATGACCTGACAAGCAAAAAGATGCCAAAGAAAGTTCAGTGGACAGCAAGCTGTCAGAAAGCATTCAATGACCTAAAGCAGCCATGTGCACAGCACCTATCCTAAAGAGTCCAGATTACTCCAAGCCATTCATTGTCCAAACAGATGCTTCTGAGTTGGGTGTGGGGGCTGTTCTGTCTCAACTGAATTTTGATGGTAATGATCAGCCTATTGCTTTCATTAGTAGGAGGTTGACACCCAGAGAGAAAAATTGGTCAGCTATTGAGAGGGAGGCCTTTGCTGTGGTCTGGGCCCTGAAGAAGCTGAGGGCCTACTTGTTTGGCACTCACTTCACCATTCAGACAGACCATAAGCCCCTCTTGTGGCTAAATCAGATGTAGGGTGAAAACCCCAAACTGCTTAGGTGGTCCATTTCCCTACAGGGGATGGATTTTACAGTGGAGCATAGACCTGGTACTGATCACAGCAATGCTGATGGGCTCTCCAGGTATTTCCACTTAGAGCAAGAAGACTCACCTGGTCAAGGTTAGTTTATTGTCCCAAAGTTTGGGGGGGGGGTCATGTAGGAGAGTAGGGTCTGCAATCCTATGATCACCCAGATTTTTGCTTTTTGCTGCACTGGTTTACGACTTTCCCTGGCTGTGGGCCTGCTAATCAGACCCACAGCCTAGCTGTTCTCTCTATCCAAATTGTACTCAGGTACTGAATTGGCACTGGGCCCTCTCCAAGTCCCTGTACCCAGGGCTGAGGTGTACCCAGAAGTCTCCCAGGGGCTGAAGCATGTATTATGCCACCCCTGGGCTGACTAACTAAAACTGACACAACTGGCTGCACGACAGCTGGGGCAAGGTGGTGTACTCACCCTTTGCTTTAGATATAGTATACCTGTATCTAACCCTAAAATGGACACACAGATCTCCTATCAGTCACTCCTATGGCAGGCCTTAACAATCCTGAAGGCAGAGTGCTTGGAATCGTGTGAGATGGTGCTCTGGCATGAGCTGAGCCTGTCTGCGGCTTTCGGGATCCATCCCTTAGCCGTTTCCATGATATCGCATACCATATACTCTTAAGTGCATTATAATCCTCGCGGTTATATGCCAACTCTGGTATCGCTTTATCAAAACATGTCGAGTAAGGTGTCATACGAATTGGAATACTAACCCCTCGCCAATTCTGGCGACGGGGTTAGCATTCCACCCTTCTAGAGGGACACGACATGTATGTAACCCCTAACCCCGGTTAAAGTCAAACAGAGCCTCAGCTCCACAAAATGGATGCTGCCACCGAGACACAAGTCTGCCCTCCTGCTGCTGGGAGTCCTCCCAGAGCAGGAGATAAGGACAAAGGGTTTCCTGCCAGGGGCGGTGCCAGCACCGTCCCAGACAGGGTTTTGTGTATTGTAGGTAGGCAGGGCTTTAGAGGAAGGTGACTGCACGTGGCACCCCGGTGCTCACTGTGCATAGGCTGGCTGGAACCAGTTCCAGGGTCACTCCAGACCCTGTGCTGGGGAAAAGCCCGCCAAGGAAGTGGGTGTAACCACCCCCCTCCTAGTCCCACCCCTAGGGCAGGACTTAGTCGCGTGCCAGCCCCTTTTTACAGGATAAAGGTAGGAACTGGCCCCCTTCCAAATCAGATCATCTTTGAATCCTGAAACTACTTTCCACGAAAGGAACTCAAGACTTCTTCCTAAGATTTCTCCCTTGTGACTAAGGAGTAGTCACCCTGCATCCGCAGGCACCATCTTAAGAACACTGCGGTCTGCTGCAAGTCTCTCCTCCGGATCAAGACTGCCCAGCTCGACGAGAACCAGCTTCCCTGGCACCTCTGACCTCTACCTGCATCATCAGTCACGCTGAGATTCGTGGGTGTGACGAGACCTCGAGGGACCGGCCATCTTCAAGACTGCACGACTTCTTTCCAGCAAGCCCGCCGAGTAATTTCCTGGTGAGTGCTTTGGGGTCCGAGAAGCCCCGACCCTGAGCAGCTCCAGCACCGAAGTGCAGCCTCCCAGCATCTCCACGATCTGCGTGGGGCCCTTCTGCTTTTTGCTGCTCACCGCGTTGTTTGGCTACTAGCCCGCTGGCTTGTGGTCTTCTGAACGACGCCCGACGACATTTCTGCTGCTGGTCTGGTTGCTCCAGGCTGGCCCTTGCTCCCTTCCAAAAGAGGAGCACCCCGGACCCTCCTGGTCCACTCAAGACGCCATTTTGAGTCCACCGCGTGGGCTTGAATTAGCCAAGGCTTGTTGCCCAATCCTGGGTAACTTTGACGCCGACAGCTTCATCCATCGTGGGACAGCTCGCCTCTCCATCCTGGTCACCGACAACGCCTCCTGGTCCGTGAGATCTGCAGAGCCAGCGTCGCCCACTCACCTAGTCGAGGTGACTTCGCCCGGTGCCATCCTGGTGCCCACTTAATCACTGGCTAGTGATTCACGAACTTGGTCCCCTCTGCTTTCAGGTTTCCTTCTTCCTTGATCCAGGCTTGGATCCATCGAACTTTTCTTCACTGGTCGCCTGCCAGCAACTTCTTCCTTCCAGGCTCCTGGTCCGGCAACGAGATCCCCGACGTCTTTTCAGACCTATGCAGCTGCAGCCCCTGGGCTAGGTAACTTCGGCACTTCGGTGTCCCAGCATAGCCTCACTATCCTAGGGTCAGGATCCACTGTCGTTTTCTTCCTACCAGGTCGGGTTCGCCCGTGAACACTAACTTTGCCTTTACTAGCTTCCATAGACTTTGTCCCGCATCCCGCGTGAGAGTGCACACTCTGCACCCGAGTCCCCTAGGTCTCCTAGAAGTAATCTAACAATTCTATAGTCAAGTCCTAGCGAGTCCAAAGCCTATTAGTACTGTACTTACCTGCTAGTAATTTCGCATTCCACTTTTAAAGTATATGGTTTTTCGTGCCCCTCGGGCATTTGTGTAAAACGTGCTAACTTAAGTATTTTCGTAAGAGTTTTGTTGTGTGCTTAGCACCCTGTCCTCATAAAGAGTACAGGGTTGTTGTGATTCTAATAAATACACTGTTTATTTTCATAACACTTGTGTGGTGTCCTTTCACTGGGTGTTCAAGGGGTAATGTGATGGTAAAACAGCTGGCTTAACACGCCCTCTAGAGTCTTAGCCTTAGACTGCTCGTATCCAGGCTACTAGGATAGCTGGTCTATAAGGTTGACTTACAACCAATCATCAATAAGGGTTGTTTGGACTGATATATAGTGATCACTAGAATAGTGAGCACTGCACATCAGGCCAACTTCTCACATATTGTTACTGTAATCATATAATGGATGCAAATTGACACAGGGCTATCTATCAGTTTTAAAGTGTTCTTATATTTGGATTAATTGCACACTTTATTGAGATATGTTTAATGATCCTATGTGTATGAAATATTAATTGTATTTTTTGTTATGTTTTGGTTGCTAATTGTTTACCTCCTTGAGAAGTTTGCATCAGTTAAAAAAACATGGGAAAATAGAGAGATATAAACTCTAGGATTGCCTAGTGCACGACAAAGTCTATGTACTCCTCTAATGAAGAGCTTTTCACTTTTTCACTGACAATGGGTTTCAGAACATATAGTTAGCTGGGTTGTGCTCTTTTCCTGGTTTGTGCATTATATAATGTTATATATGCACTTTGTAGTCGGAGTCGCCAACTTTTAACTTGCAGAGGGATTTTGGCTCTTGGATTCCCAAAGATTGGCAGGCTTGCCTGATGGCCTGTTGTTATGGTGAAGTGTTTACCATAGATGAAGATAGTGTTTACACGCCCGCACAAAAGCCAGACTTTCCTTCTCCAGTTGAGAAAAGCCCGCTCATTGTCTGATGAGCTCCTGTTGTCATAGGATATAATTTGTTGGCTGTCATTCATCTCTTTCTGGTGTTGTGCCAAGACTGCTCCCTGGGCCACTGGGCTGGCATCCACAGTGATCTTGGTACAGAGAGTTGGATCAAAGCAGGTCTTGTTTGTGGTGCTGCCAACCTTCTTTTCAATTATCTGGAATGCTTGTTCACATGTTCTGGACCATTCAAACGGTTGTCCTTGTTAGGTCAGCTCTCTAAATGCACTGCTCATGATGGCAGGATCTCTTTATAAGTTGAGCCCTGGACAATGTCAATGTCAGTGGACGGCAATGTGTCGTTGAAGGTTTTCGATATTAAATGTCACTTCTGGATATCCCACTCACTCAAGCTCTTGCATACACTCTTTTTAATGTTTATTTTGCTGCAGTTTTGGCATGCATGCCTCATGGTAGGGCATGTGTCCTCGCGTGGGTAGTTCACACCTGTAGCAGTCTCTCTGCATGCATACTTGAGTGCTGTACCTTTCATTTTTCGGGTGGTGATCCTTAAACCACGAATTTATGTCATTTTTTAGGTATTTCTTTTTGTGACTGATTTTGCAGCCCGAAAACTTGTCTTTCTTATCTCCATTTTATTGTTGCTTGAGCTTCTTGCTGGTCATATTGTTCTGTAATTTCTTCGATTTCCTTTAGTGTGCATCTTTTTCTAAGAAGATGGTGTCGAAGGGACTCAAATTAGCTCTCATCTATGATTCTCAGTCGATTCGCATTGTTATCTGAGACCTAGTCGAACTCACAGCCTTGGCCCAATCATCAAAGGAGAGTGATAAATTCACTCATTGTCTCTTTTTTTTCTGACAAAGCAAGATTAGAAGTGTACCACTCATAGTCTTTTTTGGTACACATTTTGTATTTTAAGCATCCCACGCAAACTTTATGTGGTTGTCTCGGCATTTGGTATTTCTTTAATTATCTTGTGGATATCTTTTCACACTTTGTACTTTAGGATTGGCACGATCTGATGTTCTTATTTTCTCTTGAAGCTTTGATGAGGTTGGCAAAGACATCTAATTTGGTCCCAGGAAGCTACTGACAATTAATGTGGAGTATACTTTTTTCTTTAGATTTCAGTGCCTCTGTGTTGTTCACAGTGGCGCCTCCTGCAGTTTCCCGTGGGCCCTTTTTCTGACTCCAAAATGGTAGCTACCAAATCAGGTCTTGCTAGGCTTCCTCGTTGTTTAATATTGCATCTAATTTTATTTTAAAAATTGCTCCCTCCTATTATTGTTATGGGTGCTCGCCTGACTGTAAAATGGCGGCTCCCACATCTCAGCAAGCATGATTTTCTCCACTGCGAGAACAAGCCCATCGGCTAGCTCCTTGGAGCCTGACCTCAAATGACCCCCAGATCTCCTCTTGTAAGATTGCAATTGTGAGTGCTTGAATTTACCACTGCTGCTTGCGCTTCTTGTGGGTTGTCAGGGTTGAGATGGCTTTCTACTGCTTGTGTCTTCATCTCAAATGCACCACACATGCTCCTTGTGTTGGTGCTACCCCAGCCTTTTTGTTTCTTCAGTTTCAGCTGTACTGAAATCTTGTTCTCCGCCAGTGACCACAACTAGTCATGGGAAGTTAGGGCTCTCTTTTCTACAATGCCTCCTAGCATCCTTGGATTTTGGTACAATGGATCTGCCTCGAGTCAACGGCATCTCTACGGCGACTGGATCTTGTTTGCTGGTGAGAGTTGGTGTGTGGTGATACCCAGCCCCTCCTTCACTTTCGTCACCTGTTATAATATTGAGCCACAGAACAGAAAGACCACTGTTGCAAGATACAAAGGTGTTCTTCTTTATTTCCTGCTCGTGTCCGCTATTGTACAGATTGACCCCTACTGATGGTAGAGTTGCCCTCTGCCACATGCATTACATGTGTAACATAACATGAATATTTGTAAAGCGCACAATTACCCGTAGGTGTCTTGGCGCTGAATAACAGATTTTTATTGTTACCCAACGGTACTCATGTTATCGACCTCAGATGGATGAAAGGCTAAGTAGACCCGCCGGGATTTAAACCTGTGACCATGAGGTCGAACACAGGCCCCTGCAGTGGCTGCTTTAGTCCACTGAGCTACCAGAACCGGCTTGGCCTCTTTGGCTTCCCAGGAACCGCCCTTTTCACTTTGGGCATTTCCTATTCCTCCCCTTTGTCTCTTTTCCCACCAGGAAGTGGTGTCCGATGACAAGCTGGCTTGAAGTCATGTCACTACTACACCATCTTGGATTTTTTATTTTTTAGACATGTGCAAAACTCGATACTGGAGGTACTTACCTCACCCTGTACATACCTAACACTGAAGGATCAGTATTTACCAGCAGTAAATACCACACACTATTCAGACATAGAAAAATCAGACCTTTTAAGACATCAACATTTACTGTTCCAGCCATAAGTGTTTAGATAGCTGAACTCTTGGCTTACAATCTGTAAGCCCTTTGTTCCTTTTCAAATTTGGCCACATGTTTCAAGAGCAATATCTACACAGGTAGCTATGAAAAAGAACCTATTGTACTTATTTCCGCTCTGCCTTCTAAGAATTGTAACTTTAAAGCACACTTTCCCACCATCTGCCCTGCTGTAATAACTCAACCACTTTGAGGCGTGACATGTGAACTGTCATGTTACAGAGATTTACAGCCAGACGCATGCCTCTGTATATGCTTTTGGGGGTTTTATTCAAGTAACAATGCCTCACCGTCTTTAAGAAATAAACATTATTAATATTTGTAAGTAGACTTCTAATGTACATCTTCTTTAAAATTTGCAGCATTCATTTTCTGTTCTCTTGTCCTTGAGCTTTGCTGACCTTCTTTCACTTTATGACAATCAGTTTCCTAACTGTAAATCGACCACCTGCCACAAGAGTGACTTTTAATCAACCCTGTTGTTTCAGCCATCAGCCCTACGCATGCTGGGACTTGTAGTACCATGTTTCCCGTTACAAGTCTCTGCCTTCAAGTCCCAGGATTCTTAGTGCTAAACTATGAAGACTATATAAAGGGCCCCTACACGATGTGGCCGAGTTGCCTGTCAATTCTGACGTATGTTCTGCCCACTGTACTGACCATTGCATAAGATGGCCACCCTCCATTGGTCCACAAGCCTACGCGTAGATGTTCGCCCCAACGGAAATCATTGTTGATAAGTCTGAGCCCGACTCTGAAGTCACTGTTTTGAGAAACTTGTGCCCCTCCGAGGAAGCCATTTTGATTGTATTAACATCCCATTATATAGCGTCCATTTTGGCGAGTTTGGAGCTATGATCACACAAACCAACTTAGTGTGCCTATGCATTCTGTCATAATTATAATAGTCCGGGACCTTGCTGACAGTATGCTCACATGGATAAATGGTGATGTGTACGACAGTGATGTTCAGTGGAGATAAACTCTTACCTTAACAAAAGTTCATTGAAGTAGCCACATTCACTGCTGGGGATGAGAGCATAAAGGTCTCTCATTATTTTCTCACAATTCAGCACTTCACCCTGCAGTCCATGGATGTAGAGACATTGTTATCAGGGCTTTAAGTGTGTAATATGTATACATGTACACGTGCTGTTGCACGCGCCATTGTTTCCTTTCAATTCCGACTTCATGCGTACACTTTCTGTTAGGTGCGCAGTGTTCTACAATTTACTGGAATAAATCTACGTTTTGACCTGAATATCTACTGTGGATTATTTTATATATATAAAACAACACCTCATTACAAAGTGGGTTTAAAAAACTGGAGGGCTCTCAAATGGGCGTTGCCAATGCAATAAAGGGCGTGGCTTAAAAGTAAATACGCTGAAAATCTGTGCTTAGCTTAGTATGCTGCCCCACTGGTATTTTGCTACTTCTGTCATTACATCCAGATATATATACAGCAAGTAACATTACACTTATGATGGAGCAGGATTTTCGCAATTTAAACCTGCTCAGGTTAAACCTCTTTCTGTGTGAAAATTATTAACCCCTTCACTGCGGGGGTGTTTCCACCCGCTGTGCTGGGGGGCGGGGGGCGGGGGCGCGCACAGCGCTCCGTTGCTCATGACGAGCTGAGCTCATCATGACCGTGCCCGTTTTAATGGAACGCTGAGCAAAGCAGGGAAATCAGCCCAGCGTGCGAGCGCTCCATCAAACGGGCGCGGTCATGACGAGCTGAGCTCGTCATGAGTACAGGAGGGATTAACAAGAGTTGTGAAATTGACTGAGAAAAATATTTACATGGGGTACTGGGAAAGGGAATTGAGAAATGTGCAGGAGAATATGACAAATGATTTATTTCGGCCGCAAATGATCTCTGCACAAAAAGTCCAATTGGTCGCACACTGCTTGTCCAATCAGCGTGTTGCCCCAAAGCATTGTGGTCCATGAAGTAAGCATCAGTGGGTGCGCCTTTGCCAGAGTCTCGAGCAAATATCACTGTCGCGTTGGCCATCCCTGGACACGTCTTTCGAGGTTGTTACCTCTCGTCAGCAGGGAATAGGCATATATGTAGGGGTGCTGCGTAGGCTGCCAAAAAATATTCTCAGGTCCGATACCACTCGTGGCACGCAAGTGCGTAACCCGGGCTCGTCAGCCCCACCAGCTCAAGAGAGCTTGAATATAAAAGAAAGTCCAATTGGTCGCACACTGCTTGTCCAATCAGCGTGTTGCCCCAAAGCATTGTGGTCCATGAAGTAAGCATCACCAGGTGCGCCTCTGCCAGAGTCTCGAGCAAAAATCACTGTCGCGTTGGCCATCCCTGGACACGTGTTTCGAGGTTGTTATCTCTCGTCAGCAGGGAATAAGCATATATGTAGGGGTGCTGCGTAGGCTGCCAACAAATATTCTCAGGTCCGGTACCACTCGTGGCACGCAGGTGCGTAACCCAGGCTCGTCAGCCCCACCAGCTCAAGAGAGCTTGAATATAAAAGAAAGTCCAATTGGTCGCACACTGCTTGTCCAATCAGCGTGTTGCCCCAAAGCATTGTGGTCCATGAAGTAAGCATCAGTGGGTGCGCCTCTGCCAGAGTCTCGAGCAAAAATAACTGTCGCGTTGGCCATCCTTGGACACGTGTTTCGAGGTTGTTACCTCTCGTCAGCAGGGAATAGGCATATATGTAGGGGTGCTGCGTAGGCTGCCAAAAAATATTCTCAGGTCCGGTACCACTCGTGGCACGCAGGTGCGTAACCCGGGCTCGTCAGCCCCACCAGCTCAAGAGAGCTTGAATATAAAAGAAAGTCCAATTGGTCGCACACTGCTTGTCCGATCAGCGTGTTGCCCCAAAGCATTGTGGTCCATGAAGTAAGCATCAGCGGGTGCGCCTCTGCCAGAGTCTCGAGCAAAAATCACCTTAGCGTTGGCCATCCCTGGACACGTGTTTCGAGGTTGTTACCTCTCGTCAGCAGGGAATAGGCATATATGTAGGGGTGCTGCGTAGGCTGCCAAAAAATATTCTCAGGTCCGGTACCACTCGTGGCACGCAGGTGCGTAACCCGGGCTCGTCAGCCCCACCAGCTCAAGAGAGCTTGAATATAAAAGAAAGTCCAATTGGTCGCACACTGCTTGTCCAATCAGCGTGTTGCCACAAAGCATTGTGGTCCATGAAGTAAGCATCAGCGGGTGCGCCTCTGCCAGAGTCTCGAGCAAAAATCACTGTCGAGTTGGCCATCCCTGGACACGTGTTTCGAGGTTGTTACCTCTCGTCAGCAGGGAATAGGCATATATGTAGGGGTGCTGCGTAGGCTGCCAAAAATTATTCTCAGGTCCGGTACCACTCGTGGCACGCAGGTGCGTAACCAGGGCTCTTCAGCCCCACCAGCTCAAGAGAGCTTGAATATAAAAGAAAGTCCAATTGGTCGCACACTGCTTGTCCAATCAGCGTGTTTCCCCAAAGCATTGTGGTCCATGAAGTAAGCATCAGCAGGTGCACTTCTGCCAGAGTCTCGAGCAAAAATCACTGTCGCGTTGGCCATCTCTGGACACGTGTTTCGAGGTTGTTACCTCTCATCAGCAGGGAATAGGCATATATGTAGGGGTGCTGCGTAGGCTGCCAAAAAATATTCTCAGGTCCGGTACCACTCGTGGCACGCAGGTGCGTAACCCGGGCTCGTCAGCCCCACCAGCTCAAGAGAGCTTGAATATAAAAGAAAGTCCAATTGGTCGCACACTGCTTGTCCAATCAGCGTGTTGCCCCAAAGCATTGTGGTCCATGAAGTAAGCATCAGCGGGTGCGCCTCTGCCAGAGTCTTGAGCAAAAATCACTGTTGAGTTGGCCACCCCTGGACACGTGTTTCGAGGTTGTTACCTCTCGTCAGCAGGGAATAGGCATATATGTAGGGGTGCTGCGTAGGCTGCCAAAAAATATTCTCAGGTCCGGTACCACTCGTGGCACGCAGGTGCGTAACCCGGGCTCGTCAGCCCCACCAGCTCAAGAGAGCTTGAATATAAAAGAAAGCCCAATTGGTTGCACACTGCTTGTCCAATCAGCGTGTTGCCCCAAAGCATTGTGGTCCATGAAGTAAGCATCAGCGGGTGGGCCTCTGCCAGAGTCTCGAGCAAAAATCACTGTCGCGTTGGCCATCCCTGGACATGTGTTTCGAGGTTGTTACCTCTCGTCAGCAGGGAATAGGCATATATGTAGGGGTGCTGCGTAGGCTGCCAAAAAATATTCTCAGGTCCGGTACCACGCTGATGGGACGAGCGGTGTGCGACCTCATTTGGAAATACTATTTATACAGGCTCTCTTGAGCCAGTGAAGGTGACGACCTTGAGATTCCGCACCTGCGCGCCATGAGAGGTATCTGGACCTACGAATATTTTCGGCGGCCCATGCAGCAACCCCGTGCACATGCCTAATCCCTGCTGACGAGCGTTAATAAATGCAAAACACGTGTCCAGGGATGGCAAGCACATCAGTGAATACCCTCAAGATTCAAGACTCGGGTAAAAGCGCACCCGCTGATACCTACTACATCGACCATCATGCTCCGGGGTCACACGCTGATGGGAGGAGCGGTGTGCGACCTCATTTGGAAATACTATTTATACAGGCTCCCTTGAGCCGGTGAAGGTGAAGACCTTGAGATTCCGCACCTGCACGCCATAAGAGGTATCTGGACCTACGAATATTTTCGGCAGCCCATGCAGCAACCCCGTGCACACGCCTAATCCCTGCTGACGAGCGTTAATGAACGCGAACCACGTGTCCAGGGACGGCAAGCACAACAGTGAATACCCTCAAGATTCAAGACTCGGGTAAAAGTGCACCCGCTGATACCTACTACATCGACCATCATGCTCCGGGGTCACACGCTGATGGGACGAGCGGTGTGCAACCTCATTTGGAAAGACTATTTATACAGGTTCCCTTGAGCCGGTGAAGGTGACGACCTTGAGATTCGGCACCTGCGCGCCATAAGAGGTATCTGGACCTACGAATATTTTCGGCAGCCCATGCAGCAACCCCGTGCACACGCCTAATCCCTGCTGACGAGAGTAAATGAACGCGAAACACGTGTCCAGGGACGGCAAGCACATCAGTGAATACCCTCAAGTTTCAAGACTCGGGTAAAAGTGCACCCGCTGATACCTACTACATCGACCATCATGCTCCGGGGTCACACGCTGATGGGACGAGCGGTGTGCAACCTCATTTGGAAAGACTATTTATACAGGTTCCCTTGAGCCGGTGAAGGTGACGACCTTGAGATTCCGCACCTGCGCGCCATAAGAGGTATCTGGACCTACGAATATTTTCGGCAGCCCATGCAGCAACCCCGTGCACACGCCTAATCCCTGCTGACGAGAGTAAATGAACGCGAAACACGTGTCCAGGGACGGCAAGCACATCAGTGAATACCCTCAAGATTCAAGACTCGGGTGAAAGCGCACCCGCTGATACCTACTACATCGATCATCATGCTCCGGGGTCACACGCTGATGGGACGAGCAGTGTGCGACCTCATTTGGAAATACTATTTATACAGGCTCCCTTGAGCCGGTGAAGGTGACGACCTTGAGATTCCGCACCTGCGCGCCATAAGAGGTATCTGGACCTACGAATATTTTCGGCAGCCCATGCAGCAACCCCGTGCACACGCCTAATCCCTGCTGACGAGCGTTAATGAACGCGAAACACGTGCCCAGGGACGGCAAGCACATCAGTGAATACCCTCAAGATTCAAGACTCGGGTAAAAGCGCACCCGCTGATACCTACTACATCGACCATCATGCTCCGGGGTCACACGCTGATGGGACGAGCGGTGTGCGACCTCATTTGGAAATACTATTTATACAGGCTCCCTTGAGCCGGTGAAGGTGACGACCTTGAGATTCCGCACCTGCGCGCCATAAGAGGTATCTGGACCTATGAATATTTTCGGCAGCCCATGCAGCAACCCCGTGCACACGCCTAATCCCTGCTGACGAGCGTTAATGAACGCGAAACACGTGTCCAGGGACGGCAAGCACATCAGTGAATACCCTCAAGATTCAAGACTCGGGTAAAAGCGCACCCGCTGATACCTACTACATCGACCATCATGCTACGGGGTCACACGCTGATGGGACGAGCGGTGTGCGACCTCATTTGGAAATACTATTTATACAGGCTCCCTTGAGCCGGTGAAGGTGACGACCTTGAGATTCCGCACCTGCGCACCATAAGAGGTATCTGGAACTCCGAATATTTTCGGCAGCCCATGCAGCAACCCAGTGCACACGCCTAATCCCTGCTGACGAGCGTTAATGAACGCAAAACACGTGTCCAGGGACGGCAAGCACATCAGTGAATACCCTCAAGATTCAAGACTCGGGTAAAAGCGCACCCGCTGATACCTACTACATCGACCATCATGCTCCGGGGTCACACGCTGATGGGACGAGCGGTGTGCGACCTCATTTGGAAATACTATTTATACAGGCTCCCTTGAGCCGGTGAAGGTGACGACCTTGAGATTCCACACCTGCGCGCCATAAGAGGTATCTGGACCTACGAATATTTTCGGCAGCCCATGCAGCAACCCCGTGCACACGCCTAATCCCTGCTGACGAGCGTTAATGAATGCGAAACACGTGTCCAGGGACGGCCAGCACATCAGTGAATACCCTCAAGATTCAAGACTCGGGTAAAAGCGCACCCGCTGATACTTACTACATCGACCATCATGCTCTGGGGTCACACGCTGACGGGACGAGCGGTGTGCGACCTCATTTGGAAATACTATTTATACAGGCTCCCTTGAGCCGGTGAAGGTGACGACCTTGAGATTCCACACCTGCGCGCCATAAGAGGTATCTGGACCTACGAATATTTTCGGCAGCCCATGCAGCAACCCCGTGCACACGCCTAATCCCTGCTGACGAGCGTTAATGAACGCGAAACACGTGTCCAGGGACGGCAAGCACATCAGTGAATACCCTCAAGATTCAAGACACGGGTAAAAGCGCACCCGCTGATACCTACTACATCGACCATCTTGCTCCGGGGTCACACGCTGATGGGACGAGCGGTGTGCGACCTCATTTGGAAATACTATTTATACAGGCTCCCTTGAGCCGGTGAAGGTGACGACCTTGAGATTCCGCACCTGCGCGCCATAAGAGGTATGTGGACCTACGAATATTTTCGGCAGCCCCATTCAGCAACCCTGTGCACATGCCTAATCCCTGCTGACGAGCGTTAATGAACGCGAAACACGTGTCCAGGGACGGCAAGCACATCAGTGAATACCCTCAAGATTCAAGACTCGGGTAAAAGCGCACCCGCTGATACCTACTACATCGACCATCATGCTCCGGGGTCACACGCTGATGGGACGAGCGGTGTGCGACCTCATTTGGAAATACTATTTATACAGGCTCCCTTGAGCCGGTGAAGGTGACGACCTTGAGATTCCGCACCTGCGCGCCATCAGAGGTATCTGGACCTATGAATATTTTCGGCAGCCCATGCAGCAACCCCGTGCACACGCCTAATCCCTGCTGACGAGCGTTAATGAACGCGAAACACGTGTCCAGGGACGGCAAGCACATCAGTGAATACCCTCAAGATTCAAGACTCGGGTAAAAGCGCACCCGCTGATACCTACTACATCGACCATCATGCTCCGGGGTCACACGCTGATGGGACGAGCAGTGTGCGACCTCATTTAGAAATCTGCACAAAAAGTAGCAGAGTAATAATAATGTTAGAGATTTGAGCTCTCATGTTCAAACGAGGGGAGATCGTTAGAAAGTGAACAAAAAACTTTAGAAGTGCAAAGTAAATGAAACAGGTTAATAAAAGAGCTTCGTATGAGTGATATTAATTGCATAAAATACCTGTTGAGAATATTTGTGTTTATATTAGAATAATAGAAGACTGAAATTGATAATGTAATGGAACTTTTTATGTGAACAAATAACCACGTTTATAGAAAAGGCCTCAAACTGTAAGGATTGATTTGCTTTTTAAACATAGACTGAAAAGAATTGTATTTTGTCCTTCATAAAGATTGTTATGTTATTTTCTTGTCGACGGCTACGTGGAAGAAGATATCAATTGAACTTCCTTACTGTCCGAGGAAATGTTCAGTTTGTGGATAACTGAATGAGTAAAATGTTGCAAAATGTTTAGAACATGTGCGCGAGCTTTGGAAGAAGAATATTGTGATTCACTCTGCTGAAGGACGATGACGACAGCCTGTCTCTAACAAAAAACTTTAGATAGACAGGTGCTGTGGAAGTGGTGTGACTGAACACCCTATGTTCCTGGACCAATGAGAACTGTGAATGCTTGGGACTTTTGATAAAAATTAGGGATGGACTTTAACATTTAGAGTATAACTACTAGTGTTAGAATTTTATGGGCGAGAGCCTTGTCTTTGTTGTGAGTGCGCATGTTATTGGCGGTGTTAGAAGAGAGAGCTGTGTTGCTGTTTCCATGAGCTACTTCTTTGGCTGTTGCTATCTGTTCCTTTCTCTTTCATTTTGCTCCTCATACCTTTGTGAGGTTGCCCAGCTTTCCTTTCCGGCAGGAGGGTAAGCTCTTCAGACTAATAGCACGCTGTGCTATAGTTTTCTCTAGGTTCGTATGATACTCTGTAATCGTATTGATCATTTGCAATGCTCTTTTGTCTCGTGCTCATTAAATGAGATGTTATTATGAATTGCTTACTTCCTCTTGTGTGATGATCTATGATTCAATGCTGTGTTGTTTGATTGATGATTCATATGCTTAAGAAATAAATAAAAGCAAATTGATAAGTAATCAGTCTGTCATTATTGATGAATATTATTAATATGATTTGTACATTCTAAATTTTATGTTGTTCGTAGAATATTCCCTTTGTTGTAGGTCTTCATGAGAGGGATATTATCAGTTTTGACAATAGTCAGTCCCTAACAACTCTCCAAAGATTAATTGGAGGACCCAGTTATTATAAGTATGGGTCAAATTTAGTTTCACGTGGGGAAAAGACAGGTGGTTATTGAAATTGGTTACTAGTACTGTTAAAAAAAATCTCGCTTCGGCTGCATCATTTACAACAAGCCAGTACTGTTGGCTTTGTCAGTGGTTGTAAATAAGCTACAACTATGGCTTCGCTGTATATAATATTGAAAATGCTTCCATCCTGAAATGATGAGACTGTGAAATAACTAATACGAGTCTCTTTGACGTTACACCAAACGCAGTGAAGGGAGGTACTACTGCAGAGTTAAGAATTTTTTTTTCATGGTGAGGGCAAAAAGGGAGAGCAAGATAGGGACCCGTCTCAGCACTTGCCTTCAAGACCCGACCTACTTAAAGCCCATACATTAAAATAATCTCTGGACGTGCTGGGGCTTCCTATAACCCCTGCCTCATCCGGAGTAGGAAGCGCTCTAACTCCCAATACCATAACATGTTATGAGAACATTCAGCATATGAACAATCAGGGAAAAAGTCATTATTTCAAAATCAGCTCAAAACAAGACACAATCATTTTAGACACATCTCACTAAGATATGTATGGGCTTCTATCGATTCCAAAGAATATGCAGAACTTGATATTTTAAACATAGTCAAAATTGTGGCACACAGGAAAGAGACTTGAGGCATTATGTAAGTAACAAGGGTTTGCAACAGAATAAAATGGGTGCTTTACACCAATAGTTAGGCATCTGGGATGGAAAAAATATGGTATTTTCAACAAGGGGGAGGTGTGCTGAGGTTTCTGAATGAAAGTCTCAAATGTTGACATACTTAAACTTAGGGGAGCCTCAATCCCAAGCTGTGTTAGAAAACATAAGCAGGATGAGAGTCAAGGCTGGTCCTTGAGGCACAGAACATTAGATTCCTTATGGCCACTCCACAAGCCAGCGGCATTAGTCAGGATATGGACATAAGATTTAGAACATAGTCGGAGGAATTGAAAAAGGAATCTCTGTCAATTCCCGCGCAGCGCTGGAGAACTATCCAACTGTGCTGCCCTTTTGACAGTCTCCCCAGGCTTTCGCGATTTGCAAAAAAATCGCTAAATTGGCACTTTTGTAAAAAAGCCACAATTTTTACAAAAGTGCCCGCAAAATATGTTAAAAAAAACTGCAGTTCACCCTCTCTTTAATGGCTCTGTGCTGCCACTGAGCCTTTAAAGATAGGGTGAAGCAACAAGCCATCAGGCAGCAGAGGTTTTAAATGCCTCTGCAGCCTGCTTTTGAAATGCAGCAAGCACCCTCTTGAGCAGTTAGCCTGCGCCTCACACGTTTGTGTCCCATGTGGACTAACGCCTAACCCCCCACGTCTCCTATTGTTTTATTTACCTACCCTCAACCTTCTCTGCAGCCACCTGCATCCCTCACCCCTCCCAGCCCTTCACCCCTGCTGCCCTACACAAATAAGTTGTATGATGCCAAAAAGAGCAAGTTTCATATTGTAATCTGCTCTCTTTGGTATCAGACACCCTCCAGTTCCAGGCTCTGCGCTGCTGGAGACTCTGCAAAGTTACAGACTGTGACATAGCACAGTCTCCAGCAGTGACAGAGCACAAGCCTTTGGTATTTTTGTGGCGGGCACATTCTTTGCCCACCGCAAAAACACAGCGAATTTTTAGGTTTTGGGCCTCAAATATTGCGTTTTTTTGCTGCAAAATTTCCCACTCAAAGCCGCAAAATCCTGGGGGGTCTGTTTTGATTTGATTCATAACCATCAAGGACCTCACTTCAGTCAATCTTTCCGCGAATCCAACCTATGGTGGATCATACCTTGAAGACTTTCCTTTCTTTACTTTGATTCAGGCTGTTCTTTTGTTCCTTTGTCCTGAGGAAGACCCGCTGTGACCACCAGCAATTCATAAAATCTTCTGGGTCGAATCTTCGACGTGCTTGTCACAATCCTGACCCTACACCCTTCGCTCCACGTGAAAAGGAAAATTAAATCCCAAACGGCCCGGAGATTTATGTACCTAGGGACGGATGGCCTTTGAATGACCATTTTTTAACCATCCATACAGCACTGCATATATCTTGCTCACAATTAGAACTTTTCTTGCACCTTTGTCACTATATCACTTGCGCCGTTCCTAACAATTCTTGTGTTCAATAACTGTGACAGCCTTCAAGTGTAGTTTCAACACCATAAAATGGAAAAAGCATATAGTGATTAATCCCTCAATACATGCTTTTGATTTACTCATGTTTGGTGTATTTTCTTTTCTCCATTGACTGTTATTACGTAAATGTTTAAGTAACTGTTTCTTTTGCTATTGTTCATTATTCAGTAAACAAGAAATCAATTCTGTACCCAACAGAACCAACATTTCTCCACATTCTCCAACACCCTGGTTCTGAGGGGCACTGGCTCACCCCATTATACTAGATGTAAAAATGAATCTCTGCAGGACCTGGGATGCTGCAAAGCTGCGGTGGGGCCAACTAGTCTCATGCGCAAGCACACCTGAAATGCCTGTCCGAACCAGCTTCATCCATCTACCTCAACATCAACGTCGGATTGGTAATGCGGGCATTCGGGCAATGCCCGAGGGGCCGGTGTCCGAGTTTTTCTGTGGGCCTCTTTTTGAGCAGTCTGCGGGGCCATTTGGGCGCTGTCTCTATTTTTCAAACACAGCCAGCGGCCCAGTGGGTGTCTGAGTGGCCTTTCTACAGGCAGACGGGCGCTCATTACCTCCGTTTAGCAAGAGGTATCACTCCCTTTGTCTCGCAGGATGGCCCATTAATGTGTGCACATACTGAGTGGGGGCATGGGGCCTGAGTAGAAGTGGCCTAACTTGCTTCACCACTGTGAACTAACGCGTGCATTTTTTTTTACCCCCTCCTAAAGTTTTTGTTATAAGATTTCGCCAAAGCAGTGATTTGAGGAGTGATTATGCAAATGTGGGCCGATTTTTTTTTGTTTGCGTGCCCGGGCCGATTTTCAATCCCAATCCAACCCTGCTCAACATGCATAGTCTTGGAGAAGGACTCTGACAGATATCCCTGGTGTAAGCAGTCAGGGGCTGACCTCCATAGGTGTACCAAGCTAGAGCCTTCTGAACCTGCAGCAAGGTTAAGTAAACACAGGCATAGCAAAACTTCATGGTTTGCATAGGCAGTATAGTATACAATCTGTTGTGTCAGAGCTGACAAGGTCTGGAAACTTTCAAAAGAAAACAATGTACAAGCTATTCATTTATATTATTGATGGAATGCCTATAGTGTTTTTGCCAGTGGGGCCGGTGTTGTGAGTGAGTGACGGGCGGGCAGGCGTGGGGGCATAGGGGTCGCAGGACGGCAAAATAAAAAATAATAGTAATAAAAAAACGTACCAGCAGCCAGCCACGTTGTGCTATTCTGCTCCTCTTCTCGCAGGCACAGGCTCCCACACTGCTCCGTGGCCAATCCTGAAGCTACTCTCATGCATGACAGCTGCTTCAGGATTGGCCTGAGCACCCTCCATTTGCACTTCCAGACAGACTGGGAGGGATGGATGACGTTACAACGCATACTTTTACAACGCCTTCCTTTACATCGCAAGTTTTACAACGCATACCATTACAACGCATAATGCTTTTGGGCGCTGGATAGTGAATAGTTTAATTTACTATTCCAACTCCAGTCCCCGTGGATAGTAGGGAAGGTGTTGGATAGTACATTAAACCTATTCCCTATCCTAGAGCGCCCCCCAGCACTATGCGTTGTAATGGTTTGCGTTGTAAAAGTTGCGTTGTAATGGTAGTTTGTTATAAAAGTTGCGTTGTAAAGGCTGTATACCGACTGGGAGCCTGTATCTGCTCTCTCCAACCCAGCAACGCAGCTGGGTTGGAGAGAGCTTCAATGCGCATGACTGTTTGGCCGGCCTGAGACAACCGGCCGAACCGTCATATGCACTGAGGGCAGTGCACTACCACTCTTACTGTCATCCCCCTGGCCCGCCTTCAAGACGCGGCAAGAAAGGAAAAATAATGTATAATGTTTATCATAGTTTTATTTTTCCTTTCCTGCCATTTTGGGGGGGGGGCGACGCGCCTGCGACATAGCAGAGGACCTATAGCTGGTTTTTGCCGAAACACCACGTAAATTCTTGAGTTAGAACATTAAACACCTGTGAAATGCGTACAGAAAAAAAAGAAAGACATAAGCAAGATGGAGATGACAGGTATGCCGTGTGTACTGAGGTAAACATTATATACCTTACTTATCTTTGATTTTCTTCTCCCACATTTCAATTTTCGGCATTTCAATTCTCTATCTTTATGCGGCGACCTAAAATTAAAAAAGAAAGCTGTAGAACATTTTTCTAATCAGCATGGACACCAAAATATTTGTCAAAAGTTTCCTTGGACAGAGGAAAGCATTCTTCCTTGGTCTGCTGTGCACACCCATTCGCTAATGGCATGTAACAACACGACACTGCCCTTTCCTCGCGCCCTAACATGCACGTGCTGACGTTAACTTAATCAAACAACCTGACCTCTTCCCGCCCAAATGTGTGTGAAAGACCGAGTAAGCAAAATAGCACCAGGGAGAAAAAGACAACACCGCTGCCCTCCAAAGTTGCTTTCTGCGCGTGGGGAAGACGCTGGACAGGCGGTGGAATGTTTTTCTTGCCTGACCCTAAACTTTGAACCGTTACTAATGAAGATTTCTGTGTTGTGATTACCGAGTCCTAGTGATTTTACAAAAAAACGGAATGCAAAAGCAATTTCCGCCCTTTTCATTATCATGCTGAAATGCCATGTTGTCCGTTTTTTAATCTGATTCACAATCACGAGGCCTTTTATTGACGCAGTTTATATTTACCCTAATCCAGTGTTTGTTTTATAGTTCAGTTTGGATGCTGCCATTTAAAGTGTGTTGCTTGGCAGCCTCCGAGTTTGTGCTTTTCCTCTCCACTATGTACATTATTACTATGAAAGTAGCCTCAAACTCCTCCATTAATGAATGAATGAATGAAACCAGATTTATATAGCGCAACTTACCCCCAAAGGGCGTCAAGGCCGACAAACACATAACAATATTACCTGCTTACATATTTGCTTGCACATATCTGGTGGCACTGGGAAAACGTGGTTTCGAGGTTATGGCTGTTTTCATATGAACATTAATTTTCGTGCTTGTCGCATAATATGCCATCTGAATAAGGGTGCGCCTGTGGGTGGAGAGGGGGTGGTAGGGCAAAAGGCGAAGCAAGCCTCTTAATCTGCCACCTAATTAGCTTCATACAGGTGACACAGGCCACTGGTGCCCTCAATATTGTGCAAAAAAGCAAAAAACAAGAGAATGCCAATACTGATATGACTTATACACTCAAATCTTACAATCACTTGTGCCACTCACAGTGATTTGAAATCTATTTATTTAGAAATTATTTATATTTCATTTTTGTTTATTATTTTAAATATACTTTTAGGAATCTTTTTACTTTTTAAAGGTACAAAGGAAAAGATTTTTCAATGGACCAAACATTAATATTTATAATTCAAAAAGTGATAACCAACATATAAATTACAGAATACATTCAAAATCAATACGAAATATGTCCATAATCCCACTAAGAATCAAAGAAAAAGTAAGATAGGAATTCGAAAAAAGACAGTTAAAGACTTTTACAGAGAAGAGAGGGAGCATAAAAATCCCAGCAGATGTTGGAACAGCAGTAAGATATTCAGGGTATACGACTTAAGCCTCTTTATCAAACGTTATTTATAAGTACACCTGACACCCTTTCTTTAACCCCCTCCCACGCTCATGACGAGCTCAGCTTGTCATGAGCCACGGTTCTCACGTGCTCATGATGAGCTGAGCTCGTCACGGCCGTTAGAACGCTCGCACGTGGGGATGATTCCCCTGTTGTGCTGGGCGTTCTATGGAAACGGGTGTGGCCGTGACGAGCTCAGCTCGTCATGAGCACACGAGAACCGTGGCTCATGACCAGCTGAGCTCGTCATGAGCACCAGGGCGCTGTGCGCGCCCCCTCCCCCCAGCACAGTGGGGGAATCGGCCCAGCTGCGAAGGGGTTAATAACACCACTTGTTTTAGCCAAACATAAAAGGTCTACGTGTTTCAAACCCTATATATGTATTTGGAGGGTTATCCTCAGGACCTGGGGGAATGAGCTTATTAGCTTCCTGTGATGGCAATATTGTGCAGCATTGAGGCTTGGATTACACACAGCCGGATGCACGTGCCTTTAAATTTTTTTTGAAGAGATTCACCCACACCTGTGTGTCTGCTTAGAGCATAGTTACTTAGGCTGTGATGATGCCTTTCACTGTAACCTACATGCACCTCATACCTTGACTGTTCATGTTCTCTGAGTGGTGAATGTTTGTCCAACTCTGCAATGCGGGGATCTGTCCTGAGGAAATGGAAGATTGCACATGCTTGCCTTCTGTGAGAGAGGGAAGCTTGCTTTGCTATTGCCACGCTGTCTCTTTTCTGTGCAAATTGAAAGCTTGCACGGCTGGTGCCTGATTTGTATCTACTTCTGCTGATCCTATCCTAGCTGTCCCTGCACTCTGAAGGAGGGATGTTTGCACTGTTTCAGCCCAAGGTGTAGCTGTTTTATGAAGAGTGGTGGTTCCACTGCTGTTGCCACATGTTATGAGTGTATGTTTTAAAAAACAAACGATAATTTGAATGCCCTTGCATAATATGCCCTGGCCAATCAGAAGCTTTTTTTGGGACCCAGGGCAAAACTAGTTGCAGGCCTTTACCCAGAGACCCTAGTTTCAATCACTGCTTCCCCACTTGACCACGCTGTGTGACCCGCAGCAATTACGTTTCTTCCCTCTGCTTAGCACTGGGAAACAGCCGTTACAACGGATGCGTTACAATGCATGCTTTTACCCCGGAAGGCGTTACAAAGCAAATGGCTTGTTGCAAGAGGTATAAGGTGTTGTATTTAACTCCAACACCTTCCCTACTGTTGCACACACTGGGGTTGGAAGAGTAAATTATACTATTCCAACATCGAGCACACTCCCGACAGCAAGTTGGGGTAAAAATGTGCGTTGTAATGGCATGTAGGGTAAATGGCGTAAAGGTAACAAGGACCCCCTGAACAAATTGATATTGTAAGTCCTAGGTCAGGGATTAACAGAGCGAAAAGTAACAACCAAGGCACTTGAGTAACGAATTGATAATATTGATCAAGGATTACACAAAAGGTGAAGGAATGTAAGTAGGTCTGAAGACAAATTTTATTACTATTTCGATTAAAAAGGAAAACACATACAATAATACAATTCATATATATCAAAAAGACTTTAAAAAGGGAGAAGACATTTTTTCATAATCAAATCAATAGAATCAGAAAAAGAAACATTCAAAACATAATTATTAAATCTCAAACAAATTAATTCTCAAACATAAAATGGGAAAACTTTATAAAACTGTGGCATTAACTAATGAATTCTCTACGCGCGTTTCGGCGACCAGCGCCTTCTTCTGGAGTAGCCACGTGTATCCTGTTTGCTAAAAACAAAAAAGGGGAGGAAAAAAATCAAATTTAAAAATAATACTAACCTATAACTTATTCACAAAAAGTTATCATCTTTAAACAATTTTATAAAACCATTATGTAAATCGACCTACATATTACATCACTTTCATATTGTCAAAACATATACATTTTGTTTTTGCCTCTTCTTAGAGGACCTTCATTTCTTTGTGCATTTCGAACCCAACAAACCTGGGCGGAGGGGGGGGGGGGGAAAGTGAAGATACTGATATTAAAATGAAGCTATCATGGATGATGTCGGATATCTTATGAGGGGAGAGATGGGCACCCATTCTTCAAAATATACTTACATAAATAAAACAACAGCGTCACAGGATAAAGTCATCAAATGCAGAATCGTTTCTCTGTACGACAATAATCTGAATATAAGGAATGAGATACCAGAATTCTATAATTAATAAATAAAATGTTTACTGACAAGGGTGTCAGAGAATGATTGCACTGTGTGATCTTTACCTAATAATAATTCAATAAAGTTCTGAAGCCGTAGATAGTTGCTTCAAATTTATAGCCAGGGAATTTGGATTGCTATATCGGATAAGAGAAACATATTTTAGACAGTTAGATGGATATTAGATAGGCATCACTACATTAAGCAAAAAGTATAAGGCTGTTTTTTATATAAAAAAAGGATAGGCAGGTGATTATGGAAGGGTCTAGTACATATAAACATATGATTATTAAATAGGCATCACTACATTTAGCAAAAAAGTATAAAGCTGTTTTTTTAAAATTAAAAAGGGGATGGGCAGGTGATTAAGGAAGGGGCTAGTACATATAGTAGTACCTGATTAAAACCACTATGTACCGCAGTATTTTATGTTCTTTGTTGACGGTTCATGTAAAATTAAAAGATCAGTCAGATTCCTATGACAGAAAATAACATAAGGCTGAATAAACTCAGAGTTATGGGTGGTCATCAGTCAAAATAATATATAGGAATGCTTTTAAATAAGCATCTGCTTTTAAATGAGTACCTGATCAAGTGTAATAACGTGCAACACTGTAGGGTAAAAGCATGCATTGTAAAGTCATACAATCCTTATCACAATAATTCGGTATAAATACATGCAGCATGGGCTACCCGGACAGTTCCTATTAGTTTTGGCAAGGTGTATGAATGTGGCCACCGCAGTGCCACACCTACCAGGTGGGAGCCCACCACTGAATGATTCTGCTGTACAGGCACCGGAGAGTGCTGACCTGGACCTCTCGCCTCAAATCAGCCAACATGAAGCAAAATCTAAGGCACATTTATCAGTGGTGAGAATTTGGGCCCATTATGCGGCGATACGAAAAGGCAACTCCAAAGTCTGCAGTATTTGAGAACCTGACTGTTTCACCTTAATTGTGAGTTTTATGAAACATCTGTAACATGCCTAACATTTGTAACATTAGTTACAAGTGTTTTTTGCCGCGTAATTGTTAGGCTTGTTAGGCCTGCCTTAAGGGTGATTTACATATAATATATATTCACTGAAAAAACCATAGGTTAGAGACCATATATAGTTAGCTGGACATTTTATTGACATAAAACCAATGAAATTCCATATATAGTTAGTTGCACTAACTATATATCGCGCACCCGCAATCCACTGCTGATGATGTCACATATTACATCATTCATGACATGGTCAGTGACATCACTGATGACATCACTGATGACATCTCAAATGACATCTCGGCCCCCCCTTGACGAAACCCCCCCAAATTTTCAGGGGCTGCTCAGAAACAAAATGTTCCATTTTCCTGAAAATTTCAGCCAATTCTGTCCTCAAACGCCAAAGTTATTCGACATAGAATTTTCAAAAATCCCATAGGAAAAAAATCCTAATTATATATACCTACTGGCTATCGCCAGTAGGTAATATAAGATTGCCCTTTGGCATTGCTTTAGATGGCAAACTCAAGTGTTCTGTTTACAATTGTTATTTCAGTCTGCAGGGGCAGAATGGGGGCCATATTTTACATTTGTCACACCCAGGGTGGCACAACCAGTGCTGCAGTCCCTTGGGTGACCATCTAACTTACTGGCCTGGGGTACCTGGGTGCCATATCCTAGGGACTTACAAGCAAGTTAGCTTATGCCAAGTGGGTATAAGCCAATTAAACATACACAGTTTAAGGTCAAGGCACAAGCACTGAGGTTTGGTTAGTCAAAAAACCAGCGACATAGATCAAAACTTTGGAGTGATTACGCAAAAAGAGGCATTTCCTTGCAATGTGTTATAAATCTTATGGTTGAGGTGAAAGCACTGCTGCCTTAGGTACAGCCAGCATAGAAACACTCTTTATTTAATGCGATTTTCTATAGCGCGAACTTTACCCGAAGGTGTCAGAGCGCTTTACATAAGAACCAGTTGCAAAACATAAGGACTTAGGATTACATGCGTTACATAAAAGATACCAACAGAAAAATTGCAAATGTACAAGATGTGAAGTCACACAAGGAGGAGATACAAACAGAAAGAAAAATTGCAAATGTACAAGTAGTAAAGTCACTCAAAGAAGAGATAAAAATGGATATACTCTAAGAGTCACATAGGAATGGTAGAGAGTACAAAGGTCTACTGCATATACTAGTGATTAGAGTTATCTCTATATACATATATATACTTATAGTAGATTTTCTCAGGTCAAGACCCGAAAAATTTCTCTAAAAACCAGGAGAGCAGAGTTCCATTAAGTGGGGTTGGAGGGGGGACGCAGTAACGCCCTGCCCAGTGCAAGAGAGCCCCCCCCGGCCAGTCACTGTTTTACCTTAGTAAGACAAAAAGGTATGTAGCCCCTACTCCAAACAATACATTTGTGCTAGTGGAAAATCTGATAGAAAACATATTATTTTCTCTCGTCCTCTTTGACGCTTGAATCAACATCAGAGGTTTGAGGCATAGGGGCCTTATAAACCATGTCAGTGAGACTAAAGTCAGAAGAATGGATTTTAGGAAGACTTTCCCGATCTGCAGAATTATTTTAAAATAACATTTGACATACGTTGCAAAATTTCAGCACTTTGTGGGCACCATTCTACGCCATTAAAAAAAACAAATTCTCCGATATAGAGCTCTCTGACATCGAGTAGGGACAGTCATGCTTGCTCGTTGTGCTTGCTCATACATGTAAATGATTTGGTCTCACGCCCCACCACTTAATATGTTCACAAGCCATCAATGCCAGGTGCAGTAGGGCACAGGGCAAAACCAGCGGTCTTCTTTGGGTACAACAGTCAGAGATATTGCCAGCTTAACAAGCCCCATCCTCCACCACAAGAAATAATTCAGCCAGGCATGGGCACAGTTAATATGTGTGCTGTAAATCCCAGTCCCTACCTCCAAGTCTCTGCATTGATAATAACCCTGTAGATGTCCAAATACAGCCAGAAACTGGTTTGGTCTGTGGCCTGGGGACGATAATCACTTGCAATTAGACCCCATGCATCTCAAAACAGCGTAAGCGACTGGAAATAGGCTGGTAGAGTCTTCGTCTAAATATAAACACATAGGGCCCGATCACAAAATGCTCTGCACCACGGCTGGACTGGCCTTAGCGCGCAGTGGGCGTTTTCCCAGTGGGCTGCCAGGGTGGGGGCTGGTTTTAGGACCCTGGGGGGGGCCGTTTTTGTTACCGGGTCTGGCAATATCGGCCCCCTGTAACAAAATCGGCTGAAACCGACCCTAACAAACAGCTCAGCAGCACCTCGCACCTCCCCCTCCCTCCCAGGGGGGCCGGCCGAGCAGTTTGCCAGGGCCAGTTTTGATTCCCAGTCCGGCCCTGCTCTGCACTCGTGGTGGAGGTCCTGCCGTCGAGGGTGATTCTCTACTTAATTTAAACTGGCCTGTCAGCAACCTTGGCAATAAGGTGCAAAAACAGTATACACTCACAAATGGCAAGGAATCACCGGAACTGGCATTTGAGCTAAGCTGGCAACATTGATCAGCATCTGTTTAACCACAAAATAAAGTCTAATGAGATTTGGTACAATTTCGGAATGACAATTGAAAGTAGGCACACGCACCTTGTCCCTCAACTTGCACATCCCGGGCTATGTATATTTTTCATTCATCTTCTTTCTGAATCGCTTGGGAGAAGTTTAAATCTAACTTATTTGAAGAATGGCACACTCCTTGTGATCAAACGTTCTGTTTTGATCTTTCTTATTCAACTCATTTGAAGATAATCGTACACTAGGAGAATCACTATTCTTCCTTTAACATTTTTTTTATATATATACGCATTCAAAAGAGATTATGATGTTCCAGTCAGGAGATCAAGATAGTTTGAAATCAATGGGCTTAAAACAAGAAGATGAGAAATGTTTGAATTTCTATCGATACACAGTATCTTTTCTATTATTCTATAAACATCCTCTTTGGTTGAAGCTTTAGATGTCACAGCACTTTTCACCAAAAGGGCTCAAAAACATGAAACATATAAACCGGCGTTTTGCATTTCTTAATATGATCACTAGCTAAAAAAAAGTCTGAGACACTGGGGAAAGTTAAATATGATGATCTACACCCGCTGTCCAGTGTTACTCTTATATTCATTCAAACATCTAACCACACGCTACTTAGTCTTCTACAAAATTAAAAATAGATACAAAATTGCAGGAGAACATGGTTGTGTTCTCTTAACAAACAGAAACAAATACTCCTTCTGGACTCAAGCTGATAGATCTACTAATCTATTACAAGCTTGCATAACAACCATTTGGTAAATAACTCCTAAATATGACAATATTGTAATTTTAATATTATTTCGCTTCAATGATAAAAACATGTTATATATTCAATCTAAAAATAATCTTAGCACAATACCCACAACATTCTGTCTACTGTCATTCCATTAGAATGATTACAGCATGAAGGCTCAATGAGTAAGGGAGCATCGAAAAAGCTGTGAGGCGAAACGCGTCTGTCTTAGGGGGGGTCCTTGCACCAATAAAGCATCTTGCTTTGGATACTTCGTGTGTGCCTTTTCTCTTGTTCGAATCGAATGAAGATTTGATGTGGAAGGAATATATATATATATATATATATATATATATATATATATATATATATATATATATATATATATATATATTACCTACTGGCGGTCGCCAGTAGGTATATATAGTTAGGATTTTTTCCCTATGGGATTTTTGAAAATTCTATGTCTAATAACTTTGGCGTTTGTGGACGGAATTGGCTGAAATTTTCAGGAAAATGGCACATTTTGTTTCTGAGCAGCCCTTGAAAATTTGGGGGGGGTTCGTCAAGGGGGGGCCGAGAAAAAAGGGGGGTCCCAAAACGTGTTTTTAACATTGAGTTTTCCATAGGGCGGTTGGCCTCACTTTTAGCCCGAAGGGCTGAATGGATTTGCACGAAACTTGGCAAAATTGTAGGGACTGGTAGCCCGATGTGCCTTTTGTAGGTCTCAATATATGTGCTTCAGTGGATTTTGAGAAATTAACGTTCAAAAAAAGATATATATCTGTAACAGCGGACCGGGCAGCGCTCCAGTTCGCGTACTTTTCGCGCAACGGAGCTTTGTGAAGCGAAGCTGATTGGTTCTCCGGCGTCTGTGAACATTCCAAACAGTCCGTAGCGGCCGCCATCTTGTCTCTCGGTAGGATCGAGAGACAAGAGGAGGCCAAAGCGAAGGGGCAAATGACCATAAGGGGGCATAGTAGATTCTCGCTGACCCCATAGGTTTGATGTGGAGGTTTTAAAAGGGCCCCACGGGGCAAAAAAATATAAAATAATAATAATCGAACGGCTGAATGGATTTGCACGAAACTTGGCAAAATTGTAGGGACTGGTAGCCCGATGTGCCTTTGCTAGGTCTCAATATATGTGCTCCAGTGGATTTTGAGAAATTAACGTTCAAAAAAAGATATATATCTGTAACAGCGCTCCGCTTCGGAGCTTTGCGAAGCTGATTGGTTCTTCGGCGTCTGTAAACATTCCAAACAGTCCGTAGCGGCCGCCATCTTGTCTCTCGGTAGGATCGAGAGACAAGAGGAGGCCAAAGCGAAGGGGCAAATGACCATAAGGGGGCATAGTAGATCCTCCCTGACCCCCTAGGTTTGATGTGGAGGCTTTAAAAGGGTCTCGCAGGGCAAAAAAAAAATATATCGTTTTTTTAGTTTTTTTGCGTGGAGTGCGCCCGGTTCGCGAACCGGGAAGCGTTCTGGGGAGCGTACTTTCTTGAAAATTAGTGAAAAAAGTTAGAGTAAAATAATAATTGTGAGTGATCAGATGTAGGGTAGCTCTGAGAAGAGCTTTTGGGTTTATGGTACATTTAGGTACTTATAAGTAGGTACCAATGCACATTCTTAAATTCAGAATGAAAATTCTGTTGCCCTCATCTGAGAAGTGAACTCCATCTCCTCTGTAGATATCTTGCATGTAGTAACGCAAGTTATTGTTGTACAGGGAGCCCATTCCATGGTCTCTCATGTAAGCTGAAACAGATTTGTTTACATGCTTCCTCGATTTCTCAATTTGTGGACAAAATTGGTTCGACCACCTCCATTTTTGTCTTTGGCATATATTTGAATATACCAAGGCAGTCTGAGGAAAAAGTGCCATCAATTGCTCAAAGGTGTCCTTTAAAAGCATTTCCAGACCTACCCCAGTCAAAGTGCCCAAATCATTACCTCCACAGTGCACAATTAACAGGTCAGGTTTTGGCAAATGCATAAAGGTTTTCACCAATGGTATCAATTGGTGACATTTTAATCCTCTGTGGCCAAACCACTTAATTTCCACATCTTGTAAATTGAGGTTAGGTAAATTCCTGTTTTCAGCGTACCTCTGAGCCCAATAGATGTAACTATGTCCAACAATCCAGACAGAAAACATGGCGAGAGAAGGTTCTCCTGCAGTCAGATGAAGTGTGGCAATGAAATGGCAGTTGAAAAAATGAGAGTGTAAAATGAAAAAAACTGAGGAGTTTCTGTGTTAATGAAGCAGTAAGAGTGATTGGTGGATTTTGATTGCTGAAAACAGAAAGTTAGGGTGCATGGATGAGTTCGTTGAAAGATGTATTTTGAGTGGCGAAGAAAAAATCATTAAATGAAAGATTGCACTGGATATGCAGGTGCACTGAGAGTTCAGAGTTCAATTGCAACATTGTTGTGTGAACTTGGAAACACCAGAGGTCTTGCAAGAGGTGATTGCTATGCAGAAAAAGCAGAGAGGGGGCAGAGGGGGGAAGGGTTTTGATTTGAAAAAAAGTGAGGGAAGAGTTTTGATTGGGTGACATGAGAGATATGTGTGAAGAATTACAGCATTTCTGTGCTTTTGATAGCTGCAGACTCTGGAGTGCATACCTTTTGCTCTGCTGAAGACAAATTGGTGTGTTTCTGAGACTGTTTTGAAACTCAAAGTATTTGCTAAGGTGAGAAAAGATTTCTTTAATTTAGATAGAAAATAGTGTGCTTTAAGGAGAAAATTATGAAGAAAGTTGTTTTTTTCAAATGTTGCTTTGTCTCAAGTGTTTTACAAATAGATTTTCTTTCTTTGAGAAATTGTAATTGGAGAAAATGTGAAGTATTAGTACTGACAGGGTTTTTATGTGCATAGGAGCTGTGGAGTGTTTTCAAATTATGACTTGTAAATCGTTTTTGAGAAAAAGCAATGGTTTTAATATTGATGACAAGGACATAATGGTGTCTGCTTCTTTATAAGGTAATTGAGAGTCTCTGATGTTATTTTTCCCATTTCAATGTAAGAAGTTTGTCTGTGGAGCAAATTGCTTGTAAATATGCTCCCACCTGTGCATGGCAAATTTAGATTTTGAATGTTTGCGTTACATAGGCATGTTAAAGGTGACTGAAACATGCTGCAAAGGCAATCAAAAAACGCTTTTATGTGTCTTAAGGACATTTTAAGTCATTTCCCCATGTGCAGTGTTTTCAAATTATGAGTTGAAAATCGTTTTTGAGGTAAAGGAATGTTTTCAAAATGTATGTGCGCCATATGCCCCCAAATTTCTTTTTCAGGGGTGCAGCAGGGTGTTCTTGAGACACCCCTGCACCCTCGGAAAAATTCGTAATTTGCGATGAGGTAATTGCTACTCGCAAATTGCACCTTCATTCCTATGGGCCTCCTGCTGCATGGAAATGAATGGGTAATTTGTAATTAGAAAATAGCTCATCGCAAACTAGGAATGGTAAAGAATCGCTATTTATTCCTTAAAGTTCGCTATTTAGGAAATGCAAAAAACTTTGATGATACATATGGCGGTTCATCTCTAACAAGATAAGAAGCATAGGGATAGATTTATGATGACTGGCGCATCACCAGGGATGTGTTAATCATTCTGTGCCACTGTTCCGTCACCTATGGTGTGCTGCATTTACAATGCGGCGCATTATGGGGCAAAAACAGCACAGATGCGTGACGTATCTGTGCCGTAAAGGTGGCGCATTGCTGGAGTTGTATCGCAAGTGTGATGAAGCTCCAGCAAGGCTCAGGGGTGCCCCTGTCGCAGGGTTTCTGTTCTCACACAGAAGTGTGGACAGAGGATTGGAACCTCGGCGAATTAGGGTGCCCCAAAACTCACCTTAGTAATCAAAAACCCCTTAGCAAGCTAGGTACAGTGTCACATTGGATATAACAAACTCTCAATGTTTAGACAATCCAGAATATGAACTTATAGTACCTCAGGATACGTGGAACTCATGAACAGTCGGTCGTTATATATTTCTTAGAAACCAGAACATGGAGTTAAGAAGAACACATGTGTATTTGAAATGTTTATTTACTAATGCCGTCTTCTCAGGCATAGTATCTTAGATAATACAAGTACACATATTATCAGTAGCAAAATTACCAGCATAGTTACTAGTACATAAAAAGCGAATGGTGACAGTATGTTAACATGCTGTAAATGAATAAGAGTTAGCAACACTTATAAGCAGCCGCGGGCCGTGGAGGGAGTTACGGTGGGGCAGGGAGGCGGGGAGGGGGAGGGGCAGGGTGGAGAGGGCTCCACCCTGCCCCTCCCCCTCCCCGCCTCCCTGCCCCACCGTAACTCCCTCCACGGCCCGCGGCTGCTTATATCTCACCCTCCCTAATACACATATTATATTATTTGCTAAGAAGGTCTCTTTGTGTTGGTTTAGGGCGTGCCCATACTTTAGTGTCTTAGATTTGAAGGAATCACATCAGCATACACCAGCTCTCTCTTCATGTGAACCGCATCAAGTGTTGTGTATGTGTGTTCGGCAAAGCAATATAAAACCCGCCTCATGCCCAGAATTGGCAGAAGCTGCACTTATGTTATGAGTATGAAGTCGTGGAGATCAGACCTCATAACAATTCTGTATCGTGTTGTTCTTGAAACTTCAGCACTCGCTGTACAGATATAGTTTAACAAGTAAAGCAGATAGTAGAGCAATAACATATTATTCTCATGTAAATCACAATGAACTATTAGGTTGAAAGCTAAAGCAACAACTAAGTGTCGTGTGCAGAAGTTGCAAAAAAGGAAAAATGGCGTTTAAACCGGTAATGAGCCCATGCTAACTTAACACGGTGTAAAGATATCCAGGATCTACATGACACCTCCCCATGATCCGGAAACGAACTGAATAAGATAATAGAAGTGCCATCTCATGAGAGCAGATTGCAACTTTATATGTGCACGGTCCGCAAGGTAAAACATTAAAAACTAGCAAAATTTAATGCTAAAGAAAAATAAAACAGCCAACTACTTTATCGAGGCTTAAGCCAATTGGCAAGCTAAATAATAAAAACTTGACAAATAAGTCAATGAATTGTCAATGAAATGCTAGTACTCAGCATATCAAACATGAAAAAGGTCTATGACATAACTGTGTATGCAAAATAAGCTGCAACAGCCTCCAATAGGAAGTCACCGTCTTCATTCGAAAAGAGTTCAGCCATCCAATTTAAAAGCGGAAAAGAACATACGTGCTCTCCCAGCACCGGATCCTCTATCACCATCAGAGGACAGCTCGGTGGGTTTTCAAGAAAGCTCTGTTCCAAGAAAGACTGTGTTGCCGCCAGTAAATTCCAGGGACCAATTAGTCCATGCATCAATGCCACAGCCATAATCCTTTCGCCAGGACAAACCAACTCGTGAGTAATGATAGGAGTCATCAGCTGATTAAAGTCGACGTCAGGAGAAACCGGTCCGCAGAGACACAAATCAATGGCCCAATCGAAATCACAGGTCAGGCAGTGAAATACAGGCTGGACACAGGTGAAGTAGGAGAATCGAAAAGATAATCCATATGCCGTGCTTAATATCGCCAACGGCATTGTGCCATAATATTCAAGCATGCGATTGCGGAACAGCGTCAGCAGCTGCAGGGCGGGAGCTTGCACAGGAGGGACATCCATATTTAAAAATGTAAAAAAGCACAAGAGCGTCCGTTGGTAATGCAAGTAAAAATGGGAATCCACCAAGCACAGTGGAAAAAATAGAATGAAAGAAAGCAGGGATGACTCCAAAGATTTTCTCAAATGAAGTCACGAGACCACTGGTAACAACTTTAAAAAAGTGCGCCAGGCCCTTTGTGGAGGACGCGTTAAAGATAGTCCGAACCATGTCGCTGAAATGCAAAGGCGAATCAGTATTTAAAAGGGTCTGCACCTCTGTACAGGTGTTCGCTATGTGAAGCACGAAAGTTTCACGGGCCGAACTCAAGGCCACCTCTCTCTGAGACAAAAGAGCACTTATTCTTGCCATGCCGTTGAAATGTGCTCCCAAGGTTGGTATTTGTGGCCAGATTGAAAACTCCCTATGTTCATGTGTGGGAGGAAATAGAACATTTCTGCAGCAAATAACCCGTTCACTTACTGTTACGATAAAAGGAATAACTTTTAATTAACCCAGAACAATCTTCATTATTGAGCATCAAATAACTACCATTTTCCAACAACTTGAACGTGGGGATGATAGCAGGAACTGGCGTGCCTTGCAACACGCAAGCCATATTTGGTCGGTGTTTGTTGCATGAACCGTGTAACTGTATGTGCCTACACATTAGTGAATGATCTGGCGTCTCAGTGCATTCCTCTCCATTCAGATAAACTTCTTGATCATCTTTGAAAATCTGTATGTGTATGGAAGCGACCAGACCTCATGAAGAAAACCACTACGTAAAGGTTCATAACGACCTATTGGTATATATTTCATACAATTTGAAAACTTATATAAAGCAAAAGGCAGCGTTATTAAACCGTGGATAAGGCACGTTGCCAAAGCAGCCAACCTTTTGGATTTATACTGGAAATGTTAAAGGAAGAATTACGGAGTAGGGCCTGTAAATCTTTAATGGACAACCGAGTAAAATTACTCCAACCATCATATTCCTCTAACTCCGGGATAGTAGGGGTGTTTAATTTTTTAGAAGTAGCCAATCCAAAGCATTTGGTCTGGGAAATTGTTTCATTCACAAACAACATATGATTTGGGATGAGACATGCACGGTGCAAAGCCTCAGTGCCTTGTACCTGCCAGGTTCGTGAACCCCAAACTGATGTAGATCCTGGATATCTTTACACTGTGTTAAGTTAGCATGGGCTCATTACTGGTTTAAACAACATTTTTCCTTTTTTGCAACTTCTGCACACGACACTTAGTTGTTGCTTTAGCTTTCAGCCTACCTGCGTCAAGATCTATGCCTGCTTCAAGCAGGCGCAGGGTTTTGATGCAGCTTTGTCCTATCTGATTGTAAATGCGGCAGACTGTGGGTGGCAGAGCAGCGGTGCACGTTAACTGGTGCATCTCTGGGGATGTGCTAGTTAATATAAATCTGCCCCTTTCCATACATACTGAGCATGTCATGAATGATGTAATATGTGACATCATCAGCATTGGATTACGGGTAATAGTATCTCTAGTTTACTCCCCTATAGCTGTCTTTCTTTTAACATAACTGTCTGTTTCCTTCCCTTATACTTACTGTTTTTTTGGTTCGCTTCCGGTTCGCGTACCGGCGAGCGAACTGGGAAGCGAACTAAGAGAAATAGAGGTTGGCACAGTTCCAAATATTGTACCAATTTTTTAATACCGGGGAGGTAGTTCTGAAAAGAACTTTTTTTTAATTGTTTTTGTTGTTTTATATTTTTTAATTATTTTTCTGAACATTTTTTTACTTTTTTGAATTTTTCTGAACAGTTTTATATTTTTTTTGTTTTTTTTTTGGAGGGGGCAACGAAAACGATTCATTGTAAAGGGCTCAATAGGAGCAACAAAAAAAAAAAAAAATTTATTGTTTGGGGCGTTTCGGACAAACATGAGCATGATTGTCAATAGCTCTGTTGATCAGAGTGATGCTACTTTCTCCGTAGCAAATGAATCCACTGCAATGTACGCAGACTTGTTTTACTTCACGAAATCTCGTTTGTATATTTGGCACCATCTCCCTGCCCTCTGGTCCCGTTACTTCCGGTACAACAGATCTTCTGGCCATAATAGGGAGATTATCTAGGTCGTTACGAAACTGTGCAGCACTGTAGTTGTTAGGATGCCACCTAGTCATATGGCGATGCATTGTGTAGTTTCCGAAACTGTATTTTTTGTCGGTCCCTCTGGACAGTCTATCTTGACATATAAGGCAAGTTACGTATCTTGCATTTACTTTTTTCTGACCTTTGGGAATTTTTTTAAAATTGCCAAATGAAGTTTTCTTTCCGGTGAGACGTCCTGGGCTCCTCAGGCAAAAAGTGCCTCTCTTTGTGCTCGTCGTCCTGTTCCTCTTCTTCCTCTTCTTGCTGAATTATAACTTCAGCAGGTGGTCCACTCTTCCTTGGATGTGGTGGAGGTGGTGGGGAAGCACCAGCTGAAGCTACTAAAGAAGCCATTGCTCACTGGTAACAAAGGGTCTTTCTCTCACAATGATGAAAGTCAGAGTGAGGAAAGAAGGAGGGATTTTCATCATTTGGGAAAAACAATAGTTCTCAACCAATGAAAAGTGTTCATTTTAGATTATATGACCTAGTCTTACATCATTAGGAAACCAAAAGTGAAATGAACCAATGAAAAGTGTTATTACCAAGTCACATGACCTGCTGTGTTTACGTTACGCGCTTTGCAGGGCCTCCCGGTTTGCTTCCAGAAACCTGCGCTTTGCGCCTCGCTTCGCGTACCAGTTCGCTAACGTAGCACGTCATATGACGTATCACGCGACAACGCGAAACGTCATGTGGACGGGAGGCGTCACAATGTTGTTTTCTAACGCGGCAGTTGCGGTAAAGAAACGTTTACCGGCTCGCGGTCTATTTCGCGGCATCAAGGTCAGCTAACGGGAAGTTTCCCGATTCGCGAAGCGGGAACGAAGAAAAAAATATATAAAATTTTTTTTTTATTAATAAACATATAAAATATATTTTTGGATTTAAAGAAGAATACATTTTACAGCTACAGATATTAGCTGTTAAAAAACCAATGAAATTCACAGAAAAAACCATAGGTTATAGACCATATATAGTTAGGAATTAGCATTTAGAAAACCTTATTTTACTCACACAAAACCATTGAAATTCCATATATAGTTAGTTGCACTAACTATATATCGCGCACCCGCAATCCACTGCTGCTGATGTCACATATTACATCATTCATGACATGGTCAGTGACATCACTGATGACATCACTGATGACATCTCAAATGACATCACTGATGATATCTCATTTGACATCAATGGTCACATCAATGATGATATCATTAATGTGACAATACAATGCATCTCCTCACACTTTAATATAACCTCTGTTACACCCAGTGTTAAATACAGAGTATAATTTTTGAAACCATTGACACACCAATACTAGTTACTACATACGCACTCACTGATTCCTACGTCTACACACACATTCACTCATTCACCCATACAATCATTCATACATACAATCACTCATCTTTACAACACTATCATATGCACTCATACACCTATACAGACACTCACACTCTGCCACTCATCCATGGAGTTACTCACACACCTAGTCAGTCCTGTAAAGAATGAATCACACTTCCATTTTCTAATCTACACAGTTAAACATAGAGTACCTTACATTTTCAAACATATACTAACACATACTTACTCTCTTATAGAATCACTGATACAAGTACACATTGATCTGCACAGAGTCACACACCTCCCAGCCAGCCATACACACACTCAGTCTCCCATACAAATACTTGTGCAACCAATCAATAACCCATATAGCTACTTATATAGCTACTGATCAACACATGCAGCAGCTTGCACAACAACAGACATACTGATGCACACTTTCAGACAGTTTAGTCACTAACCCGTGCATTTAGTAAGACGCATTTAATCACTCACTCATACAGTCAATCACGCACCTACTAAAACCTTCATTCAGACACTTACACATCCACTCATTCTTCAATATGTAAAACATATTTAAACTTTACAGAAACACATAATCACTGGATGTTGTCATCAGTGATGTCATCAGTGATGTCACTGACCATGTCATGAATGATGTAATATGTGACATCATCAGCAGTGGATTGCGGGTGCGCGATATATAGTTAGTGCAACTAACTATATATGGAATTTCAATGGTTTTGTGTGAGTAAAATAAGGTTTTCTAAATGCTAATTCCTAACTATATATGGTCTATAACCTATGGTTTTTTCAGTGAATATATATAAATATATATCAAGCAGAAACTCCCGACTGACACCGAGAACGCCATGTCCCCACCTCAAATGACGGCGGTCCGTAGCAAGGCGGTGAGCCTTTTGAATATCACACCATTCACTGCACAGTTTTCCGGCCGGAGATTTTGCAATAAAATATTGCTTTGAGCACAAGAGAGTTCGTGGCGGCTGTTTTTTCCAGAAACGGAAAACTGTGCAGTGAATGGTGTGATATTATAGTAGAGGGACAAGTTGTATGGCAGCATCAGTCAATTTCACCCTCTCAACACATCGCTATAGTTCACACCAGCCTATCCCATTCTCAATCCTTTACTATTTACCATATTCAGATCCCTATGCCCCTATGTGTTTCCCTTACCATTGACCTACCAGTATTCTACATTATATCCTGTGTTTCTCAGATATCTTTCCTCTACCAGGCTCCCTCCTCCCCAATGCGACAGTGATAACCATCTTTGTTTGGTTCATTCTTGGGGCTCCAGGTACACCCAGGGACTAGTTGCAGCCTATCTGCTGCTTGCATTCGGTAGGTCCATATGTGTATCATCTGAGAGTTTGTTATCCATTTCCTTTGGTGTCAACCCTGAACTAAAGTGTGCCCTCTCACCGATAAGGGGATATCTATTCCGGTTCCACCTGAGATCTGAGGTCTTGCGCTGCGTCTGGCTATTCTGACAACCAGTTGCAGGAGCCTTCCCCTAATTATCGCCTTTCTAATTCCCTTTTCCCCTAAGCCTGGGTCCTATTTACCACAGCTGATAACTTACCACAGCAGTAGGTGAATTTCTAAGGCAGAGAAGGAGGGATTGGCCTCATCCTCCACACGCCTTTCTTCCCTGACCCTCAGTCAGCTATGTATTCAGCGTTGTGACATGTGCTTCTCTAGCTCTCTTCTGCACCCTCAGAAAGCACAACACTTAGATACCTACATATATAATTACTCTCAACTTAAGTGCACTGTATCCACCCTTTCCTCTTCAATCTTACAGGAATTGGGATGCAACTGAGCTCTCTCTCGCATCCTCCTATAAAATAATGCCATAATGCATTGTATTAGTCATAAAACGTTTACCTCTTTATTAATATAAATACTTCTTTCTTTGCCTACTGTTTAAAATCATACTTTTATTAGTGTCTCACAGCTTTATGAAGATGTCCAAGGAACACACTGGAGGCACAGACAATGTGGCACAACCTGATGAAGTCCAGATATCCAGGAATAACCCAAATTCATTCATGTAATATTCAGTGTAATCATTAGAGACAAAAGGGAAAAAGAGCATGTCATGACTGCCTCTATTCAATCTATGAAACAGAAATGGCCAGTCACCTCCTGACATAGATTTACATGGGACAACAAATCCTGGTGCTTTTGCTATTTTGGAACTGCATTACACAGCATGGCAGCTCTAAATCAAACCATTCTTTCTGGTGGTAAGCCAATTATCTTGACTGTGACTTTAGTATAATCTACAAAAGCATTTTCAACTGTTAAAGTCCATCTTTTAAATACACACAGTCTGTTGTTCCATGCTTAATTCAGCATCATACCCAATGCTACTATTTGTTTTACTTTTTTTTTTTTACAGCTACAGCCAATCCAAAGAAAGTTGGACAAGGGCATTCAGACAAATGGTATTTTAACTTGTTATTAAAACTGTTTATTAGCCCGCTGTTATATTTCATATAGGTACCCTATATAAGCGCAGGTAACACTGGAACCTTTCACCTTTATCCGTCCCTAAATTACATACATAATGGTTCTTAGGGACTGACCTTTTACCTAGATACGACACTGCATTCAGAACGCAGGTTTGTCCCTAGTTCGAAACTCATTCATTATTCATGAGGCTTTTTGGAAACACAGGAGCACTGACAGCAGGACGAACATCTCCTGTATAATATCTATGTATAAAGTTCAAGCCCAACGTCATTCTTTAGGCCGACACAGTAACACAGCAAGGTAGGACCCCGGGTAGACCTGTGGGCATATATACATCATGTCTTGCTTGGACAGGGAGAGGAGACCGTGACTTCCCGGCTGACACACTGACCAGAGATGCTGAGGTTCCTGCATGCAGACACTCCAGCTTGCAGTGGTCTAACATCCTTCGCCAGGTGTCCAACTCGAGACCAGGACGGGGTCCCATATTCTCTCCTTTCACAGGTAATGGGGTTGACTAGATCCTAGAGGGATTCTTGGCATAACACCTACACTGATGCTTGGTACATTTAGGTACATCTAGTTAGGTCGACATCGTAGGAGTATGCACTTTCTTATCATGTGTTTTATGTACTTGTATATATTCATGATTACTGCAAAATGGTAGAACTGTTCCATCCTTTTACTTTCGCATTACTGCTAACCACATATCTCAGCTACCGTCTAATGGTTGTTACAGCAAATCTATTTTACACTAGAATAACAACTATTCAATAAATCCTTATTGAAACGCCCAGACTGTTTATTCTGTGTATCTCTGAGAGAAACTAAGTGAGCGCGAGTGACTGAGCGAAATGTAGTATATTGTTTCCACTATTCTGAGGGATCAGGGTTGTCATGTTCTGAGGTTGCCAGAAACTATTCTCTCCCCGATAAGAGGAGATTCTAGTGGCACTGTGAGCTAGCTTATCCAAACAGGCTAACATATCCAGTGGTGGTGCTCGGAACCAGTCTGCCACCAAACCCACAGTTTATGTTATCCGAACACGCAGATCCTGTACAGGATATATAGGAACTACACGACACCTCCATCTTTCTTCCATTTAGTTGAAGATTACCTTGAAGATCCAGTTTTCCAGATCCTTCTACTCCTTTGGCACAGTGACGTTCTTCTCCTCCTGATTGTTGGTAAGCAGACAAATCTGAGCATCACTAGCATAGGAGGGAAACTAGATGCTAACCTTGTGAAGGACTGCTATGAGAGACCTCATTCATCTTTTGAAGTACAGGGGTGATCACGGGGAGCACTGTGGTGGCCCATATTTGACCAGAATTGCTAAAAAAGCAAGATTCCTCGTTCTTACCGCGACATTACCTTCGCCAAGATCCTATCTACCCCTGGTATCTGATTTACGGGCACTTAATCGTTAACTGTGTCAAAAAAAAGAGATCTTTAATGGCACTCCATGCAGGCATTTTGATACAGTAAGACTTTACTGTTATCATTTGAATAAACAAATTTTTAAATTTTCTATCTGCGACGCAGGTAGTAATTTCTGAATCAGATCCATGGAGGTTGTGAACTCTACGGCATGAGAGCTGCTAATGATAACAGGAATGCAGAAGCATGATGTATATGGGAAAAATAATATATTATGCATGAAAATATCTTTAAATTGAACAGTCAATATTTCATTACAGAAGATGCACTTTTTCTGATTTGCATTGCGGTTATGGATCCACGTGCCAGTATTTGTCTGCGATAACATGTGCTCCCCAGAACCTACTAGTGAGCCAGACTCACATTTGTTTTTCATTTCCTAATCGCCATCTTCATCTTTAAATAATGTCAAAGAAAGAAGCATGTGCCTTCAAAGTAGAGAAAAATATGAGTTGAGAGACTAATCATTTACCCAAAACCTGGAATATCAAGCATCTGATATTCTATATTTTGACCGTTCACCAGCACAATATCATGAAGAAAATGAAAACAGTTAGCATTGCAACCTAACAATCGTATGTAAGTTAAGACATGGTGAAAGGACAATAAATTACAGCACTATGGGAGAGAACACGAAGACATAAATTACTTTGAAGTCAAGAAACATATTCACTTTTTGGCGTAAAAGACTCTGAATTTGGCCCGCACATTCAGACGTCAGGATTGTGTTTTTGAATCCCGCAAAACCATTTCCTTGGATGCATTGCAACAAATGAAATCTTTGTTTCTCCACCTCTAGCTTGGAACTTTTCTCCTCATTCACAAAGAGGCTACGCGTAGGAATTTCTAGGCTGGTTGTAAACACCATTGAAGATAAGTTTACAATTCACCCTTTGCCGCGGTTGTCCAGCAAGGTTAGCTAAATTATCTAGCACTTTCTTCCAGAATCCCATAAGTTCAACATACATTTAAAGTTTGTGACAGATCCCATTTTCTACTGTCACAACATAACACAGTCAAGATCAACTATTTGCTGTGTTCAGTAAGCCCTTTGCCCGACGCACTGCAGAGATCTACAAGGGGGTCATGGTCCCTAATGCAAGGAAGAATACAGTGAAGTCCAAGACAAGTGTTTGGGAAGTAAAAGACAGCCATGTTTGGGGTGCAGTAAGCCCCTTATACTCCTAGACGGATGTACGTTGTTACAACGCATGCTTTTAGCACGCATGCTGTAACAACGCGGTTTTTATAACGCATTCTTTTACAACGCATAACAGAAAGGGGTGTTGGATAGTGAATATTTTAATTTACTATTCCAACACCAGTCCCCGTTGACACTAGGGAAGGTGTTGGATAGTAAATTAAAAGTATTACCTATCCTTGAGCGCCCCCCAGAGTCATGCGTTGTAATAGAATGCGATTTAAAGACCGCGTTGTAATAGCACTGTGTGCTAAAAGTTGCGTCGTAAACGACGTTCCCCCTCCTGGACTAATGTGTCAGTGCACCAGCTGCACTAATGATAGTTACACCACTAATTCAATGAAGAACTGTAAAGAAAACACTGAAAATCAGGGGAAACGAGGAGCAGCAACAACATCTGAAAGATTATGGTGGAGTCAGGGTCTGTTCTACACAAAAGTAAAACTAGGCAGTGCTTAGGGGTATTAAAAGGGGCACCAGGTTGTCCGCTAGAAGTATCAAATATGTTCCATTTGCCTGGGACTTGGAGGAGGTCAGTTCACCAAGCATACCAGAAATACATTATTTTACCAGTCCTGGGGGTAGTGGAGAGGAAGAACAGGCTTAAGAAGTAGGAACACGTTTTGAGGCAGTAGTGAAAAACTGAAGAAATAGTGAAAGGACTTGTACCTGATGCCCTGAAGTGCGAGCGTGTGATAGTTACACTTCAAGCGTGAGGGAACATGGGGAGGGGTTTTGGGAGACCAAGAGACGCTGGACAGATGTACGGACAGTAAAGGAAGACAATAACGATAGAGGAAAAATCACATGTTGGATCGACACATGGTGTAGATTTTTAAATAAAGGGCAAGCTTCAGTGTTTGAAGTGGAAAGAGATAAGAATCCAACCAAGACAGAGAGAGTGGTAAATAGATGTAAGAGAAGTAGGGAACCTGAAAGAGAAGTGTGCCCTACCTTTAGAACAGGAAGCAGGGCAGTAAGCGTATAGGGTGGAAGTTCCGTCTGCAGTGAGAAGCAAATTATCCAGGAGAGAAAACAGGAGGATTTGAGACAAGGCTTAAGTTGATGAATTCTAAGTGGTGAAAACTATGCTATGTTTAGATATTTTGAATTAAATAAAAAATAAAGTGTTCATGGAACAACGAATTGTATTAAGACATAAGAAGTATTCTGGTGTTTAGCAAGTATAGGATATTTATTTGTCAATCTTGCTAGGCTTTGGCAGGGAGTGAATGAACATACAGATCATGTTGGGTGTACAGAAGTCCGACGAGCCAAGACTCCAACATGAATGTACTACATAGTGAAGTAGTCAGGGGAATAAGGGGGATGCCAGTGAGCAGATTAAAAGAATCTTTTTCAGCTTTTTAACTTTCAACTGTCTTTTCACAGTGACATAATACAGTCACTATTAACTAACGCTCCCAGAAAGAGGATATTACGACTGAGCTGCGGTGTGGGGTAATGGACGCCCAAAAAGGTCTAACAGAGAAAGATCAACGCTGAAAAGGGGAGGGAGGAAAGACAAAAGATGGAAGAATCACATAAGGAAGTAAAGATGCATAGAAAAGAAAGAGGGAGAGAAGGAATGAAAGAATAATGGACAGTAGAAAAGGAGGCTTGACGGAAAGAGGGAGGGAACGCGAGGAGATGGAAAATTTGGAAATGAAGAATAATATACATAATGAAAAAAGAAATATTGAATGACATGATGGAAGAAAGAGCCACAGAAAAGCTGAACGAAGAAAAGAATAGATACAATAAATATGGGACTATAGATACAAAGAAAGATGGAAGGATATATAGGAAGAAAGATGGAACAATGGAAGGAACGATGGAAGTAAAAATGGCAAGAAATATGAATAAATCAATGGAAAGAGGAAAGGTATTAATGGAAGGAAGGAGAGAAAATACTGAGAGGAAACTAAAAATATTTAAAGCAAACAAGAAATTAGGGAATAAGTAAGGTGTGAGGGAAAACAAGAAAAAGGAAACGAGACAGCAAGATAAAGAAGAAAACCAGATGCCGAAAGCCAAGATAAACAAGGAAAGAATGAGCCAACAAAGAGAACTACAGGATGAAATCAACAAAAAGCACAAAGTGCCAATGATAGCCAATGGTCATGGTAGACCAGGAAAAGATACATTATTAAAGATTATTTTCCTTAATATTTAATAAACAACAAGTTCACCATTGAATTGGATTTTTAATAACTATTAAAAATAGTTGTTTAATTATTTTTCTAGCTGGTCCCATTCCTGAGATACAATACCACACTATGTTAATCTGTACTCAAGTTTTCCATATAGGAAAGTTAGGCCTGCCACATGGCAAATAGCTTTTGGAACTAGTCACAGTAAGGATATACTAACTTTAAATTTATACATATCCTATTTTTACCACCCTGCCTTTTACTTCAAGCCCTACATGTTGGTGGCTTATTACTATTTAAAAGGAATGTTTTAACAGTCAAATGGGGTTTACTTTGACAGGTCGCAGAGCATATTTTGCATTGTTACAGTCAGGCTACAGTGGCAGGCCTAAAGCCATGTTTCTACTGCCACAGTAGTGGATGGTACAATAGGGGCTGCAGTCCACTAGTGGTGCATAACTTCCAGGCCCTGGGTGCATATTCTAGGGAATTATAGATAAATATATACTAATTGGGAATATGCAAATTCAAGCCTGTTCAAAGGGGGAATACAGGCACTTTACCACTAGTTAGCATGGGTACGTCCACAGAGATGTACAGCCAGCAAAAACATAGGGTCTAGCAAAAGACGAAAAATCCCGGGTGACCACTCAGAAAAGGGGGTTGCCCGACAGGGGCCGCCCCAAGCCAAGAGCTAGGATAGTGCCAATGATAGTCAGTGAGCATGGTAGACCGGGACCTAGGCGCAATTAGAGAATGAACGCAATGAAGCATGAGTCAGATACACCAGCAAGGTTCGTCCTGGTCAAAGCTTTTATCTTCTAACTCAGTCCTTTAAATTCTAATCCACAACAGGGGTATACTTCTAAAGACCCATAGTAACTCCCTCTAGTGTGTCTACCAAGATCTAATAATCTGAGATTAATGTGATTTAATACACCTGCATATGCATATAGTTCAGTTAGTGAGATGTTACAAAGAACAGGGCAGACCCATAGTGTCTGGCATAAACTCCCTCCTCGAGCCCCTCTCACGTTACTGTGACTTCTTCCTCAATCCGCTAGTGCAACAAACGCCTAGCTACATCAAGGATGATAAGCACCTCCTACAGGTGATCAATAACACCGCATTCAATGCAGAGACTCAACTATTGGTAGGACTGGATATTGAGAGTCTATATACCAGCCTCCCCCAGGACGCAACCCTGCAAGTACTCAGGGACATCTTCATGCAGTCACCATGGCCATACCACACGCCCAGGGAATTCATCCTGGAATGTGCCACACTGGCACTAAAAGTGAACTATTTCGAATACGAAGGCTCCTTCTACCTCCAGACCAATGGAACTTCCATGGGCAGCATTTTTGCCCCCAGCGTGGCGGGGCTATATGTCCATCATTTCGAACGCACATACATTGCAGCAAATTCCAACCCATTTGCGAACCAAATCCTCAATTGGCGTCGATACATTGACGGCATTCTAGTGATCTGGCAGGGATCTCAACCAGCCCTGGATGAATTCCTCACATGGCTAAACAGCAGAGAACCCTATCTTAAATTCACAAGTATCTCAAGTGCCAACCAACTGGCTTTCCTAGACCTGGATATCACGGTCAAAGAAGGAAGTCTCGTCACCACCACTTATTATAAACCTACCGCAAGGAACTCCCTGCTTCATTTCACAAGCTTCCACCCACGCCTACTCTGAGAGAACCTCCCCTTCGGCCAATTTTTACGAAAACGCAGAAATTGCAGTAATATTGCTGATTACAAGAGACAATTTACTGACCTGGCAAAAAAACTAGAGGAACGCGGTTACCCTAAAGCAATCATCTTCAAAACCAGGAAAAGGGCTAGGAACCAAAACCGAGATGCCCTTCTTGAAACTACAGCTAAGGAAAACCAGGAACAACCTATCACCTGCGTAACCACGTACAACACAGCATCAAATGAGGTAGCTAAACTGATCAGAAAAAACTGGAAAATCTTAAACTCAGGCCAAAGACAGTGGGACATCCCCAGGTTCGCTTACAAAAGATGCAACAACCTGAAGGACCAACTAGTGAGCACCCGCCCTAGAACACAGATCAGACAACAACCCAACACTGTTCTCAACGCCTGGGGCCTGCCAAAAGTAACCGGTCATTACCCATGTAATGACTGTAGTGTGTGTCACCTGACCACACATTCAAAAACCCTGGAGCTGGAACCCAACAAGGTGTGGACTCAACACAGCCACACTAACTGCAACTCACGTAACGTGATATACCTGCTCACCTGCACCTGCGGTCACCGCTACATCGAAAAACCAAAGGTTATGATGGACGGAGCGTTGACAATACAAACACTCACCCCAGTCAACTGATCTGGGTTTAATCCATCACCGTTCTTTAGCTCACTCCGCCACCCCAGTTCAGACATGGCCATATGCAAATCAGTCTGACCCTGTGCCTCATGGGAACAGTCCAGCCCGAACTGCCAAGCCATATCTTCCCTGGACCGGAATCAAGCTTCCCAGGACCGGTTTCTGGCATTAGAGCCGTCTTCATCCGGGCTTGCTTGACTCCAGTGGCAAAGTGAGCAAGGGACTCACGTCTGAGCATACCCGGCGAACAAAGAAAAACCAAAGGTGATGATGGACGGAGCGTTGACAATACAAACACTCACCCCTAGTCAACTGATCTGGGTTTAATCCATCACCGTTCTTTAGCTCACTCCGCCATCCCAGTTCAGACATGGCCATATGCAAATCAGTCTGACCCTGTGCCTCATGGGAACAGTCCAGCCCGAACTGCCAAGCCATATCTTCCCCGGACCGGAATCAAGCTTCCCAGGACCAGTTTCTGGCCTTACAGCCGTCTTCAGCCGGGCATGCTGTACTGGGGTGAACGTATGACATTGTTCTGCATTCTGTCCATCAACTGTTGTTTTTGCATTTGTCACCCCGAGTGGGATGGGTATGCTCAGACGTGAGTCCCATGCTCTCCACACCACTGGAGTCAAGCTATCCTGGCTGAAGACGGCTGATAGCCAGAAACTGGTCCTAGGATGCTTGATTCCTGTCCAGGAAAGAAATGGCTTGGCAGTTCAGGCTGGACTGTTCCCATGAGGCACAGGGTCAAGGCTGATTTGCATATGGCCATGTCTGAACTGGGGTGGTGTGGAGTGCAAAAAAACGATGGATTTAGGCCCAGATCTCTGTACGGGGGTGAATGTATGACATTGTTCTGCATTCTGTCCATCAACTGTTGTTTTTGCATTTGTCACCGCTACATCGGCATGACCACACGTAAAATACGGACAAGGATAACAGAACACAGAAGCACCATCAGGTGCAAGAAAAACATTAGTAAACTAACCAACCACTTCATCACCTACTGCCACACACCAAATATGACCTCACATGGACCATAATTGAACAACTTCCTGAAAGTGCAGTAGATAATGATAAAAGACTGCTCAGCAAAGAGCAGCGTAGGCTTTACCGCCTCTCCACGCAAACGGAGGGCCTGAACGATGCGATTCCCTGGAATTCTATAACATGCACTTAACAGAACTAGACTGGAACCCTTTACACTCAACAGCGCACTAATGGAGAAGTGCAACATCATTAGTCCGCACCCATCACACGCTAGCAGTGCACCTGTGTTGTCATGTGTTTACCCCCCAGCACTCATATGGCGCCGTTAAAACTTTGACACATCGTCACCCACGGGGATGTGCTTCAGCATCTATAAATCTGAACCCTCATAGCGCCAGCAACGTACATGTGCTACCATGTGTTAACCCTCAGCACCCATACGGCGCTGTTATAACATTGACACACCATCACTGTGTTCATATTCCCCCCAATTTCAGTGTTACAACGACCTTTTCTTGCCCACCCTAAACCATCGTGAGCATTGTCAAATTGCCAGATTAAAAGTGACGTGCTACCGCGCATGCTCCGATCAGCCTCACACACAGCGCATGCGCGGCTCACCTCCCGCCTGCCCATGCGCGAAACTTCCTCATAGCGGCAGACAATACGCATGCGCGCCTGGCTCACTGCACACCCAGGAAGTCTTTCTACGCTTCTTTCCACGCACAGGTGATACTAGTTTGCTCTTTTAGAGGCATATAAAAACGAACATAGAATCCAAGCGCATTTCACCGGAGTAGGAAGACGGCGTTACAGGTACCCGGCAGGCTCTGTCCAGAAAGGCTGTGAGTATGACGATCACCTCAACTACTTTGGGTAAGCTTTTTCCTCCCCTACAGGTCTCCTAACCCCGGTGGCCAACCTTTTCTCCTAACAGGGTCATCCCCTTGCCGCTTCACTCCTGGAAGCATTGACTGCTAATACCCAGCGTAAGAACCACTACTTACGCCTAATCACACTATGTACTACTATTGTGTGATACCCGTGTTTTAGCCACACCACGCCTAATTAGAATGCGACTTTCACCCTAATGGTACCACCAGTACCATTACACCTTAGCCGACTATAGCCTACCCACCATGCACTTTAGTCCCGGCAATCACGATGTGTATGACTTTGCAACTATATGCTAAGTGTCTCTTTTACTTATATGTTTTGTCTATGTCTTATACGTTGTATGTTCAGGTATGCTTGAGAAGGGAATCCCCCTCTCACACCTAGAAAAACACCCTAGCGAGTGTAACACATAGTCTGTATTACACAAACCCACCTTTTTTAGGTCTCGCTGGTACTGCATCCAAAGGATGCGTCCAGCTGGAGACTTCATGTTGCCGGTCTCGGGGGAAGGAGGGACAAGAGGGTGCCACGCGCTTCTCTTGTGCTGGATTTGACTGCGTGCACGCGCACCCACACTCACGCATGCGCACATCACAGCCACACGCATACACAGCCACACGCATACACAGGCACACACACACACACCCCCCCCCGTCGCCGCCGCACCTACACACACACTAGCGCACCTACACGCACACACAGAGACCCCCCACACACACACCAGCGCACCTACACACACGCACGCACACATACAAAGACCCGCCATCGCACACATACACACACACACACACACACACACACAAGCGCACCCCCCTCCCCCCTAGAACTAAGCCCCACTTACCGCCATTCGGGACTTCGGTAGCCGGGGCTCTCCCTCGGGCATGGGAGCCCCGCTCTCAGGCACTCCGTGGGCGCGTGCGCGGGACTTCCGAAGACGGAAGTCTCGCCCAAAGGAACTGGCTCAAACGCGCATGCGCAGTGACCAGACGATATGAAAATCATTTTCACTGTCACCATCATGCCCCATCGTCAGGATACCGCCCACAGATTGGGTTCGAAGGACAACCAGAACTTGCTGTCTGCCAGGAATGCACATTTGCGTCGCTCTGGGCAGCTAGGCGTGGCGCCCCCAGAAAGTGCCCGCAGCTGAGTTTCTCTGGGTTGCCGGTCCGAGCGTCCGTGGGGTCAGAGGGCAACGTGGTTACAGGCGCAGGGGGGGGAGACGAGCTACCCGGAACCGTACCGTCCCTGCGTCCTCCGCCAGCTCAAAGGTTGTGTTGCCGTCCTCCGTGCAGACCTGTCCAGGACTTTTTCTCTCTCGCCTATTCCGGTGTAGACGCAACAGCCCTTTCACCCGCCCAGCTGAGGCCCCCCTGCTCCCCGACCTGCAACATGTCTGGGGGGGCACCTCCCTGGACGCGGTGTGCCGGAAGATCCACGCCCTGCAGGAGCAGGCGGACAGCCTGCAGCGGGAGCGGGACACCGAGAGGCAGCTGCGGGAGGCGGTAAGGCGCTAGAGTGCGGGGAGGGGGTAAAGAAGGGCCCCAGAGGTGCGTGCGTTACTGTATGCAGCTGACAGAGGACACGGGTCGGTGGACATGGGGGAGGGGCAGAGGATGCGGCGGGGGTGGGAACGGAGTGCCATTCAGAGACACTGCTTCATGATAGACCTACAGTAATCTAGTAAAAGACCGGGTCTAAAACAACATAGATGTAGGCAAGCACTGCTTGTTTTGGGGTGCTGCAAGTCATAAGGGGGGCGGGGGGCAGTGAGCCCATGTATAATATTGGATCGTGACTGCGTCCGCTGCCGAGTGTCCCTAAGACTGCTGGGCATGGTGCTTACTCGAAATTGCGTACTCTAGTCGTGGACACTGGGTAGGGAGGAGCCGAGGGTGACTCGCTCCCCGGAGTGTGTTTTCATTCGTTTGGGGGCTTTGTATAGTTTACACATGGGTTATGCTTTATAGTACATTTCTTTGGCCTGTCAGTAATGAGCTTATTCGTAGTAACTACTTCTTGTGAATTTTATCTGGTGACCATGCAGTGGTGGGCGTTTTCACAAGATTTCACCTAGGGGTGTGGTTAGGGGGTGCACACTAGAGTGAAGCTGTTGTGGGTCCACTCACGGGATTATACCTAGTTTGTGCGTGTTGTAGCGGCCCGGTTCATGGTGGGGCGAGGGTTAGGAGTACTGTCACCAGTTTGCCTATTCATGCCTCCACTGATTAAGCTATTGCCATTATAAATTACAATAACTTATTTAAGTATTAATTATTTGAAAAAATTAACAGCCATTGTTATTTGTAATATCAATACATCTAAGTCACGTAAATACAACACATATTGCATTACAAATGCTATAGGTGTCGCATTTGTGAAAGTTATAACTATTAGCATTGTAAATGACATAGCTATTAATTTAGCTATTTTCAAAAACAAAACATAAATAAAAAATTTGACATTTACAATACCAATAGCTCAAACTTTCCTAATGCGAGACCTATTGCATTGTAAAGAAACTATTTAAAACAAACAGTGCACATTATATTTTATTCCCCAGCATCAGTCCACAGACCTGCAGGTACCGAAACTAACTTTCTGTCGAGTGCTGCTCTCTTTGATACTCTCTCTGTGATTGACGGCCATGCTGACAGCTCTTACCCCCGCAGCGAAGGGGCTAAGCTATTAGCATTGTAAATGTTTAAAAACAAAAACATAAATAAAAGGCATTGCCATTTACAATGCCAATAGCTCTAACTTTAATAATGCGAGACCTATTGCATTGCAAATGCTTGTTTAGCCTGCACCAGCACTATTTTAAATAGGTCCTGAGGAAAGCCAGATTAATCTTAAGGCACTGGCTTAAACATGTCGTCCAACACATGGATGTAGGAGGTCGTAACTCACCACCTTAACATCCCCTAGCCTTATTTTAACCGCTGACGGCGGCCCAGTTATTAAAATTTTAATTTACCCTCGGGTACTGGGACCCTCGCCAAGCCGTTTTAACTGTCACTTCACTAACACCCCACACTGCACTCTCAGTAAAATACCAGCTCCGCTGTAATCAGGCGTTGAAGCACACCCGGAACACATTAGGTGTTACTGGGTGGGCCCGATGATGAAGCATGCCACCAACTAGGTTGGTGGGTGAAGGCTTCATGAATACACCAACAAGGTGTCCACTGACAAAACGAGTCAGAGTCCTAAAATAAAAGTCATATTGAGCTAGTCTTCTTTGATAACACATATAAACCCACGGGGACACGGACTAGCTTTCTAGTCCTCTCTCTCTCTCTTGATACGTCTACATGTTACAAAGAACACCATCACTGGTCTTGTCTTGTAAACACAGTGTCATTTTAACATGATGTTTGGCCCAGGTGGCATTTTATGTGCCATGAGATGTATTACTGATATCTGACATTTCCAGCTCTATTAAACAGAAAATACTCTATGCAAAGTATGCTATATTTGGGTATATACACTTATTTTCATACAGCATTGAATCCCAGTTTTTGGTGTGTCTAGCACTGTTAAAAACAAGAGCTAAAATGTATTAGGCTAAATTTACTAACCTCTGAAGGGTGGATGGTTGAGGTGGCCTTGCGAAGAGGATGAAGTGGTTAAAAAAATGGAAGGTAAGATGGAGGAGGAGAATAATTGCAAACACTCAAGTCTTTAAACTCGAGGGCTTAAAATAACTGGTTACCAACTGCTCATTTTCTGGTGATGCTCTTAAAAAGAAGACGGGCCTCCACGGAAGACCCTATGATACATAATAAAGACCACTTCCATGTACCACAGTTAGGTTTACGGGGGTTTTGGGGGGAGGGTGGGGATTTATAATGGTGTATTCAGGGGAACTATGGAGAAATACTATTGTAAAGCAGTGCTCTTAGATTCTGCAAACTGTCTATTGTATTAGAGGTGTAATCATTAGACAGCCTGCTATATTGTATATGGACTGTTTGAGTACTTACCTGAAAACCAATAAACACAGTTTTAAGGGGGAAAAAGAAGATGGGGTGCATTGTGTGGGCCCGAGAAGTTGTAGATCTGGGTGTGGTATCTCAAACTCATTAAGAGTTGCATGAAATGTTCAATATAGAAGAATGAGAGGTGGCTAGAGAATGAAGCTTTACTATCATCTTATGCATTACCAGTCTGCATTCAAAGTACAGTTTACATGGAGCAGGGAGAGGTCTGGGTGTGTGAGATAAGCTTATCAGTGCCTGATCATTGTCTCTGAAGACATTAAGACATTATGGATCAATAAACCTGTAAAGATATGGAAATCCAGTATCAATCCAGCATTACTGCAAGGACTACATTTTATGGCTCTTTTTTTCAGGGCTCTCTTTACACACAATTTTTGTAGTTTCATGTTTTACTTTTGTGTGTGTGTGTGTGTAAATGCATTCCTAATATTGTTCAGGGGCTTGGGCTCAATTCCGGGACTCAGGCTGGACCTAAACACCTCAAAGCAGCTAATTTAGGAAACGTAACAGACATGCACATTTGATTCAGGTTTGGAAAGTTGTGGCATATCGCCCTCTTCTGTCCTCAGCTGATCTTGGGTTATCACTGATGGCCCCTGCTCATTTAATAACCTGGCATATTGCTTCCATTATGCCGGTGCTGGACGTTGGGCACTACTGACACTTTATTTTGGAGGATTGGGACTTTATTTTACTTCCTACCACTGTGTCTGGTCCTGAAAACAAATCCTGTTGTCTCTCATGACCACCGGCCCTTCAACACTTGGGTGCCTAGGGCAAAGCATTCCTGATAGCATGACCAGGTCATTATGATTGGGAGACGAACAGCTCAGGTGAGCAGAAGAAGAAGTAGCAGTTCACTTGTGTCATTTACCACCAGCTTTGCACTGTGGTGTTGACCTTTTGGTGCGGTGGCAGCACTTCTCTCTGTCTCCAGTGGCCCTCCGCCTCTTCTGCTGGCCACCAGTAAGCCAGCCCCATTACCTTGAGCGGCATTGGAGCAGAAGAGGATACCACATATCAGACAACTCCTCCCCGCAGTAAGCAGAGCTGTAACTTTTTTTTCTTCATTAAACTGTTTATTGGTTTATTCATAGCCATATACATACCATTTGATGACATTAGCAAATCAAGGAAGATATCAGTTTTGGTAAAACATTAATATAAGAGTTACATCACGCATTGTCAATATCATTAGTCCGTCTACACATTTCCATTTCCACCACAGGGGACACACAGATATCTCCACAGTATTTATTCCACATTGACCACTTCCGATCCCACTTTTTCGGGCACCCCCTAGCCATAAAAACTTCGGTTTCTGACACCATGCACCTGTCTAACTCTCTTGCCCATCCAGTGATGAGCTGCAGCTGTAACTTTTTTATAATCTGCTCAGACATTTGTTTCAGAAATTAAGCGCTGCACTCACCCATGTAGTGTCAGTGCAATGTGGTAAAATAAAGAAAAATAACTACTGCCATTTTGCCACGGCCTGGCCTGTGGGATGTGCTAGGCAGTGAGTAGAAAGAAAGGAAGCTACTTTTTTAACATTATGATTTTACTATGTAGATGCCCCCTGGGTCTCTCTTTGTAACTGAGCATGTGAGGGCAGAAAGAAAAGAGAGAACCAGAGAAAGTGTCATAATAGAGAAAGGGCACTACAAATAGTCAAGAGAGGGAGGAGAGATTGAGAGAGCTGCAGGTTATAAAGGGTCTGAATGGAGAGTGAAGGACAGCTGAGAGATGGGGGGTAAAGGCTGTTGTAGCGTGACACGTGCATAACATTTCCTTATTGTATACTTACTCTCCTTACTACTCTAAGCATACTGGGCCCTTTTCAATTAGACAGTCTGAAGCTTTTCCATTACCACAGAGGCAGTGATCCTCTGATGAGTCTTTCTCCTCCGATGGGAGGGGTGGAACTTAGGGTTATCAACTCCACATTAGCTGCGCAATGAGGACTATTAATTGACAGCCAACTCACAGAATTAAATCAGATTTAGAGCTTGTTCTCTCTACAACGCATTCAAAAAGAAGCACAGTTTGAATGGAAGAACTAACAGGAGTCAATAATAGACTCAGACAATAATTTGATTCATTTGGTTATTGTATTAAAGAATCAAAATTCATTAAAATGAGCAATTTCGTAAGGACTTCGGTCAAGAATATCACAACTTGCATTAAAGCACCAAACATTTAGTTATAAAATCCCATTGCAGAGTTACAAAGTCCTACTACCACTAAGGCAGAAGGATGGGTCACATTTCTAACAGCTCAGGTCCTACAGAAAAAAGGGAAAGGTTCAGACTTAAAGTCCATTAGGAGAGAGTCCATGACCTTAAAGCTAAAGATATAAGGGAAAGTTGGAAAAATAAAAATGGTTCGGCAAAGAAGGTCTCAGTCCATTAGCTACCCATTGTAGCATTGGCAAACAGTCCAAAGTAAAAGATCGATCAGCAAAGGTTTCAAGAAGCAAAAATCAATGGCGTTCAATCAAGAATCATGCATCAATAGCATTTGTTGCCCCTCTTTTGGGGTTTCTTCTTTTATAGAGTTTTAGCAATGTTCAGTGGCGTGGCAACACACCAACATCGAAAGACTATCACCTGTCCATGTTCACATCATGTCACTTGAGATGGTTGAAACATCAAGCTGGTTTCCCATGCTAATCATGAGAAAGGAAAGTTAGTGAATCCTCACAAGCCTAAAATTGGTAGAAAAGAAATACAAAGTTGCAATTTATAGCCATAGCTGAATTCTATTCCCACAGGAATATTTTACTGTGAAGGTTGAAAAAACATTTAAGAAGGTCAGGGTGTAGTCATGTACAGGTCAATTGAGCAACATTTCACTTGCAAAGAACGATCCATTGTATTAAATCTAGGGAAAGGTCAGCACTAGAAAAAAGCATTTCAAGAAGGCTTTTAACTTGGTATCACAAGTTTTAAATGGTATGAGCTCTAAATATTACTTCAAATATAATAAAATTAAATCACTTCAAATGAAGAACGCATATATGTATAAAGAACTTTCACAAAATATTATTACATGGAAATGGCTAACGTTAAAATGCCCTACTACCACAAACTTTTACAACATTCATATAAATGCACGCTTTTCAATTGTCATCCTACAAAATTCATTTTTAATATTTCATAAACGATAGTATCTCTAGTATCATTTGGCAAAATATCAAGATTATACTTCATTGTTACACATGTTTGCACTGACTTTTCTAACTGGTGCATTCTTTACAAAGAACCTGAAAAATTCTAAACCACTTCACATAGCATCACAATTTTCATCAATATATGTCAATAAGCAAACTAAGCATTAACATTTCATTATCGGAACTCATTTATAGGTATTAGTTTTGTCTTATCAATGTGTTTACTTTACCTCACATTTTAAAGCACGCTTTTACGGTCCTTCTCCTACACTTGTCTCTGGTTCATATTGTTGTTATCAATTGGTATTATAAACCATGTAATAGAATGTTATAATTGTATAGTCCCTAAGTACTGGAATCTGGTAGGATGTTTTATGATGTAATAAGGAATGTGAAGGCAGAGAAGGGAGAGGACGGCTGAAGTCAGTCTTGCGCTTTGGCTGGGGTCTTAATTCTTCAAATAAACTATATACAATCCTACAACGTGTACAGTCTTCACTACACATGCCACCTTATCTAACTTGTGCAACGTGTACTTTCAACCTTTCATTTCTTCTGTGTATAAACATGTTGTGTATTATGATTTTTAAAATCATGCTGCATCAAGGCCATAAAGATAAAGGTGTCGAAAAAAAGCAAGAGAGAAACGAGCGAGACCAGGTAGAGGAAAGACAAACAAAGAGAGAGACATGCACACTATGAAAAGCCAGCTGAGTAGGAAACACCTGACAAAGTGAGAGAGAAGCAGGAGAAGAAGATAAAAAGCAAGAGAGAGAGATAGTGCAACCAGACAGGTGGGAAAAAGAGCAGAGAGAGAAACCGAAAAGACGACCAGCTGAACTGTGGGTTTATGAGAATGATAGGATACCACAGACCGACCAATGTGTGTGTGGGACAGAGAAAATTAATAAAGAGAAAATGAAGGGCCTGGTTTAGAATTCGGCAGATGGATTACTCCATCACGAACATAATGGATATCCCATCCACTGTATTACTACTGCATTATATCCAATGGCACTTGTAATACACGGGATGGATGGCACTAGTAACACAGGGAATGGAGTATCCGTTACATTTGTGACGGAGCCATCCACCCGCCGAACTCTAAAGCAGACCCTAAGGGGTCCATTAGGATGGCGGACGGACAAAGTCCGTCCGCCATTCTGTCGGGGTCAGGTACCGTCCGCCACAAGGGCGGAGGAACCGTGCCCCCAATTAGGATGCACCCGCCACAGTGGCGGGTGCATCCCGCATTTTTAACATTGCGGCGGACGGTGCTTAAAGCACCGGCCGCCGCAATGTGAAAAATGCATGTGGTGCGTTTCACAGCACACCATAACAGGCACCGCGTGGTGCCTGCCATGTTGTGCTGTGAAACGCAGGTGCACCACCCCTTCACCCTGGGGGCCCACAACGGGCCCCCAAAGCAGGAACTGTATGCCTTTTCATGGCGGCATTGCCGCCACGGAAAGGCATTCCCCTCAGGCCATCCTAATATGGCTGGCGGTGTCTGATAGACACCGCCACCATATCAGGTCTTTTCCGCCATGGTCGCAAGGCGACCGCGGCGGAAAAGCGGAGGACGGTCTTCCCGTCCGCCACGGTCCCCCCCGCCATTGTAATATGGCTGGGAGAAAAAAGGTGGCGGATGGGCAAGGATGGCGGATGGATCGCCACCGCCTGCATGGCGGTGGTGATCCGTCCGCCATCCTACTGGACCCCTAAGTGTGTGAATAAGAGAGGGAGAACAAAAGAGAGAGACACAAAAGAGGCAACAGAGTGACAGTCTTGGAAGGTTAGAATGCTGACTGGCAAAAGATAGTAAGAGGACAATACATAGAGACAGATGATATATATATATACCGAGGGGTAATAGAGAGAGATACCTTGGAGCAGTGTTTAATTTGTAAAATAATAAGTGCCAGAGCCCAAACATTTGCTCACATGGTCGTGGTGCCAAATACTAAGGCTGCATAGTCTTGATTCCCTCCATCCATCTTTATTCTATTGCCGCAGCAGAAGCACTTTTTAAAGAAAATGGTCGTTCAGCACTGGGCTCATTGGAGTACTACATTTTCACAACCATCTTGATATATTTTACTACTGAGGCATTGGTTCTCTGAAGGACCTTTCTTCATCGTAGTAAGAGGTGGAATCTAGGATAACCCACTGCTGGTCTGCCCAATGAGGACCATTAATTGGTAGCCAACTCCCAAGCACAGTTTCAAAGAAAGAACATTAAATCTCAAATAAATGATTTACAACAGCTCTTTGAAATAAATGAATTATTGTATTAGAGATTCAAAATGAATACAATTAACATTTTGAGCAATTCTGTCATGGATACTAATGCATGCAGCAAAAATCTAAACATTTAGTCAATCAATCAAATTAAAGAATGCAAAGGGTGGTTTCCAAGGTAAAGGATGGTGCAATTAGAAATCTCTCAAAGAGACACAGGATTCAAGTTAAAGTCCACTAGGAGAAAGTCCATAAGTATAGGCAAAGTGGAATGGAGCATTTAATCAGTAAGTTCAATTCTCGATTCTCACCAGACCACAGTTCTCAAGAGCATTGCCAAAAACTCCTCAGAAAACCAAAACTGATAATGGAGCGAGAACACGAAGAAGCAGGGAAACCAACCCCTCCTAAATCCAATAGTCTTTACAGTGCATATTTGTCATCATGATGTTATCAGTCCACTGTTGAGTTATCACTCTTCCGTTTAGCAGGTACCAATTGATACTCCAGGATACTTTTCCATAAAAATCATGAGAAGAACATACATTGCATCCTCACAGGTTTGTCAACAAAAAGCTTTAAGATTGTTGCTTGCCCATGGACACTGTCAAAAGGTTAGGTTCTCATGAGTTCCACACACAAGAGAATTAAGAAACACTGTCTGGTTTATCCTTTAAAGAATGTGACATGGTCAGAAAAAATAAGCAACAAATGAAAATGTGTCAAAGTCCATTGCATCAGGCCATGGAAAAGGACACAGCCTAAAGAGAAAGTTCATTCAAACATTGTTTAAACTCATACTTCATTTACTATAAAACTCCTAGTTTATGTTAAAATACATTTTAAAATCACTCAAACATATCAAAAATAAGCATTCTGCAAAGTTTGTCAGTGATTAATATACATAGATACGCAACTGTGATTATGGCCTACTACTGTATTCTCAAAGTAGTAACAAGTAAAATATTTTTTTAAGTCATGAACCAAAATCGTTTTTCTAAATCTAGAATCTATATTGTGAAAAGGTGGGTTGGTATATGCAGTCCACTAATTAAAGTGGGCACCTTGTAGAAGTCCATACGACCCTTGTGATGTATGTGGTCAAAGATAACCTTATTGAAAGCTATCCTCGTGGTAGCTATGGAGAGCAGCCTTCAGGCCTAATCTTGAAGGAATGTAAAGCAGCTTGTTTTACCATCATATTACCTCCCAAATGACTAAATGAAACACGAACCACACAATGCTTATATAAACATATGTATTTATTAATATAACACTCTCTACTAGTCTCTGTACAAAACTAGGGCACTAAGCACACAATACTGGATCAATAGAACATTTGTAAATAGCACAAAACACAGCGGGCACCAGGGGGAGACTTTAACTATATACTAAAAACATGGTATAACAACAAGGACTTGACTAGACACACTGGCTAGCGCATGTAGAATCGCTGGGACCCCAAGGAACTACCCAGAGGAGTGACACAGGGAGCCAGCGGAGGACAGGTGCAGTGAGGAAACAGCGAACGCGTGCTCCGTTTAACTCTATGGGAAAGTCGCGGTTGCAAATTTAAAGTTAAAGGACACTTCTAAGAGGACTTCGAGCAAACCCTTTGGAACATAGGAGGTTCTAATCCAACCCACCAGTCAGTACCGAGGTACCCGTGTGACCTATCCCAAAAGAGTCGGGTGCATAGGTGTTAAGTGGTGTTGGAAACCTTTGTTGTTCTCAATGGAGAGCTGCAAAGAAGTACTGCTGCCAGGAAGGCGAAGAGTGTCCGGTGGAATTCAAGCCTTGATTCAAGGTGAGAGGAACCTGAAAGAAGAAGGGACAGAGTCTTGGTCACTTCAGGTGACCCGGGGTTCGGTAGTCGAATGCCCACTGATGTCGGGTGCTTCAGGTGAGAAGAAGGGTTGCTTGACTCTGCAGCCACGGGGGACCAGGAGATGTCTAGGACAGCCAGAATCCGGACGTGAGCTGTCCCACAAAGGATGTCGAGAGCTGAGGGGTCGATGTCCGGCTGGAGCACCAAAAAGCCTTGGCAATTGCAACCAACGGGGTCAGAGGAAACAGGTTACGGTGTGGGCCAGCAAGGTCCAGGGGACTCTACAAGCAATGGAGAGTCATGGCACGTCTAGAGCAACCAGATAAGCACAAGAATTAACAAGGTGACCCTCACTAGAACCCACCGGTCAACGGACCAGGGATCACGAGGAGACCTCAAGCAAGTCTGCAAGGAACCAGCCCACAGAATACTCGGAGAGTGGAGGCCGGAAATCTTCAGATCAAATACTGCTCATGTCAGGACTACACAGAGTCCAAAGCACAGGCTCAGGAATTGTCACTGAACATATGCAACTGCAAATGTACACAGTGCACAGGGGTTCAGGTTGCACGGTCCCCACAAGGTATACTGGTCTCCGATTTGCTGAGAAGGCACACTGACCTCAGGGACCTTCGGGAACCCACCTCCTGTGTTGCTGAAATCTTCAGAATCCTCAGGAGCTTGTGAGCACCTAACCAGTCATATGCGTTTAGGTGCCTGTGTGTTCAGGGGAGTAACTCCTTTACTCTAAGGGAGATTCTTCAGTCATCCAGCATTGTGCAGGCAGTCAAAGTACTTGGTTCCTTCTTAGCAGAATCTTGTCCAGGTAAAATCTAGAGTTCTGTAGTCAGGAAACCCACTTTATACCCATGGGAAGGGGTTGGAAAGATTCTGTGGACCCTCCTAGGGGAGGGGCAGGACAGAGGGGTGGCTACACCCATGTCCTTTGTCCAGTGCCGCACCAGAGAAGGAGCCAATGGCTCCCAGAACTGATTTGAGCTAGACTATGCACAGGTACACCAAATGTGCCCCCAGTGCAGACTTTCTGCCACTCAGAGAGTGCACCCACCCAGTCCCAATACACTAAATCCTGTCTGAGAGGTGGTTACACCTCCCTGTGACAGGATGCCTATTGTCATGCCTTCCTCTGTGCGAGCATGGCTCAGCATCAGGAGGGCAGACCCGTGTCTGTGGCTGGCAGTATCCATTTTGTGCTTCCCAGGTTTCAGAACTGTTCTTTGATCGTTCTTAGGCATTCTTTTGGAAGTTAGATCATTCAAAGGAGTCACTATGGAACCATAACCTTTGACAAACCTCCTGTAGTACCCAGTGAGGCCCAAGAAAGCTCTGAACTGAGTCTGGGTAGTGGTTGCAACCAAACCCATGATGGTTTGGATTTTGCTCTGCAATGGTTGAACCTGTCCTCCACCTACAAGGTGGCCTAGGTATACAACTTTACTCTGCCCTATCTGGCAATTGGTGGCCTTGATAGTGAGACTTGCCTTCTGCAGGGCCTCAAAAACATTTCTCAGGTGGACCAGGTGATCCTCCCAGGTGGAGTTAAAGACCGCCATATCATCTAGATAAGCTGCACTATAGGCTTCCAGACCTGTGAGAACTTTATTCACCAGCCTTTGAAATGTGGGAAGTGCGTTCTGCAAGCCAAAGGGCATCACCACAAATTGGTAGCGCCCACTAGGGGTCGAAAATGCTGTCTTTGGTTTTGCATCCTCAGCTAATCTGATTTGCCAGTAACTATACGTCAGGTCAAATGTGCTTAAGACTTTGTCTGAGGCCAAAGTATCAATTAGTTCATCTGCCCATGGAATTGGATGAGCATCAGCCCAAGTGACTGCATTGAGTCCCCTGTAGTCAACACAGAACCTCATCTCTCTCAGGTGTGAGGTTTTGGTACTAAGACTACTGGACTAGCCCAAAGGCTATCTGCTGGTTTAATTACTCCCAGTTACTACTTTTTCTGGACTTCGGTAAATCTTATTTTTAACAGGCAGACTGTCCCTTATGTCCTCCTCATGTGTACACCAGGTAGTCTGACTTGGAGTCAGTGAGAACATATGTCTGTCCTGATTGAGGACCTTCCTGCAATCAGTCTGTTGCTGTTCAGTGAGGCTGCCTGCCAAGGCTACTCCATTAACTGAACGATCATCCGGATTCTCTGAGAGGAGATCAGGGAGTGGGACACTCTCTTCCTCCTGGCCCTCATCAGTAGCCATGAGCAAGCCCATGTCTGCCCTGTCCACATCTGACTTGAGCCTGTTCACATGGAGCACCCTGTGGGGGCTTCTGGGAGTACCAAGGTCCACCAAGAAAGTTACCTCTCCCTTTTGGTCAAGTATGGTATGGGGCCCACTCCACATGTCTTGGAGAGCTGCTGGGGCCACAAGCTCCAACACCCATACCTTCTGTCCAGGCTGATGTACAGTCAAAACAGCCATTTGGTCATGCCAGGCCTTTTGCAATTCTTGGCTAGCCTCAAGGTTTTTGGATGCCTTCTTCATGTACTCAGCCATCCGGGAGAGGAGACCAAGTACATAGACCACTATGTCCTGTTTAGGTGATTTGAGAAGTAACTCCTATCCCTTCTTAACCAAACATAAGGGACCCCTAACTGGATGTCCAAACAGAAGTTCAAAAGGGCTGTAACCAACTCCCTTCTGAGGAACCTCTCTGTAGGCAAAGAGAAGGCAGGGCAAAAGGATGTTCCATCTGTCCCTAAGCTTTTTAGGGAGACCTTGTATCATGCCCTTGAGGGTTTTGTTGAATCCATCAGCTAACCCATTGTATTGTGAGTGATAGGCTGTGGTGAATTTGTAATTCACTCCACACTCCTTCCACATAGCAGTCAGATAACCAGACATAAAGTTTGAATCTCTGTCTGATACTATCTCCTCAGGGAAACCCACTCTGGAAAAGATTCCCAGGAGAGCTCTAGTCCTAAGGGGAATTGCTTCTGGATACCAAGTGGCATGGTCCATCACCACTAGTATAAATCTGTGCCCAGATGCAGTTGGAGGATCCATGGGACCAACAATGTCAATCCCAACCCTCTCAAAGGGAATCTCCACCACAGGTGGTGATAGCAGGGTGCCTCTGTAGTACCACCTGCCTTACCACTGACTTGGCAAGTGATACAGGAGTGACAAAACTCCTTTGTGTCTTCTGACATGTGAGGCCAGTGAAAGTGAGGGAGAAACCTGTCCCAGGTCTTGCTTTGGCCTAAGTGTCCTGTTAATGGGATGTCATGTGCCAGTGTTAATAGGAAGCGTCTAAACTTCAAAGGTATAACCAACCTCCTTGTAGCACCAGGCTTGGGGTCTCTACCCTCTGAATACAGAAGTCCATCCTCCCAGTAGATCCTGTGGGATCCACTGGCACTCCCAGCAGCCTCAGCAGCAGCTTGCTGTCTGAGGGGTTCAAGAGAGGGACAGCTCAGCTGCTCCTGGCTCATATCTGCCCTGGAAGGGCCCCCTATCCCCAAGAACTCAACCTGAACAGGTTCAAGTTCCTCTGAGACAGTACCCTCACAGGGACTGAGATCATCTACCTCAAGAGGCTGATCTTTACTCTGAGGCAGGGGGGAAGACACTGCCTTACCCCTTCTGCTCCTTCTCTGGGAAGGCACCTAGTCCATCTTTTCAGGATCCAGGGCCTGTTCAGTGGAAGACATTTTTCTGCGGCAACGCACTTTACCACCCGGTTCCGGCGGCAAGGGGTAGGTCGTCCATTTGAGTAACACGGATTTGAGGGGAATATGGCAGTGACTAAACCACAAGCAGCCTCGGCCCTATCTTCAGCGACGCTGAGGGTGAGTTTGTACTTGACGAGGCTACTGACTGCAGAGGCAGATGCACGCTGCCTCTACGTGGAGTTGGTTACCCGCACGGCCCCACATTGAGCACAGGAACACAGCCTTGTCCTGCCCGCCAGGTATCAGACTTTGAATACCGCTGGGTCGCGATCTGGCGGGCGGTGAGGTTGCTATCATGTTTTCAGCAGCTTGGGCGTGCGTATACCTATGTACTTTGTAATTGGTACCGTTCAATTGAGCAGACACACCGCTTTTCCCTTACTCTCCCCTTGAGCATGCTAATGACTCTGGGGTTATGGGATACTCTGTGAGTATATTTTCCATGCCTAATACTCCTGATTTTCCCTATTGTCATTATGTTTTCTCCGGACACAATAATTGAATGTGTCTCACCCTGCCTGCCCAGGTCGAGAAAGGTGGTACCTGGTAGACCGGGGACCCACAGTAGTGGTTCTAGAAGTTGGAATCATACCTCCCACACCAGTTACTGGGTGGAGGCATGATTCCAAGGTGTTTGACACCAAACACAACATGTTTCTAAGCAGCCGTTTTAAAGTTAGCATTTACAGCAAGGTTATAATGCATTTAAACATATATGTCTGGCTGCATCCCAGACAACCCCGGAGAATGGTCTCCAAAGGCTGCAGAGGGGCTCTGCTCATTCAGGGGCACCCCTGCATGTATAACACAGCACCCTGCCTTCAGGATTGTTAAGGCCTGCCATAGGGGTGACTGATAGGTATTTAAGTGTAGTGATTTAGAGAGAAATAGTGAACCTATATCTCCTAAAGTGGTGCAAGCACCATCTTACACAGTCTGCAGTAGCAGGTCTGTCGTGTCAATTTGAGTGGCCTCTCAGGGGTGGCGTAATACATGCTTCAGCCCATGGGAGGCCTCAGGGGTACCTATGCCCTGGGTACATGGGGTACCATAAACTAGGGACTGATAAGGGTACCCCAGAATCGAATCAGGAGTGTACCTAAAGTACATGCATTGCAATTTAAGGGATAAAGCAGATAGACTGGGGTACTGGATAGTGGGATCCCAGTCAGACTAGGCCAAAACAGTGTGACATCAGCAAAAAGTGCGGGTAACCGTAAGAAGCAGATACTACTTTCCTTCATATATAATATCAGGAATTTATACTAAAGATTTCAAAGCTCTAACATGTAACATAAGAGTTTTACACCAATATATGTTAGCAAGTCACTCTGCAAGAAAGTTTCCATGTTTAATTTTCACAACATCTTTGCTAGAAATATGAGTATTCCATTATAAAATTAATCTAAAAATCACTGTTTATTGACTCTACAATTCTCTAATAAACCAAGCACACTTTTACGGTGCTGGATGGTTCAACTTAAATTATTCTCCTGTATTGTTTTTATACACACATGCAAGGTGCACTTTTAAATTTCGATGTTGTTTTTGGTAGTTTGTCTCTATCAGAAAAATCTGTATTTTCGCTCTAACACTATCATCAGACAATTCCTGACCCTCAAACGCACTCTTGTACATTCTATTTTTTAGCCCATACTTTCTCCCTTTGTCACTGTTTTTCTGTCTTTGTTCTTGGTGTGTCTTTCTTTCTTTTGCTCTCGGTCAAAGTCTGATGACAAAAATAAGTGCTGTGCCCAATAATAAGGGCCGGGGGGCCCCACCTGCAACCACCAGTTGAAATTAAGTATTGCCTTCTAGCTAGAGGAGGATAGGTGTTGAAAGATGAGAAAGAGACAGCACAAATATAAAAGCAAGAGACAAAAGTTAAGTAGAGTTAGGATACAGACAAGGGAGGGGAGAGAAAGTGTCAGGAGACTGGGAGAGATACATGACATTGACTTGAAGGTTCTGTTCTTGCTAGTGGAGATATCAGCATCCACCAGATATTTATGCTTAAACTAGGTGCCTATCAATACAATAAATGGAAGAAAGTCATGCCGGATTAGAAGAGCGACGACAAAAGCAATCCAGGGTGAGTCAGCATCCATTCATGAAGCCTGAATGTGATTTCTGAACCTGTAACATCTGGTTCCACTGAATCATATCCCTGTTATACAATACTCTAAGTCCAAAGTCTGTGGGACTATGTAACAGCTCTGTGTGGTTTGTGCAGGTAGGGAGTGGGGGACAAGATAAGATGGTGTTTGGTGGAGGTCCTTCTCATCATATCCTGCATGGGACCCTCTAAGGCAGTGGTTCCCAAACTTTTTTAACCCGTGGCTCCCTCGACCTAATTGGCAGTTGGCCGTGGCTCTGCACCATTTCTTTTTTTTACCAGTGGGCGGATCGGGGAGATGTAAGCAAGACCTCGGGAATACTTCCTTTTGGCTTCCTTAAATTAATTGTGATGCAATCAAGGTATGAGGGATAAAAAGGATAGCAGCTGCTAGCTAGCTATTCACAAACTACCAGCAGACCATTAGTCATTCTCAGAGGTGTTGTAAGCACATCAAGTAGTAAGCGACGAGCCTCACATTGCAAATTTTGGAACACTGGACAGATGATTTTTCACCTTTTCTTTAAATTAAAGGTGACGAGTAGCATATTGGCAAGACCTGGGGTGCACATCTACAGCACTTTATTCATTTCGAAAGTAAACACAAAAAATATTTTTTTATAGATGCACATTAGGGAGGGCGAGATACAGGATGTACTCAAATATTGTGGTGGTTCCCGTATTTGTTGGGTTGACTTGACATGGTGGCCCACTCTCCCACCTCATGCCATTGGCATTTCACCTTTTATTATGGAGTTTGTGCACTGTCCTTCTGTCTTTCCACCATTTTTTACCCTTTGCGCAATCTCCCCCTTTTACTCTCCTGTGTCCTCTGTGTCATCCTCCACTCTTTCTTGCACTTTTTCTGTTGTTTCCCCCTCATTTCAAGCTCCTGCTTCACTCTCTTTGTGTCTTTCCTCCGTTTTTTACTCTCATCTCAATCTCCCCCTTTCACTCTCCTGTGTCTTCTGTATCATTCCTCCTCTTTTTTGCACTTTTTCTGTCGCTTTCCCCTCATTTCAAGCACCCCCTTCACTCTACTTCTGTCTTTCCTCCTTTTTTTTACCCTCATCTCAATCTCCCCCTTTCACTCTCTTGTGTCCTCTGTATCATTCCTCTTCTCTTTCTTGCACTTTTTCTGTCATTTCCCCCTCATTTCAAGCTCCCCCTTCACTCTTCTTCAGCCGAATAGCAAAGGCTACAGTTGTGACTTGTCGGCTTCGTTAGAAAGCCTAATTTAAATCCATAAACGTACTTCTCAGGCACTGACGGTGTAGCGTAAGGACCGACTGAAAACACCGAGGTACGCTACACCGTCAGTGCCTGAGAAGTAAGTTTATGGATTTAACTTAGGCTTTCTAACGAAGCCGACAAGTCACAACTGTAGCCTTTGCTATTCGGTAAACAAAAGAACAGAATGAACGCCTCTTACGTTTACGGGCGGTTTGTTTACAGGGCAGTGTGCATTTGCTGCAGCTTCGAGTTACCCGGCGTTTCCTGGAAACACACGCCACTTCTGAAAGCGTTCCCGGTGAAGCAATTACAACGCCCACACCGGGTAAGTGGCCTAAGTGATAGGCATTTTAACGTGTAAATTCGTTAGCATGATATAGGTGATTATACCAACCATAGTGTCACTCCTCTTCTTTCACAGACACTCCAAGCGACTTTAAGAGCTTGTGAGGTGAGTGCAAAAGCATTCATTTTGGCCCTTGTTGGGAGTCTTGTTGATTAGAGGAAACAGCATGTCATTTGTCTTTGTTACCCTTTTGTTACAACACCCACACCAGTCCCGAGAGACACCTCACTTAGAAGGTTTAAGGTATGTTGGTTTAAGCCGGCTGGTGGCTGCTCTAGGGAGTTATTAAGCTATTGATAGAAGAGTCAGCCTAACTTAGTTCATGTATTTTTTCTTGTAGAAATCGTATTGATCCTGAGGAGAACCCCGCAATTAGGGAGTTCGAAACGCGTCGATCTTTTTGTGGTCAATTGTCAGAAATATAAATAGATTAGAGAAACTGGATTAAGACTTAATATAATTCCAATTGCTCGAACTGTTCGAACCTTTGAAGATTTGGAATTTATTTAACTTTTCTAACCTTTTGCAATATAAATATTTTGTGTTGACATTGACCTATACCTCAGAGGTATTGTTTTGTTTATGTGTCTGAATGCGAACTGAGTGCTTGTAGTGAGAAAGGTTTGGTATGGTTGTGTTGTTTAGTAATTAACATTTTGCCTTTGATATTGTCCTTGTAAATTTTGTATACATTTGTATATTGTGTATATTTGTATTTGTTAATGCACAGAAATGTCTTTTGAAAAAATGAAAAAGCGTTCTGATTAAAAAAATGACTATAATAAACCAGCAACAAAAGTGAGAATAGACTGCCATGTTTTATTTATAGCAGTCTTTTGTTAAATAAGAAAAAAGTTTTCCAGTATTGGCAGTTGTGTTGATTTTGTAGTTTAAATAGGCTTAGCCTTACTGCTGAGGAGCCAAGACCCTGTTTTGTTCCTACAAAACCAAACTTAGGGCCTGATTCACAAAGGTAAATTTACAGTTTGTGTCAGTTTACTATTTTTGTTGGTATTCACAAATTATGAGTTTAACTTTACTGGGAAACATGTACGTTTACCTTTGTGAATCAGGCCATAAGATGGTATCCTCGGAATCAATGAGAGCAGTGCAAGTGCATCAAACTGAATATGTATGGGCAATGAATTGCCTCAGTTGAATTTAGCAAAGGTCTATACTTCCTTTTTAATGTTTATTTGTGAAATAAACTATTTCATCATTTGTCTATCTGTTTGATGGATGGCTGTTGTCATATTGTTGTGTACTGGTTTGCAATTCAAGTCATCAAAATTGCTTAGCCCGGGGTCCTGATTCCAAAAATGATTCTGTGAGGGGTTCCAGGATTCCTATAATGATTCAGTGGGGTCTCCAAATTCCAGTATAGATTCAATGGGGGTCTTATAATGTTTTAGCAATAACCTGTTGCTTCATTTCTTCCTTGGCTTGTTCAATCTTCTAGGAGCAAGATGCCATCCCAGAAGCTAGTCCTCAACGCCACCTAAACACTAAGGGGCATATTATCAAGAATGTTGTTAAATTTATCGCTGCTTTAGCGGCAGGAAACTGCCGCTAAAGCAGCGATAATGGCCTTGATAATATGCCCTTGAGAATTCCCACAGAAGCCCATGTTCACACCAGAACATGGGCTTCTATGGTAATTCACAAGGGCATATTATCAAGCCCATTATCGCCGCTTTAGCTGCAGTTTACTGCCGCCAAAGCGGCGATAATTTTAACGCTGTTTCTTGTTAATATGCCCCTAACACCGCCTGAATCATGACAAAAGATTCAAAATGTGCCAAGGGGAAGGGGAAGTGGATAAAAGACAAGAATATGTCCTCTGATTAGTCTGGTCATTTTTAGCGTAGCATGGTTCTGTCTCATGTTGCTAAGGAATGTGCCTGTGTGTATCTAACAAACTAAAGAACATGGTATAAATAAAGGGTACTTCTGATACCAAGTCTAAATAAATAACCTCCCCCCCCGCAAACCCAGCTTCCCTAAAATGTCCCTCTTTCTCACTTAAGTCTTAGTTGTTAGGGAAAACAATATATACGGTCCATGACCCCTAGAGAGAAACAAACAACACCATCACATGACGACTCTGGAGAATGTTGTAGCACAAAATGATTAACCTTACTGGAACCGTCCCATTGCTTACTGAACCACATAGAAGAAACCTTATACCATGCAAAGGTTCCTGGGAATTATATCATCATTCCCTAAAGTACTTCCAATTGTAAGCTAATACTGAAAATGAAGCAAAATCAGAGGAATTGCAAACCAAAATCTCCAAAGATCCTAAAAACAGACTTTAAAATGATAGTCTTGCAAAAAGGGTGTTTGTTTAAATCTCATATATTTTCTTTCTATTTTCAGGAACTTCAAAAACCAGAAGTGATGCTCAAGAACAGATATCCATTACAGTAAGTACTTCTCCAAATTACATTTCTACTTTGCACCTTATCAATTTGTAGCAACAGTCCTCTGTTGGTAAGTGCTATATATATCGCTTAGAAGTCCCCCAGCATCCTACAGAGGCCGATGATGCCGGCGAAGTGATGAAGTGATCAACAGGGCTCCATGCGTAGCAGGAAGATGAACAAGGACCAGGACAATAAGCATGCACCAAGGCTCCAAGTCAGGCTGAGCAGTGGAGTGGCGAGCGTTCCAGTCAAGAGTCTGCAAACAGGCATCAGTATGGTAAGTATCTACAGGTAAGCATTCTTCAATAGCAGGCAACTTCTGGGTCTCCAGAAGCAGCATTTATTTTTCCCACCTCCAAACACCTTGTGAAGTATGCCGACTTGTGTTTCAGATCATTTGACCCCCAGATGGTCAAAACTATAAACTCTATCCAGTATGTAACTCAGGCTACACAGTTCTTAGTAGCACCATTCCCATGCACCATGTGGTTGGATGTATTTGCACTATGTTCAAGGGCTCTAAGATTTACAAAACCCCCAGATGGCTATAAATTTAAATCTGAAGCCCCATTGGTGTCTGGAAATGAGGAGCGAATTCTTCACAAAAAGGAGAATAGGAAACTTTTTTTCTTGTTTAAAATGAGTGAATTGTTCCTACAGTCCAAGAGTTCATTTACCACATTGTTCATATACAGAGTAAATAAGGACACACCCCTGATGCACGCCTTGCAAAATGAAGATGCGGTCTGTTAACTCTCTCTTGCTACCCAACCGGGCTTGGGCATAGTTCTTCGTGTGTAACCTTACAATAAATTCAATCAGATTCCTCGGGGCACCCATATTAGACAAAACCCTCCATAGATTGCCACATGGAATAAGATCAAAAGCGTCTCTGAGTTCTACAAAGGCTACATATAGCTTTTGTTTTAACAATATTGCATTTGTCCAGTAGAGAGTAGCAAATCTAATCACTTGGAATAAGATCAAAAGCGGCTCTCAGATCTACAAAGGCTACATATAGCTTTTGTTTTGACAATATTGCATTTGTCCAGTAGAGAGTAGCAAATCTAAAGACCTGATCAGATATGCTGGTCTTCAGACGGAATCCAGCTTGAAGAGGGGTTCAAATATGTTCTTCTTCAACCCAGTTTACTCATTTATTCTCTTATCTTGGGATACTTTTCGCCCAGAATGAGATGTGGTCCAAAGCTGTGTCCGCAAAACAACTTGAGCTGTTACGCTCGACCGCTGCTCTTAAAATCTTTTCAAATAAACTAGGGACCAGACCACCTGTAGAATTAATTAAAATTTATAAAGCTAAGTGTGTGGCTGGCGCTACCTACGGTAGTGGGGTCTGGGGTTTTGCAAACCCCGCACCCATCCAGATGGCTGAGAACTCTTTTTTTAAATATATTTTGGCACTTCCCAAAAGCTCTCCTAACTACAATTGTCACTCGGAACTTGGTCTCTCTTATATATCAGACCTAATTAAACTAGAGCCTGTGCTATTATGGCATAGGCTCTGGACACAAGATGCAACCCAGTTAATTAGAGATGTTCTAACAGACATTTTAAAACTAGAGGGAGCTACAAAAATACCATGGGTGAATTATGTTTATAACTTTTTAAAGGATATTGGGAGAGAAGATTATTTCTTGAACCCTATTTCAGCTATCTCACGGAAAGAGTTGAAGAGGGAGGGTCTAGTTCTTTTGGACTCAAATAGAATTGCAACGGAGATTTTAAAACCTTCTGTCTTGCAGCATCAAATGGTTTTATCAACTTTTAATATTCAGCCCTATTTAATCTATGTATTGAATAAATACGAGCGTTTTTTACTTTCACGCTTTAGATGTGGTATCTTCCACAGACTGGTTAGTTTTCCTATGATTAATAATTGGACGCACGACCTACCTTCTTGCCCCTGTGATCATATTTCACCTCAGAGTACTATCCATGTCCTCCTGTTTTGTAAATTTTACGATGCAACAAGGGAAAATGTTTTACTTCCATTACTAAGAGAATTAGGACACCGACAGTGTCGTTTGGCGATGTTAAATATCCAATGTCTTGATAACCATCTATGTGTAGCAACAATAATACTATATCTAAAAGATGTGATGCGCACCAGGAAAAGCATGGATATTTAATCACACTGTAAAAATAATTTAGGGCCAGATGTAGCTCGCCAATTACCGGTCGGTAACGGCCGATTTTGGCCGTTACCGACCGGTATTTGGGAATTGACATGTAGGGGGCATATTATTTACAGAATCGGTATATTTACCGATTCGGTAAATTTACAGAATCGGTAAAATACCGAATCGGTAAATTTACCGATTCTGTAAATCAATATGTAGGTGGCACTGTAATCAGTGCCACAGGCCCTTACCGAATCGTTATTTACCATGGAATACTATTCCATGGTAAATAACGAATACCAGTGTACATGCACATCTGTGCATGTACACCTGTGCCATGTGGCACACAGACATGCCCTAAGGGCATGTCTGTGTGTCACATGGCACACAAGCCCGAAACAGGGGTGCAACAGGGTGTCAAAGTGACACCCTGTCCCCCTTGTAAAATCGGTAATTTTACCGATTCGGTAATTACCGAATCGGTATTTGCTATTGAATCCTATGGGCTTCAAGGTCCATAGGAATCAATGGAAAATACCGATTTGGTACCGAATCTCACAGATTCGGTATTTTTACCGAATTATTTACCTACATAGCAATTACCGAATTGTAAATACCGAATCGGTAAAATTCGGTATTTACCATTTGGTAAATTGCTATTACCTACATCTGGGCCTTAGACTTTAAATTTCTATTTCTGAGCCTTAATGTATTTGACTGTATGATGCACTTCTGTATCATAACTATGTTTTTAATAATGTAAGCAATGTATTTTAAACTTGTACTTTTATGATTGCTTCTACAATCGAAATATTGAAACTTTTACTTGACTTGAATTCAATCAGATTCCCCGGGGCACCCATATTAGCCAAAACCCTCCATAGATTGCCACATGGAATAAGATCAAAAGCGTCTCTGAGATCTACAAAGGCTACATATAGCTTTTGTTTTGACAATATTGCATTTGTCCAGTAGAGAGTAGCAAATCTAATCACTTGGAATAAGATCAAAAGCGGCTCTGAGATCTACAAAGGCTACATATAGCTTTTGTTTTGACAATATTGCATTTGTCTTCAGACGGAATCCAGCTTGAAGAGGGGTTCAAATATGTTCTTCTTCAACCTAGTTTACTAATTTATCTAGGACTTGCCTTGGAAAAACTTTCTGTAAATCATCTATAAGGCTTATTGGTCTTTAGTTAGATGGAATACAGACAGTGGGGATTATTAATACCCATCTCCATGAATCAGGGATTTCCCCACCAGCTGAGATGGCATCAGAAAGTAGGTTAACATAGCTTGTCCATACTTGGGGCTCAGATTTATACAAGTCCACGGGTATTTTGTTGCACCTAGGAGCTTTAGCTGATTTCAAGATACCAATGGCACTAACGGTGTAATATAATTGGAAAAAAACACAAGACAAATCTAAAGTACAATGTTTTAATTCACACTATACTGGAAACCTGATCACTCGTTATACATTATACATGGTGGGGAGGAAGGGAAGGAGTGGGCAACCTCCTTAGAGATCGAACATGGTATGGGAAGTGTTGTTGTCAAACCATGTAGTTAAACCACTGACCCTGGAGAGATACACGGGCAGGGGACGCGCGGATCAAGTAATTCAAGTGCTGCCATTGACGTCTTTAAACGGCATCCCTGTCCTTGTAAATTAGGAAAGGGAGACAACCGGACCTCGCTCGATCAAGGATTAATGGCGTCTTATTTGTTCAAGGACCTATTAAGAATTGTTCAAGAGGCAAAGGGGTTTAGTCCATAGTTTGTTTGTTATGCGACCAGAACGACTATGGACTAAACCCTTAGGAAAAACTTAGGATTGTCTTCATAACTCATTTGTGATGATATCCTCTGAGAATAAGGGCATCGCCAGTGTATGTTCCTCACAGGGAATGGATCTCCTTGTCCCATAGGGGATTGGGTGAGGAATCGATTATTGTGTTAAGAAAAGGGAGGTCTGTGGCCGGCCTGATAGCATATACGCTTGCCCATAGGCAACGTAGAAGAGTGAAACATCAGGGTTGTCTGCATGCTCAAGGTTTTCATATGGTAGTTTGAACTTCCACTATCCTTCGTGCCCCACAGAGGTAACTGTATTATAGCAGCATAGTCTGGCCCCTGAGTAAGGAGATATGGTCTCATCAAAAAAGACTCCCCTTCACTAGATTTTTTTTCTACTACATAACATTTTCTGCATCTTCGTATTCCCTTTTCTGTCTAAGCATTGACAACAGCATGTGCTACTATGCATAATGTGATGAGTTAGATTTAGTAAACTTTTTTAATTGTCCAGCTTATGGTGAAATGCTAGATAACCATTACCGCTTACAGGCGCTTGAGGAGTGACATTAGAATCATTGTTGGTTTGAAGTACGATTTTGGATTGAAAGGGTTCCGTTATTTCGGGAGGAAGCTGGCTAGTGCCCTCATTAGTAATTAAAGTAGAAAATCTATTAGGACATAGTACGTTCGGAATGATGTTAACTTTGGGAGACAATTGTTGTCGGGTTGAAGCAGTAATCCACTGAGAGAGGTTCCGCAGTTTCAAATTATTCAGATGCACTTCGAGTACCAGTAGCAGTTTTACTCAGATCTTTAGTACTCACAACAACATTAGTAGATAAACTCTTTGTTTTCTTAAACATTTCTGGCACTCTTGTTATTTATCTTTCGCTTAAGGCGCTGTATGTATTCAATAATGTTGCTACCTCTTCAATTAGATTGTCTGTATCATCTAACGTACAGTCACTGCTAGCACCAATGGGGAGCACTGGTCTGCCCCAAGAAGGTTTTCTTAGCTTTCTTAGCTTTTTAAAATGGACTTACAAGTTCCATCCGGTAGTGTCCATTGGGTCGTAGGATAAAGAAAGTGGTCCAGCCCGGTCTCTTCTGGGCGAAAAGGGACGAAGATGGGCCGGTCTTGACCTGGTGCATGCCTGGGCGCAGGCCAGTGCACGTCCCACGCTACAGGATCTTTAATGTGTTTTAAAGCGCTTTTTGAAGCCCATGGCCCCACATTTCTGCTAGGAAGACTGGGGGACATAGTCCCTGATGGGGAAATACTGGCACCCTCCCAGGAGCAAATGAATTAATTTCACCAGACGTAGAATGTTTGCTCAGAAACAGAGCGAAATTTATTTTATTGGTACCAAATGCATGCATCATTGCTAATTAGCAAGGAAGAAGTCAGGTCTCCTGCTTTAGGGGCTTTCAGTCTGCTTCTTCGCACAGTGGTTGGTTTCTGGGTACTATATACGTTTAGTAATGCCATGTCAGCGGAACTAGAATAAGGCACCAAGCTAAATATGGCTAACATGGATGTGCAAGATCTGCAACATGCCAATTATAAACAGCTAGATATGGACAGAACAGAAAGGCTGGCTCAGCACTGTGTAAGCAACTTGCACAACCAGATTAAGAAATATCATGAAGTCAGGACAAGCAAAGTGACCTCTAAGGAGGTACAGAATAGGTGTTGAAGCTTGTCCAGTCAAGGTCAGATAGGAAGCCCTTTGGAGCTCCAGGCCTCATGTTACTGTGATATATCTAAGCATGATATCTTTTGAAGTGCATACACATGAATTTATATGGATAGACATATATATTTTGCAACAATCTCCCTTTTGGATAGACCTATCCGATATTAGTGTAAAACCAGAATATATATATGTATATACAGGGCGTTGCGATTGGTACCACCGCACCGGGTGCTGACTTGGGGTGGGGGCACCATGCTCATCCTCTTAAAAGCACCTGATGCCGCGTACATTGTCCCAGCAATTTCCAGCCTCAATTAAAATGAGAACTCTGTTGACTATGATTCTTCCTGGAGAGAACTGAGCTTTGTCTAGTGAAAGATTTGACTGATCATAGCACAGAGGGTTAATATTCCTGCTGCAAAGAACGTGTCCCATTCACATCATATAGTGCATATAATATAAATAGGTCGATGGGTTACCGCTTTTGTCAGAGATCCTTTTATTATTTGCAGTTTATAAGTAAAATCCTAATAGTGAGTTATTAACTGCCATCAAAGAGCTTGTAGAGGTGAACCTCAGCAAGGCCTACCAGTGCTAGGGGTTCGCCCTTCTCTGCACACAAGTCTTCAAACCAGAAAATAGAAGTTGGCACGGAAACTGAAATAGCAAAGAGATATTTTGTTAAACCTCATGAGGTGGAACTACATGCACACAACACCCTTCGGTAGTGTATGAAGTAGCACAAGGAGTAGAAGAACCATGGGTCTTTTATACCCACACAGGCGCTCAAAAGAAGGCGGTACAAGCACACATAGGAGAGTTACATACATAAATGGTAATACAGAAATGCACAGTCAACAAAGAAGGAGGAGCTAACAGTTGCTGACTTTAGTAGAAACATCCTGACAGTAACAAACCTAAACAGGTGCATGGGCAGCTACAAGCTCTTTTGAGCATGTGCAGTGTAGCAGAGGCTACGTATTGCTAGTTCTTTGAGTAGAGCACAAGGGCAAATGACAGTGAAGAAGGAAAGAGCACATGGCAAGCTCAGGGTTGACAAAATGGCTCCCGGAAACAAGATGGCTTCAGCTAAATGCTAACATCGATCTCTGCCAAATTTCCACAAGCTGCATGCAAACTGCACGGAAAATATTAGAGCTCTATATGTTTTGCCAGCGTTTCATTATGGATAGAAATCAATTGTTATTATTGAAGAAAACTCTTATTAATGGTGTTACATTTTAAATTCAGAATTTGTGCTTTTCCAGTCCAAGGCCTCTTAAACTATACTGCCTACCAGTATGGATGAAATGTGACTCCTACTCCTTGTAGGCCTCTGTCTTATGTAAGATTTTCTATACACTGATTTGCACACCGATGATTGATTGTCTTTGTATAATGCATGTGTGATGTAAAGTTTTCTGACACCTTAAACTGGAATGAGTGACGTTATAAAACTATATGAAACTAAGAGACAGTGGTTATGGAGACTTGAGAGACACTGTCAAATGGTGGTAGAGAGGGAATCAGTGGCGAAGGTGGTCATTGGGGGGGCGCCTACAAACACTGTCGCACAGGGTGCTACTAGTGCTAAAGCCGGCCCAGCGTATATATGAAGGAAATATTAGTTACATATCTTTGGATGGCATTACACAGTGTTTGCATAAAATGCATATATTGTCACATTGATACATCCTGATGAGATCATTATTATATCAGCAGGCTGTTGTGATACCGGCAGCATATTCATAATTAAGTGTCAAACAAATATTGTCTGCTGTATGCAATGCATAAGGCTACATTGTCACTTAGGGCCAGATGTAGGTAATTCCGATTTACCTACTCTTAAATACCGACTCATACCGAATCGGTATTTAAGAGTAGGTAAATTGGAAGGAGGCAGATGTAGGTAATTTTACTATTACAATTACCCATTCTGTAAGAGTCGGTATTTACCGATTCTGTAAATACCGAATCGGTATTTCCCATTGATTCCTACGGGCCTTGAAGCCCATAGGAATCTATGGGAAATACCGATTCGGTATTTACAGAATCGGTAAATACCTAATCCTGCAAGGGTGCAGGGGGTGTCACTTTGACACCCTCTAGCACCCCAAGTACAGGCTTGTGTGACATGTGGCACACATACATGCCCTAAGGGCATGTCTGTGTGTCACATGGCACAGGTGTGCATGCACAGATGTGCATGCACACCTGAATTCAGTATTTTACCACACAATAGGATTGTGTGGTAAAATACCGACTCTTAAGGGCCTGTGGCACTCTTAGGAGTGTCAGCTACATATGGATTTACCGATTCGGTAAATATACCGATTCGGTATTTTACTGAATCGGTATCTTAAAATAACATGCCCCTACATCTGAAAACCCTAATACCGGTCGGAAACGGCCGAAATCAGCCGTTTCCGACTGGTATTAGGGCTCCTACATCTGGCCCCTAGTCACTCAGTTCCCGGGCACTTTCTGCAAGTGTCAGTAATTTAAAGGCATGCAGTGAGTGGTAATCTGCTTCTCCTCCTGGTCCGCAGTCGTCTTGTTCAGGGGAGGTTTCACGGACCTGCCCTGTGTTGTCATCAGTCTATTTTTCTGCAGGTGCAGACCATCACCTTTCTTCGAGACTGCATCGTGTACTTCACTCAACAGCATCAGTTTATGTCACGTCCCTCTGACACTTTATGATGGGCCCTCATGGATTGTAGAACTGGTCTGGTCTTGACTGCTGTGTTGCGCAGGTCCTCTGGTGACAGATGGTCATCAATTTCTAGTACCGTCCTCTCAGGCATTGGGGTGCTGCCCTGCATTTTGTCCCCTCAATCCATTCATGGCATTTGTTCACCGTCTGTAGTCCAGTCCACCTATAACTAAAAGAAATAGTTTTTATTTTTCTCACCATGACCATGTCTCCATAATCGCTTTAAAAGTCTTTGCCACATTGCAGGCAGTACTAAAGTCAGAGCATCGGGCCATTTTAGGCCTGTGCCATCAGTTGCCTTTACTAATAATCATTTTTTATTTTTGAGCTCATTTACTCCTCCTGGCCTCAACGTTGGAGGGTGGTATAGGGTATGCATGTTATACTTTATTCCCGAAAACAACCTCTTTAGCATAAATGTAGTCACTAAGTGATCTCCTTCTATCGCTGTTTATGCGCTTGTGGACCCCTAACCTTGGAGAGCTGGCTTTCCTGAAGCACTGCGCCCCAGTTGCTGCATCATTCTTCCCTGTTGGACACACCTCTATTCATTTTGAAAATGTATCCACCCACACCAGTAAATATTTAAATCCATTCACTGGGAAGCCTCATGCATCTGTGCATTCATCCTCCCTTGTGCAATATCAGATGGTCCCTCCTCTAGTCTTGTAAGGGAAAGGAGCATACTGCGTGGGGGCACAGGCATTTCATCCTGGTAGGCCCATACTCTCTTCATTATTAGGTGCACATCCATCATCAATCCACCCTCTATGTTCATCTGGTGTTGCAGACCATTGTGCTTCCTTTACATTAGCCTGCAACAATTGCCTCTGAATCCCATCTGCACTGGCTGTAACATGCTCTCATTTAATGCTGTGTCAGCGATGACATTACCTTTGGCTTACTTAGAACTGTAAAGCATTATGTGTGTCAGTGTAAATGTTAACAGTTTACCCTTGACTCAAATTCATGCTTTTGTTACAGCATACAGCTCATCTTATTGGGTGCTTATTTATTTGTAAAGTTTTATATAGCGCTAGCTAGACCCGTGGGTATCAGAGCGCTTTACATACACAAAGGAAAAGAAAAAGAAATACAAAACATCGCTGAACATGAGGATGCATAAAGACAAAAGTAAAGACATAGTACTTAAGATGTTTCAAGTGGCAGAGCTGCACTTTCAACTTTGTTGTGTGTTATTGCTATGGCATACCCTACTCTGTAATTAGTGTCTATCAGTCTGCTGAAGAAACCATCAGTGTACCCTCCTATAGTCTGCCTTTTCTAATGGTGTCTAATCTTGGCGTGGTGCCATTTTCTGCAATCTCAACACCAACTTACTTAGGGGTCTCATCTGTCTCTAAGAGAATGGATATCATCCGAATAAGCTATTGCAGGGAAAAATTTGCCAAATTAACAGGTGGGCATCTTATTATGACATTACAATTAGAAGACATGGTGCCAGCAGAAAATGTTGGGTCGATCCAGACAACAACAACCGTACCAAATGCATACGCACCAAATGTGGCACCTAGACAATATAAGTATAGTTCAACACAATGAGAGCTGTCCTCTCCACCATCACAGCTACCGACTCCCAATCACTGCAGAAAGCAAAGTCACATAGTTGTGTCTCACAGGCCTTTTGTTCCAGCTGTGTCAGCACACAATTGGCAACACCACTTCATTTGCAATGTTATTTTGTTCTAAAACAGAGATGGATAGGCAGTTTGTAGTCAGGCAGTCCCCTTGATAGTGCAGTACACAATGTCTCTTTCAATTTCTTGAAACAGTTTGCAAGTTCATTAGTCATAGCAACTGCATTCAGGGACCCATTGGTGGAAGCAGTTCATTATCCCCAGGAAGGACATCATTGCTTTCTTCGTGGGCATGAGCTGAATGCCCTGAAACAATGTTATTCTGTCATTTGGCATATGGCGTGTACCTTGGAATATCACAAAACCCAGGTAAGTCACCTCTTTTTGGCAGCACTGGCATTTTGACAATGAGGCGTGTGTCTTCTCTTCTGGAGGTAGTTCAACAGAGATACAGTGTCTTTTGTCACAGGCTTTCACGGACCTCAAGTGATGGAGATGTTACAAGGAGGTCATCAGCCTACTGCAAGACAATGCTACCACCTTCCAGGCATAGGTGGTCAAGTCTCTCTTTACTGTCTGTGCATTAACATTGGGACTCACAGTGAACGAAGTGTACTGGGTATCCCAGTACGACGGCAGAGAGGCTTTCACCTTGTGAATGGACATTAATGCTAAAAACCACTGAGGAGAGAAAAATACTCTGCCTCTACAGGTATAAATCATAATATAATACTAGTGTCAGGCACAGCAGACTCTTAGGGAACCACTAGTTCATAAGTTTAGTTAATCACCATATGGGGACAGCATGTTTTTACCATCTTATTTTTTTACATTTTGTTTATTTACTTATTTATTTTAAATATCACTTTATGGGGAGGGCATTTTTCCAAATCTCTTGGTTTTTTAGTTCTATAACCTTATTGTTAGTGATCTGTACAGCCATTTCCCTTTCATATTTATGAAACTGCAGTCTAACAGCATCATTCATCATCTCTCAACACATCCATAAATGAGCTACAGGGGTTGCATACAACAGAGAATCCTTACTGAAGCTGCAAGCAGTAATTGCCCTGTTCTAACCTATCCTTAGGTATTTGTGAGTAAATTCCATTTATTCAAAAAAATATACTGCTGCACGATGTGTTTCCAGGGAGGCCATATTAATTTATATTAACATTGTGAAATGTATCCCTTTATCCCCCACCTTAGTGGAAACATCTCCTACCTTAGTGGAAACATGACATTCTCCTTGGGCGTGTCTGATACCTTCATCCTAAAACACTGTGCAACAATAACGATGATGCCCTAATCTTATGTACTCTCTGGTATCTACGCGGTGCCCCTTGATAATGTTATTCAGTAGGATAAACCCCACCCTGCATATCTCCTACAAAGGTATTATTTCTCAAGAAAACAGTGATATCTCCATCTGCTCCTAAAAGAATATGAAATACTTCTTTTAGCTAATGTTACCTAAAACAGATCTGTGGTTTCCAATCTAGTTCCAGGAAGGCTTAATCAAGGCCATAATGTCTTTGAAACATCTATGTAAATTCTTCCATTTCTTAAATGTAGTTAAATTACTAATGACAATATCCTTAATATCATTTACATAAATTTAGCATTAATTTGACCCTAATTTTCCTAGGCATATGATAGCCTCAGATATCATCAGAGCTAAGTTTATTGAGACCAAAATAGAAGCAAAACAGCTGAAAAGGAATATCTTCCCCGTTCAATCAAATACAGCCCTGTTTATTTATATATTTGTATTATTACTACAAAGGCTATAGACTAAATGTTCAACTTGCATTTACACAATTATAAATGTACATGTTTACATCAGGAAATGCTGACGTTATGCTTTCATAGTCTAATGTAGGCCTCTAAAAGTTGAAATCACACACACTTTTTTAAGATACTTTAAACGTTCTGACTTATTCTATTTCTACAAATACTTATTTTAGCTTGCACTAGAGAGTCTGTGCGTGTGCCTCTCTGAAATCATTTAGATAAAATCAGTTTTATCAGTGATCTGCTAACAAAACGTGTTTAAATTAAGGACTGTCACAGTGGCTAACTTCAGATTAAAAAATGTTCAAAACTCCCTGCGTCGGCATTTTCTTGCTGTGATAGTTAGTGCTAAATACAGAACTTGTCCTCTGATCCTTACGCCTGTTGTCCCTTGTCTGAGCAAGGTTACCCCCATGTGGCCATCACAATTCAAACTAACTCTCCAGAAGCAGGACTGAGGGTGCCTCCCTGCTCCGTGCCTGTGTGCTGATATTTTAAAGGTAGGATGTAATTTTTGCTGTTTTATTCTTCATTCTTGTGCACTGTGCTTTCTAGCACCTGAAGAACTGGCTTAAAATGTTAGTTTTCAGAATGCCATAATGCACCCAGAACTATTGGGCATTAAGGCGTGCAATGTAATTCACATGTCTCAAGAAGCTACTCTCTTTGCATAACTTTTTAATAGCCTTCGTATTTGAGACTGCAGCCATTAGGCCATACTAGAAATCATATTTTAAGTTTGTCACTAAGATACAGTAATATTGACATTGTTAGGGAAACTAATATTCACCCTTTTAATTTGGTGCACAACATATTTAACCATTTAGACATTGAAATCTTAATGCACAATTTGCACATGGTGATTTTTTGCATTGCTAAATATTATTGAATTTTCATAGTAGGGTTTTTAGACATTATAAAGATCATAAAAATGCAAAAACGATTTTAGTGCAATGACTTTTAATAATTTTTACATGCAGTCATCGAATAATAATCACTAACCCTTTGGTTGTTTCTACGTATAAAAAACTAGCCTCATTCCTTTCATTTTGTCTTTAAAAGCATTTATTTATAACACTTACAAAACTTCTTTTGAAGCTAAGCACAGAAGCTTTAATGAAACATGGAAAGTTATTTTACCCTTTGAAAATAAGGCATTATTTACCATTAGTACCACAAATGTGCTTCTTAGGAAAGAAAGTCCTGACTTTCATCTTTTTTCTTTTATCCAAAATAATGAAGCTATATTTCTAACTTTCAAGACTAGTTGTCTATAATGTAGGAGCTTTTATGTGCTATTTGATACCAATTTAAAACCTAGTTGCTACAGTCTTTACTTGTAGCTTGTGCCTGGGTCGGCCCTGTCTTATTCATCTAGCTGTGTTTTATGACCGGCAGGTGTCAGCTTCTACACTTTTTCAGGAGAGGAGGCAGCAGCTGGTGCTGGGACTCAGCCCAGTTCATTCTGTTAAAACCCAGGCATTCCAAGCCAGTCAAAATCTATCATTTGCAGTGTGATAAAAGGAAGGACGCTTTTATTTTAGCAGTTCACAGCCGCCACTAATTACTCATATAATGTGAATGCCTTTTAATATTTAATACCATGTATCTAAGGAGAGTCAAAACTATGCCACATCAATGATAAATTCAGCTCAGCTTTCAATTTTTGTAATGAACAACTATGACATATTGAGTTTATTATTTTTAGTATTATATAGCTCTAGCTATAGCTAAAGGTATCAGAGCACTTTATTTGTAGTGAGACATTATTTACAAGAGGTGCATAAAACATGAACAATCCTTAATACATCAATTATGTACAGAAACAAACACAAAATATCTTCTCTGAAACACAGGAAATGTATGCAAAGTCCATTCTCTTTTAATATGGAATGCTAGGCATTTCTGCCTTGAGTTTTAATTCTAATTGTTACCATTCTGGGAATATAATAATTGAATTTTCACGCATCTATACTTTGTTGCAGCTACACTTTCCATAGTAGCTCGCAACTACTTAACGTATTGTATATAATTTATATTCTTACCTTTATTTACAGAGCTATCTGGTGATGATTTGTTTTGAACTTTTCTCTCCTGCCAGTTTTTAAACAACTTTCTAGAGGGCTTACCGTGATTTTCTGCAAGATCCACTCTCATGAAATGTGTTTTTTTTACTCACAATGTGCATTTGCACCCTGAGAGACAAACACAAAATGTCTCCTGCAAAGGAAAAGTTGTTAGGTAGTGGATAGAACGAGTTAAAAAAGAGGAAAATCAACAGTTATGGACCAGCCAGAGACATCACATATAAAACCATTTTGTTTCTCTAATTCTCTATTTTTCATATAATTCAAAGAAAACATTTCAAGGAATCAAGATCTGTAAAAAGGCAGGGACGAATTCGACCAAGAACCCTTCAGTATTTGCCCGGCGTTAGCCGCCTCTCATACCATTCAATATTACCAAACAAAGAGGCAGGCGCTGGAGACTGGAAGGCAGGAAACAGGAGTTTATTCCGACGGAGCAGAACACGTCAAATCAGACAACAGGGTATCTTCTCGAGGTGCTCTAACCGCATCTCTGAGGCCTGGCCTCTTATACACAAGTTTATGGCTTTATTACATTTATGACATCCGTGGTATTGCTTTGAAGTACGAAAAAGGCATCTTTGGAATCCCCGGTTCAGGCCCGTTCTCACACATATCTACAGTAGGGGTCCCCACCCAAATCTCAGCATGATGGCTATCGCGCAGCTGGACATTCCGCTGTGAACAGGAATGCGGGCGATCGGTCGGATCTAGGGGTGTGAAGGCATTGATTAATCTCCGCTCCTTTGATGTGAGGCGAGGTCCTACTGTAGGGGGCAATAAACTGCATCTGTTGGGCTAGGTGATGGCCTGGGATCAGGCCGGACAATCGGGCAGGGAGGAAGAAGTTATCAAAGGGCCTGTTCTATGAATGAGATGAAAGAGTGAGGGGGTTCAGCACGGGATGTGGCTCGGAGACAGGGTCGCACTGGAGGTGCGTTTATGGCCCAAGCAGGAGAGACCGGGGGCTGTCGGGGCGCGGGGGATGCTTGCGAGGCCGGGGAGTGAGGGGGAGAGACGCGCAGGCTATTGGCAGTGGGCAGAGAGGCTATGGCACACAAAATGGCTGCCACTTACGTGCATAAAGGGGCCTAAAAAGGGACAAGATGGCGTGGCCACTGTTTCACGATTTTCACTTTACTTTCAACAGTGGCTGTGGTGAACATAAATGAACGCCGCTTATGTATACCTAATTTAGTCATTTTCCACAGATCAATAATCTATTCATTTCAATTCAAATAATCTTTATTCGGATATAAAATACTCATAAAAGCACCTGTAAAAAAATACCAGCAGCAATACTGATTATTAGTTTAAAAAAAACACAATATAAAAACAATGGACAAAAATGATGGATAAAAAGGGACTTCCAGGTTATGTTAAAGAGCTTCAGTTATATGCATATATTAAAAGGACGCAATGTGCAATACAGTAGTGTCATGAATAACAATGAAACATAAGGAATTTATGGCTCTAGCATGTGACATCGTACAGTCAAATGTTCAGCAAACAAATAGCAGCATATTATTATGATAAAGTGCAATCAGTTGTAAACAATTTTAGCAGCATGATATGGGGTGCAATTAAATATAAGCTTTATGAGCTGATTCCAGTCCAAGAATGGCACTTACTTTTAGTGTTTCAAACCAAAAAATATTCATAAGATCATATGGCAAAATAGTGTTGTGTGCTCAAAGACACTTAGATATGTTACAAAGTGCTTATAGAAGCGCATGAGCGAACTGCCGCTCTCAGAAAGGAACTTACACGAAAAATCAAATCATCCCTCTCAATCTTAAGAATTTCCAAGTAGGCTATTCTGTAGTCAATGTTGGCGATTGCCTTAAAATACGGGATCAGATATTTTTAGCGCATATTTGATAAAAGTTGCAAAAGAATAAAAAGTGTAACATTGTTTGATTGCTACAATTACCACAAGGGCAAGGCATTTGTTTGAGGATGATGTTAAAACCCAAGGGGAAACAAAGTGAGTATTTTAAAGTGCCGGACCTGAGGCGAAAGAGCAAACTTCTCTCCCAACGACCAATGTTCTTCAGAAGATACTTGGATGGCATATAGGATCAGGGCTATTAGCATCCACTAACAACATGTACCTAGCAACTGATGATTTTGAGAGCTCTGTGGCATATCTTGCATTATTATATGATTCATATAGTGCGTCGATCAGGATCTTTTTATTTATTACCTTGTGATCAGTTAGGTTTAGAATAATATGTTCTAGGTTCACGCTGCTTAGACATTTTCTAACGGCGGCAAACCAGGGTATGCTCCCTCCCTTGTCGCATTTAAGACAGTCTGCTATTATATCCCTCGTCAGGGTTGCTACCAGGTTTTGCCAAACTTTTAGCCATAATATTGCGGGACGGAACCTAATATAATCTTCTATGTAATACAAATGTAATTCCTTATGACACACGAAGTTTGGGGAGGAGATTTGGGCCCCTAGAAGATTTCGGCAAAATCTATTTTCCTCTCTCTGAATTCCACTACAATTTGTAAAACCCCAAACTTCTGCGCCATATGTGGCAGTGGGAATACACCGTGTTTTTTAGATTTTGGTTATGGATAATACTACCTCAGCTTGCTTGGGTTGTGGAAGGCTCAAAATCGAGTTGGTAGCTTTTAAGAATTTACTTCTGCTGTGGGCAGCGTGAGCTGCCCAAGAGCCATTGTCAGAAAATACTAACCCCAGGTATGGAAAAGTGCAAGTGCGTGATAAATGATTAGGGTCTGAAGGTATTGAGTTAAAACAATGCTTTTTTGGGCCACAGGTTTTCTTAAAATTGGTACAAAGGTCTAAATCAGCCATAAAAGTTACAAAACGCCTAAATAAGGTGTGTAGTGCGTTCAGGGTGCGGCCCATTAGGACCGCATTGTCCGCATATAATAGGGCGGAGAATACGTTACCATTAATTCTCCGTACATCAGTAGTAAGTTCTGACAGTACATTGTGCAGTTCATTTATATAAAGGATAAATAGGAGGGGGTCCAGTACGCACCGCTGCCTTACCCCTCTACCGATAGTGACAGGTGCCTTCAGGTCCCTATGTAAATATGCTAAAAAAATGAACAAGAGTTTCATCCAACCCATATTTTAAAAGAACCAACCATTTAAATGCAGTCATTCATCCATGACATACTACGCATATTTCAAAATCATTTCCCTGTGTTCAGGTGCAACCCGCAAATCAGCAACTCCACACACTATATTGTGGGAGGGTTTCTTTTTCTGGGTAAAATCATCCCCATCCTAACACAGGTTCTTCTGCAATGGATTTTGTAAGACCCCCTAAGGGTCTAGCCATTTGTCAATATTTTTTGACATAAAGTAACTTAGTTCACTACTTCTTATATGTGAAGGTACACATAAATTATTCTCTAACCCAGGCTCTCCTGTAGTGTATGCCACGTATCAATTAGTGTATTTAGACAGAGAATATTTTTTTTAAAACATTCTCTACAGTCCCCTGTTTAGTTTAAATGCCAGTTAATGCCACTTTTATGAATACTATGTGTTAAATACGCATTTGAAAGACTGAAAGGTCACTTGCAGCAAGGCACGTTGGTTTTTTAGATTACAGTTAACTTATCGACTGGTGACCTCACAGTCCTCCAATGTCCCAATTTTTCTGACACCATTCTGATGGGGAAATACTGGCACCCTTCCAGGAGCAAATGAATGAAACTCACCAGACATAGCAGGTTTGCTCAGAAACAGAGCAACATGTATTTTATTGGTACCAAATGCATGCATCATTGCTAATTAGCAAGGTAGAAGTCAGGTCTCCTGCTTTAGGGGCTCTTAATGCCATGTCAGCTGAACTAGAATAAGGCACCAAGCTAAGTATGGCTAACATGGATGTACAAGATCTGCACCATGCCAATTATAAACAGCTGGATATGGACAGAACAGAAAGGCTGGCTCAACACTGTGTAAGCAACTTGCACAATCAGATTAAGAAATATCATGAAGTCAGGACAAGCAAAGTGACCCCTAAGGAGGTACAGAATAGCTGTTGAAGCTTGTCCCGTCAAGGTCAGATAGGAAGCCCTTTGGAGCTCCAGGCCTTGTTACTGTGATACATCCAAGCATGATATCTTTTGAAGTGCATACACATGAATTTATATGGATATACATATATATTTTGCAACAGTCTCACCCTAGCCTGGGCCACAGTTCATGTGATGGGAGCAAATGCGAAAGCCGCCATGGACAGAAGCAACCGGCGCTGCGGGATCCTTAATGCGCTTTTAAGCGCTTCTTGCCACTCCTGGCTCCGCCTTTTTGCCAGGAAGACTGGGAGATGTAGACACACCACAACCTGGGCCAAAGTTCATGTAATGTGGGCAAATGTGGTAAACACCATGGACAGAAGCAACCTTACCTTTTCTACAATATCTTGAAGTCCTAGGTTGCGTTTGGGTGTTCATGTTCTGACAGACTGTGTTTAAAGCTACATGTAATGCGTAGGGGTTGAAGGCAACTAGGTGTTTTATGTAAGAGCCCTCTTACTTTAGAGCCATCTTGGACACAGGCGAGGAGTAAGCTGCTCTCGGCCCAAGAGCAAGTTGGTAATCTGGTGCAATAGTGTCGGTAGTACAAAAGTTGTTAGAAATCTGCATGTACTAAAGGAGGGTTTAAGCAGGAGAGGACATGTTATAGGAGGCTGTGGTTGACGATTGTGACAAAGTCCTCCTTTTTGCCCTGTTCACCCCCATTTTTTTGACTGATACTTTTTGCAGGGTAACTTAAAAAATTAAGAAAAAGAAAGACTCCTCTTGGTAATGTAAAAACAGCTCTTTACTGTCATTAATGGTACTTCCAAACTCTTCAACTACCTTCTTCTTACATATGAGTGGCCCCTAAGGTCTACCCTAGGTGCACCAAGGGTAGAGTGTTATGTTAAAATAAGCAGGGGTATTATAAAAGATGTTGTATAAGCCCTGGTGGGTGAAAAAAGGCCAATTTTGTGTTTCCCCATTGTAGGGCATTAGTGCCATAGGCTAACATGGGATGGCTTTATTAAACTTTAATAAAGTCTAACTATTGACAAGAGTGAGCTACAATGATACTTCAAAGTGTCTAAATAATAGTTAGAATAAATCCAACACCTTGCCAAAGCCAAACTGCTCTGATGAGGTGTGAAGGGGCCTAAAAGGAAACAAAGAGACATTTGGTGGGAGGAGATCTGCAGTGGCAGAGCAAAGGGCAGGAAGGGGGCTGGGTAGCCAAACTTGTCTTCAAAAAAGAAAATACACTTATGACAGGTCTGAGACCCACCCCTACTTCCTGCACCCCCAGCCAGATGGGAGCCGCTGTAATTGAAGTTGCAGAGGGGCTGAGAGGTGAGTGTTAGAGAAACCTAGCCACACGTGTACGTTGGGTTAGCTACGCCTGAAGCTCCAGGAGAGATTTTCTCCATTTTGGTTTTTAAGGAACAGTGCTTTATGGGACACACATATGCCACACTTTAGGGGAAGTGGTCATTATTGAGGGTGCCACCCTGCACCCCATTGGTCAGGGTTCCCCCTTGCTGGTCAGCCCAGAAGCATAAATAAATATGGGAGAGCTGGCAAGCAACTCAGATCCCTGCCTGGAAGAAACAAGAAGATGGACTGCCCTGCTGAACCACTGGCCTACACCAAGAGGACAGCACCTGCTGAACACTTTGCGCTTCAGCAAAAGAAGGACTTTACCTTACTGCAAAAATTTGATGAGTGGACTCCCTGAAAGCAACAGGATAAAATAGCTCCACCTGCATCATCTCCACCAAGAAGTACTCAGATGGACCGCGTACAGTGGACCTTTATGGATTTGACCATGTGCACTGCTTGCAGGCCCAACTTCCCAAGGAGCAACTCAGAGATTCTGGAATCTTGGATTGGTGTTGTGACCCTTCGAGAGACCAAAAGGACTTTCTGGAAAAAAGATCCAGAAGTCTGGATTCAATGGGAGAATTTTTGTCAAAAAGCTCAAAAAGTTGACCGACCAGTCGTCGAGAGTCAAGCTGCCAACATCATACAGCGACCCAGCCTGAAATTCGGGTCCGCCCGACTAAAAGGTCCAGAGCTCCAAGACCCTCAGGATTTCACTCAGGCCACGCGCTGAAGCAAGCTGCCATCATCGACTTGCAAGATGGCCTGATGAAAAGCCCCGCTCGACGTCAAGATGAAAAGATCCAAAAAAGTGACTAAATCAGAAGGTAAAAACTAGACCGGGCCCTACCACTCACTGTGTCCCGGTAGGCCTGAACCTTTGACTGTGTCTCGATCAAGTGCAACCAGATGTCCCAAGTAGACGCTTTTAGGCATTAGAAAGTTTTTCATCTTTAAACATTTTTATCTCTGGTCCATACATTTAATTTTTGTCGTTTTGGTGTCAATTTAATCATAAAAATAGTTTCTATTTTTATAAACTGGTGTTGGATTTTTATTGTGTGTTGTATCTTGCTTATTTAATGTATTGCTCTTTTTAAATGCTTTACACACCTGTCTCCAAAGTTAAGCCTGTCTGCTCACAGCCAAGCTACCAAGAGTTGAGCAATAATTAATTTATTGAGAAGGTGATTGGACCTTATTTGTGATTGTAGTGTTAATACTAAGTGTAAGTATCTACCTGCACCTACTAATAAACCACCTTCCAAAAACAATGTAGAGAGAATTGGCTGTCCCAAGACAGGCATGGTCATGCCATGAAACTATTTGAAAACCACTGTCTGGTGTCAGAACAATTCCCTATTTTTAACAAAGGCACAGATGTTTTGTGTAGGAGGTGGGATTGTACTAGGGATGTTGAATAGTGTAGAGAGGTAAGATTGGGGACCTTTTCATGGGAGAAATAGGCATGCTTTGGAAGGCCAGTTAAAGCCATTACACTATGTTGGCTTTAACAATACTAGTGAATTTATCAGGAATTTTGTTCTTAAAATTGAAGGTATAATTAAATAATATGGATTTTAAAATGATTCACGTGGTGGCTGAAGTAATAACAGAAGACAGCTGCATTGCCCTGTCAACGTTCATCCCATGTTTTCTGAATGAGAGAGAAAAAAATGGCACATAATCAAAGGTGCAGTGGAGAGTGGCTAGTAGTTTTGAGAGAGTTGCTCCTTTAGAAGTGTAGGCCCACTCATTGGAGAAAAAGCAGTGAGGAAGGCACTCATTTTTGTTAGGAGCTGGGGATGAGTCAAATGATAAAAACAAGGAGAGGAAATGCATCTCATTAGCAAAACAGTGGTAAGAAAGCCTTGATTTTTCATGGGAAGGATAATGACTGTGGTGTTGAAAGATCACTAAGACAGGGAATAAAGTGATCAGAGAGAGTGTATGGCACTTAAGAGAATGCAGCACTATCCTAATAGGACTACTGTGCATCTTCACAGGCAGGCTCTCTAGACATGCATTGTCTTCAAGACCTACTGCATCACTATGGGGAAGTAGCAACCAGCATGCCTTCCTATCTAACAAAACAATTAAGGGTCTGAGGAGGCCAATGCAACAACATGGTTCGGCTGAACCTGAAATCAAGAAGTGCAAAGGAAGAACAGGAGGTAAGTCTTCTCAAGATACGCACCAAGAATCTGCCAAAACTTCTCTCAACTCATTAGCTTTACCTGTTGACTCTTGCATGCGAGAAAGGAGCCCACAGCATACCTCTTCAAGAAGAAATTCATGTGCCACCGACATGGGATGTCCCTGCTCCTGCAGCCTGAGATACTAATAATATAAGACTTTTTGCCACTCACTCTGCTTCCCGCATAGATACAGACCCTTCAATTGATTCCTTACCACAGACATAATTTACACTATTCTCTTTCACCCTAGCTAGGTTTGCATTATACACGTACCAGTGCCGCTGCCAGTGACACCAGGAGACAATGAGCATTTTACTGTATTGATGGTTGTGGAGAGGTCCCAGAGAATGAGCATGGAGGAGAGGTTGCTGAGTTTGGCAGCAATCAGTAAGTTGGAGATGTGTGTGTGGGCTCGTAACGCCGAAAACCACAGAATCCCGACTACAAGGGTAGATGTCATTTTTGGAGAAGCAGAGTGTGAGGCTGTTGATATATGCCCATTGAGGATCTTAGAGCGAAAGGAGTGTGTGGGAGCCAAGGTGGTACTTGAAAGATCGTCAGCATTTTGATGTGCAGGAGCATCAAAGTTGTTTTGTAAGACTGATGGTAAGTGCCAATAAATAGTGAATGACTGAAAAGATGGGGTATGTGGTACCATATTTAAATAGAGAAGTGTATAGAAAATTAGAAACAACGGGTCAGAGGGGTCATAGTTAGGTTTTGCAGATTGGGGTAAAGTAGAGAGCTTATAATGGATGGTGTGTTGGAGAATAGTGATGGTAATGAGAATGATGGCAGTGGGAGGCAGAAAATTGTGCATAGCGGGAGTGAAGCAGGATGGCCCGAGTTGCGTGGTTGTTGGTGATTTTTAAAGAGGCATGAGATATTATTGGCTCTGAGTGTAGATTACTAAATTAGTGCATTCAGAGGTGAGTAGGGAGACTCCAATGCTCTTGATAGTTGCTGGATTAGACTATAAAGAGGAGATGAATACTTGAAATGGGAATTTTCCTAGTCCAGGGAGGAAGAGATGGTAGAAAGGGGAGTCTTGTAGGCAAAAAGATATATGTGAGTTTGGATGTTTTTGCTTTTGCAGAGAAGAGTACATATCATGTTTTTTAAAAGTGCGGAGGGATGGAAGATCCAGTGTTGCACATTGGGTGTTGGAAAATGGAGACGAGCAGGAAGTTTGAGTTGTACATGGTAGAATACAGAACCTCTTTACTATCATCATCAAATACTTTATTCGGCTCAACTGAGCCATAAAAGTCAAAGCCTATAAAAGAAAACCACATACAGTATTAAGCTTCAAAAAATTGAGAGAGACAATTTCTAAACGCACTAAACACAGGTATTGAAAGACATCTGTGCAATGAGAGAATGTATTTATTTTTATTTATTTTGAAAGTTTTATATAGCGCGAACAAGATCTTTGCAGATATCAGAGTGCTTTACAAGGACACGGGGGTGATAGAGTAATACAAAGTAATATTTGAGGTAGTTCGCTACAAGGTGCTTAGTTACATAGGTAGGTCAAAAACATGAGGTAGGTCACAGGTGAGGTAGTACACGGTGCATAGTCAAACAGTTGTGTTGATAATATAAAGTACAAAAATAAGGAGCATATACTTGCTTGAGCGTGTTTAAAATTTTTGGAGATAGCATAAAGGAGGGCATAGTTGAGGTGGGTGAGTGCAGGATGTATAGTCTCACAGGTGCGATAGTAGTAGAAAAGTAGGGATCGTTGAGGTGGTGTGGGTAACGTGTGCAAAGTCAAACAGGTGCGTCAACAATATAACAATATACAAGTCAAACAGGTGCGTCAGCAATATAACAATATACAAAGAGTGAGTGTATACAATCAAGTAAGTTGATAATACAAGTAACACAATAGACCAGGGGGGTCAGGCAGGTCTTGCAGAGAAGATTCATGAGAAATACGGAATAGTAGATCATGTGTATTTAGCCATGAGGATCGCTTTAACTTCTTTCTTAAAAAGTTTGTTGGAGGAGATGAGCCTGGTTTCAGGAGGGAGTGAGTTCCAGATCCTGGGTGCCATTCCTGAAAAGGAGCGTTTATATGTTTTTTCCTTCCGAAATCTTCGGGGCTTCAGCAGAAGATTGTTTGTGCTTCTAGTAGTTCTAGAGCCACCCGAAATTGTCAGCTTTTGAGTGAGGTAGGCGGGTGAGTTCATATGTACAGCCTTGTGTGTCATGCAGGCGATTTTCAGGTGTATTCTGGCTTCAAAAGGTAGCCAGTTCAGGGATTTAAAGTCAGGGGAAATATGCGAGTGTTTTTTTGAGCCAGTGATGAGTCTCGCTGCGGCGTTAAGGGACGCTCTTAGGGGTGCCATTGTAGTTAGGGGGAGCCCGCAGAGGGCGGTGCTACCGTATTCTATGTGCGGGATGACTATAGATTGTACAGCAGTTTGGAAGTCTTTGGCAGGAAGGAAGGGTTTAAGCTTTCTCAAGGTATTGATTTGGAAGTTCGCTCCTTTGGTTGCCTTGCTGATGTGCTGTTGCATGTTGAGATTGGCGTCAAGTGTTATGCCTAAAGATTTTGCTGAGTCTACGACGATGGGTTGTACATTTAGAGCCGTTAAGTGCTTAAGCCATGTTTGAGCCGTGGAGATTTTGGCGGGAGGTGAGATTAGGAGGAACTCAGTCTTCAGCGCATTGAGTTTGAGGTGATTCTCAGCAAGCCAGGATTGGGTGTTTCTGATCGTGGTGTTCAGAAGCATGATGTCCTTGGGAGATTGTATTTTGAGATAAAGTTGGGTGTCGTCGGCATACATGTGAAAGTGAACATTAGATGTCTGTAGCAAAGTAGTGAGAGGTTCCATAACTAGGTTGAACAGTGTTGGGGAAAGGGAGGATCCTTGAGGGACGCCTAGCGATACAGGTACCGGAGAGGACAACAGGTTGTTACTTTTGAATCTTTGTGACCGGTTGTGTAGAAAGGAGGTGAACCACTTGAGAACAGTCCCAGATATGCCCATTCTTGTGTTTAAGAGTTCGAGTAAGTTCTCATGTTTAACTGTATCGAATGCTGAAGAGAGATCCAGAAGGATGAGGAGGCAGGTATCGTTTTGGTCTAGGATTTGGAGGGCGTCGTCCACTATGTGAGTCATGGCAGTTTCGGTACTGTGCCCTGCTCGGAAGCCTGACTGATGGGCGTTGAGGAGATCAAACTTATCTATGTGTTTAGTCAATTGTAGCTGTACGCATTTTTCCAACAGCTTAGCGAGCGTGGGAATATTTGTAATAGGGCGGTAATTGTTTAGATCAGTGGGGTCTGCTGTTGGTTTCTTTAGTAGCGGTGTGACTTGCCCGACTTTGAGGGCGTTGGGGATGGATCCTTGTTGAAGAGAGCTATTGATAATCTTAGTCCAGAGTGGGAGAAGCCAAGGGGAAAAGTCTTTTACAGCGTTAGCAGGAAGGGGGTCAGAGAGGTGATTGGATGGTTTCAAGGTGCTGAGCAATCTGCCAATTTCTTCTTCGGAGTAGGTGCCAAAGGATGACCAGGTAGCATTGTTCTTTGGTTCAGGCACTGCTGTGTGTCGGGTGTTGGGGTACAGGATAGCGTCATTGAGGAGATCGCTTCTTATTTTCTCAGTTTTTTGGATAAAGAAGGCAGAGAAGTCTTCGCAGGAAGGTGTAACGCCCATGGTGCTGAGTGTCTGGGGTTGCTCTTTGGATTGTGTTCTGATTAACTCAAACAATTTTCTTGGGCGGTTTTTTGCTTGGGCGAGCTGGAGGCTGAAGAAATCTCTTTTTGAGCGTTTTATTTTCCTGAAGTAGGCGTTTCTCTGTTTCTTTAGACTTTTTAGGTGCACTGCAGAGGGGGCTGACCTCCAAGTGCGCTCTGCCATTCGCATGGCCCGTCTATCCTCATTGAGGCTCCTGTCATACCATGGGTTGGAAATCTTCTTGGACGAAACTCTTTTCAGTTGCATGGGCGCCGCCTCATTGATTATTGTGGTCATAGTATTGAGATAGTGGTCAGTCAGAAGTTGAACGTCCGTAGCGCCGGCAGGGGGAAGTAGGAGATTGCAGCTGTTAGGCGGTAAGGAGTTTGGGCTGAGTTTCTTCAAATCTCTTTTCCACGCTTTGTGCTTAGAGGGTTGAACTGGGTTAAATTTAATTTTTTCATTGATGAGGGAGGAGACAATATGATGATCTGACCAGTCACAAGGTTGGATTGACTCAAGTTGAATAGCGCCCTCTTTGGAGATGATAAGGTCAAGGATAGAGCCTCTCTCATGGGTCGGGCTATTGCATATTTGGTTGAGATCAAGTGCGTTGAGAAAGCTTTTGAGGCTGTTTACCACTGTGTCACTGCTGTCATTCCAGTGGAGATTGTAGTCGCCAAGGAAAATTTGGGTGTGCTGCCGTCCTGTGTTGGCTGATATTGTATCCATGAGTTGTTGGACGAAGGAGAGCTTGTCCCCAGGTGGGTGGTATATAATGTGTAGTGAGCATACCGGTTTGTTTTCGCTGATGACATCAAGGCAGAGGTATTCACAGGAAGTAAGAGAGGGGGCGGACACTTTAGAGACTGAGAGGTTGCTTCTGTAGATACAGGCAATTCCACCGCCTGTCTTTTTGGCCCTGTCAAGTCTAATGATACAGTAGTTGGGGGGGACTAGGATATCCAGGATAGGTGTAGAGGAGTCAGACAGCCATGTTTCAGTCAGAATGGCTAGATCCGGTTCCAGGGACATGATGAGGTCGGCGACCTCCGTGGAATGTCTTTGGGCCGATCTGCAGTTGAGAAGTATGCATTTAAGGCTAGGGGTGCAAAGGGTGGAGGACGATTCTATAGTGAGGGGAACATTAGTGAGGTTGTTGGTGACGGCGCCTCTGTTGTTATCCTTTTGGTGCCTGGGGGGGTTAGAGATAATCGTTGGGATGGACATGTGGTTGGTGGCTAGTGGATTTTGGGGGGCCGGGACGTAAGAGTGGAGAAGGGTGTGATTGTCATGGTCTGAGATCGTGTTGGTAGTGCGTCTGGGGCGATTGGTGGTATTGCAAGAGGGGGTAGAGGTCCAGTGTTGGGAGAGATGTGTGATGAGGCGAGTAGGAGGTGAGGAGGAAGTGTTGTTAGGTGTAGAGGGAGTATTACGCTTGGTGGTAATGTGATTGCAATTGTTATTGCGATTGTTGGTATTGCGAGGGGGGATAGAGGTCCGGTGTGTGGAGTGTTGTGTGGTAGGGCGAGTAGGAGGTGTGGGGGAAGTGTTATTAGGTGTAAGGGTGGTGGTCGGAGGGGGGTGTCTGGGGTGTGTGATGAGCAGCTCTTTGATGGAGTGTAGTTCTTCTTTCAATTGGAGGAGGGTGGACATAATAATGTCCAAGGTGATGATGGGCGCGGTGTTGGGGGGGGTACTGGCGGTGAACAGGCGAATAGGTTGCTGGAGACGGGGGGGAGTACTGGTGGCGTGGTGGAGCTGGTGAAGGGATTGGGAGTGTTAGCGAGAGGATAGGTGTTATTGGGAAGGGCATCAGTGCTAGGGGGGGAAGGGTACATGGGGGCGATGTGGAGGCTGGCTGTTGTGGGGGAGGAGGTGAGGTAGTGAGGAGTGAGCGAGGGGGGTGGGAGGTTGAAGGAGGGATGCAGGCTAGGCGTGACGGGAGTGCTAAGTGTGGGGGGGGATAGTCGGAGAGAGAGTCATGTTGTGTGGGGTGCCGTTGGGGGAGGAGGGGTGTTCTGAGAAAATTGGTGCGGGGGACGGGGCGGGAGTACAAAGTGTGGTGGGGGATATGGGAAGAAGAGCGGAGGTACGACGGCTAGGCGTGACGGGAGTGCTAAGTGTGGGGGGGGATAGTCGGAGAGAGAGTCATGTTGTGTGGGTTGCCGTTGGGGGAGGGTGGGTGTTCTGAGAAAATTGGTTCGGGGGACGGGGCGGGAGTGCAAAGTGTGGTGGGGGATATGGGAAGATGAGCGGAGGTGAGGTGCCGGGTTTTTAAGAACCCGGTGGTGCCAGGGGATAACACCCGAAGACCTCTGAGTTCCCCCTTGTTCCGGACCACAGAAACACTGAGTCTTCTAGTCGCAGTCAGAGATCAAGTTTATTGGCAGCTACCAAGTAACAGGTGTCCTAGAAGCACGACAAACACGGGTCATGTGTTCTCAGGAGACTGTTCGTTTTTACAGAACCAGCCTTCTCCTTATATACAAAAATAATAGCTGCAAGCAAGAATTCTTGAGTTTATGATATGGCTATACACATATTTCTACAATAATACAAAAGAGCGAAGTCATGTAGGCAAGCCCGTATTTTAGACGTCCAATTCGTGATAGATTACCCAGCCAAGCCCGGAACTCCCATCAGATATCGATGAAACCCCAATAAAGGAAGGCACCTCCTAGTCATAAAACTGGCCATAAACAGGGAACAGGACAGGTGTGTGTGTGTGTAGAAAACATGATCTGTACGCGGTGAATGGTTTGTGGTATGTTGTGCATTGATGCTATCGTATTTGGCCACTGGGCGAGGAGCTGCCCAAACAGGTTTGGCTGGAGGCAAGGGAGTCAGTTGGGACAGGTCAGGGGGGAGTCAGGGAAGGTGGACGTGTCCTTTTAGATCAAGCTCGACCTTTAATTAACTTATCATGAGGGCAAGACACAAGATGGATACCGTTTACAAAATGGAGTCTGAGGGGTCGGGACGGAAACTACGATTCAGGGGTGTTAGCATACCTCGATCAGGACGCAAATGCATAGGAATGATGTCCCAATCATTATCGGTTCGTCGACACCAAATTCGTCATGGTACGTTGATGTTTCGGGACACGGGTATTGGACCTCGATACCGGGACAACAGTAGGGTCCAGAATTTCAGAACCACAGACCCTCCTTTTGCCCTCATATAAGGCAATAATTCATGTTAATCCGAGTCTAAATCTGTATGAAGGAATTCGTGGAGATGCTGCTGTAGCATCATTCTGTTGCTCAGTTCGTCCCTTGACACAGGCTTCCGTACACATGAGGTAGCACAGAGGCCACATAGTGCAGGAGCGCACTGTACACACTGTAGTGTAGTTCCTATTATCCCAATAGGCTCTGCGCATTGGAATAATACCTCCAATAGTATAGACCTAGACCAGACGTTAACTAGGTCTTCTACTGTCGATATTAGACTTAAAGTTTTGGGTTTGCCAGCTAGCTCAGAGTTCACTAGAAACTTTCTCGAATAGGCAAGGAGGAGTTGAACCTCCCTGGATAGACAAGAAGGGATTTAGTTTCTGACAACCATAGAACATGACAACTTTGCTCTCCCCTAATCAAGAGTGTATCTCTAGAGTCGTGTGAAAACAAAAGACAACTTATTTTACTCAGTCAGTACGTGCATTCTTAGTTTCACCAGATTGTAGAGAAAAGGAAGAGACGGGCGTGTTCAATAAAAGATGTTATTTATTGATCAGTCTCTTTTCTCGTACAAGAGAAATGGATCGATATTATCGCAATACTTATGGTTAAGTAAAGTGCATACAATAAAAGCAGAATTATAAAATAATACTGTAAAAACATTGATATGGTTTCTAAGCCATATGTTATTTAAAATGGACAGAATATATACATACACATATAAACATTTGACTAATCGTACTCAACTGGTGCTTCTAACTACGCCTACCCCAGTGTACCTGACCTAAGCCTAATACGTGGGCGGGGATAGAAAGTAGCAGTTTAAGTTAAGTTTGTTTTGCCAAGTGACTGATTCAAGAATTCTCTGTTAGGGGTTATTCAGCTCTGTACCTGAGATCTAGGATGGTTGAGGGATAGTATCTCTCGTCTGAGGTCTCGATATTCCAAGCTGCCTGCGAGGGCTGCTCGGAAGCGCCGGAGCTGGATTTCTCGGCAGGAGAAAGCAGCATCTCGTTCTCAGCGCGTCAGGAAGGCGGGGCAGCGCCGGGGGCTTCGCTCTCTGCTGGGCTTCGGCAAGTCTCGCTGCTCCGATCTCGTCACCACCGCGTGTGTTTGCTTAAGGCAATATCGGTAATATTTATACCTGTAAGGTGCCGAGATTGACGTAAGGATGGACATAGATACGTCAATAAGGATGTCATACGAGCTGGTCGTTAGCACATTCTTTTACTGAAGTTCTTTGAGAAATCAAAACAATGGCCGCAGGGATTTTCCCAGGTTGTCATAGGTTTGATTTGTTTTGAGAACTCCGTATGCCTTATCAGGGTCTGGAGGAATATTGCTTGCCTAATTAGATGGCAAGCGTTATGACCTAATCAGATAACGCGCTCCTGTGCCGTGGTCTGGCGTAATCAGATAACGGTTTCTGCATCATGGGATGGCTGCTAGTTAATTTGTTAACCAGAATAGGGTCAGGAATAGGGGGATCGATACAGAACCTATAGGAATACATCACACCCACTCCACGCTAACTATGGCCATATTTACGAATCTAGGCATAGTAAAACATACTGTAGAGTATCGTGTATACCTTACCACCCCAAAATACACATAATGCATTTTGAAATTATGTAACATACGGGAAAAAAATAGTCATATGTACTATATGCACTCAAGCAGTAGAATAATGCTAAAATAATCACGCATATGTATACATTATTAGTAATTGAATATTAGAATTACACATGAAATGGCTCTTAATACAGAAGAAAAGTTCGAGACCACTTCATCACAGTTCAAAAATATTTATGAACATACCAGCGGGCAGCTAATGTCTATGAAGTTTCTAAAAATAGAAATTAGTTCTCTAAGAATAGTTCTTACTTTAAGCAGAAGAAAAAGTGTCCCGTAAAATTTAAAAAAATATTTTGGGGCTGCTAAAAAGTTGCTGTCCGTGGACTGGAGGAAAAGTTGATCTTGCTACTTTATTATTAAAGTTGAAGGCCAAATTCAAGGTGTCGGGAACGCCGTGTGCTAGCTTGTTCAAGAGTCATTATTTCTGCTCTGGTGAGAACATCATATCATTGAGACTGCTGAAAAAGCTGTCAACAGCTTCCTGTGAGAGTTCCACTAACTCGGAAAAGGATGTAACCATGCATTCATGTGCATGATTGTCTCCATTGACGTTTTGAGTAGTATTGCTGACAGAAGGTTGTACCTGATCGATGCTGCTTTCATCTTGATCTTCACTACCCCTTAATCGTAGTGGTGAAGTTTCCACGAATGCCGTCATCAGGATTGGCAGCCGTTGAGGGCAGCACAATGCATGAGCCTTTACCGGACCCAACAATGTTTCTGCATCCATTGGCGCATCCGATTGTAGCGTCAGACAGGTGTCCAACACGCATTCTTCTCCGCACAGCATGCACCTTAATACAGGTAAAACACATCTTTGCCATATCGGCCGAAATGAAAGAAACCAAGTCATGTTCAGGTCTCTAAGCCGGGTTAGTCCCAGGATTTTTGATATCCGGTCCCGGTATCCAATGGCTCGGATTGTTTCTTCCCTTGTCGCGGGTGTTTTGTCTGTGACATGGTTTGCTATAACGAAATATAAGGACTAAGAATAGGATTCCTGAAGCTCGCGTCCGCGATGGCCGCGTTTTAGCTCGGCTCCGTTCGCTTTCCTGCCTGGAACGCCTATCCTGTGTCTTATCCTGCCCCGGGAAGTATTCTTTGGTAGACTATGGAACTACGACATTTCGCTGGCACTTACCGTCTGATCCGCCTGTTCCTAGGTGCCGCGGATCCTGAGCTGCGCCCTTGTTCGCTTTGGGGCCTCCGGAGCGGGCGGGCCTGAAACTCCTCGGCGGCGCCCGGGCGGGGCGGAGCGCTGTAGCCGACCCTTGGTGGTGGTGTGGGCTTGGTCAGAGAGGCCGATGTGCAATTAGACCGGTGACGGCTCTCCGGGCCTGACCGGCGATCCTGCGGCCTGGTGTTGAGGCGCTGCCTTCCATGGACGGGGGTTGACCGTGTATGTGGCTCGTCTCCCCTTTGTTCTCCTGTCCGGCCATCTTGAGTCCCTCTGCCCGGACTCGGAGAACGGAGCCGGTGGCGTGGGGGAGCCGGCGACCCTCCTTATCCTGGGGGCCCGTCTTCCTGCCCTGGGGGTGCCTCTGCTGGTGGTCGGCTGTATCCTGTGTGACCCCGCTTGTGGCCGTACGGGGGTTGGAGATTGCCGCGGCCCCGCCGGGCTTCCAAGATGGCGGCCGGCTCCCTGTCTCTCAGCCTGGCCGGGACTGGCGACGCTGGTCCGCCGCATGGCACGTTTGCTGAATACCGTAAAGGTGAGCCTACACTTGGCGACATTCTCGCCGCCTTGCGCTCCTGGAGTCCTTCTATGACCGCACCTATTGTTGGACTGGATGAGGATCATTTTGCTGGGCCTGCTGGGCCCCCCTTGGTGTGTGCGGCTTCATCGCTGCTGTGTGCTGCTGGGACTTTCCTGGAGGTCGTGGACCCGGCGGCTGCCGCTTGTTTGGGTGTACGGATACCCGCTGCTCTCAATCATCCTGTGATTTCCCCTATGCTGGGGGTCCGCTCGGACCGGTCTCGTTGGATCTCCCATTCCTTTTTTGCCTCGAATGGCCGAACGAAGCTCCTGTGGTTGCTCCGCAAAGACGGCTTTCCTCCTATTGTCGGCGGAACTGTGCCTGCAATACTTGCGGTGGTGGCCGTCTCTTCCTGTTCATCTGGGTCGAAATCGATATGACTTGTCTGGATCGACGATTGGACTCCCTGCTATTCGCCTCTGGTTCCTCATGATCTGGTTCCTGGTGCGTTGTATGCCTACGGCTTTGGATAGACGAGGACAGGGTTGAGATGAACTTGCCTCGGTGGACTATTATTTTGCGGTATGGTCGGATGATCCGTTTGTGACTGTATGACTATGTTCGATTCTCCTTCATGTTCCTGGACTTATCCTTGTAATTATTATCTTCCCGTGGGCACTGAGTATGTTCGGACGGGGGGGTGGGAGCTGATGGTTTTGATTATGTGGCTCCTCTCCCGTCGTTGTTTCCCTATTTCCCCTTCTTCTTTTTGTCTTTGTTGTTCTTTCTTTACTTTTAACTCTTCTATATTTCGGGTTTCTGGTTAGGGCGACAGGCACGCTGCTGAGGGGGTAGGCCATAGCCTTCTGCAGGGGTGCAGGGTGGGGTGTGCGGGGTGGGGGGGGGTCTGTCATTTTGTTTTTCCCCCCTTCTTTTTTTCCTTTTTTGGTTCTATGGCTCTTATGTATCCACTTTTTTCGGGACGCGGTGTCTGCATGTGGGCCCCCTGGGGTGTTTTTGCTAGCATGGGCCTTCTGGTCTCCCCGCCGTCATGGTTTACTATGCATCTATTACTCCTGTTACCATGGGTTCCCTGTGCCGGTCTATTTTTGAGTGCTTTGTTAGCCATGGGGCGCATGCTGTGATGCCGCGTTCTTTCTTCCCCCCCTTTTTTTCCCGATGTCCTTCCCTTTTTCCCCCCTCCCCTTTTTCTCTTCTTCTCTCCCCTGGGTTGTTGTAGCGGAGGGCTCTTGTTTTGCAAGCCTATTTTCCGTTCTGTGTATCATTGTGTGTTCTCGTAGTGGTGGGTGGGCGCTGGGCAGCGGTTGCAATTGCTTATTAATGTGGGACTCACGTTCTGCCTTTGCTAAAATGTAACTGTTCTTTTTGAATTTTCTTGTGTTCTGTATTACTGCTTGCTCGGGGCCCGCCACGGCCCTCTGGACCTTAATGATTGCCATTATTCTGCTATACCCCTTCTTCTATTATAAAATCAACCTTCTTTCATCCTGCTCGTGGTGGTTGCTCTGTGGCTTTTCGCCTTTGATTCCCGTTTGGATTACTGTGGTACCCTGCTGGAGCTTCTGTCCTGACCAATGTGCTTCTATAATTGTGGTGGCCGGCCCGATGGGTTGTAGGCCCGTATTTGTGAGCAATTTCTGCACAATAAAGGTTTTCAAAAAAAAAAAAAAAAAAGAATAGGATTCCTGCAATTAGTCCCAAAATGAGGGGAACTCCTCCAAAAATCGAATGGACGAAGTCTGGAAAAATACCCAGTATGGCTTTGAATGGTGTTAATGCCATCGAAAATACTGCCTTAAATACATTTGAGACTCCACTGGTATCAGAAATATTTAAGATTTCATTCAGGATTTCTGCGAAATGTATGGGGGAATTAGTTGATAATAATGAGTGAATCTCTGCAGTCGTCCTTGCGACTAGGAGATCATACGTTTCTTTTGATGACGTGAGCCTGGTCGGCGTCTGAAGAAGCACTGTTTTCATTCTGCTTAAAGTATCAACTCGATTAGAAGTAATTTTCAAGTTAGGCCATGCCCTTGCCTCCCTGTCTGGAAAGGAGCTGGGGAACAATAAGCGTCCACAGCACATGACCTTCGCAGTCGTACTAACGAGATAAGGAACCCCGGGCAGTAGACTACAACATCTGCGATCCACAATTAGAATGTAACTCCCGTTATAGAGTCTTTTAAAGAATGGTTCTATCTCTGTTGCAGGTGCGCCTAGCTGGTGACATGAAAGGTTATTTGAGTTCCCTTCACAGGCTCCATGCAAACTAATTCCATTACACAGAAGTGTACCGCTTAGTGACATTGCACAATTATTGCCACTAAGAAACACTTTCTGTCCTTTATTACTGACACATGCATGTGAATAGGGCAAGTTCCATGTTGTCTTAATGTACCCTTTTCCCAATTTTTCGTACATGCCAGCCTATATATATTTTTGGCAGTATTGAAACCTGAAGGTAGATATCGGAATATTAATTATCCCATGTATTATCCATTCAATGACAGGTCGTTCTGACATTGTCAATGGTAATCTCTCGAGTTTCTCAATGCTCAGGATTGTATAATCAGCACCCTTCTGTGCCATACTGATCTGTTTATCAGTAAGGTTAAAGATATTGAATAGTGACGTTGTGTTGATTAAACGCCAAGGCACATAGCCTGAACGCAGATTTTGTAACGTCCAGCCAAGCTGTACAATAGAACGCAATTGAGACTGACCGTGTTGTAACAACAGTAAGTCTTGCGATATTATGTCGATTGCTGATGACACAATGCTGTCCAATGAAAAGATTCTGGAGGACAGAGTCATTAACCCATTGTCCACTACAGAAAGCGATTTTTCCAAATTAATACGGTCAATTTCCCGTATACTTTCTGCTGTCTCAATTTGAGTTATCTTCCAGGCCTCGTTGTAAGCTGCATATATAGAGGCTGCTATGAAGCGTTTTTGACGCTGTTTGCGCGGTCCCATAATGAAATCACGCAAGTCAGCACCATCAGTAAGTAAAGTTAGGTGTTGCTTAATCTCTGTCAGTGTGGAAGTTTGTAGCCATTGAAGGCAGAGTTTGCCCACACTGTAGGTGGTGATTATCCCTGGGTGTTGTCTTTGGGAATATCTAGGGTCTGGCCTGGTCAATGTGAACCCCTGTGTTTTGTTCAGGAATCTGTCTTGACAGTTATTAGTATCTGTGGGCCAGATCAACCATTGTTTCCAATCAGGATTTGTTCTGTTTTGGTTTAATACAAAGTTTACGTCTATCTCTTCATCTGCAGAGTTATTGCTGTTCATTGTTGGTTTTGGAATAGACGGTTTATTTAAGTCTTTGATTTTGGCTAATCCAAGACAGGTAGTTTGTTGAATAGTTTCATTCAAGAATATAATTTGTTCTGGGATCATGCAGGCTCTAAACAATGATTCTATACCTTGTACTTGCCATTCTTTTGTACCCCAAACACTTTTTACTTCAACATTTTTTTCCCAATAATCAAAACCAAATGTATTCATTTGTTCAAAAAATGAGTCCGAATATATCAATTTCGTGTTTGTAAGCATGGTTTTTGTTCCTGTCCTATTTGACAATTTGAAATAAAATGTTTCAGCATTACTTGTGTTGAACCCTGAAAAATATGAATATTTGTCATAAACGGTTCTTGAGCTTCCTTTTGGAGGGGTTGCACAATGTTCCCATTGATTATAATTTAAAACATTTCTAGGTTGTGCTGATTTATGTAAAAAATGGTTACCATAGTGGTTGTAGCAGTACATACTATCATAATTAGACGAACCCTGCAAATAATCATGTTTGGTAAATTTAGCAGACATCACTAGGTCAGACATCATGTCATTAATACTTTCAAAGTCCCAATCATCAGCAAATGAGTTTGGTTTTACAAAGTCACTCAACGAGATCTTGATTTGGTGTGGATATTTGAGGATTTCAACCGGACCATAAATTTCATAATCAGTATTGTCCCATGCTACCCCACCTGGTATAGGATTGGCTGTGAAATTGACTGAAGAAAGTTCTCTTTTCTTGACGTGTGAAGACGTGTGTGGCTTGAGGATCAAGTTGATTTTCTGGCTTGCTGTGTCAATTTTTGCATATTTTCCCTCAATGAAGCGTCCCAAACATAGTATCATGATGAGCCAAAGTATCAGGATAAATACACCAAAGGACACCCAAAATTCAATCCATGGAGAAATCAGATAGGTTTCTTTCAGTTGTTTCAAAAGTTCCTTAGCTTTGTCTTTAAAAGTTTTTGTTGATGGCTGTGTCTTTGATTCACTTAGATCTTCAGAAGAATCATCAAAGTTGATGAAGTAGCCGGATGCCGTTCTGTCTATTGTTCCAATTGCTTCAGGATTACTGTTTCTTGCAGCTTCAGCATATTCATTTGTTACTTCATTGTAGGTTGGTGTGTCTCTACTAAATGTTTTTATTTGGGTTTTCAGAGGTGTGAGGCCCATTGCATTGTTGCATAGTCCTTGTTGTTGTTCTGTAGGCGTTTCGAATGTGATTAGCCTTTTAGTTAGCACCTCTGTACTTGTAGCAAACCTCGGTGTTCTACTACTTATCGGGAGTCCACTTGGCCTACTGTTTGTTATCGGCCACATGATTGTGGTTTTACCAGGTCGATGGATACAACTCGGTTCTCCTTTTTACCAGCAAGTGGCGGTAGTACAACTGATCTTGTCCCGTTGATGGACAAGACAGGAACTGCTTTTCTGTAAGAAGGCCCAAATTCCTTCTTTACCGCGATCTTTTCTCTGACTAGATCCCCGATTTTTGGAATCCAGACAGGTCTTGCTGGGACAGGTGGTGGTTCTTCAGTGGTTGTTGGCTGCTGTTTCAACTTTATGTTGCTCAGGTCTTTTCTTGTTTCGTTTAAGTCCTGTAAAATAGACAAACGATCTTTGATATCAAAGCTTTTTTCTTTCACCACTGAAGTCTGACTGTCAAGATCTAAGACTAGCATCCTAGTCCCAAACAGTAATTCGTACGGACTGAATCCCCTCAGAGAATTTCTTGGCAAGTTGTTTAGACTACGTTGGACACTTATTAGATGTTTGACCCACCCAGCTCCCGAACCTAATACCTTTGCTGTTATAGATTGCTTTATGTCACGGTTTTTTCTTTCAACAATTCCGTCTCCCTCGGGATGAAATGGACAAGAATACCGCAATGCAATGCCCATGCTGGCCATGGCCTCCTTATAAGCTCTAGAGCTAAAAGCAGGACCCTGGTCAGAATGCAGCACGCCAATTGCGTATGTGCCGATAAAGACTCGCAAATCTTTTATAATAGTTCTGGCGTCAGCCGTTCGCTGGGGCCACATCCATATGAATCTCGTGCATGAATCCACTGCGACCAAGATATATTTATAGTTACCATCCCTTTGTAAGGGACCACAGTGGTCCAGGTAAACACAGGCTAATGGTTTATCCGAGATTAGAAGGGGCGTCTGTGCTGGTCGTCTCACTGTTGATACTTTCATTTTTTGACATATGTCACATTCTAGAACATAGTTCCTGGTTTGTCTTCTCATTTGTGGCCACCAGTATCTCTGTTTTAATAACGATACTGTGGCTGAGACGCCAGCATGTACAGAAGCAAGTCCTTTGTGTGCCGCTATGATGAGTCCTGACCTATGTTCCATGTTTGGAATTACTCTATCCCCCACTCCAGGGATTCGAGCAAATGGAACATTATTCGCATCAGTTATGTATGAGTACTTTACTGGAAAGCCTTTCGGGAGTGTTTCTATCGCATTTTTTACTGTAGCGCTGACAGCTTGTAATATATCGCTGTCTATTTTTGTTTTTGACCGAGTGATGGCAGCTACGGAAGCCGTTTGCACAGCTGCCTTCGCGGCCTCATCAGCCAATGAATTCCCTGCAACGTGAACGCCATCACGTTGATGACTCAGTGTATGTATCACGTGAGTCTTTGGTAGTTCCTTTTGTAAAATAACTACTTGTTCCCAAAGCATTTTATGCTTAATTGTGCCTCCTTTTGCATCCTTAAAACCATTCTGAAGCCAGATCTGTAAGTATTCATTGTAAGACTGAACGCAATAATACGAATCCCACACTATGAGTGTGGGGAATTCTCGATCGGTATTTTCAAGCGCCATCTTGAATGCTAGTAGTTCTGCTCGCTGAGCTGTACAATCTCCTAGAGATTGTGTTTTAGTGACCGCTGGTTTGAATTTCCCATCGTGCCAGCCACCTTTTACAATCGCACATGCAGCACTGTAAGCTTGTTTACCTCCTACTGCGGGTTGTGCTGATCCGTCTGTATATATTATACAGCCGTAATGTTCTAGAGGCAGAATTTCGGTCGGCGGCGGACATTCGAATTCGTATTGGAGAAACTCTTGTGTTTTTAAGTTAGGATCAAATTCGTATGCCACGTCTGTTGCAGCAAGAGAATTAGCCCATTGTATCCATCTCGGATGGAGCGCTTTAGCATTCGGTATGCTTGCTTTTGTTACAGCCTCTAGGGCTGGTATCGGTGTAACGATTATTATTCGTTTACCTTGTGAAAGGGCTCGTTCTTTTGCTATAGCTGTCTGTGTTGCAGTAAGAATTTTTTCCGTTGGGCTAAATTTCATTTCAGCTTTAGTGTATAAGTGTGATTTGAATGCAATTGGTACCTTTTCTCCCTCATTAGAGGTCAGGTATGTGAATCCGCATCTTCCTGGGATGACTCGAATCACAAGGTTGCGTGTGTTATCACGTGTTTCTAATTTTGTTTTAATTAACATATCTGTTTGTAGGGATCTCAGAATTTCTGTGTGTATTTGAGTCCAATTGGTTTTTTTAAAATCTGGTTTTATTAGATCATAAAGGGGTTTGACCCTTTCTGCGTAATTTGCAATGTATGTTCTTCCGAAATTTAGGAAGCCTAGAATTGACTGTAGGTTTTTTAGTGTTCTAGGTGCTTGGAGTACGGCACATTTCTCTAGGAAATTGTCAGCCAGGCTTTTGCCTTCACTTGATAATTCATATCCTAAGAACAGGACTGTTAGATGGGCAATTCTAGATTTTTTAAAGTTGAATTTGTAACCCTCTGCCGCGAACCCAAGTATTATGGTGTTCACTCTCAGTGAGTATCCAAGTCATCGTCTGTTAGGTATATGTCGTCGACATACGATAATGCTTCGTCATCATATGTTTGTAGTAACTCTGTTACTCTCGCTGAGAATAATCCTGGGCTGTTCTTGTACCCCTGGGGTAGCCGACAGAATTCTTTTTGAGCGCCATTTATTGAGAACGCTGACAAGTATCTGCTCTCTGGTGCTATATTTTGACAAAAGAATCCATTAGAGATGTCTAATGTTGTTTTATATTTTTTGCCCACTATGTTATTCATTAGTGCAGCACTATGCGAGTTTTGCACTGCAAAAGTTTTGCAACATGAGTTAAGGTGTCTGTAATCCAAAACTAGACGATATGAATTGTCTGGTTTGGAGACAGGAAACAAAGGGTTGTTCATTTGTGAGGTGCAAGTTTCAATCACCCCCTGGTATTCTAGTTGATCTAGAATTTCTTTTACCTGTTTTTTAGCTTCTTGCTTGATTGGATACTGCCTTTGTGCAGTAGGTTGTGATTTTAACTGGATTTTGTGAGGAGGAGACTCCTCATCCCATCCTACATGATTTTTATATAAAGCAGGAGCTTGAGCTACTGCCCACTTTCTTGCAAGTGTATATTTTTTATGAATTGGAATATGATTTGAGAAGGCAGGCATAATTATTTCTTCGCCATGTGGGCACTCCCTGACGAACTCTGGTGGCCAGTCTTTTTCAGCTAGAAGGATGTCATAGCCCTTGGAGAGATTATCCCAAAAAAGGCCCCTTATTTTCCTAGTCTTATCCCCTTCTATACGTAAAGTTATTTCATATATTTTGTGAGGTTTGCTAACTCTGGTGTCTGCAGTTTCCACCTGAATGTATTCATTCGTGTCCACTGTCTCCAGATGATTCATAAGGACTTTGCTTGCTATGCTCACTTCTGCTGCGCTGTCTAGCATTGTCTGAGCCCACTCTCCGTTTTTCAGCTGTGTCCTCAGTATTCTCGGCATTGTTGAATACTTTAATACTGGCTACCTTCTTTTTTGGAAACTGTAATTTTTTATTTGGATGAGCAGGTTCTTTGTCTTTGGACTTGACGTGCCCTTCCCTGGGTTCCGATCGTCCTCTTCTTTCCGATTTCTGCGAGGAAGTCTGAAAAGATTGAGAGGGACGTGTATCAAAATCTTGATATCTATCCGGTTTCTTTATGTTATCCCTATTTCTAAGGTTGTATTTTTTCACAGAGGGCTCCCTTTGGGGAGACTTGGGTCCTTGGTCCGGAGATCTTTCTCTCCGCCGAGGAGACCTTCCTCTGGACTGGAATCTCTTTTCTTTTCTTTTGGATTGGATTGTTTGTTTCCATCCCAGTTCTTCTTTTGACTGTTTAGATTATTTTTAATAAATATTTTTTCAGGACTTTCAATTAGTTGGGGCTTCACTGGTATTCCACCCAAACTATCTCTACCTAGTTCTTCATAGGATTTTTCTATAATTCTGGCAATTTCAGCTGGTTGGTCTGCTATATCTGTCTCTTTTAACCTCTGGCGGATCGCCACATTCGCTGCTTCTCCTTTTATGTTGGCTAGTAATATTGCCGAGACCTGCTTGAAGTCTTTTAGTAATTTCATACCGAGAGTTAAAGCGGGTTCTGGACCGTATTCGTCTTGAATTTGTTTTAGCACATCTGGTAATACCGACATGGATGGAACTCCATGTGTTTTTGTGTAAATGGAAGCAAAGACTGTACCCCAAGTGTCACAGTCCTCCACGTGTGGTGCGATTCCCATTGGAAGACAGATAGTCAGAATCCTGTGTTTATCCACAGGGGTGGTGTCTGGAAACACCGCCTCTATTTGGGTGATTTTTTGTGCTAACCAGAATGGTATTTGTTCCCGTTTAGCTGGTAGTTTTCCTAGGCAGGACTGTATGTTCTGTGGTGTAATTTTATTTGTGTTCCCCTGATGTGGGGTCAGCTGTGGAATTTTAACTACAGGTTGGATGGTTGAAGTCCGCATTACATATTGGACTAGTTGTCTATATATTTTAATTAGTTGTTTTAGTTGTACTAAAACATCTGCTGCAGACATTCTTTCGATGTCTGGATGTGGTGTGTATCCGGCTAGGACCGGCCATGTTGCTCCTGGTCTACCTAGTGGACCGAGCCTGGTGATGTGATTATTATGTTTTAGGGCGCCATTAAACAAGAGCAGGTGCTCTTGGAATTTAAGTGGTACTTCCACTTCCTCGAAAGGAGTGTAGGTATCCGGTGGTTCCTCTATTTTATAATAGTGGAACTCCTTTGTTACAGCATTTGCTGCTGGAAAGTGTATCCATGAATAGAATACCTCTGTCTGCCGATATTCGTGTGCCTCAATTACGAATATGACTGTACCACCTCTTGGTGTCAGTCCATTGTCTATAAGTTTTAACGTTATAGATCTTCTTATGTTGACCGGGATGAGTTTTATATCCGGGTCTGCTTCTTGCATAGTATTATCAGCTTCTATTAGTTCAGCTGCTACTCTAGCTCTCTCTCTTTCATCATCACTTTCTGGCATTTTACTGTCAGGAAGGTTATTCTGTTTGTTTGCAGATCAGGTTTCTTGTGGAAACAAAGATTAGATGCACAATATTTTGGAACAGTGTATCCTTCAACGTTGATTGAACCAAGAACCATACATAGGAGTTTCCTCCTGCGAGGTTTGGCGGATATTACCTTTCACCCACTCCAGACGTCTTTGGAGTATTATGGGAAAAAAGGGGTCTGAGTGAAAGAGCACGACTGAGTTACTCTAAAGTCTTGCGTTAGTTTTATCGCCTATCCAAACACGTTGGGCGCCATGTAGTGTAGTTCCTATTATCCCAATAGGCTCTGCGCATTGGAATAATACCTCCAATAGTATAGACCTAGACCAGACGTTAACTAGGTCTTCTACTGTCGATATTAGACTTAAAGTTTTGGGTTTGCCAGCTAGCTCAGAGTTCACTAGAAACTTTCTCGAATAGGCAAGGAGGAGTTGAACCTCCCTGGATAGACAAGAAGGGATTTAGTTTCTGACAACCATAGAACATGACAACTTTGCTCTCCCCTAATCAAGAGTGTATCTCTAGAGTCGTGTGAAAACAAAAGACAACTTATTTTACTCAGTCAGTACGTGCATTCTTAGTTTCACCAGATTGTAGAGAAAAGGAAGAGACGGGCGTGTTCAATAAAAGATGTTATTTATTGATCAGTCTCTTTTCTCGTACAAGAGAAATGGATCGATATTATCGCAATACTTATGGTTAAGTAAAGTGCATACAATAAAAGCAGAATTATAAAATAATACTGTAAAAACATTGATATGGTTTCTAAGCCATATGCTATTTAAAATGGACAGAATATATACATACACATATAAACATTTGACTAATCGTACTCAACTGGTGCTTCTAACTACGCCTACCCCAGTGTACCTGACCTAAGCCTAATACGTGGGCGGGGATAGAAAGTAGCAGTTTAAGTTAAGTTTGTTTTGCCAAGTGACTGATTCAAGAATTCTCTGTAAGGGGTTATTCAGCTCTGTACCTGAGATCTAGGATGGTTGAGGGATAGTATCTCTCGTCTGAGGTCTCGATATTCCAAGCTGCCTGCGAGGGCTGCTCGGAAGCGCTGGAGCTGGATTTCTCAGCAGGAGAAAGCAGCGTCTCGTTCTCAGCGCGTCAGGAAGGCGGGGCAGCGCCGGGGGCTTCGCTCTCTGCTGGGCTTCGGCAAGTCTCGCTGCGCCGATCTCGTCACCACCGCGTGTGTTTGCTTAAGGCAATATCGGTAATATTTATACCTGTAAGGTGCCGAGATTGACGTAAGGATGGACATAGATACGTCAATAAGGATGTCATACGAGCTGGTCGTTAGCACATTCTTTTACTGAAGTTCTTTGAGAAATCAAAACAATGGCCGCAGGGATTTTCCCAGGTTGTCATAGGTTTGATTTGTTTTGAGAACTCCGTATGCCTTATCAGGGGCTGGAGGAATATTGCTTGCCTAATTAGATGGCAAGCGTTATGACCTAATCAGATAACGCGCTCCTGTGCCGTGGTCTGGCGTAATCCGATAACGGTTTCTGCATCATGGGATGGCTGCTAGTTAATTTGTTAACCAGAATAGGGTCAGGAATAGGGGGATCGATACAGAACCTATAGGAATACATCACAACACAGGCAGAACATAAACAGAAGTGCTAAGATCATCCCAATGAAGATCAGTGTTTTCCATCCCCAGGTAGCGATCAGTTCCCAGAACCACCCTAGTAAGGACCAGTCCCCTTTTTCTACGTGAAGGGAACCAGATATCTCGTGTAGCTTAGAGATGGCCTGGTACACTGTCGGTGCGTTATCAGGGATAAAAATGCAACAACTAGATTGGATCACTCTACACACACCACCACGATCGGCGAGTATGATATCTAGGGCAACTCGGTTCTGAAGGGTCATAAGTCGATCCGACTGAAGCTCGGTCGTCAAATTGCCAAGGGCTCCGGCCGTTGTAATCACGGCGGATTCAACTATCCTCGATAACTGGCGAATATTCCTGCTGTTCACCATAGGCCCCCAAAATGGCAGAAAACCCTTTGCGAAGTCAGCGAATTCCTGACCCGCGGTGTCGTCTTTACTCACGACACCTCTAGCTGTCCTTGTCCGATGGTAATCTGCTCTGGCCGTGTAGGTGGGAGGCAGCAGAAACGAGATAAAGCATGTACCTGAGAAGTCAGGGGGCAACCAGGTGTAGGCTTGGTCATGGCAGACGAAATACGTGCCTTTGGCTGCTAAGAATATAGGGGAAGTTCGGGAAGCGAACACATATGTTTCCGCGCATATACTCTTTCCTAATTGTGCTTTGGGATCCCTACCGATACCTTGTAAACATAAGTGACCTCGGTTGGGTACTATCCAAACTGGGCGGGATTTCTTTGCTGTCTGGCTCTTACTCAGGTAAACCCCATATTTAGTTATGTTCCAACGAGTGTACGGGGTGAGTTCATCTTTGGGAATCGTTAGATATGTGTCGAACTCCCTACTCATATTTCTTATCCGTGCCACTAGTGCCTTGTTGTTGGAATCGCTTTCAACGGAACGTGTTGGGTATGGTTCTAGGGCGAACAGGAACATGGTCTGAAAAGCCCACAGAGAACCATAATAACTGAATGGCGGGATGAAGTATGGGATACCCTTATCCGTTGTGTGTGGCATGAGTCCACATATCCAACAGTTCGATGTGTTCATTATGGACTGGTGTTGGTGTAGGAGTTGAATAAATGAGTTGTTTACAAATTCGAGTCTTCTGGCAGACTCGTGTTCAGGTAGAGGGTGAAAGTAGTGTGGAGAGGTAGTAGGAGGAGGTGGTGGCCGGGTGTCACTTGAAAAAGTAACTTGGAATACGAATAGAGTATAACCAGTCAAAAACATCGTTATGCTACACAACATTAAAATACATGTTATCAAAAACCTTCTTTTGGCCAGTACAGTGCATAGTTGTCTTTCAGTGTTCGTGAATCTGGTAGGTCTCTTTACCCTAGGAAACTCCATCCTCTAGTTGCTGCCCGCGGTGGTAGGTTGATTCTGCCAGGGAGTGCGCTCTGTTCAGTCCGGGGTAACTCCCTTGGACCAACCAGAACCGTTGACCTAAACGTCCCCAGCTGCACTACCCAGACTTCAACCGCGACCCTAGCAGCAGAACCGGATGGCGGTTCGAAAATCAAAAATGAGCAAGTTTCCTGAGAGTGAGAGAGCTGAAAAATCAAAAATAGTTCTTGGGGGAAGGGAAATCACATTAATTTGCTTTTTTATTAGTCTCTTTGTCTTGACCTTAGATTATATTGTTGTTTCCCAGGTACGGTGTGGTCTTCAAACAACGTCTTAGGTTCTGAAGTGTCCAACTGCATTGACGGTGGCACAAGTCCTTGTAAAATATGATCACTCTCCTTTTCGGTACCAGTTTCTTTTAAACGTGCATCGCTGAAAGGGATGAAGCGAGGTATGAATTCTGTCTCGGAGTCGGCAATTCCTTCGTTGACCCACCGGTCGTATGGAAGGGGCAGAGGGACCCGTTTACAATGGGTCCCGTGCACCCAGTTCTTTTTGCCTTCCACCCGAACAGCTGATCTCGTGGAAAGAAGTACCAGGTACGGTCCGGTCCACCTCGGCTGTCCGTTGTTTGTGCGCTGGAAATTCCGCACCAAGACCCACGTGCCGGGTTCGATGGAGTGACCTGGATCGTCAGAGGCTGGTGGAGAGGAACTGTGAACCTGTTGGTGTAAAACACGCAATTTAGTTGTCAATTCGCACAAATAGTCAAGCAGTACGGGGTGCTCTATTTCGCTGAGTTTCTTTGGCCTTGGCACGCCCCAGACGTTGGCTGGGCGGCCAAACGCTATCTCATGGGGGCTAAGTCCTAACCTGGAATGGACGGTCATTCTGGTTGACAAGAGTGCTAGGGGCAAGGCGTCAGGCCATTTAAGACCTGTACAGGCTTGGATCTTGGCTAATTTGAGCTTTAAAGTGCCATTGTAGCACTCTACTAATCCAGCTGATTGGGGGTGATTCGCAGAGTGAAACTTTTGTTGTATGCCTAAACACTCACACACTCTCTTCATCACGCGTCCTACGAATTCACTTCCATTATCACTCCAGATCATTCTAGGCATGCCGAATCTCGGGAAGAATTCTTTGACAAGGGTTTTGGCAGTTGACAAGGCGGTATTGTCCTTAAGGGGGTATGCTTCCACCCACCTGGAGAAAGCGCAAACAACAACGAGCACATACTTCAAATTGTTGCACCTCTCCATGTGAATGAAATCGAGCTGTAAAACCTCGAACGGATACGTTGGAGGCTCAAAATGACCAGCTGGAGTTGGGGTTCCCCTACCGGGATTGTACTTCAAACACACCATACAGTTTCTGACCACATTCTCTGCATATTTCGGGATATTGCTATTCTGCCATACTGGGGCCAATAGCTTGCATATTCCTTTCGAACTGATGTGCGCAAATCCATGAGCCATTGTTACTACTGCAAGTACACAGGCGTTAGGTAATAGCCATCGCTGGTGTTCTGATAATTCGACCCAACAACCATTCGCATCTAACCTACCCTTACTTTCTCTCCATTCATTCACCTCTTTCTCAGTTGCCTCGGCTTGTATAGATTTCACGCTTTCAATGGTGTCCTCACACATTCCCACATCAGTAATCCATCTAGCGGGACCTACAACATACATCCGACTCATCGTGTTCCTTGCAGTCTCTTTCGCAACCTCGTCTGCAAATGCATTCCCACGGCCAACATCATCCTGAATCTTTTTGTGGGCACTGCATTTCACAATGGCAACTTGTAGTGGCAGGGTCAATGACTCGAGGAGTTCATTAACTAACTGACCATGCTGTATCTTTGCACCATGTGACGTAGGAAACCCACGTTCACGCCACAATCTCCCAAAACTGTGAGCCACGCCAAAGGCGTATTGGCTGTCAGTGTACACATTCACTCGTTTTCCTTTCGCTAACACACATGCTCTTGTAAGCGCAATTAGCTCTGCAGCTTGTGCAGAATTATGGGAAATGCGCGCGGTCTCTATAATGGTGTGTAACGTCGTTACGGCATATGCTGCAGTCGTATCACCATTCGGCAACTTGAAACATGAACCATCAACCCATAAAGTATCGTTGCATTCAGGAAAGGGAGTGTCCTGTAAGTCTACTCTCCCTTTTGTCTCTTCTTCTGTCCTAAAACAGCAGTCATGTTTATCAATCTCGTCTGTTTCTGTCGGAATAGGTAATAACGTTGCGGGGTTCAGTGTATCACACCTCTTTATGTGGATGTGACTTGCTAGCAGTGTAAGTTCGTAACTGGATAGTCGAGCGCTAGTAAGATGTTGTGTCTTCGTCCTGTTTAGTAAAATGTCTACTGCATGCGGGACCATAACGATCAGAGTATTATTCATGACTAATCCAGCGGACTGTCGAATGCAGACAGCTGCTGCGGCGGTAGCTCTCAGACAACTTGGTAGTGCCTTAGCCACAGGGTCTAGAGTTGCCGAAAAATACGCGCATGGGCGCTGTCTGTCCCCAAAATGTTGTGTTAAAACTGATAATGCACAACCTTCCTTCTCATGGACATATAATGTAAAAGGCTTACTGTAGTTGGGGTTTCCCAACACAGGAGCCGAACACAATGCATCACGCAACTCGTGGAAACTCGTCTGACAATCTTCAGACCAGGGCATAGGATTTGGCGTGTCTTTACAGAGTAGTGCCAGCAAGGGTTTGGCTAGTAGTGAGAAATTCGGTATCCACTGTCTACAGTACGATGTAATGCCCAAGAAGGCTCGAACCTCTCTCTGTGTCCTTGGGGCACTCAGCTCTGCTATTGCCTGTATTCTTTCTGGTGTCAGTCTCCTTCCCTCCTTCGACAAGATGTGACCTAGGTAGGTAACTTCTTGTCGACAAAATTGTAGTTTGGAGAGAGAGACTTTGTGCTTCATGTCACATAAGTGATGCAATAATGACAGCGTAGCTTGTTTGCAAATTTCTTCAGTGTCTGCAGCGATCAGCAGATCGTCTACGTACTGAATCAGAGTTGAACCATTCGGTAGAATAATCGTGTCTAGTTGTGTTTTCAGGGCCTGACTGAATATTGATGGGCTTTCGCAGTAGCCTTGAGGAGCGCATTTGAAGCGGAAGCTTTGTCCTCCTAAATGGAATCCAAAAATATCTCTACTCTCCTCAGCAATCGGGATGCTGAAGAAAGCGTTCTTCAGGTCGATCACCGAGAACCAATTTGCTGAAGCTGGAACCATCGTCAATAAAGCAGTAATGTCGGGGACAACTGGAAACTGTGGGATAACTATCTTGTTCACTTCTCTGAGGTCGATCACGAACCTGTACACAGGTGGCTGTGAAGGATCGGTACGCTTTAAAACCGGTAAGACTGGACTGTTACAAACATTTCCTGTTGTTTCTTCGATGACGTCTTTATCAATCAGGTCATAAACAATCGTCAATAACGCCCTTTCACATTCGCTGGATATTTTATATTGGGCAATACGTGGCAACCTAACGTTGGCTTTCAACGTTATGACATACGGTGCTATCTCCAAACGACCTACATCATTAGAACCATTAGCCCAGAGTACATCAGGAAGACACGACAATTCAGTTGCAATATTTTCTTTTGACACATACATTGGAGAAACGACTTTCTTACCTAAAGTAAGCTGTACTCCCAAGGGAGAACAGTACAAAGTCGCATACAACCTCTTTAGTAAATCCAAACCTAACAAATTTTCACCGCAACCTGTTGTAAGAATGAGGGGTGCTTCTAATTCGCATGGGCCAACAGAAAGGGACATGGGACTAGAGATCGGGTTTCTAACAGGGGCGCCAGAGAAACCTACTGAGACATTCATTTCGCCAGACAAAGGTGCGCCAGGAAGTTTTGAGTGCATAATAGAACTTTTCGTAGCACCAGTATCCAGCAGAAATGGCTCTGACACTCCTGAGGCAATCACCTCGACAAAGGGTCCATTCTGATCTACTGGAACTGAAACAACTCCCTCTCTTTGTCCATGGCTGTCCTAGCAATCATTACCCTCATTTTCGTGTTCGGTGTAATAGTCGTCAGCATAGTACTGAGCTGACCTAGACGATGCATTATTCTGTTGGTCAAAGCTGTTCATCTAATTCTGAGGCGGAAAAGAAGTTGTATTCTGGGTGAAACTTCCACGGCCCCTACCTCTAGGGGCATGTTGAACACCTCTTCCCCTTACACCTGAAGCACCGCTCAAACGTCGCGCAAGAGCCGGACAATTACCTTTAAAGTGACCCTCTTCCTTGCAATACGCACATTGATTCGGGCCATAAGCAATACGCTGATGGGAAAACTCGTTTCCTTGCGCGTTTCTCGAATACTGCTGTTGTGGTTGATAATTGGGCTGACTAACCGTGCGAGGCGGATAGGCTTGCTGGAGAAGAACTTTAGTTTTTAAATCTTTTGTCTTTTTGTCTACTTTATCTAGCTCGTCTTTGCGCCTATTTTCATAGTACTGGGCTGTAGCTAAAATTTGCGCTGACGTAGAGACAGCCCAAGCACTCTCTGAATCTTTCAGTTTATTACACAGTTCAGGGATTAAATTATGTACGAATTTGTCTGCAAACAATCTTTGACCACCCTTGGTAGCCATATCTTGACCACTATGATCGGTGAAAGTTTCCTCAAATCTTGTGAAAAAGTCAGACACATTCTCATCTTTCTTCTGCTTGCACGCAGATAGCTTGTCCCAGTTTACGCGTACTTCAGGCATTATTGTTTTCATGTACGCGATAATTCTACCGGGAAGTTCGGCTATTAACGGCTCAGGTTTAGGACCACCAATTTGTCTAGCATCTATAGCGGTAATGTTCGTCCATGAGTCACCTAGTTCTTGGTCATGGTTCGTATGACGGATTTTGCTCCATAAAGGATGTGGAACAACGTTCCCAAACAACATGTCTATATCCGCTAAATTCATTATACATGAGCTTGCAGTTTGCGATAACTCCTTATAATACCCAGTCGGGTTTTTACGAGGATCAGGCAGTGTTTGTTTGAGTGCTAAGACTTCGGATCGTTTCCAGGGGACATGTACCCATACACGCTGGAAATGAGGCAGAATTGGCGGTACTACATTCGCATCGCCTTCCCTCCAAACCGGAGGAACCTCTCTCATGGGGTACTGTCTCGCTCTTTTCCTACCTGATACGTCGTCTTGGTACAATGATCTAGAGACGTTTCCCTTACTCCTATAAGAGAACAGCAACTCTATCGCTTTCTCAACATCTGCGCCTATAATCATACCTTCATGGAACTTAAAGCGTGTACGCCATAGTTCGTTCATTGTGTATTTGGGATCGTTCGTCTCCAAATCTTCGCCCAGATATACACACATCTCTTCGAATACGTATCTCTGAGTGGGTGCATTCCATTGACGGAAAACTTCCATAACAGACTGAACATCATATCTAGCAGTATCCGTAATCCATTGGCGTGCTAGTTCATTCAGCACTTTTCTTTCCTCGTAATCAGGCAGTTGACTACGTAACTGTCTATCTTCTGTTTTAGGGGTCGTTTTAGGCGACCCGAAGAAAGGTGAAAGCAGACCAGTGACGGTACCTGTCACTCTTTGTCTAATAGAAGGAGAAGCTTGCGGAGGGGCAAATGCATCAGAAAAGACAGGCTGAGGCGAAGAAGAAATCGAGGCCATAGCAGAGGAAGTTGAAACAGTGGCAGACGTAGTATCATAGGGAACAGTTGGAGTTGTAGGCAAAGTGGTAGAAGTAGATGGAGTATGTAGCAAAGATGGCGGCCCTTGAGAAGGCTGCGCTGGAGAAGTAGAAACCAGCTGAAGAGGAGCTGGCGTTCGTGCAAGAGCTGGGTTACGTGCGCCGGGGCGCGGTATAGTAAAATGCTTTGGAGGTGCGGTAGCGTCTAACGCATACGGTGGAGGTGAGCTTAATAAGTGGGACATTAATGGATCTTTCTCGGATCTCTCCTCATGACCTTGTCCCTTATTTGGTAACATCGGGTAGCATTTCTCTACTGCTAGTTTCTTGCTCCTAAGTATTTGTTCGCTTTCTTGCTCTTCCTCGTTATCCCTGTATGCAACGGCAGCTTGCACCATTGACATACCTCTTTTATTCCTTTTTGCTATTTTTATTTCTTTCTGTTTGGCTTCTTTGCGCCATAAGCGGAAAGAGTCAAACATCGCCGGCCGGGCTTTTCTCTTAAACAATTTGACTTCTAGGTTATCTAATATTTCTGAGTCGAAACTACCATATTGGGGCCATTTTAAAACACCATCCTTGCGGGTGTATTTTATCCACACTTCATTATATGTGATGGGACCTACGCCGTGCTTTACATAGAGCTCATATGTTGGAGTTCCAATCGGAGGAACCAGACAAGAATCCTCTAATTGGGAGTCCTTTCTATAACCAAGGCAAAACAAGTTTCCAAGTCTGCTAAAACCAGGCATCTTTGCTCACTAGTCTAGCTTCAAACTTCAAAGGATTATCTGTTACGATATTTCTCGTGAATACACAAGTCCTTCGGCTTTGGGGCTTGCAAGTACCAAATCAAAGCGTATCTCAAGGATACCAAAAACGAAGGACAAACTAAGGACTGGGAGACGCTCCACTTATACTTAACTGAAGTATTTGAAGATCGGTGACGTCGCTAGAAGACTCGTCTATCGTTTCGCTCTACCAAGGATCACTGGGTCCAAAACAAGGCGATAGTCAGGGCAGCAGTCCTTCGTAGCCGTCGGGACGCGGGGAACCTCGCAGCAAAGACCTTCGGAACCACGTCGACATACAGGGGTCGCTGAAGTGGCTGGCCGTCCTCTGGAATTTTCACACGAAGCTCCTCACGAACATCTGGCTTGGACCGTCGCCGCTTGATACCGCCCCGAGTTGGGCGCCAACTGAGGTGCCGGGTTTTTAAGAAACCGGTGGTGCCAGGGGATAAAACCCGAAGACCTCTGAGTTCCCCCTTGTTCCGGACCACAGAAACACTGAGTCTTCTAGTCGCAGTCAGAGATCAAGTTTATTGGCAGCTACCAAGTAACAGGTGTCCTAGAAGCACGACAAACACGGGTCATGTGTTCTCAGGAGACTGTTCGTTTTTACAGAACCAGCCTTCTCCTTATATACAAAAATAATAGCTGCAAGCAAGAATTCTTGAGCTTATGATATGGCTATACACATATTTCTACAATAATACAAAAGAGCGAAGTCATGTAGGCAAGCCCGTATTTTAGACGTCCAATTCGTGATAGATTACCCAGTCAAGCCCGGAACTCCCATCAGATATCGATGAAACCCCAATAAAGGAAGGCACCTCCTAGTCATAAAACTGGCCATAAACAGGGAACAGGACAGGTGTGTGTGTGTGTAGAAAACATGATCTGTACGCGGTGAATGGTTTGTGGTATGTTGTGCATTGATGCTATCGTATTTGGCCACTGGGCGAGGAGCTGCCCAAACAGGTTTGGCTGGAGGCAAGGGAGTCAGTTGGGACAGGTCAGGGGGGAGTCAGGGAAGGTGGACGTGTCCTTTTAGATCAAGCTCGACCTTTAATTGACTTATCATGAGGGCAAGACACAAGATGGATACCGTTTACAAAATGGAGTCTGAGGGATCGGGACGGAAACTACGATTCAGGGGTGTTAGCATACCTCGATCAGGACGCAAATGCATAGGAATGATGTCCCAATCATTATCGGTTCGTCGACACCAAATTCGTCATGGTACGTTGATGTTTCGGGACACGGGTATTGGACCTCGATACCGGGACAACAGTAGGGTCCAGAATTTAAGAACCACAGAGGTACGAAGGATGGTAGGGGGGATGGGGAGGCGAGTGGTGTATGAGGGGGCGAGGTCTATGTAGGAGCTCCTGGCTAGAGCTCCGAGTGCTTGGGATTCCACTTTTAGACTTAATCCCTGTTAGCACGCAGCCGACAGTGCAACTAAGCTACCGCAAGTAACTGGATTCACAACACAAGTAACTGGAACTTTTCATCAACAAATTCGTCGCGAGAAGGGAACGAGTCGCCCCTGCCCTCTCTGGACACCGGGCTGCACCTGGACATTGTCGCAGCCTAGGACGGACGCTTGGCTGCCTGGAGCCCGCTGTGGCGCTGTCTGAAGCCCCCACCACCACGGAGACTGGGCTCATCGCGGGAGAAGACTGGAGCTCTCTGGGATTCCCTGTTCGGAGTGGTGCTGACGAGAGCCTGCTAGGGGTCCCTGCACGCCCTGGAGGTCGGGACCGCCGCAAGTGAGGACCGAGGCACCCATCCCCTCCCCACCCGGTGTTCGGAGTGGTGCTGACGAGAGCCTGCTAGGGGTCCCTGCACGCCTTGGAGGTCGGGACCGCCGCAAGTGAGGACTGAGGCACCCCTCCCCTCCCCACCCGGACCCTGGGCTGCCCCTGGATATCGACGAAGACTGACTCGTAACTGTCTGATTCACGCCGTGATTTTACAACGCCCTGGCGAAAGAGCGGCTTCTGGCCATTGGAGACACCCGACATACAGCCATACCTGAACTGAACAGGAGTGATGCGACGGAGTGGAGCCCCGAGGCAAACGGCAAACACTCGCCTATAGAGGCGGGAGGGGTTGCTGCGGTAGAAAGCTATAGCCGTCACACGGGCACCAGCAAGAATGTCTGCCCGTGTCATGGTTCACGGCCGCCCATTGCTTGAACCCGCACTGCCTCGGCGAGGATCATCATCAGCCCCCTGCTGCCGCGAGAAGAAGCCTCAGACGGCGTGAACCTACCAACACACTCGGCGCTGTTGGAGGCTGCTGCGAGAAGCCTCAGACCCTGACGTCGTTAACGTGAGAGGATCAGCCCCCTGCTGCCGTGAGAAGCCACAGACGGTGTGATCATGCCTACACTCTCGACGCTGCTGAATGGTGATGCGAGAAGCCTCAGCCCCTGACGACGCGAACCTGCGGTCTACTGCCTACTTCGGAGACCCTGGGAGCAGACCTGCAACCGTTGCCCAGAGGAGCGACGGAAGTGAGTCTTGAGCATAACACTAGCTATAGGAGTGACAGAGGACCGGAGCCTGCCCCCATCGGCACCGGTGGATACCTGAAAACTGTGATATGCAAACGCTGGCAAAAGACCGGAGCCTGCCCCCATCGGCACCGGTGGATACCTGAAAACTGTGATATGCAAACGCTGGCAAAAGATCGTATTTGCCCCTGAGGCTGGGTCTGCAGAACGTATGCTGAAGTGAAGGCGGATAAAGGTATTTACTGTGCCCCACTCGTTTCCTTTGCTGGATAAATTACTTATCTTGCCCCACTCGTTTTCGTTTGGAAAAAAAAACAACTCTTTTGTTCAAAATGGCCGGGGCCATAAACTGAACACTTAATCCCCTCCTGTACCGCCTGAACCCACGAGGCTCCTCAGCAGATCCACTTAAGTTAACAAAACTGAGATAAGACTCCCCATGGCATGCAAGCCAACCGGAATAGAATCTGAAACTGCTCTTCCCTGCTATGAAAACAGCAACAACTAAAAGAGGACTAATGATTCTATCCTCCCTACTTGGCGGCCATTTTTAGACTACTCTTTCTCTCTCTTTGGCGGCCATCATGGACTAGTCTTTGCTTACTATTACCTACTACCGGTACCACAGACTTCAAATAGCTCGATACTTAAATCTTTGTATGCCTAAGTGTCTGCCTTTTACTGCAGTATTATATTATTATTGGTATTTTACACTTTATGTAACCTGGTGTGCTTGATGTGCTTAAGTGCCTACCTACCTCATATATATAAGTATCTACCTACCTCATATATATATTGCGGTCGCTCACTAGTGATACTTTTGCCCCCTAGGGTCATTTTTTGATCCGCGTAACTTGGTGTTGGCATTGGTATCCTGCATTCAGCACATTTTTGCAACCTGTACTTACTTTACTTTTCTCTCCGGTAATGCACCGACTGTTACCTCTTATATGCTGGACGTCTCACTAGTGTCATTTTTGCCCGCTAGTGCCATTTCTGATCCATATAACCTGTTGTGTTTGCATTTGCTTCTTGCTCCTACATATAATTATTGTTCACCCTCCCGCGCTACCTTGCTACCATACCAACATGGAGCTCATCGGCAAGCACACATTTAAAATCAACTACCCATCCGTGCTCACCAAAAAAGCTGCTAAACGCTTCAAACACGATTTCCTTAGGTCCCACCCAGAAACACCCTTTGCCGACACCTACTTCTCAGCGGTCAATGGACCCTTGAACACCGACATCATTTTCCACACCACACGCAGAGCTCAATGGAAAAAAGCGTTCCTCTCCCTACTCACCGTCTCCACCACCAGGAAAACCGCACACGGCCTAACACTCTCCATCACACCATCCCTACTCTTCCCAGGCAGAACCACCATCACTATTTACAATAACGGGATTGTCCTAATTCAAGCGACAGACAGGAACCTAGAACTACTTGACAACCTGTTCCCCTCTCTCAAAGAACACCTTTCCAACACTCGGACTCACACGCATTTCACCTCCTGTCCTACCTCCCCTGACGTCTCAGCACCCACCCTTAACTCTCCTAACACAGCTCAGCAACAGAACGACACTCACCTCACCTTCATACCCATCTCCATAGTCAATTACCCACTCGTTGCAGCTACCCCTCCCCGCCCCTCAATCACAGACACAGACCTCAGTAATGAGATCGTATCTTTATGGCACTTAAAATGTACTTTAAAACATCATGTATCACGTTTTCCTTTCCCAAGCAGTGCAAATAACCAAAGGCCACAGAATGAAATCTGATTTTTAGTGCTCATAGCATAGGTCGAAGGAACTGCACTCTTTGTGCAGTGTAAACTGTGCAAAAAAGCAAAAACGCAAAAAGTGTAACGTGCAAAATGCTTTGTTCTGCTGGAAATTCACAGTAACAGCAGGGGAGAGTTGAAACCATGTGCCTTTTACTGGCAAAGCTAGCAGAAAGTGTATAGTTTGGAGACGAAACCTGTGTCAGAAGGAACTTGTGCCTCTCATTTTCAATGACCTGGAAATAAAATGCGGGGTGTGCAGGAAAAACTCTACGGTTGTTTTCTAACCCTTCCCCTCTAATCTCTGCCCGAGATCTTTGTACTTTTTGATTACAGTGTGCTTTAGTTTGAGTTAGGGGAATAATCGACAAACTGTCTGGGTAAAGAGAAAATGTTGGGGCACCAAGTCTTTCTAAACTCGTTTTTATATACTTGAGCCATGGAATATCCTAGCAGTTGTCCAGTTTCAGACAATCTTGTAAGATTGTTCTGCATAAATGGGCTTCTGGGTTTTTCTAAAGTCTGTGCCATAACAAAAGTGGTTGTATCTTGATATAATCTTCTATATTATCAAGCCCAACCTCTTCATGGCAAAAGGCCATTGGGGTAGAATGTGGAACTGCCAGGAGTCTTCTTATAAACGTATTCTCCACAATTTGTAAGAATTGGCCACTAATATCCCCCACAAGCCTACGCCAGAAGTGGTGACAGACACGCGTTTACTTTCAAAAAACCTCTTTACTAAAGATTCAAAGGCAGGGATGTCCTGATAGGTGAGTAACTCATTAGATGCACGGAAGACAGTCAGGGCAAAATCTCCAGCTAGTTTGGAGGTCGAGGGTGGTAACAGCTGCAGCAGTAGGAGAATGGTGGTATACACAGAGAAGAGAAATTTGGTCAGAGGGAGAGAGATCAGTGGTGGGAGTGCAGCAGATGGAATTGTGAGGTTGCAGTTGCGTACTCTGAAAATTATGTGGGTAGATGGGGATTGGCTGAGAGGATGTGTGACGCAGTGAGAGTCCTGAGGCTACTGTTGCTTAATCAAGGGTATGGTTTCTTGGAAAAAACTGCTAGTCACATTGGATAGGAAGTCTAGAAGAAGAATGAGCCTCACAAAGAAGAAAGTTTGTCTGCTGAGTTGGGGTGATGCACTGAATGTGCATAGACTGCCCTGTTAATGTAGCGGTCTGCTACTACGGCCAAGTTTTTAGGCTGAGTCCATGCTTCCATTTATGCAATCAATTAATTTGCCCATAACCGTTACAGCCCTCTTTCTGGTCTGTACTAAATACAGGAACCAGCATAGGGAGCACCAAGGTGATTTGCAGATATATTGCATGTGGTCACGATTAACTGCCTTATCCCAATCCCGCTTACTTGTCTCACTCCTTATTATCAACCTTGTCATTTAGGAAATTGAGATCTGGGTCACTGTGGTTAAAATGAATAGAGACTAAGGGGCATATTAGCAAGGACATGCGGTATTTAACGCAAAACGCGCTTAGCGTGTTTTTTTTATCGCCGGATATTATCGCAGAGATAACATGCTATTAGCAACGTTTATCTCTAATGCGATAATATATCCCGCAATAGCGGCTTAATGCGTGAATATCGCTGGAAATCCAGCGATATTCAAGTATTAAGGCTAATGGGGACTTAACCTGAATATCCACCTCCCATTGGATAAACAGGTTAAGTAATGGTCTGAGCAGGCGTTAGAATCTGGTGATAATCGCGGTTAGCGCAACTTTTTTATAATCGCACAGCCTGCCTTGCTAATAGGCGATAGCTGTGTTAGCAACTGCTTTAAGTCGCTAACAGTTTTGGTACGCCCACTTTGCATGTCATTAGCGATAATTATCGCTGACTTGCAAAGTGGGCCCCAAACCGGTCGCTATCGCCTTTAAGCTGTCGCTAACTGCTGTTTAGCGGCAGCTTGCTAATAGGGCGATAAAAATATCGCCGCTTTAGCGGCAAAAAGTGCCGCTAAAGCGGCGATATGGCCCTTGCTAATATGCCCCTAACTTCTTCTAAAGCATGTATATACCCTAGGACTGGGGTACTGTAGTGGACATTTGTTGGACCTGGCCTCGTGGCGTGGTTCCCCCCCCCCATTCCTCAGCGCCCCATTAGCTTAGCCCTGCCCCCAGAGTCCCCTGGTCGTCCTGCTCCCTGTACGCCCAAACCCCGTAATCCACGACCCGCCCCGCAGGTCCCGTCCCGCTCCCGGCTCCGAGCGGCCAGAACGTACATGCCCCACAAGGCCGGCAGCCATTTTTCCTTCCCAGAAACCCCCGACTCCCGGGGCCTAGCATGACCCTGGCCCCAGCGAAACTTAGACTCCAAGGCGCGCCACTCCCGGCTGGGGGTAAAGGACTCCCTGAGTGAGATAAGCCAGGGAGTTTCGATGGCACCTCCGGCCTCCCCCGAGAGACTGGTAGTTGTCACACCTTTTGCCCTCCCCTGTGGGCCAGTTTCGATTGCACCTCTGGCCTCCCCGAGTGCTGGCTCCAGACCTGCTGGGCGTCTGGGAATTCCCAGACGCATCTTCAAAGGATCACAGAGCCAACCGCCGGACCTCTCCAACGGCCAGCCCCCAAGGCCTGAAGCCTCCGCCTGCGAGGGTCCGGACATCAAAGGGCCCCTGGACTATATCAAGACCCGCACCACAACTAGCGGGCAGTTGTATCCTGGACAAGAAAGCCCTGCTGATCTGATCGCGGCTGACCTTAAGGAGAACTGAACCTCTTGAATCGCTGAGCCCTGCTGATGCTGTCGCGGCTCCTTTTCGAACCCGGAACTGAACCATCTGAGCCCTGCTGACGCTGTCGCGGCTCGTCCTCTCAAAGACCTCGGAGCCCTGCTGACGCTGTCGCGGCTCAAGCTTGAACTCGAAACTATCGGAGCCCTGCTGACGCTGTCGCGGCTTGTCCTCTCAAAGACCTTGGAGCCCTGCTGACGCTGACGCGGCTCGAGCTTGAACTCGAACCCATCTGAGCCCTGCTGACCTCGTCGCGGCTCGAGGAGTACTCTGGTCCGGCTGGACCATCGATGCTACCATCACGACCGGAGCCGACTCGACGTGAGTGCAGCAGCTAGTACGACCATCATCTTCTGTATCCCCCGGCTCGAGGATTGAGAGCTGTGCGCAGGGTACGCTTCGTACTGGCCGAGAGGCTAAGACTGTCCCGCTTCCCTCTTCCCGAATTCCTAGAGACTTTACGATCCCTCGATCGCTTGTACATAAGAGTGCCGATTCTTCTTACTGTTTGATAAAGAACTTAATACTGAATACCTACGGTGTGGTGTCCGTTCATAAGTGTGGTGTGAGCTCAGTGTGTACGATCCTAGACTCGAAGTCCTCCCCGGAGGGGACCTCACGATAAGACTCGGCAATATCTGTGGGAGAGGTGGGTCCTGGGTCGGTCGGTTGAGCACAACCTGGCCCTCTGAGATCGCCCCTTCTAACATTGGTGGCAGCGTCGGGATAAGAACCTACGTCTAGGGATCGTACAGTACTGACACACTACCCGTACGATGAACAACCATGAGTCTCATCCTAACGAACGACAAGACCACCTTCCAGATGGAGCGTCTGGAAGAGTATACGCACCGAGAGCTGAAGCAGTTTTGCAAAGATCTCCAGATCACTACGACTGGGTTAAGCACCAAGGAAGACTTTCAAAAAGCCCTGACAGCATGGGTAGAGGCCGGAGCCCATCCTCCCCCGCCAACAGAAGGCGGTGGAGAGGGAGGGCCACTGACCGAAACTCGTGACCAAGAGGGTGCGAGAGCAGAGTCCCCGACGCGGAGTCCCAGCACGGAGAGAGGTCTGTCACCAGAAGAGATGACCGACCGAGAGCGCAACCGAAACTACGAGCTAGAACTAGCGCGCCTGAAGATAGAAGGAGAGCTCAAGTTGGCTGAGAAGAAGCTAGCCATCGAGCAGTTACGACTGCAAGGAGAACTGGAGGAGAAGAAACTCCAGAGAGAACACGAAGGGAAAAGACTCTAGCTGGAGCACGAGCGCGGTCTGAAGTAGATTGAACTGAAGGCCCGGAGCGACGACAACAGAACATCGGGGACCCGAGAGGCCGTTCCCCCGGTGGAACCCAAAGTCCACATCCCCAAGGATGTGGTAAAGGAGTATTACAAGAACGATGACATCCAGCAATGGTTCAAGGCCTACGAGGTCGCCATGACCTCCCACCGAGTTCCGCGGATGGATTGGGGAGCCGGGCTGTGGGGTCGATTCCTGAGCGAGGGCAGAGACACCCTGCTCGATCTACCGTCCTCCGAACAAATCTCCTACAGCCACATGAAAGAGGCCCTCCTCACAAGGTACGGGCTCACCCCAGAAATGTACCGGCAACGGTTTAGAGACTGCAAAAAGATCCCCGGCACCACATGGGTAGAATATGTGAATTTCTACAGCCGGGCCTTGGAAGGGTGGATCAAGGGCAGCAAGGTGTCCACCTTTGAGGGACTCGTTGATCTCATCGCCTACGAACATTTGTCCACGAATTGCTTTGTGGAACTGAGACAGCATCTTCTGGACAGTAAGTTGGCTGACCCCCGGAAACTGGCTGTCGAGGCAGATCGCTGGGTGAGCACCAGAGTCCCCCAGGGTCCCGGGGGAGAATATGGCCGAAATGAACAAGGATCTTCCCGCCAGAGGGGAGGGGGGGTGAGAGTAGACAGAGGGGGTCCCAGGTAGGGTCCCCACGAAGCCCCCCCAGGAACCAGTTCGGGACCTCTCCTCCCACAGCGTGAGCAGGGTTCCCCCCAGCCAAGCCAGGGCCCCGAGTCAGCCAAGCCTGCTTCCATTGCCAGCAACCAAGCATTATGCCAATGACCCCCGCTGCCCTCTGTTCAAGAAACCCGCTGCTGCAGGTCCCCCAGCACGCCAAATAACCTCTGTAGCCCTAGAAGAAGAAGAGGGGGAGGATATCGAGGGGGGTGACCCAGCAGCCATGATTTTAGTCTCCCTGGGTGATAGGGAAATGGTCCCCGGAGCCCCCCTGCCAGACAACACTGAGAAGTACAGACAGCAAGTGACCGTCAACGGCCACCGCATAGGGGCACTCTGAGACACAGGGGCCAGCATCACTGCAGTAAAGTGTCACTTGGTCACCAAAGCCCAAATTGTACCCCGCGTCTCCTGCAGGGTGATCGCAGCTGATAACTCCGTCCGCACCTGCCGGATAGCTCAAGACCCGTTCGAATGGGGGGCGTCTCCGGAGAGTTACGAGTAGCGGTCCGCACCGACATGCCCGTGGACTGCCTGCTCGGCAACGACCTGGAGAGCTCCCCGTGGAAGCAGGTAGAACGAAGGAGATGGTGGGCCTGCCCGAATGGGCCTGTGTGAGCACCCGTTCCATGACCGCCCGAGTGGCCACCCCCGAGGGGGTAATCCCTGAGAACGCCCAGCCAGCCCCCGAGGACCCCGAGGTCCCCGAGTCATCTGAAACCCACAAGCTGTCCCCCGGGGAGAGCCTTGTCTCCGACGCAGGTCCCCTCGGGCCTGACGCCGAACCGATCCCAAGCCTCGACGACCTTCCTGATTTGGCCCAGTGGCGCCAAGAAGGAGGACCGTCCCGAGAAGAGTTCTGCCTCGAACAGACCTCCTGTCCGTCCTTGGTTGGCCCGCGGCAGCAGGCCGCCGCCCAGGTCGCCGGTGACCAGTCCGGCTCCCACCTTGTCTATTGGGAAAACGGCCTTTTGTACAGCGAACAGAAGTCGGCCGAGCTAGGGTCAGCCCGAGTGCTGGTGGTACCCCTACGCTTCCGCGGCTTCCTCGTGAACCTGGCCCATGATGTACCCCTGGCGGGACACTTGGGACAAGACAAAACGTATCACCGCCTGGTCACGCACTTTTACTGGCCTGGCATGCGCTCCGATGTGGAGGCCCACTGTAAGTCCTGCCCCACGTGTCAGTCCAGTGGGAAGAGTGGCGGAAGGCGCAAGGCCCCCCTCCAACCCTTCCCCGTGGTCAGTACCCCCTTTGAGCAGGTGGGAATAGATATCGTGGGGGCGCTCGACCCCCGGACCTCCTTAGGCCACCGATTTATCCTCGTCCTGGTGGACCATGCCACCCGATACCCCGAAGCCATTCCCCTCCGAACGGTGACGGCCCCCGTAGTGGGGCGGGCCCTCATGGGGATCTTCTCCCGGGTGGGATTCCCCCGAGAAGTAGTGAGCGACCGAGGGACAAACTTCATCTCGAAGTACATGAAGTCCCTCTGGCAACAATGTGGGGTGACGTACAAGTTCACCACCCCATATCACCCCCAAGGTAACGGTCTGGTTGAGCGATTCAACCGGACCCTGAAGGGAATGATCATGGGTCTCGAAGAGCCCCTGAGGCGCAAGTGGGATGTCCTCCTTCCCTGTCTCTTCTTCGCGTACCGCGAAGTCCCCCAGAAATCCCTGGGGGTTTAGCCCCTTCGAACTGCTCTATGGGCACCCCGTCAGGGGGCCCCTCAGCCTGGTCAAAGAAGGGTGGGAAACGGCGGCCCCTGAACCCCTCCGGATGTGTTTCGATACATCCTGGCCCTCAGGAACCAGACTAGGAAGTTCTGAGAACTGGCCGAGGCGAACCTCGAGGCCAGTCAAGAGGAAATGAAATGGTGATATGATCAGAATGTCACTCTGGTCGAGTTTCAGCCCGGACAGCAGTTCTGGGTGGTGGTCCCCGTGGAGCCCTGTGCCCTGCAAGACAAGTGGACAGGGCCCTTCAAGGTGGTGGAGCTCAAGAGCCAGGTGACCTACCTCGTCGATGTGCAGTCCCCCAGGAACCCCTTGAGGGTCCTCCATGTGAACCGCCTCAAACGCCACTTCGCACGGTCCGAGTTGAGTTTGCTCCTCGCCACTGACGATGGAGAGGAAGAGGAATCGGAGCCTCTCCCCGATCTCCTGTGTGCGAAAGAAAAAGATGGCTCTGTAGAGGGAGTGAGTCTCTCCCCCTCCCTTACCCCTGAGCAGCGTGAGGACTGTCGCCAGTTACTGGGACAATTCTCCATCCTTTTTTCCCTCATCCCCGGCGTCACCAGCTGGTGCGTCCACGACGTGCACACCGGGGACAGCCCTCCCGTACGGCACAGAGCCTACCGCGTCCCTGACAGAGTCCGGGCCTGCATCAAGACCGAAGTCTCCAAAATGCTAGCCCTGGGGGTGGTCGAAGCCTCTGACAGCCCATGGGCCAGCCCCGTGGTCCTGGTTCCAAAGGCGGCCGCCCCTGGTGCTGTTCCCGAGCTGAGGTTCTGCGTCGACTACCGCGGGCTTAACGCAGTCACCAGAACCGATGCGCATCCCATTCCCTGAGCAGACGAGCTTATTGACCGCCAAGGGGCTGCTCGCTTCCTCAGCACGTTCGACCTGACCAGCGGATACTGGCAGATCGCCCTCACCGAGGGGGCCAGGGAGAGATCCGCCTTCTCCACTCCGGATGGTCACTACCATTTCCGGGTGATGCCCTTCGGGATGAAAAACGCCCCCGCCACCTTCCAGAGGCTGGTTAACCAGGTACTGGCTGGGTTGGAGGAATTCTGCGCCGCGTATCTAGACGATATCGCGGTGTTCAGCTCCCACTGGTCCGAGCACCTCCAACACCTCTGGGAGGTGCTGTCAGCCCTGCAGAGGGCCGGGCTCACCATTAAGGCAAGCAAGTGCCAGATCGGACAAGGGTCCGTAGTCTACCTGGGGCACCAGGTCGGAAGCGGCCTCGTAGCCCCCCTCCAGCCCAAGATCGATGCGATCGTGGCCTGGGAGGCTCCCACGACCCAGACGGAAGTGCGGGCGTTCCTAGGGCTCACGGGGTACTACCGAAGATTCATAAAAGGATACGGCAGCATCGTAGTCCCCCCCACGGAGTTAACCCCCAAAAACCAGCCGAAGATAGTCAGCTGGACCCCCGCCTGCCAAAAGGCGTTCGAAGCATTGAAGGAAGCCATGTGCACTGCCCCAGTACTACAGGCCCCCGACTACTCCCAAGAGTTTGTGGTCCAAACAGACGCGTCCGAACATGGCATCAGAGCAGTCCTGTCCCAGATGAACGACCAAGGCCTAGACCAGCCAGTGGCATTCATTAGCCGGAGGTTACTCCCTCGAGAACAAAGGTGGAGCACCATCGAGCGGGAGGCCTTCGCGGTGGTTTGGGCCCTGAAGAAACTGAGGCCCTACCTGTTCGGTACTCACTTCCGGGTCCAGACCGACCACCGACCCCTCCGGTGGCTAATGCAAATGAGAGGGGAGAACCCCAAACTGTTGCGCTGGTCCATCTCCCTCCAGGGGATGGATTTCACTGTTGAGCCCCGGCCTGGTGCTGACCACGCCAGCGCAGACGGCCTGTCCCGATTCTTCCGCCTCAGTGAAGAAAACCCCCAAGAGGATGGGTAGTTCTCTCCGCCTTTCAGCTGGGGGGGACGCGTGTTGGACCTGGCCTCGTGGCGTGGTTCCCCCCCGTTCCTCAGCGCCCCATTAGCGTAGCCCTGCACCCGGAGTCCCCTGGTCGTCCTGCTCCCTGTACGCCCAAACCCCGTAATCCACGACCCGCCCCGCAGGTCCCGTCCTGCTCCCGGCTCCGAGCGGGCAGAACGTACATGCCCCACAAGGCCGGCAGCCAAATTTTCCTTCCCAGAAACCCCTGACTCCCGGGGCCTAGCATGACCCCGGCCCCAGCGAAACTTAGATTCCAAGGCGCGCCACTCCCGGCTGGGGGGTAAAGGACTCCCCGAGTGAGATAAGCCAGGGAGTTTCGATGGCACCTCCGGCCTCCCCCGAGAGACTGGTAGTTGTCACACCTTTTGCCCTCCCCTGTGGGCCAGTTTCGATTGCACCTCTGGCCTCCCCGAGTGCTGGCTCCAGACCTGCTGGGCGTCTGGGAATTCCCGGACGCATCTTCAAAGGAACACAGAGCCAACCGCCGGACCTCTCCAACGGCCAGCCCCCAAGGCCTGAGGCCTCCGCCTGCGAGGGTCCGGACATCAAAGGGCCCCTGGACTATATCAAGGCCCGCACCACAACTAGCGGGCAGTTGTATCCTGGACAAGAAAGCCCTGCTGATCTGATCGCGGCTGACCTTAAGGAGAACTGAACCTCTTGAATCGCTGAGCCCTGCTGATGCTGTCGCCGCTCCTTCTCGAACCCGGAACTGAACCATCTGAGCCCTGCTGACTCTGTCGCGGCTCGTCCTCTCAAAGACCTCGGAGCCCTGCTGACGCTGTCGCGGCTCGAGCTTGAACTCGAAACCATCCGAGCCCTGCTGACGCTGTCGCGGCTCGTCCTCTCAAAGACCTCGGAGCCCTGCTGACGCTGTCGCGGCTCAAGCTTGAACTCGAACCCATCTGAGCCCTGCTGACCTCGTCGCGGCTCTAGGAGTACTCTGATCCGGCTGGACCATCGATGCTACCATCATGACCCGAGCCGAATCGACGTGAGTGCAGCAGCTAGTACGACCATCATCTTCCGTATCCCCCGGCTCGAGGATTGAGAGCTGTGCGCAGGGTACGCTTCGTACTGGCCGAGAGGCTAAGACTGTCCCGCTTCCCTCTTCCCGAATTCCTAGAGACTTTACGATCCCTCGATCGCTTGTACATAAGAGTGCCGATTCTTCTTACTGTTTGATAAAGAACTTAATACTGAATACCTACGGTGTGGTGTCCGTTCATAAGTGTGGTGTGAGCTCAGTGTGTACGATCCTAGACTCGAAGTCCTCCCCGGTGGGGACCTCACGATAAGACTCGGCAATATCTGTGGGAGAGGTGGGTCCTGGAGTGGTCGGGTGAGCACAACCTGGCCCTCTGAGATCGCCCCTTCTAACAACATTGTGCAGTTTAAGGGCACTAACTAAGGAACACCCTTCTTGCGAACATCTTCACAAATACTCTGTTTCACAGAGGGGCTCAAGACTGCTATTCCTGAACTAAGTCTGCACCCATTCCTTTTCAGTTACAACAACGCCTTGAGGCAATTCTGTATGCACAGCAACACTATACCAGCTTTTTAACCTGTTCACTTAAAAACTCCACTTTAGGATTAGTGACATGTATAGGTTTTTAGTCAGATATGATTACTTTTTATGGTGTGGCTTAACAGCGGAGCTGTCGCCAGACAATTATGTGAGCATCTCTAGACAGGGGATCTGGCTCCACCCACAAGTCAGGAGCCAAGAGAGCCTGTTTTGACTGGGCAGAAGTTGTGTGCTTCCACAAAAAAAATGCTTGCCTCCTCACAGCTGTGATCATTTTGTTTATATACCAGTTGCCTGAGGTTGACACATGGCATAATGTTATTAAAGTGTCTTAGATAACTAGATATTGTATGGTGTTTTTCTCTGACAGCTGCCCAGAGGGCAGGAGGGCAGGAGGGCAGTCATTAACCTACATGGATTTTTTTAGGTATGACAGGAAAGTGCACCCATAAGCCAGACCGATTGGCATTGCCAATGCTTGTTTTTATTTAAGCTAACTTCAGATGATATCCTACAGAACTTTTTCGTGGTTTATTGCTTTGAAGGCCATTGTTGCTAGTAATATTTAACTGACGCTTGGAAACCATTGACAATTGTGAAGTAGAAAGAAGAAATTCGGAATAAAACAATGTCTCTCCCTAGAGGTAAAAGGCAGCCAGGCTAGGGAAGGGGAGAGCTGGCACCGATGCGACCCAGGGCAGTATTCCCGCGCTCGATGAGTCACTCACGGTTCTCTTATCGCAAAGGCGCTTCCTGTCAGCAAGGAGAGAGCTTGTATAGGACAGAGGCGAGAGGCCTGGTGCTGGCCGCCAAGGAGCTATGATTGGCAGCCCGAAGTCACGTGACCTTTTCTGGCCTTTGGTATCTGACGTCACGGGACCTTTTCAAGCCTTTCATATTATATCTATGGGTCATTGTGACGGGGCTCGGGCACAGCCTTCCCAACCCACTCCTGAAACACGCACACACGGCATCATTCCTCAATACAATTGTGCATTTATTATTAGGTAGTTTCTTTCACGTCCCACCCACTTCTTAAAACAGATTTAGTATCTATTTTGAGCGGCTTATCGCATGATGGCATGTGTGGGTTTCCTTCTTAAAGTATTGTTGCAAGATGCAGTTGCCATGGTGGTTCTGTTCACAAAACAGAAGCGTTTCGTAGCCAGAAAAGGGCACAGACACAGTGGTCTCCACGCTGTCACAAAGCAGTTGAAATGCGGAGCGAAAGTCAGATGTATTTTTACTGTCTGTCTGTCTAAACAGGGCGAAGTACCCCCTAATGGACAATGAAATTGACCAGATGGGAATTGTTTCAACTGGTCCTAGTTGCTTTTAAAAATATTACCCACATAGACATTACAGAATGTTTTCTTTTTCTTTTACCTGCTTGCCAGTCTGAACACTCTTTTTAAAATTTTTAATAATTTTCATTTATGCAAAAAAATTGTAAAGGTTTTAATTTACTACATACAATAAAAATGTACTTACTTACTTACTTACTGGTCCTAGTTGCATTATATGGGAGTTGCGACACTGGATTAAGCATGTCCAACCGAATAATATCAGATTATTAAAGTAGTTAAACAATACCAGCTAAAACCAACACATGTCATTAAATAGTTTCAAGGCACGACGGGAATTAGTTATTTGTAACATGGCATTTCATTACCTGTCTCAAACATTCCTCTAAATTGATACAGTAAAAACCCTTTGTAACTGGTTAGCTGGAATTTCCACCGGCAAATCACTCTTTTGCTGTCTATGGGTGGGCAGGAGTCGCCTTCTGGAGAAAAGAACCCAATTAATTTAAGGACACATTAAATCAACACAGCATGGATGGTAAGAACTATGAAAAAACATAAACGTAACAGCACTCCTGAAGATACGGTTCTGCGCAGGCCCCTCGTGATATGAAAGCACAGAAGCAAAAAACAGAAAAAATGAGTCCTAAACACAGCGAAATTGGTCTGCCAGGCAGGAAACAATGATTAACAAATATGTGTTCTTCAAACAACACTTCTGTTTCCTCTTGGAACAGAGGTGTTAACAACCACAGCACATCCCCGAAGACAAACAGTTTGTCCTTTCAGTGTTTCCAGAGTAAACATCGGTCTGTGTTGCTGGCACACTTTTGCTTTTCTGTTTTTCCATTGCCTCTGTGTCTTTCCGCAGGCTTTCCAGAACTTGGTTTTCTCACGCATTAAAGCGGTCTTTTCAGGGCCTGAGCAGGCAGGAGTGTGGAAGGCCATCATGGGGTCAAGAACAAACAAACAACTTAGCTGGACCCACCTCACATGCAGAACAATCATAAATGCCAACATCTGAGGTGTTTGGGCTGGGCCCACTGCCAGGTAGAAAATGGCGCCCAAGCCAAAGGGCGGTGCACCTCCAAATTTACCTTTACAGCTCTCTTTACAAATAGAGGCGAGGCAAAAAAGGTGGTGTGTTGAAGCATTTATATAACTCTTCATACACGGTTGTCAGGGGAGCAGACATGGCCGGCTTTAGGGCAGTGTGACAGGAGCCACCGCAAAGGGCGCTGACCTAGAGGGGTGCCACTTAGGGAGGGGGGGGGGGGGGGGGGGTTGGGGGGCTGTGCTCAGCAATAACATACTGTTTAAAAAACCCAGCTGCAGAGTTCCTTGTGCGTCCAGCTTTCAGACACCAATAGAAATGTCATGATAACTCTTGTGATTAATGTTCCTGCTAGGGCGAGAGATTAGTGTTTCAAGCTTTATTACAAATGTCACAAAAAGATGTTAATATTTCACTTCTGTTCTTGGATTTTCGTCACAATAAAATACACTGAACATAATCTTCACAAAAGTTATTTACAAAAGTTTAAGCTATTGCCATTATAAATTAAAATCACTTTTATTTAAGTATTAATTATTTAAAAATTAAAAGCCGTTGTAATTTGTAATATCAATACAGCTAAGTCACGTAAATACAAAACATGCGAGACCTATTGCATTGCAAGTGCTTGTTTGTACTTTGTCATCTACGAGATCTTTGCAATGTTTCAAAAAAGAGAAAGAGAGAGAGATAGAGAGAGAGGGGGAGCGAGAGAGAGAGTGAAAGAAAGAAAGAAAGAATGAAAGAAAGAAAGAAAAAAGAAAGAAAAGAGAGAGAGAAAGAAAGAAAGAGAGACAGACATAAAAAGAGCAAGAAAGTGAAAGTGAAAGGGAGAGTGGGAAAGAGAGGGAGAGAAAGAGAAAGAGAGAGTAAGAGAGAGAGGGGAGAGAAAGAAAGAAAGAAAGAAAGAAAGAAAGAAAGAAAGAAAGAAAGAAAGAAAGAAAGAAACAGGGAGAGAGAGAATGAGAGAGAAAGAAAGAGAGAGACAGCGAAAGAGCAAGAAAGTGAAAGAGAGAGAGAAAGAGAGAGAGAGACATGGAAAGAGAGAGAGAAAGATAGAAAGACACACAGAGAGGGAGAGAGAGAGAGAGAGGATGAGAAAGAGAGAGAGGGAGAAAGAAAGAGAGAGAAAGAGAGAGCGAGAAAGAGAGGATATGAGAGAGAGAAAGGGAGAGAAAGAGAGGGAGAGAGAAGAGGAGAGAGGGAGAGAGAAAGAGAGAACAAGTGAGAAAGAAAGAAAGAGACAGAGAAAGAGCAAGAAAGTAAAAGAGAGAGAGAGAGAGAGACATGGAAAGAGAGAGAGAAAGAGAGAAAGACACACAGAGAGGGAGAGAGAGAGAGAGAGGATGAGAAAGAGAAAGAGAGAGAGAAAGAAAGAGGGAGAGTGAGAGTGAGAGAGAAAGAAAGAGAGAGAAAGAGAGAGCGAGAAAGAGAGGATGTGAGAGAGAGAAAGAAAGAGAGGGAGATAGAGAGAAAGAGAGAGAGAACAACGGAGAAAGAAAGAGATGAGCAGAGAAAGAGGAAGAACTTGAAAGAGAGAGAGAAAGAGATAAATAGAGCAAGAAAGGAGAGGAAGAGAGAGATAGATAGAGAGAAAGAGAGAGAAAGAGAGGGAGAGAGAGAACGAGAGAAAGAAAGAGAGGCCGGATCTCTGAAGAGCCAGATTCCTGAGTTGCCCCTACAGAACATACAGCTTTTTATTTTTAGCAAAATGCATATGAAAATTGTGCTGTAAAGGTCTCTTTTAGTTTAACCACTCCTGACAACTCAAAATGGGTGTATTTGCCATCCTCTCCCTTCTTCCTGTTTTTTAGGGCTCGGCCTACGTCACTACTTCGTCAGAAGTGGGGCGGAGCTCCGAGCCGTATTGTTAAGGGGCTCAGAATCGTGCAGTAAAAATTCCTCAGTGCGCGAGATTTTTCAGTACTTTGTTTTGCCATCTGCATGGTAACTGGTCCTCGCGGTGCCGTGTTTCTAGTAGCCTTCACGCAATAGGCCATATGGATTTTCGCTTCGGCACTTCCGCCATAATCTGTGTGGTTATGCGCACGGGAGTGCAATAAATTATCAATTAGAGCTGTCAGGGTGCTGCGGTAATAGAATCCAGATGGTCGGGGCGCGTTCACCAGTCTGCCGTGAGTTTTGCGGGCGCGCGTTCGGCTGCATCCTTTCATGTGTAAGTGTTGGCCTTTCGCCAGATGCCGGCTCGCAGAGGCCTCTGACATCGCCTCTCCCCGCCTGCTCCTCACTGCAGCCCCCACCACTGGAAACGACAGGCTGGGAGCTCACAGAAGCCTCTGACATCGCCTCTCCCAGCCTGCTTGTCCTTTCAGCCCCCACCGCTGGAATTCATATTAAAAGCATGCTTTGATATACATAGATATGCTCTGTTGCTGCTGCTGCCTTGGCACAGTAGCTGCTGTGAGTGTGTGAGGGAAGCTTGCACCACTGCTGCCTGTGATCTCCTTCTTGTGAGTATGAGATGCTTGCACTGCACCTGTCTGTGATCTTCTTGTGAGTGTGATAAGCTTGCACCGCTGCTGCCTGTGATCACCTTTTCGAGAGTATGAGAAGCTTGCACCGCTGCTGCCTGTGATCTCCTTCTTGTGAGGATGAGAAGCTTGCACCGCTACTGCCTGTGATCACAGGCAGCAGCGGTGCAAGCTTCTCATCCTCACGAGAAGGCATGCTCATGAGAAGGAGATCACAGGCAGCAGTGGTGTGAGCTTCTCCTACTCACAAGAAGGAGATCACAGGCAGCAGTGGTACAAGCTTCTCACACTCACAAAGAGATCACAGGCAGCAGCGGTGCAAACTTCTCATACTCACAAGGAGATCACAGGCAGCAGCGGTGCAAGCTTCTCATACTCACAAGGAGATCACAGGCAGCGGCGGTGCAAGCTTCTCACACTCACAAGGAGATTACAGACAGCAGTGGTACAAGCTTCTCACACTCATGAGAAGGAGATCACAGGTAGCAGCGGTGTGAGCTTCTCCTACTCACAAGAAGGAGATCACAGGCAGCAGTGGTACAAGCTTCTCACACTCACAAGGAAATCACAGGCAGCAGCGGTGCAAGCTTCTCATCCTCACGAGAAGGAGATCACAGGCAGTAGTGGTGCAAACTTCTCACACTCATGAGAAGGAGATCACAGGCAGCAGCGGTGTGAGCTTCTCCTACTCACAAGAAGGAGATCACAGGCAGCAGTGGTACAAGCTTCTCACACTCACAAAGAGATCACAGGCAGCAGCGGTGCAAACTTCTCATACTCACAAGGAGATCACAGGCAGCAGCGGTGCAAGCTTCTCATACTCACAAGGAGATCACAGGCAGCGGCGGTGCAAGCTTCTCACACTCACAAGGAGATTACAGACAGCAGTGGTGCAAGCTTCTCACACTCATGAGAAGGAGATCACAGGCAGCAGTGGTGCAAGCTTCTTACACTCACAAGGAGATCACAGGCAGCAGTGGCGCAAGCTTCTTACACTCACAAGGAGATCACAGACAGCAGTGGTGCAAGCTTCTCACACTCACAAGGAGATTACGGACAGCAGTGGTGCAAGCTTCTCACACTCACAAGGAGATTACGGACAGCAGTGGTGCAAGCTTCTCACACTCACAAGGAGATTATGGACAGCAGTGGTGCAAGCTTCTCACACTCGCAAGAAGGACATCACAGGCAGCAGCGGTGCAAGCTTCTCACACTCACAAGAAGGACATCACAGGCAGCAGCGGTGCAAGCTTCTCACACTCACAAGAAGGACATCACAGGCAGCAGCGGTGCAAGCTTCTTACACTCACAAGGAGACCACAGGCAGCAGAGGTGCAAGCTTCTCACACTCATGAGAAGGAGATCACAGGCAGCAGCGGTGCAAGCTTCTCATACTCACAAGGAGATCACAGGCAGCAGCGGTGCAAGCTTCTCATACTCACAAGGAGATTACGGACAGCAGTGGTGCAAGCTTCTCACACTCACAAGGAGATTACGGACAGCAGTGGTGCAAGCTTCTCACACTCACAAGGAGATTATGGACAGCAGTGGTGCAAGCTTCTCACACTCGCAAGAAGGACATCACAGACAGCAGTGGTGCAAGCTTCTCACACTCACAAGAAGGACATCACAGGCAGCAGCGGTGCAAGCTTCTCACACTCACAAGAAGGACATCACAGGCAGCAGCGGTGCAAGCTTCTTACTCTCACAAGGAGACCACAGGCAGCAGAGGTGCAAACTTCTCACACTCATGAGAAGGAGATCACAGGCAGCAGCGGTGTGAGCTTCTCCTACTCACCAGAAGGAGATCACAGGCAGCAGTGGTACAAGCTTCTCACACTCACAAGGAGATCACAGGCAGCAGCGGTGCAAGCTTCTCATCCTCACGAGAAGGAGATCACAGGCAGTAGTGGTGCAAGCTTCTCACACTCATGAGAAGGAGATCACAGGCAGCAGCGGTGTGAGCTTCTCCTACTCACAAGAAGGAGATCACAGGCAGCAGCGGTGCAAACTTCTCATACTCACAAGGAGATCACAGGCAGCAGTGGTGCAAGCTTCTCATACTCACAAGGAGATCACAGGCAGCGGTGGTGCAAGCTTCTCACACTCACAAGGTGATTACAGACAGCAGTGGTGAAAGCTTCTCACAGTCACAAGAAGGAGATCACAGGCAGCAGTGGTGCAAGCTTCTTACACTCACAAGGAGATCACAGGCAGCAGTGGTGCAAGCTTCTTACACTCACAAGGAGATCACAGGCAGCAGTGGTGCAAGCTTCTTACACTCACAAGGAGATCACAGACAGCAGTGGTGCAATCTTCTCACACTCATGAGAAGGAGATCACAGGCAGCAGCGGTGTGAGCTTCTCCTACTCACAAGAAGGAGATCACAGGCAGCAGTGGTACAAGCTTCTTACATTCACAAGGAGATCACAGGCAGCAGTGGTACAAGCTTCTCACACTCACAAGGAGATCACAGGCAGCAGTGGTGCAAGCTTCTCATCCTCACGAGAAGGAGATCACAGGCAGTAGTGGTGCAAGCTTCTCACACTCATGAGAAGGAGATCACAGGCAGCAGCGGTGTGAGCTTCTCCTACTCACAAGAAGGAGATCACAGGCAGCAGTGGTACAAGCTTCTCACACTCACAAGGAGATCACAGGCAGCAGCGGTGCAAGCTTCTTACACTCACAAGGAGATCACAGGCAGCAGCGGTGCAAACTTCTCATACTCACAAGGAGATCACAAGCAGCAGCGATGCAAGCTTCTTACACTCACAAGGATATTACGGACAGCAGTGGTGCAAGCTTCTCACACTCACAAGGAGATTATGGACAGCAGTGGTGCAAGCTTCTCACACTCATGAGAAGGAGATCACAGGCAGCAGTGGTGCAAGCTTCTTACACTCACAAGGAGATCACAGGCAGCAGTGGTGCAAGCTTCTTACACTCACAAGGAGATCACAGGCAGCAGTGGTGCAAGCTTCTCACACTCACAAGGATATTACAGACAGCAGTGGTGCAAGCTTCTCACACTCACAAGAAGGACATCACAGGCAGACGCGGTGCAAGCTTCTCACACTCACAAGGAGATCACAGGCAGCAGCTGGGCAAACTTCTCATACTCACAAGGAGATCACAGGCAGCAGCGGTGCAAGCTTCTCACACTCACAAGGAGATCACAGGCATCAATTTACGCTTTCACCAAAAACAAACACGACCATGCATCAGTACCGCTAAACACCCACACACACAACAAACAATGTCAGTGCAACTTTCACCAAACACACACACACACCAACAGCTGCCAGTGCACCAGCCACTCTTTCAATTGGCACAATCATCAACAGCTGTCAGTGCACCCTTTCACCAACCACACGCATTACCATCCAGCTCTGTACGCTTGACAGCCACACTCAGTAACAGCTCTTACTGCACGCTGCCACCAGTCATACACACCTCAAGCCACCACTACACGCTTCCACCAAACACACACACCACCAGCCATCACTGCACAATTCCTACAGGCACACACATCCACCACACATCAATGCCACACATCACTGCACACACCAATTGATAACGCATCCACCAATTAAAATTGTACCTATCGCACTATGCTGCACTTCAGCTTTTAAACATAATGCGTTAACGTGCAGCATGCCACCATTGATAACATTCCAATACAAGACACATATCTCAAACACACATCATATGCTTCCACTCCAAAACACATGCCTAAAACACATTGCCATTTACAATCCCATTATCTCAAACTCAAACAAAACCCGAGCCCTAATGCATTCCTAATGCTTGTTTATATCTGTAAGTGCTTCCTGATGAGGTTTAATTCCTGGGACAGGTGCCTTGTTGCCTACTTGTAACTATTCTCTGACCCTGCTTCAAGGATCAGAGCAGGGTCAGAGAATAGTTGCAAGTAGGCAACGAGGCGCCAGGAAGCACTTAGCAGCAGGTGCTCAAGTTGAAGTTAATTTCTTTGTAACCCTTTTGTAAAAGGTTACAAAGAAATTAGGTTCAACTTTTGCACCTGCTGCGTAACCCTTGCTTGGCTGAAAATTCGTCCCCGCTGATTCGCGGATTTTACAGCGATTTCGCAAGATTCGCGGATCGCGAAATTGCGGAAAATCTGCAAATTCGCCCGCGAAACGGATTTTACGCCCACCCTTACCGGGGCAGCCAGTGATGGCAAACCTGATTGTACAAGAAACATCAAGGTGCATCACAACAGCTCATATGATGCGGCACTGACAAAGGGTTACCCCACTGCTGGGGGCCAGCCACTGGAGGAAGGTAGGGCCCACCAAGATGGAGCATTATAGGACATCCCCCACCCCAGCTGTTCAAGACTGACTGTGTGCCCGGGAACAAAGTGTGAACTAGTGAGGGCCATGCATGACAACTGCGGGATCATTCTGTAACACCGCCAAGCCACAGGGAGCAGCAGGTGATATAGTGATCAAGGAAATACCAGTGGTCCTTTCTCTCATCACTCCTTTTTGCCCAATTTACAAAGTATTATACACTCACAATTGGGAGACAGTGAGTCTCAGAATCAGGATCGACACAAAAGGCTCTTCCCGTTAGCAAATTCGCCATAAGTGGACTTTCTAGACTCATATGAGGGTTCCCCACCGCAGGGCAGCGGGGGCTCCCACAGAAGTGCCCACTGCAAGTGTGGCGGGCACTGAGAAAACAGCAACATTTGGGTTATGCACAATCATTTACCATGTATTCCCCACATGTAAACATAGAGGCGTAAGTGGAACACTTTGGATGATAAAGGAGCTAAACCATATCTTGTGTGTGTGTGGGGGGGGGGGGGGCGTCAGGGATTTATCCTCGTGAAAAGATATTTTCCACGTTGAAAAAGAGTGGAAAATAAATGTGGGTTTGTGCTATTTAATGAGAGCGGATTATCAGCTCTGCGGGTAATTAGGCGTCGGACACCCAATTCCGATTTTCTGAATTCCACTGAAAACTGGTACACAATTTATAAACTCCAACATTGGGGTGCAATCCCAATCTTTAGAAAATCAGCGTGGATGAGCGTCTGCAACATGGACGACGGGAAGAGAACACCTCAAACATTTTCAACTACGCAGAAGGCCACAAGGTGGCGCTCGTTGTGTTTAGTTACACACAATGTTTGAATCACCTACATATGAGAAATGTTTAATCAGTTTCCCATATCTTGGTGAACACGTAATGGAGCGTATTAACCACTAATCACAATGTCACGTTCCCTAAAATGCACAAGAGGCAGTGTTCCTGCGTCAACATAGTTTCTGCTATTTTAATGGTGCATTGTTGTACAGTGTGTATCACACCTCTAACGGTCGCAAAATACTCTCCAGTCAATAATAAAACTATAACACGAGAAAGTTAGTATTCTTATATTGCACACAACCGAGGGAGAAAGTAAGCCAATACAGAAAATAATAAGGTCCTTACAGGTCAAATAAAAGAAAAAAACACGTTAGGTCTTTCATGAAAGTACGAGGACAGCCTGGATCTTTAGAGGCTACTTGCAATATTCGCTGCTGCAGACAGATAATGGTCATTTATTTATTTATTTATTTATTTATATGCGATTTTATATAGCGCGAACATTACCCGAAGGTGGTTCTTGAACTGAACTTTAAAGTTCTACTGGCTAATCAGAACATTTCTTGTATTTCTTTTGAGAGCTACCTGCAAAACATATGGCGTGTAGGGTTGCCACTTTACCCCAAAAAATACAGGCGATTTGTCCTCGTTTTTATTAGTTTCAGCAAATGCCCGGATATGATGCTTAGATCGACCTTTAAATAAAACCATCTGTTTTTATTTGTAATAAAACCCTTATGTCTTTGTTTACTTTAATTATTAGTCAGGATTCGTTAGAATAGCTCCAGAACAAGTTAGAACGTGCTTTCTTCTTATAATTACTGTTTTAAGTGTGTAAAGATAAAGGGAAAAAATACCAGCTTTATGTGTTTTTCCTAATTTTTGTCCAAGCTGTTACATTAAAATACTGGTCTTGCTGATAAAAAAAACAGCTTGGTTACAATCCTAATGGTGTGAAAAGCAACATATTTTGAAAATTATGATGTGAAATAAGTGATCTGACTGCATGTTAAAAGCTTTTTTCATTGAATCTCCATACTCAACTTGAGAATGTTGGCCTCAGTATATACACTTAGTCACCCAATGTTTTTTGGGCAGTGCTGCTTTTCGATCTCAGACAAGCTTTATCTGGCAAGTCTAAAATGCCTTAAACTAAGACTCAGAAACTCCCGTGGAGTAGCGGAGCTGCTCCCCTGCCTCCTGCAGGCATCCCTGAAGAACTGCAAAGACTCCAGCGCGCAAAAACTCGACACCGTAAAGCCCCACTGCACCCGTGCCCCCTAGCCTGAGTTGAAGTGGGCCACCGGTGCCAGCCTGGTTCCCCGACCCTCCAGATTCAAACCCCACCTTGCGTTTCCCAGCTGTGGAATCCCAATGCCTCCTGCAGCCTCTTTGTGCGGTAAACAGCGTTTACAACGCAACTTTTACCACGCACTACCTTTACCACGCAACTTTTACAACGCAAGTCGTTACAACGACTTGCGCTGGGGGGCGCTGTAGGATAGGGAATAGTTGAATTTACTATCCAAAATCTTCCCTACTATCCACGGGGACTGGAGTTGGAATAGTAAATTAAACTATTCACTATCCAGCGCCCCCCAACGCAAGTCGTTGTAACGACTTGCGTTGTAAAAGTTGCGTGGTAAAGGCATGCGTTGTAAAAGCATGCGTGGTAACGACATACATCCCTTTGTGCAGGCCCCCACTACCACCAGTGTGTCTGGTGACAGAAACCCAATGCCTCAGTACACCTCTGCACCCAGCCGCCCTTGCCCAGGGCGAAGAGGACCAAAGGTGTCACTGAGCATCCTGAGTCCCGCTGTTGGTACAGCCAAACTGCCCTCCCCCGGTCCAAACCATCATCCTCTTTGTGACCAGGCTGATCCCCATTGACTTCAAAGGGCACCCGATGCTCCATTGCACCTCTGCTCTGGGCCGCCCCAATGCCACCCAAGGTTACCTGTTGGTGCTGCTTTGGACCTTGCTCCATACTCACATTAAGCCCAGGATATTGGTCTCATAAGTGCTGTAAAGAACTTGTATGATGTATTTGTTTTTCTTCAAAAGGATAATATTGCCGCCTCTAAAAAATGCACGGCGTCAACTTTTGAAAACCATAAATATTTCTATCTTGAAATGTACTTACCTGATTGTAATGATTTTGGTGCCAAATGTTATATAAAATACTTGTTATTTTTATAAATTGGTGTGGGTCTCCTCATTAAGTCGTGTGCACCGTTTATTGACTGTGTGTGTATTGCAGATGTTTAACACTTCTCTCTGATAAGCCTTAAGGCTGCTTGACCACACTTCCCCTTAAGAGAGGACCTTGGAATTGCTAGAGCAGGCCCCTGTCCCCTTATAAGGGATCATTCACAATAAGGAGCTTTAGAGGGAAAAATTATAGCCAGATCACCCTCCACCCATAAATCAACTGTACAACAAAAATCTTGCTTTTTTGGGGAACATCCATTTTTTCACATAGGACTGGTGTTGGGGGGTATCCACCTCAACCCAGCAGCTGGTCTCAACACTTTCACAATCTAATCCAGTCCTACTTACCCAATGTCTCAATTTTGCTTAAAAAGTGTAAGTCAGATCACTCAACACATACATATCCCAAACCAAGACAGGTATATGTAACTCACAAAAAAATGTGTGTGAAGGTGAGAAAGTGCCTCATGTGCGCTACACCAGAGGAGCTACTCGCAGGTTCTCTCCAGCTTTCCCACGTTTTTCATCATTGGTAGCTTTGTCACCTATAGAAAAGAAATTGTGTCCAGTAAAAAATAGAAAATAGAAATAAAGAGGTGAAAGCAGTGATAAATGTATCTGGGAGAAGACTCCTCCGTGATATATAAGAGACAGCGTATCTCAAAGTTAAAATTGGGTTAAGACTCACATATATGGCTTGTCCCTCTTTAATCAGAAAAGTGAGCTTACTAATAGTAAAAACACAGCATGTTGCAGACCATTTCAAAGTAAGCCAACATGTTTCATTGCCTGTACTACGTTGCAGCAATTTCGTCAGGTCTCGAGGTCGGCAATCACCTCACTGGACATCTGACTTTATGCCTGGAGTGACAGGTGGCAGCCATGAGCCCACGTACCAGCTCCCACCATGCCAAAGGGTGTGTACTTTATACAATCAAACCCTCATTTTACAGCACCTCCGTTGCTTTGAATGTACTGCGTCCGCGCGTCTCTCGAGCGTTGTCTTGTTCCTTAGGAGGTATACCTGGACTCTTTGCACAGCATACCTCTTTTTGGTATACTATATTAATAGCCAGCTTCCTACACGCACCAATTGGGAGAATCCATTCTCTATCAGATGGGAGACTAGGGGAACCGGAGCAGGCACATAGGGGCCTTCTGAGTAACACAAATAGGCGTTAAGTGTCTGGGAATTATGATAACGGCAGAACGTCAGGATCCTGTAGTTTCACCTGGACTGGGTATTGCGTACTCCCAAGAAGATATTGAAAGATGACACAATCTCCCACTAACAATTATGGGAAGGGCTTCTATTTTTAAAAAGAGCACACTTCCTAAACTGCTACATGTGCCACAAAACAACCCCTTCTCGATACCGCACTTTGGGATGGTGGCACCCCTAGGATAGCTTTGCGCATGTTGTATTGGTTGGTCTACAATGGGGGTCTGGCACTTCCTTGCTCTATAGCATATTATAGGGTCAACCAACTCCAAGTCATTCATGAATGGGGATTCACCCCACAAAGCAAGGTGGCAACCAGACTGGAGAGAGCAGATGTGGCAAAAGCCAAGCATCTACACTACATATATGAAAGGATAGGAACTGCAAACTCTTGCTGACCCAGGTGACCCTGAAGGAGTGGGAAGACGCCACCAGAGCCCTAAGCTCGCTAAGGAAAATCACATTAGCCACATCATTATGGAATTGGACAATATTAAAAGAAGTTGGCAAACTCATCAAGTTTTACCATTAGGAACAGATTGGGATAGAAATCCTGAGAAATGTGCTGGGGCAGGTGAAGCTAAACAAAATTCGAGGAGCTGCAACAAGAGTACAAACCGGACCCCACCCAGAGATTCAAATACCTTTAATTGAGACACGGCCTCCATTCAGAACAGGAATCAGGGGAGTGATTTCTCCGCACAGAGCCCTTTGAAAAGCTAGGTGCTGGGGGGCGCAGTCGCTCCAAACCCAGTGACCCAACTGTACCGCATCATACTCAACAATACACCAGATAATCTTCAGAATCTGCAAAATCGATGAGAGACAGACCTGGGGACCCTAGAGGATTTCGTCGGGGAAGCAGCACTGATGCACCCCAAAAAGGTAGCACTCAAAACTAGTTACGTTCAGTATTTTACACCAGATATACTACAATAGGACTAAACTATTTAACACAGGGAGAGCATCAGATCCATACTGCCTCAGGTGCATCCCAGAAGAGGGTACATTCTTACATACACTCTGCAGTTGTCCCAGGGTAGGCATGCACTGGAGAGAATCGCAAATGAATTGGATACAATAGACATTGATATTCCTAGGTTGCCCCATTTGGTCATACTGGGCATCCAGAGTGATGCAGATATCCTGAGAACATAACTTCTGTTATGCATGCTGGGCTTTATCACAGCAAAAAGAGACGCAGACAAATTTTGGGGACGCACACAAATTCCAACAAAGGCCAAGTGGCAGGACAGTATGGACACGTGTATGGAGGCGGAAAGGATGGTATACGAGAGTGTAGACTATCTGTAGGAAATTCGACAAGGTTTGGGGAAATTGAAATTTGTACTATGGATTTAATGAAGGATTTTTATTTCTCAACAGGTGCAGCCCTCCGCCTAGAGTTTACCCACTGAGGGGGGAGGGGGACGGATGGGGGAACATGCCCAAGACGGAAATCTAGTATATCTACCCTAAGATCCAAAAGGCAGGAAATGAAAGTAGCCTCGCTTTGGACATGATTTACCATTATGTGCTTGCCACGAGTGCACTGTTATGTGTCAGAAAAAACAATAAAAACATTAAAAGAATAGTACTTTTACAGTTTGATTCTTTATTTCATGTTCAGATTACGTCATCCAAAATAATGTCACTTTGTACAACCCCCATCTCAGCTTTAAGAACAATACTTCCCTTTTGGAATACATTAGAGCAAGAAATTTCTTCTTACATGATATCTACCATGATAATGTCTTTGTTCTTTCGAAGATTAATAAAAATGTTATAAATTATCTTCGAATAAATGCTTTAAATATGAAATGTTGTGTAATACTATATTAAATATGTTTCCTATGATGTTACCAGAGAATACAATTCCAGATTAATGTTTCCCAACAGTCTGGTAATCTATCTAATATAAAATAAATGAAATTCCCTTAACTTACCTACCTTACGAAAGGAATTTTTTAAGTGGGATGACATTTAATAGTTAAACCTCTCTGCTGAAGTATCGCCTACAATATGGTTAGATAATACTTCAAGAATATTTCCTATGGCTTTTTATCAAATGGCCAAATCAAATTTCCTATGGCTTTTTATTCGGATTTTATGCACATGATTTTGAACACGTAAAAATAATGCAAAACTAAATTGTTACTGTTCTGCTGTAAATGGCTCATTGATTGTTATGCTGTTTGAATGTCCAGATATATTACAATTTTGAGAAAGGAAGTAAGAAATAATAAAAAAGATTTTACCAGTTTTTGAAAATATGTCTATTTCTATTATAGCTAGTAAAGCAGTATCACTTGCCTTTCATTTATCTCATTCTCAAGTCAACATTTTAAATTTCATTACTTCATTAGCTATTAAAACCAATACTTTATATTGGAAAAATGCTAATAATTTATCCTCAAACTGGTGGTTTTTCGGTCACTTTTCATAGAAAATGTTTTGAAATGTCTGTGTCTGAGCTAATGAAATCATCTTTCTCATCAGTTGTTCTGGATACCTTTAGAAACATATAGGTTAGATAACAATTAAATATATGTTAGGATTATATTTGGCTCCAATATATCTTCTATGCAGTTTATATGGCTGCATATGGATGATATGTATTATAACTACTATTTTATCTTTAGGTTAAGGCTCACATGTGGGTTGTGGCCTTCACTTGATTATAAACAATACTTTCCCCTAATAGTGGTTAAGCAAGTTTCCAAGTGCAGATTGTCAGTAAGGGAGTTTCAGTCCTTGTCCACAGGAATGGACAAAGCTAAGATGACTCTTGACTCTTGGGAATATTGAAGAAGAACAGATTGGCAGAGCATAATGATCTGTTGAGGCAACACAAAAAACAAGGGTTCTAAGAAGTTGGGTGAGTTTTGTCATATGACTTTGTGGGCAATAGTGAGCAGTTGAAAAAAAAACTCAGCTTTGTATTGGAAGCAAATGAAGGAACTTTCGACTAGTGGGATTCTGTCCTGTATTGAAACACACCGACAAAAGCATGAGTCGTTGTTTTACACCAAATGGAGATGATGAAGATGATGAAGATGCTTCCCTGGGACAGCCAAATAGATGGAATTTGTACAGTTGAACCAAGATTGAGTTAAGGCATTGACAGCTGGCATATGCAAATTGAGGTCAAAGGATCTTTTTGTTGTTTTTTCGGTTTATTGTATGATTAATTAAAATAGGGGCGGCTCCTCAACTAGGGCGCAGTGCGAGAAGCAGAAACATAAAATGGTAATAACTACCACTTTATGTTTCTGCTTCTCGCACTGCCAGAAAGCAGAAGGATTTGGTTGGGTGTGGGCAGGTCTGCTCTAGGGCAGGGGAGGAGTGGCTTGCCCACTGCTGAGAGTGCTGACTGTATGGTCAGACCTCTGGGACCGACCAAACCCGTCATGCGCACTCTGCCCTTTCTCCATTTAGGCTGTGATGCAGCCTACATGGAGGAAATGGCCTTCCCATTGGGGCCAGGCTGGGCGCTGCCCCGACCAATCACAACACTGCCATTGCAGCATTGAGATTGTATTAGGGGAGGGGAGGGAGGCTTCCTGTTCCTGCGGGAGGCAGGACAGTAGGAGAGCAGGTCAGGAGCAGAGACATCACGGGACCCAGGTAGGTACGTTTATTTTATTTTTAAAAGTAAGCCCCCCCCCCACTGCGTGACCTCCCCAACCCCTCACCCGCAAATCATGCTAGCCGCGAATGGCCATTGCAAAATATTTTAAAAGAAATCAATACAAACACTCATTATGGCCTAAAAGACAGAAACTAAAATGAGGTTAATCAGAGAGAAAGAAAAGACAAAACAAAAAAAATAAATAGGATAAGATCAGATAGAATCAGCTGTCATTCTCTATTATGCAGAAGAAAAATAATTGATGCATTAAAGTGAACAAAGTAAAAATATGATGTCAAATATAACTGTACTGTCTTCATAAATGTAAGAAAATTCCCAATAACAACAACGGATCATTGTTGTTCCGACCTGCTAAAAGTGCATTTTGTAACTCTCCTGATACCCATAGATTAAAATCAGGTTTCAAAATGATTCTGGGGGTAAGATTTAGGCCTTGAACGGTACATAAAATCTGAATCAGTGATCCTACTCTGTTACAACAGACACAACAGCTTAGATTCCCCAAAGATTCTTTCAAACCCGATCTGAAATTCTAGTGACAGAAATAAACAGAATCGAAGCCTTACACATTTACGCTTTTCGTCATTGATACTAAGAAGGTTTAAATATATCTTTGTCTGATTATGGACTGTAGTCAGCCAATTACATTAATTGTCTCCCGTGCTCCCTAAAGATGAGAAAATAATTGATGTGCTTATGTTATATTAATATTTTGAATTACTGAGATGAAAACACTGAGTACCAGTGATCAGTGAGCTGCAAATTGCTAATTGTCGAGGACAAATACTATTTCCAAGGATTATCACATTTACTGAGTTCCTGCCATATTAATGTTTTTTTAATGTTTTTAAAACGTGCCTTCCTGTGCTGTTGCAACTTTAGGAAGTACATTGCAAAAATAAAACTTCATGAATTCTCGGCTGCCTGTGCAAACTGAATTCAAGCCTGGTTTGAGCCTGTACAGTACAATCTGAAAATTTGAAGAGACCTAACAAAGGGCCAGATTTCCGAAGCTTTTGCTGCTTCTAAATCAGTTGCAAAATTGTTTGTGACTTCGAAAAGTTAAGTATAAAATGTATCAAAGTGGCTTTCAATTCCATCCGCAAAACTAGTGGTGCAAACTGAATCCTACTAACTTACTATTTTTGCGACCGGAAATAGCAATTACCTATACACAAGTCTCTAATTGCATTTACTAAATGATACGTATTACATGTTTGCAAATTGCTAATGGTTGCCTAAATAGTGTTTTTGCATTCTCAAATTAGCATCAAGTGGGAGCAGGTAACAATGAGGTGCAGCATATAAAAGGAGAGGAGAAACCATTTTTTCACAATGGATGCTCTGTATTCTCTGGCAAGGAGAATTTGTTTGCTCCACACCAGCACAGGAGAAGACAAAACCAGGAGCACATTTTCAGAGTCAGGGTGACTTTATTCCAGCAGACTGAGGAAGATATTTATGATAAGCATAGGCTGAGCAGCAATGTTCTTTTGGATATAATTGCTGAATAAGAACCAGTGTCGTATAAGGACCACACAGGTGTGTGAATCCCCACACATACAGGTCCTTGCTTCCTTCACCTTTCAGCCTCAGGGAACTATCAGGTTGTAGTAGCAATATCAGGAGGTGTTTGCCAGAACTTACCTTTCCGTTGTTTCCACAGTTTCTTAGATGCAAAGTGGCCTAATATTAAAATAGACATTGAATGTCCTAACAAATCCCAAATGTTGCTGCCAACTAAGTTAGATTTGTTTTCATATAGTTCATTTTCTCCAAGTTATTAGCAGTGTTGATGAATTACGTTTTAATTTGTGCCAGAGAATATCTGTATATAAATAGAAAAAACTGTATTTTGTAAACATACAAATTGTACGTAATGCAGGCTGTTTCATAACAGACCTTGTAGTGAAATTTCCAAGATCTATACACGAGTCATACATCTAAAAGCACTGTGGCCTACACAACCACCATTTTAGGAGAAGAATTTGGGGATGACTTTCTATTAGGTAGTTTTTTAAATGTACCTTATTTTTATTACATATATCTTTGCACTGATATAAAATTTTATTTTATGTTTGCGTTAGGTGACAGTGCACACGCTCTTCATACTTGGATCATGACCCCATACCAGAATGCTATAACACAGTGCCTAGGAAGATACCATTTTTTCACAGACGAACCAGATCAGTCATTGATCTCACTTTTGGACTTCTTAAGACTAGATTGTGCTGAATACATAAAAGTGGTGGAGCTCTGCAATATTCACCTGAAGTGACATGTAAGATAGTAGCAGCTTGGGCAGTGTTGCACAACATTGAAACAAGAAAGGAACCTTTTAATCAGCCTGAGGTTGACAGCTCTGAAGACGAAGAAGAACTATCACCACCCAACCCAATTCATGATGCCACGTGGGCTGCTGATGGAAGGGTTCGACATACATACATAACAACAAACTTTTTCTAAGGTTAGTGCATTATAACTACAGTATAATGTATAGTAATAAAGACATGTAGTCAAGATGTAGATAAGTATTTATTGCTTCTAAGTTTATTCACAGGAACGTGAAAGAGACAAAATGAAACTAAATACAGCCAATTTTGTCCGAGACATTTTTAACTTCACAATGTAAGAGAAAAAATGTTCTTTTGCTTTTCACAAACATCTTTCAATGTCTCTTTCTTAACATGGTAGGAGTTGGTCGGTCAATGTTTGTTTCCCACATGCCCCATCTCTTTCAACAGCCTGACTATGAGTACACCTACATCTTATCACATCGATCACTGGCAAAACTACTGTGACTGGAAGCCTCCACACTTTCTAAAGTAGGGGTTGCCTGATCAGTGGAACGTGTTTCCATAGTTTGCAGCATTTCAAGCGATGATGTAACCAGCCCCAAGCACCCAGCTACATTCTTACTACAGTGTGCCAATTCCTGTTGATACAAAAAAAATCTATATATATTTTATATTTCTACTTTGAAAGTGAACACATTTTTTACATTAGCAACTATTTGAACAGGACAAATGTTTAAAAAGTGAAAAAAAACTGACAGTAATTATAATGGACTGTAAGGGCTTTATTACGATGTGGGTCTGAGGCATTCCGACTCACATCGTCGATTTCACTTCCAACGCCTAATTACAATCTAGGTGGTTAAAAGTGAAACCAGCTGGTCACTTCGGCTGGATTCCAATGGACTCCAGGAGACCGCCTGCCAGTCGGAGACCGCAACATAATCCCACATGACAGGGTTTCCGCCATCGGGATTACGATGTTGGTGTGCGACAGGCTTTCCATGCCAGGCTTTCAGACATAGAAAGTCTGTCAAATAGCGATGTTGGGGGCCCCTAGAAGGACCCCCTTCTCCCTATGGCCTCTGGGTGAGAGCCAAGGGGGCCCCTATGGTGTCCCCCTGTAAATCCTTGGAAATCCCTGCACCCTGTGGCAGGCAACGTGAGGTTTCTGCCACAGGGTGCATGAGTTTGTGACAGCACCATGTGCAGACGTATTGTAATTGTGGTGTTGGGACTGCCGACTGGAGGTCAGTCGGTCCTGAGACCACAACAGTGTCGGAGGGAGGCAACATCGACCGCATGAATCCCATAATGTATCTCACCATGCAAAACATGTCATGGATTTGTCTCACTTTAATTTTTAACATTTTAGAAATTGCTTAAATGCAATGTTACAGTTATGATAAAGGAAAATGTTGTTTTAAACACAATTGTTGCAAAGTTTTCCTGTGCCCTGGGCACCACCCAACTTCTTGCTGACTGATACTGGTGGTAACTGACTCTGACTGACCCTGGGCTCTGCCTAACCAGGCCCAGGGCCAGTGCTATGCTGAAAGAGACACATTGGAATACAGTTAAAACACCTACATACACTAGGGTACACAATGGTATGGTGGGGTACCCCTGTGATTGGCATGACCTACCCTATAGGCCCCTAGTAAATAATAGGGCAGGGGTATTGAAACTACCTAGAAGTCCCTAGTACCCTTGGGCATGGCAGTTTAGAGGCCAGCAGCTCTTTTTGCACCTGCATGTGTGCACTGCGGAAGCCTGAAGTCAGTATAAAAGCAGCCCTGGATGCTAGGACTGCTTTTGAAAAGTACATTGTGCCCAAACTCGACTTTGGGGGTTGGGGCACTTATAAATGGATACCCTACAATGTATTGGCATATTAGGAACCCTCAGGGTCTCCCCTAGGTGCCCCATGGGTGGGGGGGCAGATATGTATATGGTACACCCTTATAAAATGAGTTTTATATGCCCTGTGTTAAGTGAGATTTCACTCCCCACATTGTGGTGCTCAAATTCGACTTTGATGCTAGGAGCACTGTGGAGGGAGAATCTGCAATATTTCTACAGATTCAGAACCCCTAAAGTCTACCCCAGTTGCACATGGTGTGGGGTTCCTGTAGCTATAAGACAAGTACTTATAAAATGTGTTTTTGTAAGTCCTGGTGCTGGAAAAATGGCCCAAGTCATTTTTCCCATTGCAAATCCCCTGTTACATAGGTTAACATGGTAGGAATTTATTGATTAATAACTATTGATAGGAGAGGGCTGGAAATGCCATTCAAAGACTTACCAGAAGGGTATTAATAAATCCAACAATATCATATTGTTAAATTTCTCCTCAAGTGTACATACCAGAAGTTATAAGTCCAAATTCAGACTTCCAGTTGTCTGCCCTGATTGGTCAGAGTTAAGTAGATTAGCCAGGCTGCCTTTAAGAGGTGATAAAGAGCCCCTGTGGTTAACCAGCTTTGCTGGCAGGGCAGTGTGCTGTTCCATATGGATGCCAGGCCAGGGGGAGGAGTCGTAAACTAGGTTCTTCAAAGAGGAGAGCAGAGAACAGTGTCATTTACAACACTGAACTTCCCACCTTAGGCAGATGGTAGTATTAAGGAAGGTATGAGCAGATGCAGGGGGGAGAGTCTAAGTAAATTAGCCATCCTAGGGGTGTGTTTAGCCAGCTCTTACCTCCTTGTTGGAAAATCAGCCATTATGGATTTGGAAGATTTGATGCACTCTGGGACAAAATAATGCCACACTCTACAGGATGTGGTCATATACTGGAGGAGTTACCCTGCTCCCATTTGCCAGAAGTGACCTCCTGCTTGACCAAAAGAACTTGAAATAACTTGGAGCCCCCAGATCTGCTGCTTGAAACTTACTGAAACAAGAAGTGCCCTGTTGAGAAGTTTTGCTGTGCAAAGATTTCTAATACTTGACCTCTGAAGACTGCACCATCTGAAACTACAGCCCTGTAGATTATCTTGCTGTAAAATAACTAAAGTATGGACTCCCTGAAAACTACAGGTTAAAAGAGCTCATCTGGAACATCCTCAACTAAATCTACACCTTGGAGAACCACCAGTGGATTTGTAAGGGTTTTGTACCACTGGATTGTGGGAACTGAAGTCCTCAACTTTCAAGGACCATCTTGGAGCTTCCAGACCCTTTGAGTGAGCTTGAGACACTGTGGGACCTCTTGAGGAACTTCAGGAAGAAGTTCAAGAAGTTTGGAGAACTTTGGAGCAACTTTGAAAAAAAGCTCCATATAGGGACCGGCTCAATCTGGTCAGCCAGGCCACCTGCCTTCAACCGCGAGCTGGCCAAGCCAACCAGGTTTTGCCCCGATAAAAGCTCCATCGATCCAACTTCCAGAGTTTGACTGGGGCTAGAAGAAAACTGAGGCCGTCGAACCCTCACAGGATCCGGCTACATGAGGAGCATCGAGAGACCCCGAAATAAAAAGCTCCAGAAAAGTTTATAAGTGTGAAGGTTGAAACTGAGACCAGGACCTGCCGCGAGCTGTAGCCGCTCAGGGCTCAATCGCGGCCGGCCTGAAACTTTGACTTTGGCCCGGTCTATCGCAGGCAGGTATCACAATATGGTGCTATAATCTTCTACGTGCTATATTTTGCTAAATCTTTAGAAAATCATATCTCCGGTTCCCTACATTGGATTGTTGTTGTTTTGGTGTCTTTGTACAGATAATAATACTTCATACTTTTATAAATTGACATTGGATTTTTGTTATGTGTTGTGTCTTAATTATTTACTGAATTGGTGTTTTTAAATGCTTTACATACCTATCTTTCAAGGTAAGCTTGCCTGCTCTCAGCCAAACAACCAGGGGTTGAGCATTAGAATAACTTTCTAAGACCTATGCTGAGTCCTACCATGTGTTAGCGGCCTTATTGCTAGTGACAGACCTACATTTGCCCCTACCAATAACCCACTTTCCAACAACAATATAATGTACTGTTTTTATTTTTAAAGAACTAACCTGAAGGTGCCTGTGGAGGTCAATTAGTTAGCCCAAACACAGCTTCATATCTCAATGACTCTTAGTTGCCTGATCCAAAGGTGTGAGTGGTGGCTGTGCGGAAGGACCCCCTCCAATTCAAGAAGCTTCCTTTCTCCGACTTTCAAGTTTCACCTTAGTTCTGTAGTGAAGGTCATACCAACTTTTTTGATTTCTGTGCTTACACCCGCTGCATTAATGCGCTGGTTCGGTAGCGTCTGGAACCATTAAAGAAATTTCATTCATTAAGTTGTTCATTTAAACACTGCAGCAGACCACGGTCAAGCACCTACACTCTTTAAGTTTCAAAATTTAAGAACATGCGCAACCACTTCCGACAAATGCTGCTGAGAAATGTCTATTTATAGTTTACAATGAGACAAAGGAAGGTGCACTATATTGAAGCGATACAAAAGGGGATGATGGACAGAGCGTTTGAACAAATCAAACACTCACCCCCAGTCAACTGATCTGGGTTTAATCCATCACCATTCTTTAGTTCACTCAGCCACCCCAGTTCAGACATGGCTATATGCAAATCAGTCTGACCCTGTGCCTCATGGGAACAGTACAGCCCGAACTGCCAAGCCATGTCTTCCCTGGACCGGAAACAAGCATCCTGGGACCGGTTTCGGATTCATAATCCTCATCAGCCAAGCTATCTTGAATCCAGTGGCCAAGTGAACAAGGGACTCACGTCTGAGCATACCCTGCCACACTTAGGGCGAACAAAGCGATACAAAAGGGGATGATGGACAGAGCGTTTGAACAAATCAAACACTCACCCCCAGTCAACTGATCTGGGTTTAATCCATCACCATTCTTTAGTTCACTCAGCCACCCCAGTTCAGACATGGCTATATGCAAATCAGTCTGCCCTGTGCCTCATGGGAACAGTACAGCCCGAACTGCCAAGCCATGTCTTCCCTGGACCGGAAACAAGCATCCTGGGACCGGTTTCGGATTCATAATCCTCATCAGCCAAGCTATCTTGAATCCAGTGGCCAAGTGAACAAGGGACTCACGTCTGAGCATACCCTGCCACACTTAGGGCGAACAAAGCGATACAAAAGGGGATGATGGACAGAGCGTTTGAACAAATCAAACACTCACCCCCAGTCAACTGATCTGGGTTTACTCCATCACCATTCTTTAGTTCACTCAGCCACCCCAGTTCAGACATGGCTATATGCAAATCAGTCTGACCCTGTGCCTCATGGGAACAGTAAAGCCCGAACTGCCAAGCCATGTCTTCCCTGGACCGGAAACAAGCATCCTGGGACCGGTTTCGGATTCATAATCCTCATCAGCCAAGCTATCTTGAATCCAGTGGCCAAGTGAACAAGGGACTCACGTCTGAGCATACCCTGCCACACTTAGGGCGAACAAAGCGATACAAAAGGGGATGATGGACAGAGCGTTTGAACAAATCAAACACTCACCCCCAGTCAACTGATCTGGGTTTAATCCATCACCATTCTTTAGTTCACTCAGCCACCCCAGTTCAGACATGGCTATATGCAAATCAGTCTGACCCTGTGCCTCATGGGAACAGTACAGCCCGAACTGCCAAGCCATGTCTTCCCTGGACCGGAAACAAGCATCCTGGGACCGGTTTCGGATTCATAATCCTCATCAGCCAAGCTATCTTGAATCCAGTGGCCAAGTGAACAAGGGACTCACGTCTGAGCATACCCTGCCACACTTAGGGCGAACAAAGCGATACAAAAGGGGATGATGGACAGAGCGTTTGAACAAATCAAACACTCACCCCCAGTCAACTGATCTGGGTTTAATCCATCACCATTCTTTAGTTCACTCAGCCACCCCAGTTCAGACATGGCTATATGCAAATCAGTCTGACCCTGTGCCTCATGGGAACAGTACAGCCCGAACTGCCAAGCCATGTCTTCCCTGGACCGGAAACAAGCATCCTGGGACCGGTTTCGGATTCATAATCCTCATCAGCCAAGCTATCTTGAATCCAGTGGCCAAGTGAACAAGAGACTCACGTCTGAGCATACCCTGCCACACTTAGGGCAAACAAAGCGATACAAAAGGGGATGATGGACAGAGCGTTTGAACAAATCAAACACTCACCCCCAGTCAACTGATCTGGGTTTAATCCATCACCATTCTTTAGTTCACTCAGCCACCCCAGTTCAGACATGGCTATATGCAAATCAGTCTGACCCTGTGCCTCATGGGAACAGTACAGCCCGAACTGCCAAGCCATGTCTTCCCTGGACCGGAAACAAGCATCCTGGGACCGGTTTCGGATTCATAATCCTCATCAGCCAAGCTATCTTGAATCCAGTGGCCAAGTGAACAAGGGACTCACGTCTGAGCATACCCTGCCACACTTAGGGCGAACAAAGCGATACAAAAGGGGATGATGGACAGAGCGTTTGAACAAATCAAACACTCACCCCCAGTCAACTGATCTGGGTTTACTCCATCACCATTCTTTAGTTCACTCAGCCACCCCAGTTCAGACATGGCTATATGCAAATCAGTCTGACCCTGTGCCTCATGGGAACAGTACAGCCCGAACTGCCAAGCCATGTCTTCCCTGGACCGGAAACAAGCATCCTGGGACCGGTTTCGGATTCATAATCCTCATCAGCCAAGCTATCTTGAATCCAGTGGCCAAGTGAACAAGGGACTCACGTCTGAGCATACCCTGCCACACTTAGGGCGAACAAAGCGATACAAAAGGGGATGATGGACAGAGCGTTTGAACAAATCAAACACTCACCCCCAGTCAACTGATCTGGGTTTAATCCATCACCATTCATTAGTTCACTCAGCCACCCCAGTTCAGACATGGCTATATGCAAATCAGTCTGACCCTGTGCCTCATGGGAACAGTACAGCCCGAACTGCCAAGCCATGTCTTCCCTGGACCGGAAACAAGCATCCTGGGACCGGTTTCGGATTCATAATCCTCATCAGCCAAGCTATCTTGAATCCAGTGGCCAAGTGAACAAGGGACTCACGTCTGAGCATACCCTGCCACACTTAGGGCGAACAAAGCGATACAAAAGGGGATGATGGACAGAGCGTTTGAACAAATCAAACACTCACCCCCAGTCAACTGATCTCGGTTTAATCCATCACCATTCTTTAGTTCACTCAGCCACCCCAGTTCAGACATGGCTATATGCAAATCAGTCTGACCCTGTGCCTCATGGGAACAGTACAGCCCGAACTGCCAAGCCATGTCTTCCCTGGACCGGAAACAAGCATCCTGGGACCGGTTTCGGATTCATAATCCTCATCAGCCAAGCTATCTTGAATCCAGTGGCCAAGTGAACAAGGGACTCACGTCTGAGCATACCCTGCCACACTTAGGGCGAACAAAGCGATACAAAAGGGGATGATGGGCAGAGCGTTTGAACAAATCAAACACTCACCCCCAGTCAACTGATCTGGGTTTAATCCATCACCACTATATTGAAGTCAATACAAAAAATATATGTTTTAAAATTTCTTCTTTTATTGAATTTTCGTTGAAAAGAGAACTGGCACACAGCCAACGCGTTTTGTTCCCAGTGCCACAGGAACTTCCTCAGGGCTTAGCGTAATCTCAGCTGATTGTGCTGAAAGGCATGAGAAGTTTCATACATTTTCTTCATAGAGAGAATAGTTCAGTCAGTACTTTAAAACGAATTAGATTGAGTAAGTCATGGATTTCAAATAAGAAAATTCCACGAATCAAATTCAACCAAACGGATTGTGTTTCCACCAAATATATCAATAAGTAGAAAGTAAAGGAAGGTCAATATTTGTATCATATGCGGTGTCCTTCCGGTATGCACAAGAATTAGTTAACCGCGTTTCACCAGACTGAACGCCAGAAGTAAGGCAGCACAACCTATGTCGGAACAAAGTGTGTGTTCCTTTTGATATACCCGGTGGTGGCCTCCTTATAGGTTTAAACGCGCCTGAGGTAAAGTAGCGTAACCTCATGAAATATATTTTGAATCGCCACTAAGTCCTTCCTAAAAAGTGTAAGAGTTTTCAGCTCCCTTCTGTCTCTACAATTTTCGAAAATCGGCGTTTTCAGCCTTCAGTCCACGATGAGTCTAAACTTCCATAATAAGAAGAATAGCTTCGGCCATCCCGCATCCGTTCGGCGTTTGAACGGATGCGCGATGGCCAAACACAATCCGTTTGGTTGAATTTGATTCGCGGAATTTTCTTACTTGAAATCCATGGCTTACTCAATCAAATTAGTTTTAAAGTACTGACTGAACTATTCTCTCTATGAAGAAAATGTATGAAACTTCTCATGTCTTTCAGCACAATCAGCTGAGATTACGCTAAGCCCTGACGAAGTTCCCGTGGCACTGGAAACGAAACACGTTGGCTGTGTGCCAGTCCTCTTTTAACGAAAATTCAATAAAAGAAGAAATTTTAAAACATATATTTTTTGTATTGACTTCAATATAGTGCACCTTCCTTTGTCTCTTTATTAAGTTGTTCATTGTTGGCCACAGATTTTTCCACAAGTGTTTCTATTTCGTCATCTGAAAACGCCTGCTTCCTTTTACTTCCTGACCTTGGTGGCCTTCTTGACTTGTCATTCTTGTCTTTTGCAGTAGATACCTGTTTCCTGGCAGCTACAGTACTTCTCAATGAGATTTAAACAAAGTATTTCCTTATTCTTATGTCATCACTGTGTGTCTGTTGAACAACTGCACTGTGAAAATGGATCACTTTTTTTGTAATTCAGTATTAAAAGTGAATCTTCAGAATTCACTAGTTAGAACATTGCCTTGCTCATTTACCGAATCACAAAATGTGATTTCTTAACAATTGCAATTTTTGATTTGGTAAATCACATATTAGTACATCTCACCCATAGTTGTGTATGCTCAGCACTGAAGGATGTCAAGGAAGTGTGCCAGTTTCCATTAATTTGGCTGACATAACTTTTAAGATTGTACCTGATGATGGACCAGGCAAACCTTTGCTCATAAGCAGAAAAGAAGCATTTCATGCTGGATTTTAATGAGGCACGATAATGTTTTGTATCCCCTCATTCACCAAACTAAATCTAAATATATTTGTGTACACCCGGGTATTCTAATTTTTTATTATTTAAATACCTACAGAGGACTCTCATTTTTGCAAAAAGCTGTTTAGAGTAGCATCTGCCTAAAACTTAAAATAAAGCAATTAAGCAATAATTAGATGGTGATGTGTGCAAACCCTTTTTAGGAATGGGAAATAATATACATCCATGCCAACTCTCGGGAACTGTAGTAATCGAGACACATTGTTTGTAGAATGGTGTTAACCACAACACCCAAAGATTGAGCTTTAATTCTACTGTGGGAACCCCAATAGGACCGAGAGGCATCCTTAGAGATAATCAAAGAAATGGGGCCTGATTCACAAAGATAACTTGTGAGTAACTTTACTACTTTTGGCTATTTACATAGGGATTGATTTATAAAGGTAACAAACATTTGAGTAATTTACACTTTTGAGTAAATGTACTACTTTTAGCTTATTCACAAAATCTGAGTGTAAGTTACTACTACAAAAAATCAATAGTAATGCCAGCATCACACATGGGCAACCACTGGTACTACAACACCATCCCATTAAAAAAATGAAGGTAGAGAATTAAAATAAACCCCCATAGGAAAGAATGATAAATGTATCATTGAAAATCGTTACAAATATAACAACTATATAATTGAATGTTTAAAAATATCAAAATATTACATATTTATTATTTAATTAGAAAATACAGAAATGCCTTACTTTAAATGTAAAAATTCATGTAATAATATTTTGTATTATAGAATAACTAAATTAATTTAAATTAATTTTATGCATCACTTTTAATAATTAGTATTGCATATTTAAAAATATATATTTTTCTTTAGGTAGGAATTTATTTGTTAACTTAAACTTCAGAAAAATAATTTTAATTTAATGTACTATATTTACATTAATGAAAGATTAATTTCAAAATTAAGTTAATAGTGATGTAGCATTTTTTTATTTTTACACTGAAAATTAATATATAAAATGAATTTATAATAATAGTAAACATTCCCATATGTGTAATACTTATTTTTGAATTAACCACATTTTTTCAAGTTTCCCTATACTTTACCATAGGGAGACTGCAGTTGAGGCAGAGACCTCCTCATGGCAAATGATGGAGAAAAAAAATTGTGATATTGAAATTGTATTATCAAATAGAGTTAATAAAGAAGAATATTCCTCAAAAGAACCAAATTTTTGACCACAGTAAGAAAATAATAATTTATGGAGTGCATCTTTTCATGTGATCCTGTTAGGCTATTAATAAACATCAGAGAGTAAGGCTCTGAGAGGGGTTCAAAGATATGGTTGTGTGAACTCAAAATATGGTAAAGGAAAGCCACTGCACATGTATTTGTATTCGATGTGAAGATATCGATGATTGATGTCTTACACTTTGTTCTATGTGATTAGTTTGCATTTTGAAATTATATGATGGGGGTGCTTTTATTGAGTATTTCCTTTAGAATGTTCCCAGGTCATAATGTCCTTTGAACCCAACACTACAAACACTAGGCCTGTATGAGGGGGTTGCATCTCTATCAGTTTACGGGCTGCAACAAGAACCCACACCATAGATTGGTGTGAAGGGGTGGGCCCTGCTTCTAGGGTTGTAAAAGATGCTTGTGGAGTTCCAAACAATTCTTGTGCTTGTCATGGGCTAGGAAGCCTACATTGAGCCTTTCCTTTAGCAGGAGTTTTTCCTGCCATTGACATTCACCAAAAACCATTGCAAGTAGTATGGGACGAGAGTACCCAGAACTTAGTAACACCCCTAAGGGTTTCCACTAGGAGTATGGCATGGTCCCTGAAACATTTTTCTATGGTGGGGGGGGGGTCCCAAGGTCCCCACAGGTTGCCTGTAGGGGAGGGGAACTGGCCAAGCATGGCCCATGTTTGTGGGTAGCTCAGTAAAGGGATGGCTCCATAGGTAAGAGGTGTAGTGGAAGCCCCTGAGGAGATAGAGGATGGGTAGTGAGTAACCTAGTTGCCCTAGGTAGGCTAGTAACGGACCTCAAGTCTTATGTCCATGACCCCGGTTTGCATTTTCTTTAAGGTACTCTGAGCTAGAGTTTTATGCTCACAAGCTCAGGAGTGTGGGGAGCCCTTGTGGAGCCAACAACATATGAGACTTTCACATAACAAATCACATCACACTGTACTGTCCCTATGACCATATTCATCATAAGACGTCTCTCATATCATTCCTCATCATTACACACATCCATGGTACTCCTTACCAGGTCTCAATAACTGTGTTGCTTCTGAGTTCTTTGGATCAGGTGAGTCAACCTTATTCTTGGGGTACCAGTGATCTACCTAATGTATATATTTGTAATTCAATGTGCTGTATTTCATAGTGTGTTTGTAATAAAAGTAATTTTCCATTTTAAAAGAAAAACATTGGCTGGACAGTAATTAATTTAGTGTTTTGTTGCGTGCCAGCGAATTGGTATTGCTAGCCCACCCACTTCCCCATAATAGGACTTCAACTGCTCACTTTGGCTACCCTGAGAGAGTCAAGGGCTACAATGTGGCACTGGTTTCCCAGTAAAAAGACAATTTTGAATGTATTATTTGAACAGGACTCACATCCTATGCAACGAACAACCTTTCTTAAAGGAGGTAGCGTGTGGCAGCTTGCAAAGGTGACTTTGAGTTGAATCTTACCAATTAGCACTAAGAAGTCAAAACAATTGCTAGGTTCAGTACATGCATACAAAAGACGTCTCTATTTTGGATTGGGAGGCACACCAAAGTTTCCTGCCCATTTACGACTTTTTGCCTGGCTGCCACACACTCAAGACACCTGGGATTTGCCATACAATTGTGCAGACCTCCACTATTCCATCAGACACAACAAGGAACCAGTTACTTCCTGCCCCAGACTTGAGGCTACTCTTCAAATATCAACATATGTCAGTGACTCATGGCAATAGCAACCTATTACTACAGATTACAGATTATAGATGAAAGAACCTGTGTTTACTCAATCCCGAATCGTGTTGGTAGATAGCAGCATTACTCTACCAAGGGCTTAGCTAGTAGCTGAATGGCAAAGGGGAACCAATCAAAAGCTTTGTTGGGACCCAGGCACCTTCAGTGGGAGATCTAGTAGTTAATCTGGAATCTCCCACCTTATCTCTAACATGTGTTGTCGTGTATAAACCCTCTAATTACATGCACAATTTCTCTCATACTCTAGCAGAATCAATATCTTCCCTAATTTTCAATCAGAACCAGCATACTAGTCATGGGGGACTTGAACTACTGGTCTAATGAGGAAAAAGGTGGACAGCAAGCAGCTGATCTCACTGACACTCTCAGTTATCTAAACTTAGAACAACAGGTCAAACAGATCTGGACCACTAAATTCCCTCTGAAGAACCTAAACATTATCCCTTGTGGATGGTCAGAATACTATCTGATCTCCTTCTCCCTACCAGTCCTTACCTTCCATAGATCCCCAACAGGTCCTGCCACTTTTTTCATTTATCGGGACAGCAGTGAGATTATTTTCTCGGATCGAGGTGAACTACAGGGCTTATCAAGTTTATAGGTTGTGTGATAAGTGTGATGGGCCGACTTTGGGGAATTTCTATTGTAAAAAACTTTTATCTACAAATGCAGTGGATGTCCTTCATGGAAAGGGAGTCCAGGATCATGACGTTTGCGCAGAGGGCCAGCATATAAGAACATTTCCCAGAAATGGTAGGGAGTTCAGATTTCACTGGGACCATATTCTTCTGATCTCTCCAGTTCGCTTTGACATCCCATTTGTGTTGACCTTGAAAAAGACCATAGGATGAAACACATGTCGGCTGCCAATGTGGCCCCCTTTTTTCTAAGAAAAGACCAGAAAATCAAAGGTAGACAAATCCGAATTGGACTACTTTGAATTACTTTTAGGTTACTAACCTATGTTACTGTATGGACTACTCTCTGTGTGCCTCAGTACTTGTGTATGTAAATAGGTCCTGCCACTGTATCTAGGAACTGGTCTCAGGCCAACTTGACATCCTTCTGCAACGAGCTGGAAAAATTCATGCCATCTCCGAAGGATGATAAAGATGCCTTTGAGGTAGCCAATACCAACTGGCTTATGGAGGCCAGCAGTGTTGATGCCCTTTCTGTAGAACTAAACAGTTAAAACTACATGAAGCAAACAAGTGGTTCTCAGACAACCTAAGAGTTGCCAAATTGGATCTGAGACACTGGGAACGGAAATGGCGCTTTACCTATTCCCCTGACCTCAGAACAATCTATCTTCAACAACTTAAAGGGTATAAACACTTGATCAGGCAAGCCAAAGCCAGTTATTTTAATAGTAAAATCTCGAATGACCCTAATAAGTGTAAATAAATATTTAAGATTATTAAAGAACTTTCAAATCTAGACGAAGTCACCTTACCTATCACACCGTCACAAAGCCTATGTGACTCTCTTAATTGCTTCTCAGATTTGATTTTATCATTTCTTAATCAGTCACTCAATTCAGGCATAGCCTCCCCATCCTTTAAAAAGGCAATTGTAATCCCCCTACAAAAGAAAATAGGTGAGGATCCTCTCATGATGAAAACCTACCGGCTTATGTCTCTCCTCCCCTACATTGCAAAAATACTTGAGGCACCTGTAGCCCGCCAACTCTGCTCATTCATTGAATTCCAGACTTCCTTGGCCCCTGCCAAGCCAGCTTCTGTCCAGCTCACTCCACGGAAAATGTGATGTGGATGACATGCAATAGGAAATGGATAGTGGTAACACTCAAGTCCTAGTAGTCCTTGATTTGTTGGCGGCCTTTGACACGGTGGACCACACTCTTCTAACCGACCGTGTCAGGGCCAAAGGCTTGCAGGATATAGCTCTCAACTGGACTGTCTCACTTCTCAGGAACAGATCTCAATCAGTCAGACTTTTTCCTTATAACTCTCCGGAAGTCCAACTGAACTGTGGGGTGCCACAGGGCTTCTCCCTTTCTCCTCATCTGTTTAATCTTTATATCTGTGCTGTTCATCAGGAATTGGATGAACAGCGACCATCTGAAGCAAAACTCCGATAAAATGAATTACTAAAGATAGTACTCATCAAAAACAAGCCAGATCCCTGGAACCCCACCTTCTGGCCTAGTGAGATGGGCTTCCCCTCCTAAGAAATCATTAAAAAGCATAGGCTTTATAATCGATGAGGAACTATCACTAAAGAAGCAGATTGGCGCTGTAACCTCCTCTAGTTTCTTCCGACTCCGGCGGATTAAGAAAATCAGGACATTTCTTATTGCCTTGGTACAAGTCATACTGGCTTTAGTCATGTCACGAATTGACAATGCCAACTCTCTTATGCGTAGGTTCCAGTTGATTCAAAATCAAGCCACTCGACTGATTCACCAAATTCCCAAACATTGCCTCATCTCTCAAGTGACAAAAGAGCTCCATTAGCTCCTAGTTGCACAGAGATCTGGATTCAAAGTGTGTTTCACCATTTTTAAGGCGCTACATATGGACAGTCCTGCCTTCAATAAATCTCAGGTCATCAAATAATTCCCTACTAGAGACCTGAGATCCACTCATCTACACTACTTAGCCATTCCCCAGTTTAAGAAGAACAGAACAGGTGGTATCAGGTTCTCAGACTGGAAACAGAAACCGGCCCTGGCAAACTGATCAGCTGCCCCCCCCCCCTCCCTCTAGGGTGAGGGGGAGTGGAGCAGAGCAGTTTGCGACAGCCGGTTTTGGACGATTTTGTTTCAGGGGGCCGATATTGCCAACCCCCGTAACAAAGACAGCCCAGGGGGCCCAAAACCGGCCTCCACTCTAGCGGCCTACTGTGGAAACGCCCAGTGCCCACTATGGCCAGTCTGGCCCTGGTCACTGCTCCCTGAGCTTGGATCCTGCTGCCTCTGGAACTTAGGACCACTTCCAACTATGCAAAATGTAGACGATTATTGAAGAGCAAAAGCCAATGGAGTCAAGCTATCCTGGCTGAAGACGGCTGATAGCCAGAAACCGGTCCTAGGATGCTTGAATCAGGTCCAGGGAAGACATGGCTTGGCAGTTTCGGGCTGGACTGTTCCCATTAGGCACAGGGTGAAGACTGAATTGCATATGGCCATGTCTGAACTGGGGTGGCTTGGTGAGCAAAATAACGATGGATTAAACCCAGATCTGTGACTCGGGGTGAATGTTTTGCCATTGTGCAACATTCCATCCATCATCTTGTGTGTTTTGCTGTTCACCCTATGTGGGAAAGGTATGCCCAGACGTGTGTCCCGTGCTCACTAAGCCACTGGAGTCAAGCTATCCTGGCTGAAGACGGCTGATAGCCAGAAACCGGTCCTCGGATGCTTGATTCTGGTCCAGGGAAGACATGGCTTGGCAGTTCGGGCTGGACTGTTCCCATGAGGCACAGGGTCAAGACTGAATTGAATATGGCCATATCTAAACTGGGGTGGCTTGGTGAGCAAAATAACGATGGATTAAACCCAGATCTGTGACTGGGGGTGAATGTTTTGCCATTGTGCAACATTCCATCCATCATCTTGTGTTCGATTATTGAACACCTGGCTCTTTAAGCCAGCCTACAAATAAATATCTTAGCCATGCTGACTCAGTTACTTAGCGCCAACATACCATTTGCTGATAGTGTGCTATAGAAGATTCTTTAACATAACATAACAGTGTTTGGAACCCCTGGGTCCAAATGTAACATGTCTCAACAATGATGAAAATAAAACCACATAGTTCAGTTTTCCAAATCAAGGTCTGGATTATGACACACAAGCTACGGTATTCCCATTTGTGATGAGCAACAATAAAATTAAGATAGATCATTTCTTCATAGCGTTGTCACAGATTATCTTGATTTGTTCAACCGAATGTATAAGTAAAGCCGAAATCAGATCAGACCAATCAATGAAAAGAAGCCCTCCTGCTCGATCTTTTCTGAGCAATGGCTTCCCTTTTTAGTGGCAAATGTAGTGTAGGTACAAGTGGCTGTAGCACCACAGTAAATAAAAACTCTACATCTAAAATACTGCCTTTACACCCTTTGGCTACGTGTACATCAGGTGTTTCACATGCCTTTGGCGACGCTATTTGTCCTGTAGCTACTTTACACGATTCCACCTCCACCAGTAATAATGGATTACTGTGATAAACATGAAGTCAAGACATCTTGGACTCAAAGACACTAGGCAATAGTCTGTACCATTTTATGAACTGGAAAAGCTATGGACCAGAGGGATAATCATGGGAGCTAACAGAGAAAATTCATGCCCCTCAACTGCAGCATCTTTTCATTGTATTTTTTTTTAAAAAGTCAGTACCAGCCAACTGCAATTGCAGGGGCAGGAAATCTTAGGGCCCGATGAATCCAAGAGTTTTACCCACTTTGAATCTATGAGAAAATGGTTTAGTACATATGAGTGTTACTGTCAAGAGCACATATCTGGCTATCTCTCATCAGATGGCAAGAACAAGCAAGCAGAGCACAGACACCAACTGCTTTTATCAAATACATATGCATATCAAAACTCATAAAACAAACCAATGGAGCTCCAACTGTGGTAAAAGGGGCAATAGATGGATACAAGTATTTCACGTCTTATCCAGTACACTGAGAGAAACAACTGCTTCAAAACTACATTACCCAAGTGCCTAAAATCATGCTAGAGTAATGTGCAGACTTATTGGAGCCTCAGCTATTCAGACCCTAGCCACTCTGCCCATAGCTACCAAGGTTTCAGATTGCTTATGTGTGCCATTTTCTTAGTTTCAGTGTACTTATGAGTGACATTCAACAACTATGAGTGACACTTTCTCATGAGCAAAATCAAGCAATGAAAATGCAGGACACATATATACATATATGAAATTACACCCATTTGAGCATGGATAAATTTTAAGAAGGTGCTAAAACTGCTGAAAAGCACCTGAAATAGAAGGGCACTAACTTCAGACAGACGCTGTGGCTACGCAAAGGGCAGGCAGACACTGCAGTTGCTCAGATGATCTTAGCTGCACCATGCAGATTGTGTGATACTGATATTGAGTTCACCAGGTTGACTGGTGATGGTAGTTGGTTGGAGCAATTGCAGCTGGAGGAAGCATCAGGATGTTGTTTAAGGGCGACAGAGAGACACCTGTGATTACTCTGCTGTGTCTCTCCCTGCCCGGAGAAACTGAATCTCCCCAGCCCAGTGGCGTAGCTAGGGGTAAGGGGGCGGGGGGGAGGGGCGGTCCGCCCCAGGCGGCACCATTTTTTTAGGCGCCGCCGTGCAGCACTGTCTGGAGGCCCGTTGCGGCCGCGGCGGCCTTTAGAAATTGAGTCTGACATGACCTGCTTCGGTAACTGCAGGCTGCCGCTGCCTGCACAGTGCACACAAATGCAGGACTTACTTTTGGCAATTTAATTGAGTCCCACGTTTTTTTGCACTGTGCCTGCCTGCAGCCTGCTGCAGTTACCGCAGGTCAGGAGTGCAGGTCAGGAGTGCAGGCAGCAGTGCAGCGCGGCCTAAGTCCCGCCGCGTTAGTGACGTCCTCCTCGCTCCGACCGTTGCTCCCCCCCGCTCAGAGTCCTCCAGGGCCGTCAATCAGTTGTAGCGTGCGCAGCGCGCGCTACCAATGACGGGCCTGTAAGGGACATTTTGGCCAGCCCTCGCGATCAGAACGTAGCAGTGACGCGTTACGCGCTCACCGCTACGCTGTCGTCGTTTTGAGGACGAGGAGTCAATTCTGGCCTTTATTGCAGGCACAGTCAGGCAGATTTTTCGAACTCAGACTAATTCATTTGAAAGAGGTCAGACGTGGGAGAGAATTTAGAAAGCTACATTGTGTTAGGTTTAGAATGATTGCACCACCATGAAAGTTTTATATTTATGTACAAAGAGCTGCCAGCCCAGGCCTGCAGCAGTGGGTCAAGTTGTTACCACAGCAGAACATAAAACGTCTAGTTAACAAATGTGGCTTCTTAACTTCTGAGTACAAACGATATGTATTTTACACAGTAAGTTACAGTCTTGGAAGTATAAAGGACATTGTTCAATGCTCTTCCTGCTTCCGTGCAAGACAACATTATGAACTGGGAGTGAATAGCTTTGTCATTTCGATCTACTGAATGGGTATAATTAGTGTTCCTAATCTACATACATGTTTTATAAGAATAGCTCTAAAATGCTAAAATAGCTCGCGGTAATGCCTCCATGCTGTGAATTATTTTCAGTAGCATAATATGCCGCATAATCTGCCTCACCACACATAGAACGCCACATAATCTGCCTCGCCACTTAAAATGCATTTCTATACTGCGTCCTTTAGTTAGCTCTGCCGCATAATCTGGTTTCCCACTGCTGCACAAAAATGCCTGTGTCCCTGGCTTTAGGCGGTCCAATGCTGTGCCGTATAAATCCCAGAAGGATGAAAGGGGCGTTGGGAGCGCAGGGGATAGCGCCTAAGTGCTGGGCCCCCTCAGACCTTGGTAAGGTTGGCACGCTTGCGCGGGGGCAGATCGCGCACAGCGAAAGCACTCAGCCTGACACCAGTATCTGTGTCGAAAGTGACGTGCACGAGCGCCCGTCCCCCTTTTATTTAACCCCGCAGGCCACGCCTGGCCTGCGGATGTAGGGATGCGTGTACGTGCGGCAACTAGACCGCTAACAGTATTAGATCCCTATCCAACCATATAACTTTTTCACAGCGACTGAAAATTAGTTCTATCTTGAAAATAGTTCAGACAAAAGCCTCAGTACTTGCATGTCCCTTGATGACAGCTTCAGGGTCTCAGCAGGCAGGCATAGTCCTTTAACTTCTGACTCGGTGGTGGATTGGGCCGCAGATTGTATCTCCGGGTGTTGCCCCGGCCACCTTCACTATCTTGATAAGCGTCTCCGATTGCATCCGACGGTGTTTGAGACACCAACGCCGAATCAGATCTCTCCGTCTGGCTTTCTGAGGGTACATTATCTTCTTCTCTGGGTGTTGCGGCTACGTGTGGTTCATTGTCCTCTTCCGCTGTCTCCGAGCATTGTCTAGGCTCTGGTGGTATCGCCTTGAACCAGGAGGTATTTTGTGACACTTCCTCTTCACCTTTTCTTGCTGTGACCATGGTGCCTTTTGTGGATGTTACTGTCCAGATACCCGCCTCATATCGAGTTTGGAATTTCCCCCCAGGACGTCTGTTTCGTATGATCACTCGGGTCCCCTGGCTTAAGTGTCTTGGAACGGCTCTCTGGCATCGGCTAGCTCGCTGATTCCCTTGTCGTCTCCGTTCCTGTGTTTCATTGGTGTTGGCCGAGTCCGGTGTCCACTCCGGGACAGTGGGAAGGAGGTCTCTTCGTTGTCCTTGGAACATGAGGGTCCATGTGCTCCGTTGCGTGGTGCAGTGAGGGGTGCCCCGGTACTCCCGTAGGAATTCGTGTAGTCTCTGTTCAGGATCGGCTTGTTCCACCACCGCTATCCGGAACATCTTATTGAGGGGCCGCATGAATCTCTCGGCGTCCCCATTTGCCTGGGGCCATTGAGGCGTGATGCGACGATGTAGAATGCCCCTTGCCTTGAGAAACGTGTCAAACTCAGCCCCGTGGAACGGCGGTCCATTGTCACTCCGTATTTCAGCTGGGTACCCAAACATGGAGAATATCTTTTCCAATGCCGGTCCTACATGCGTGAATGCAGTGGAGACAACCCTCTCCACTAGCGGGTGTTTAGAATAGGAGTCAATAGCCACTAGCGTGTGTCCTTCCCCCGGGAAGCTTCCAAAATCTATGCGGACCTTGGTCCAGGGAGATGTGCAGGCTTCTTCCGTGATTACTGGTGCGGGTCTCTCAGGATCGCTCATCAGCTGGCAGGACATGCAGTTTCTCACGTACTCCTCCACCATGGCTTCCAGCTCCGGGAACCACACCTTTTCCCTCATACGCGCCTTCATTTTCGTCGCGCCTTGGTGACCCCCGTGGGCGAGTTGTGTTGCCCGGTGTCTTAGGTTCTGTGGTATCACCAGTCGTGACCCTCTTAGTAACGCACCTTCTTCCGTGGCACTTAGCTCATGCCGGATACGCCAGATCTTCGTAAGTGCCTCTTTGTCTTCCGCGGTCCAGGAGTTGGGTGGGCGTAGGGAGTATGCCCACGAGCCTTCTTGAACTGCCTGAAGCGACCTCATGTAGATGTTGTCAGCGGCAGCTGCTTCCTTGATATCTTCTATCGTCATGCACTGTGGACATGAGGTGAGGGCCACCCGCTGGGCGTATTCCTCGCAGTCGTCATCCACTGGTTCTGGTTCCTGTTGTGAGAGATGGCGCGACAGATAGTCTGCAGGATTCTTGGCCCCCGGGCGGTATACCACCTCCATCTCATATAATTGTAGTTGAATCACCCATCGTTTGATGCGAGGCGGTGGATGTGGGGCCGTTCCCTTGAAGAGGGGCACTAGGGGTTGGTGGTCAGTGACCATAACGAAGGAATGACCTTGTAGATATAAGTGGAAATGGCTACAGTCCCATTTGATAGCGAGAGCCTCCCTCTCGATCTGTGCGTACCTTGTTTCAGTTGGAGTTAAGGCCTTACTGGCAAAACCTAAGGCTGTCCACTGGCAAGGGTTCATGCTCTTGGGTCAGGACAGCGCCGAGGCCTACCGGACTGGCATCGACGATCACCTCCGTACGTTTCGTGGGTCAAAGTAGGAGAGGGTGGCTTTCTCCAGGAGGGCATCCTTGGTTCCCTGGAATGCCTCATCTTCGTTCAGGCCCCACTGCCACGTGGCATCCGTCTTGGTCAGTGCTCGTAGCGGCTCGCTTCGAGTGGCTAGGCCCGGTATGAATCGGCCACAGTAGGTGGCCATCCCGAGAAAACGTCTCACTTCCGTCGGGGACTTCGGCGCTAGGGCATCCTTTATGGCCTTGGACTTCCTCGGGTCAATCTGGATTCCCTCCTGGTTAAAGACATAACCAAAGAACTCGATGGAGGGCTGAAAGAACTGACACTTTTCTCTGTGGAGTGTCGCTCCATAGGTGCTCAGTCTTTTCAGGACATCCCAAAGGTGCTTGTGGTGTTCTGACGCGGTGGCAGAGTGTATCAAAATGTCGTCGCTGACATTTATTACCCCCGGCAATCCAGATAGGAGTTCTCTGATAGTGTTCTGGAACACCTCCGCCGTCGATGAGATGCCGACGTTTAAGCGCTTGTAGCGCCGGAGGCCAAGATGGGTACTAAAAGTGGTGATGAATCGGCTTTCCTCCGCTAGTGGTAGTTGGTGGTATCCAGCGTTGAGGTCGATTTTCGAAAACCACTTTGATCCGTTCACGTCAGCCACGATGTCATCCATAGTGGGGGTCAGATGTCTCTCCCTCCGGATAGCTGCATTTGGTAGCCGCATGTCGATGCATAGGCGAATTTCGCCTGGTTGCTTAGGCTTTTCCACAATGACCATCGGCGAGACCCACGGGGTGGGCCCCATGACCTTTTCTATGACGCCTAGGTTCTCCAGTTTTTCGAGTTCCTTTTCCACCAACGGGCGAAGGTGAAAAGGTATCCGGCGGTGACGCAAGGCAGTGGGAGCGACAGATTTGTCAATGTGAAGTTTGATAGGCTCACATTTTATGCATCCCAGGCCTCTGAATAGTTCAGGGAATCGTCCCAACAGTTCCTCTACTTGATGTGCTCTAATGCGATTGGCAAATGCTATTAGTTTCAGGTCCTCAGCTGTGTGACTACTTATTAGAGTGTCTGCTTCTCGGTTGATTATTTGAACCGTCGCCATTACCTCTGACTCATCGGCCTGAATAGGTATTGTGATTTTACCCTTGAGGGGCAGCGGTGTGTCCGCTCCGTAGGCGAATATCCTTGTCTTCGATGGCAGTACCTGGGGCCGTGGGCGTAGTTTGTTGAATTGTTGTAAGCCCATCACATTGACGGTGGCGCCAGTGTCAATAATGGCCTTGACCTCGTTTCCTCCCATCTGTGCAATGCACGTTGGTTGTGGCCACCGTCGTCGTTTGAGCTCCCGTGCGAATGAGACGATGTAGGCCTCTTTATCCTCCGACTCCGAATCGTCGTACACCGTGGGTAGGTGTCTCTCTGCCTTCGCTAACGGTGGGTCGGCTAGCGACAGCTGACGAACGACCTTGGCAGGCGTCCGTGATTTCTTGAAGCTCTTTGACGTGTTCTTTCTGCGGCAAACAGATGCGAAGTGGTTTGGGATTCCACAATTTGCACATGTCTTTCCCTGGGCCGGGCAGTCCTTGGCCGCGTGGGGCTCATGGCCGCAATATCCACACCGGGTTCGGGGCGGGTCTCTCCGATATTCCTTCTGTGGTGGTCCACGTGGTTGAGATCGTACTGCGTCAGCCCGTTCAACCTTGATAGTTTCAGTTTTGATCTGGGGTTTGTGTAGTGCCTGTTCCATGGCGGTGGCTCTGACGTTCGAGAGTTCGTGAGATCTGGCCAGAATAAGGATATCTTCCAATGAGATCCCTGGTTTGCGTAGAATCGACCCTCTCAGTGTCTTGTCTCGACACCCTTGAATAATCTGCCTCCTTATGGCTTTTGGTTGGTCCTCGTCGGTGGAGCTGGCTAGCTCCCTGACGCGAGTATGGAATTGGTCCATCGTCTCACCCTCCCGCTGACGTGCCTGTCCCAACTTGAACACTTCGAAGTCCACGTTCAGTTGGGGGTCGAAATGGCCGTTGAGAGCAGCAACCGCCGCGTCATAGCTGTCCGCTGCTCCCGTATTGGGTAGATGTTTGAACAGTCTGAATATCTCATCCCCTGCATAGTGTAGTAAGAAGTGACCTTTTCACAGCTTTGTCTGTCTCTCTCGTGACCACACAGTAATTTTCCAGTCTTTCAAGCCATATTTTCCACCTTGGTGAGGCGGTGGATGGGTCTTCCGCTTCGCTGAACGGTGGTAGCACCCCCGCTGCGGCATGCTGAAACGGGATGTTGATAGTGGCTGCTGGTGGATCTTCGTCCCCCATGGTGGCAGTGCGACTGTACTCGTATGGACTGTTCTGGGCGTTCCTCTAGCCCCCTTTTGTGTTGAGACGACGCGCGGTCCTGCTGGCTATCCTCCCCTTAGGCGCAGTTACTCGATGCCACGTGGCAGCTGCGCGGCTCACCTCGGTTCCACCGTGGGTTCAGTGTGCCTCCGAGGGCGTGAGGGTGTCGTGGTCCCCTCCGGCGTCCTCCTCCAACACCAGGTCGCCGTCTTTTCCCCTCCGGGGCGCAGCAGGGAGCCCCCAGGCCGTTCCCCACGACACACGCGCAATGCGTGAGCAACTGCCGGGCGTTTTCCGCGTCTCACGATCAATGCGTGAGCATTGCCAGGGCGTTGCACCGGCCCGCGACTCACGCGAGATGCGTGAGGAACAGCATCCAGTCGCGTCAGCGGGCCGGCCGTTACAGCCGCAATGTCGCGTGTCCCTCCTGCAGCGGCAGGAAATGCTCTCAGGCCCAGGCGAGGAAGCAGGGAAGCAGGGACAGGTGCGCAGGCCCAGGGCAGGCAAACGCCGCAGTCGGCGAGCACGCGGTAGGCACCGCGGAAGGGAGCGGACTGCTCCGGGTAGGCTTCCGGTGTACGGGCGAGGGTTGGGCCCCCTCCGCTCGTCGCCAATGTTGTGTTCTAAGTGCTGGGCCCCCTCAGGCCTTGGTAAGGTTGGCACGCTTGTGCGGGGGCAGATCGCGCACAGCGAAAGCACTCAGCCTGACACCAGTATCTGTGACGGAAGTGACGTGCACGAGCGCCCGTCCCCCTTTTATTTAACCCCGCAGGCCACGCCTGGCCTGCGGATGTAGGGATGCGTGTACGTGCGGCAACTAGACCGCTAACAGTATTACAGATAACACACAGAGTCGATATAATATCATGTGACATGGCTGTCGACTTACTGGAGTGTATCTTCCATCGTGCCCGCCGCACATTTTTCTCAAATGTTTTTTTTTTTAAATGTCTCTGGACAATTTATTTAAAACATATGAATTGGTAAAACAAGTCTCTCAGCCCCATATTATTAAAAGAGCTCCTTAAAGAGTTTAGCCACTGACTTGCGAGGCCCTTCTAGCGACAAACCAGTATTGCCTCTGGTTTCGCCCGTGTTGCAAGCCATAAACGCAATGGCTTCATCTTCAAAACACCCTCTATAAATGGTACCGCCAGCTCTTCGTGGCTTATATCCACACAGAACATAACTTTGGGACTGCCAACGACCTCCTCAAAAGGTGAATTGTGCAGGTGTTGGATACACACGGACTCTGCTCTGTGAGACACGGTTGAAATCCATTTAGACATAAACAGTTTCAGTATCTGGGAAAGAGGTTTTGGGGCAGACATTTTGGGGCCATTTTAGCCACAAATTTAGAGTATGTTTTAATTGCTGTAATAAAATGTCAATTTGTGACCTTAATTGCTTTGCATCGTGCAAGAAAGTAATTAAATTAAATCAATTAAAAGACGTAACTGCAATCAGTCTGGTGGCATTAATATGTTTGGTCCATTTCTACACACAAGCAACATGTTCCCTTCCTACTGTGTACCATGTGTACTTGCGAGCATCATGCTCATCTTTACATGAAACATGCTCTTAAATTCTATGTCAGGACAGGAGGCTCCGATTATACTCAATTTCTTTACTGAAATACAGCAGCCAATCACAGAACAGTAAAGAAACAAAAAACTACATTACCCATAACCCAGGGTAACCATAGAGTACACCAACAGTATATAAACAGTCTTAGAGGTAACCACTTCCTCTTTCTTTGCTGCTCCGCAGCCAGTTAAGTGCTTTATTGATTTTTCTTATCTGCTTACTTACTTAAATTGTATTTCTACTGTGCGCTTTGCAGTGTATGCCGCTTGTGCCGCTTTTGAAGCGCTTCTCTCGCGCTATTGTTGCCGCTCGCTCAATTCGTCCGGCGCTCGCGGTGGGGAGCGTGTGCTACCTCCCTGGGTCGGGCGCTTGTTGCCCGTGTTCCCGTTTTTTGGTGGAGGGAGTTTGGGGTGGAACTGCCTCGCGCGCCGCTAGCGCGAGCAGTTCCGGTGCTGTCTGGCAAGCCGGTGTCATTGCGCATGCGCGACCTTTGTCGCGCTGCCTTTCCACACGCTGCTTTGTTGACATTGCAGCGCCGGCTCCTGAAGCGTCTCTGAGACGAACCGCCCACCGCCTTTCAGCTGGCCCCTCTTGACACCGGAGTTTGACTAAAAAATTCCGGTTGAATAATTGCATAGGCTTTGCCAAGAGTGTCGGTCTCATTTTTTCTTGTCAGCAAGCCTCCCTCCACGCTCTAAAATTGTTTTCCACGCAGTTTTTTCTGCTTGAACTTGCTGGCTTTGAGGTTTTTGCACTCCCTCTGACTGTGTCACTGACATACCGGATTTCTAGTCACCTGGTGGGCTATATTTTCACGTTTCCTGTGTACCATGAGTGGGTCCTATTATTATGAGGAGGAAGGTGACTTTGAGGATGAAGGGTCCGAATTTTTTGAACAGGATCTTGTTGAGGCACTGGACAAAGGGGTCCAACATTCCATGAACAAGGCGCTAGTTCGCGCCATTACGCCCCTGAAGCGCCATTTGACGCAGTATGCGCAAAAACAAGGTTGGGTGCCTTCCAAGAAGTCCTCTTCTCCTGGGAATCCTCATTCTTCTGACTTTCGCAAACTGGCACGGTCATTGTCCTCCTCCAAATTGAAACATATTCCTGTGCATGTTGAGAGTGACGACCATGACGCTTCCTCGTCCTCCTCGGAGGTTCTGCCTCCTCCGCCTAAAAAGCGTAAATGTAAGGAACATTTTGTTGACGCACCTTCCAGGCCTTCTGTCTTGACTTTCGAACCTGAGGATATTATGCACCCTAATTCCTCTGCTTGGCTCCCCTCTCCTGCTGTGGCGGAGTATGTTCAGGAACATATCCGCCATCCATTTGATAAAGACGTGCGTGCGCGTCTTCGTTCCGAGTGTCCACGGCCTGATTTAGCAGATAACCTGGCGGATACGCCTGAGGTCGACCCTACCATGTTGTCGTATATGAAAAAATTTTCCAAAGACCCCAAGAAGGGTTTGGATCGTTCCTGGCGGGCTTGCCAGGACAAGGTCTTGGACCTCTTAGGCCCTCTCACAAAAATGCTGGATCTAGGTTTCCGCGCCAAGGAGGCTTCCTCAACTGTGGATCCTGATGAACTCATTGAATGGGCGCAGCGTGCCATATGCCTGTTGGGCAACGCCAACTGTGCACTTTCTAGTGAACGGCGGCGTTCCATTCTACTTAAGTTAGACCCGAAGTTGTCTGAACTTTCTTCTTCTGAGGCAGGGGCTGCAGCCCAGGGTCTTCTTTTCGGCCAGCCTTTCTTAAAAGAACTCACGCATTTTGTAAGTACTTTCAGCAGTATTGACAAAGCACAGGCATCCTTGAAACGGGCCATGCGTCCGGTTTTCAACAGGGCCGGACGAAACAGGGGACGTTCGTCCGGCCGTGGTCAATACCAATCCACTCAACGTGGTTCTCAGTCCCACAGGGGAGGCCAGCAACATTCAGGCTATGCCCAGCGATCTAACTTCTACCCTTCCAGGAAAGGACGTGGTCAGTACAACAAGGGACGATCAGGCGGTCACTCCGGTGGATATCAGGATTCCGCCACTTCAGGTGAGACTTCTTCCTGCATGCAGTGTTGTTCTGGGGGGCAGGATCCGCCATTTTCTAGCCAATTGGCGCGCAATCTCCGGAGATGCTTGGGTGCTGGAGACGGTTCAGGGATTCAAAATAGAATTCTATCATCCCTTCCATCAGTCTCGTCCTCCATTTCCCCTTCACTTCTCAAAGCAAAGTCAAGAGTTCATCACAGAGGAACTCAAGTCCCTGGTGTTGAAGGGGGCCATTGTGCCGACAGTGCGCCATCCTCAGGGGTTTGCCAGTTCGATCTTCCTGGTGGAGAAGAAGGGAGGGGGATCGAGGTTGGTCCTCAATCTGAAGGACTTCAATGCGGGAGTAGTTTATCGACACTTCAAGATGGAGGGCATCCATCTTTTGCGGGATCTCCTGCGGGAACGGGATTGGATGGTTCGTCTGGACCTCAAAGATGCTTATCTCTCCGTTCCGATCTTCCGTCCCCATCGCCGCTTTCTGCAGTTTCAGTGGCTGGGGACTTGGTATCAGTTTCAGGTTCTACCCTTCGGCCTTTCGTCAGCACCTTGGTGCTTCACGAAACTGTTACGTCCTGTGGTGGAATCTCTCCGCAGCCGCGGTGTTCGCCTGATCATATATTTGGACGACATCCTCCTTCTGGCGGATTGTCCTGTCAAACTGATGACTCATCTGGACTGGACCATAGACCTGCTTCAGTCCCTCGGTTTTCTAATAAATGTTCCCAAGTCCGTGCTACGACCTACTCAAGTGATCGATTTCCTGGGGTTCAAAGTCAACTCCCTCACTTGTCAGCTTCTGCTTCCCCAACAGAAGATTCGATACATCAAACGGGAATTGAATTCCGTTATCTCGAGTCCGACTGTATCATTGAGGTTGTTAGCACGAGTTGTCGGTCTCTTAGCGTCTTCCCTACAAGCGATATTTCCAGCTCCGCTGCATTATCGTGCCCTTCAGCGTTTGAAGATTCAACATCTTCAACGGGGCCTGCGTTATTCCGACCTGATTCCTCTCTCGGAGGAGGCCAAGTCGGAAATGCAATGGTGGTTGGACCATATGGAGGCCTGGAACGGCCGAGCTCTTTTCGGCTCCTCTCCGGAGCTGGTGATCGAATCGGATGCCAGTCGTTGGGGCTGGGGAGCTCGTTGCGGTCCGATCTCGACGGGGGGACGGTGGTCTCCGCAGGAACTTTCACTCCACATAAATTGTTTGGAGTTGCTGGCAGGGTCGTTTGCGATCAAATGCCTATCGCCCCTTCGATCCCACTGCTGTATCCTTCTCCGGATGGACAATGTCTCAGCAGTACGTTACATCAACAAGCTGGGGGGGACTCGATCGAGGTTGTTGGCAGAGATCGCCAAGGAGTTTTGGCACTATTGCCTTCAGCACAGGATCACAGTTATTGCGGAGTACCTTCCCGGTTCTCGGAATCTTGTGGCGGACTGGAACTCCAGATACCTGAAGGACTTCAGCGACTGGAGACTCCATCCTCGTGTGTTTCGCCAACTTCTTCGCAGTTGGGGCCCGTGTCTACTCGACCTCTTCGCGTCACGTCTCAACACCCAACTTCCCCGGTTTTACAGTTGGAGACCGGATCCGGAGGCTCTGGCCACCGATGCTTTCCTCCAGCCGTGGACGTCGTCCCTTTGTTATGCGTTTCCCCCATTCATGATGATCCCCAGAGTTCTGGCGTATGTGTCACGATTTCGGGCGGAATTGATTCTGATTGCCCCTCTGTGGAGGGCCCAGCCATGGTTCCCAGTTCTCCTGGAAATGGCGTGCGACTTTCCGTTTCTTCTTCCTCGGATGAGGAATCTCCTGCTGGATCCACTGCAGAATCCGCATCCCCTGGTTCAGTCCGGCTCCCTCCTTCTCCTGGCATGGCGAATTTCGGGGAACGTTGGGCGGTGTCAGGCCTTTCTGCAGACGCTTCCAGATTTCTCAGCAACGCCTGGGCCCCTAATACTCACAAACGTTACAGAAGCTCCTGGAAACGTTGGAGTGATTGGTGTTCTCAACGGCAAGTTGATCCCACATCGGCTGATGTCTCTTTGATAGTCAATTTTTTGGCTTCTCTGTCTTCTTCTTCTGGTTTGGCCTACCGCACTGTCAACAATTTCCGTTCCGCTATTTCGGCGGGCCATCTTCCTGTGGATGGGAAGCCTGTTGGTGAACATCCTCTTGTGGCTAAAATTCTTAAGGGGATTCGTATGGCTACTCCCCCTCGTCCTAAATATGTTTCTTTATGGGATGTTTCGGTTGTCTTACGTTTTCTGGAAGCTTGGCCGGTTAATTCTTTATTGTCTCGTAAACAACTCTCGGCCAAGCTTACTATGTTGTTGTGTTTGCTTTCCTGCAAACGAATTTCTGATGTCCGCGCTTTGGATCTTGCGGGACGTAGCTTTACGCCCGAAGGTGTTTCCTTTCGCCTTTCCAAGCGCACTAAGACTAATACAGAGGTCATTTCTTACCCTTCTTTTCCTGCTCGACCTAACCTTTGTGTGGTCCAATGCCTTAAAGATTATGAGGTGAGTACTTCTCTTCATCGCTCTGATTTGCAAGGTCAATTGTTGATTGCTTTGCAGAAACCCTTTCGCCCGGTTACTCCGGCCACGTTGGCCCGGTGGGTAAGGTGGCTCATGGGTGAAGCGGGCATTGATGTTTCTGTGTTTGGTGCTCATTCGGCTCGGGGGGCCATGGCCTCTAAGGCTTTTTCTTTGGGTGTCACTTTATGCGATATTATGAAAGCTGCTGACTGGTCATTAGATTCTGTATTTAAGACCTTTTACTTCAAACCTGTTGCTACTGTTGCTTCTGTTGTGGTGGAGGAGCTTTAAACAAGCATAATCGGAGCCTCCTGTCCTGACATAGAATTAAAAATTTGCAAACATTCGTGACAAGAATTTTCAATTCTATTAAGGACTAGGAGGCGAGGATTATCCCACCCATTGTATATGCATTTGCTATATCGTATAGTGTTACTGTGCAATGATTCATGGATCTTATTCCTACTGTACTGTGATGATTACTTTGTTTTTTCTCTACCCACCCTTTATTTGCTCATGCTTACACGGAATGTGTATTACGGCTTTGTGTCTTTTTTCAGGCTCTGATCCCAAGTGATGCTCCTCCGGCTCCATCCTTGTGGGAGATGTGCTGCGAGTTTCTTCTCCTCGTTGGCCTGCTGTTATTCCTGTGGCTTTGGGAAGTTCCTTCGCCTCCTCGTTCAGACTTTGGTTCTTCTGGATGATATCCTTCCTGGATTTATGATGTTCAAGTTGTTCTTCCTAATGGATTTTGGACAAAGAAAGAGGAAGTGGTTACCTCTAAGACTGTTTATATACTGTTGGTGTACTCTATGGTTACCCTGGGTTATGGGTAATGTAGTTTTTTGTTTCTTTACTGTTCTGTGATTGGCTGCTGTATTTCAGTAAAGAAATTGAGTATAATCCTCGCCTCCTAGTCCTTAATAGAATTGAAAATTCTTGTCACGAATGTTTGCAAATTTTTAATTCTCCTCGCGCAGCGTGTACAACGCTCAGACTCAATGTCTGACCCTGAGCACGTGTCACATTACACGGTGACTGGGCTCCCCGGAGGTTGTCCTGGGGGGTGTTTTAAGGTCTCAGACACTTTCTGCTCCTGGCTAACTTTGCCCCAGGCGAGGCTCCCGGCTGCGGTATTGGGTTAAACGGCACCTGCTGAGCATGAAGCAGGTGTTAAAAGGTCCTTCACAGCTGCAAAGACAACCTTCTATCTGCGGAGTCTGAGCCTCGAGAAAGTCCGTTTTGCGTCAAACGGAGGTAATTTACGTTTTGCTGAGGTGGCCGGGCCTGACTGAAGGCGCTGACAGCCCGGGTTAGTGTTCTGTTCTGTGGTGGGCGTGGGCTACAGGTTTATTTGTTATGTGCATTAAAGATATTCAGCTTTATTTCGCTAACAGGAAAAGTGCATTGTGGCTGCTTGGTAAACCACACCGTTACCTCATTTCGAAGAAAGTGTATTTAATTATTTTTCTTTTTTATATTAAAATTGGAGAAGGACTTTTTTCTTTACCTAACCTCTGGCAGTGAACACTGACTATAATCTTAATTTTGACTGTTCTGTGCAGGAAGCTATTTTTACTGATTCACATTATGTGACCCTTACACCTCTAGGCCTACTACCTCCCCTTGCCATGCCCCTACCCCACCAGAAACAGTAAGACTCTCAGAAGCCCTTCACACATGGGATTGGAGAGATGACCCTTAGGGCACCTTCCATGCCACTTTGAAGAGTCTGTGACGCTGGCGCAGTGGCATCACCACGCAGCAGTTCATGACTCAATGTCGCTATACTGCTGGCATCTAGGTGTCCACCCCATGGCTCCTCCCTGCCAACCTGCAGCCCTTGTGTATCAGGATGGCGAAGGGGGCACCCTTTGGCGAGAGGTCGCTGCCACCCTCAGGGTGTTCAGTATGACCGAATTGTACTTATTACCCGTACCCTGACAAGGCAGTGCATGTTAATAAACGTGTGGCACACCTTGGGCTCTCCTAACTGTGCCCAAGGAGACCCTTTCCGCATAATCCTCCACCTCGTGACACACAATCTACTAAGTGCAGCCAAACATTTAAAGATGGATATTTTGACGATTCTGCTGAATGTTCCATAATGTCACAGAAACTTTTATAAATAAACACACAAACGACAGAAATATATCCACTGAAGACCCTCTGTGTGCTCAGTAATTTGACGTCAGTGTGCCACATGCATTCATGGCCCCGCCGCAGAAATTGCCACATATTTTCAGCGATCTTGATAAAGGGCAGTGGCAACACACACTCGTTGTTATCTGCCACACTGAGAGCGAGGAGCGAGCGCGCATCATTGATTAGTTTACACAGAATATGTGACAGTGACTGTACAGCCAGGAATGTATGTGTTCCAGCACAGCCTGGGGTATATTACCGCTCAGGTGCAGACACTACCTCACGCCACCCATGCATGTCACATGTGGTTTTTCTAAGTCCCCAGATAGATCATGCAGTCTGTGTTCTCTCTTTTGTACTGCCAGTCACCGGTGTATTCAACTGTGTAGCCTTTGACCGTGTCATGTATGTGCATGTAACTTGCATGATCGAGGTAACTATTAGCTGCAATACTACGTGTCTCTCGGACATCTTTCAAGTGCTCACCGTCCTTTTTCCCCAGCACCCCACTCCCCCTTCAAGGGGCGGCAATCTGAAGGATAGCCCCGGGCGTCACAAGCTCTAGCTACGCCCCTGCCCCAGCCAGTTAACTAATTTTCGTAGTTTCAGAAAGTTGTTTTAATTAGGGGTGGGTGCTATGGCTTCTGGCTGGCATGGGCCTAGCTGCCAGGTTTTCAGTCTGCTCACGTGTGAATTTATAGGCTTATAGGGTATTTGAGTAACATTTCACTGCCTTTTGTGCAACACTTTGCAACAACAAATTAAAGACGTCCCTCATTAGCTTTTTCTTCCAAATTTAATTTTTTCATAAATTCTTGTAATCAGCCTTTCTCATAACCCATAGACTGCACTACAAAGTGAGAAAGCTTTTGACAACAGCTTCCAGCAATATTCCTTTTCCTTACAGACCCAAAATGTGTTAACATTCTTGTTGACTGCAGAAGTAGTTACCAATTTAAATCAGTGACGCTCATTAAGACCAAGAACATAACTCAATTCAGATGATGTCATTAGAGGTGAATATTTGTGCAAAGGGCGAAAAGTATAACTGAAAACAAATGCACCAGTGCTGCTCTTTGGGACATGATTATTTTTTACTGGCTCATGCATTATTGCGGTCCCGGGATGGCAGCTGTTCCCAGAGCAGCAGAAGGTACAGAGGGCAGGCGAAGTTTAACTTTTACCTATAAAGAAAATCTGTAAGCGGTACATGGGGCCTGTCGGCTCCTTGGGTGTGAACAACTTATTAGAAGGACGGTCAACAGCATCTGTAACAGACAGTCATTATATCGTCTCAGGGGAGGGAGGCCAGGAGCACCAGAGCCATATAAAGATATGCTCTTGCCTGACTTCTTTGTGGGGCCCGCTAGTACAAAAACAAAATTATCTAGGTTCCTGCACCGTGCTCTCTTCGCTACCCAGGGGCTGCGAGGCACTCAAGCTCCAACTTGTGTGTGCGGCACAAGTAATCCCAGGTGAGCCCTACTTGCACCCCGGCAACACATTTTTATTACGGCCTCTTCCAACTTTGAAATAATACATCAGGGGCTAGGTTGAGCACTTACTTTTTTTGCAGCATCGAGACAGTAGGCGAGAGCCAAATTGGTGGTGGCAGGCCGCTGCAACCTGACTCGGTCTGCCCAATGCAATGCCAGTCGCCTATTTGCAGACAGGCAGGCAGGGATGTTTTAGGTGTAATGACGGACCCACCCGGCCCATCCACACACGCAGTCACGCACACACACCCCGAGGGCGGGTCCGCCCGAGGGGATAAATAAACGGGCACGAGACCGCTCGGGGTCTTCGGCCCAGAACTATAGTGAGTGGCAGTGTGTCCTCATTTATTGTAGGTAGGCCCTATTTAGTGGCATAGGCATTCCCCTTTCCCCGGTGACCTACGTCACCACACTGGCGACGAGGCGGGTCTATCCCACGCCTTGCCCTCGTGGACACTCGCCGGCCGATGTGCCCCGTGTCCGCGGCGCTCGCGCTTCCTGCGCTCGAGCCACCGCCGAGACCCTGTTGCGGGTGCCTACCCCACTGAGCTCACCTCCTGCAGGGGCTCGCGCCCGTCCGGCGCCCACTGGAGACGACTGACGGCCCAGCGCCACAAGCAGCACCCAGGTGAGGCCTTCCCTGTGCGAAGGCGGCCGCGGTGTGCCCCACTCTTCCTCGCTCTCCACCGCCTCCACCTGCTGGCCCGGGTGCTCGCATTTCCCGGCCGCGCGCTCACGCACGTGGTGCGGCCGACGCACGGAACCTCGCGCTAGGGTCCGCACGCTGCGAAGGCTCGCACGGAGGGACTGTGTCGGCCCTCGCGAGCTGGTGCCAGTGCGCTCTGAGCCCCCACCGCTCCTCTTGTCTCGCTGCCCTTGACGTGGGCCTACATCCTGCCCCCACCACTGCTCCTCTTCTCTCGCCGGCCTGGACGTGGGCTTTGCATACAGCCCCTCCTTCACATCAGTTGGAGGCCTCTACGCGGATGTATGACATTACAACGCATGCTTTTACATCGCATGCCTTTACAACGCAAGTATTACAACGCAGTCCATTACAACGCATAGTGCTTTGGGGTGCTGGATAGTGAATAGTTTAATTTACTATTCCAACTCCAGTCCCCGTGCACACTAGGGAAGGTTATTGGATAGTAAATTAACCTATTCCCTATCCTAGAGCGCCCGCCAGAGCAATGCGTTGTAATAGTTTGCGTTGTAATGGTTGCGTTGTAAAGGCTCTGCGATGTAAAAGTTGCGTTGTAAAGGTTGTTTACCCCTCTACGCCCTCATCAGCCCCCACTCCGAACCTGAGCCAGCAGTTGGGTATGGCCTGCTCAAAGGCCAGAGTGACACAACACTGCGCCCCACATGCCCCCAGTGGACAGCCATTTTATGTGGAGGGGGGTGAAAGGTGTCGAGGCAGCCACAAGGTACACTTACCTGCTAGGAGGGGCAGCGCATCATTGTGTGCACGTGCACAGGACCTCCACTGCACCACACCACCAGCCGCACCTCGTGGCAATGAATAATCAGGCTGCCCCCGGTGGCACCGCTCAGCAAGGTGCGCCGGCTCCGCAACAGGTCGCGCCCCAGGCCAATGCTCCCGTCCAGGTTGTCCAGCAGGCTCCTGTTCCTCCCGGCCACAGCATTGCTGCCCCGCTACCGCCATTCAGCGAGCTGTTGGACCCGTCCACCGCCGCGGCACGATGGCGCTCCTGGATCGCTCGCCTGGACCACTACTTCGTTGGTGTCAGAGAGACGGATGGAAAAGTAAAGAGGTCGCTCCTCATGTGCTATGGCGGAGCTGAACTTTATGACCTATTTGAGACGCTGTCGGACAGGGGCAATAATGACGACTACGTTGGGGCGGTTGCTGCTCTAAATCGCCACTTTGATCCTCAGATCAACCCGGACTACGAGTGGTTCAAACTTCGACAGGCGCGGCAGGGAGACACAGAGACCGTCGACGCCTACTAAGCCCGCCTAAGGAAACTCGCCACCTCATGTGAACTGCCAGATCGGAGACTGGAAATTCGTGCACAGCTCATTCAAGGCTGCAGGTCCGTTCAGCTCAGGCGTCTAATTCTCCGACAACCCCACATTTCTCTTGATGAAATACTGGTTCTCGCAAGATCTCATGAACTGTCCAACGCGCGGGCTGACGAGATGGAGGCGCCCCTGAATCATCCTGCAGTGGCGGCACGGACACCTGCAATCAAGGAGGAGAGGGTAGACGCGATCTGCAGACGGCCCCAACAATCGAGGGGAGGTGCAAGGACTCCGCATACCCCCGTGTGCGGCAACTGTGGCATGGACCATCCTGCAGGTGGTCGATGTTCTGCGAAGGGGAAAACGTGCTCACAGTGCGGCAAACTTAACCACTTCTCGAAAGTTTGCAGTGGCGGACGACACAACATTCCTGGCTCAGGCGGACTCACGCAGGGAGTGCGTCAGCTGACGTTAGAGGATTCAGGACCCTGCAGTGACACGTCACGATCAGCTTTCAACCTCGAAGACGACGACGATGATGTGTTCTCTGTGTCGTTCGTCGGCAGGGAAGGCTTCAGAAGATGACCACCACCTATGTGCGACATCACTGTTGCAGGCTTCCCTGTGCATGCCCTGATAGATACAGGGGCGTCGGTCAATGTAATGGACAGCATTCAGTACGACAAATTATCGCCTCGTCCCCTCTTCTGCCGTCCAGAGCGAAGATATACACGTACGACAGCGACAAACCACTCCCTCTACGTGGACTCATGGAGGTAGAAATAGTCAGCAATGGACAAACCCTGAAAACAAGATTCCACGTCATGGAAGGAAAGAGAGGGACTCTCCTCATCTGCCATACAACGGAAGACTTGGAGCTGGTATTCTTCGTGAACCAAGTGCACGAGCTACATGCGGAGGAAATGCTCAAGGACTTCCCCATGCTCTTTCAGGGTCTAGGCTGCCCCAAGGGAAAGACTTTCAAGCTGCACGTGGACCACACGGTCAGGCCAACAGCATTGAGACATAGGAGAGACATAGGAGAGTGCCATTCCACTTGCGGCCGCATGTAGAGGAAGAACTTCGAAAGCTGGAAGTATTGGGAGTCATCGAGAAGGTGTCAGGCCCGACACCGTGGGTTTCGCCCCTCGTGGTTGCCCCAAAACAGCCAGGAGCCATTTGACTGTGCGTCGACATGTGCCTACCAAATAAGGCCGTGAAGCGAGAGCGCCATCTTACACCTACGATGGATGACATAGTCGCAGATTTGAATGGGGCCCGATGGTTCACCAAGTTAGATCTCAACGCGGGATACCACCAACTGGAGCTCCACCCAGACAGCCGCAACATCACCACGTTTTCTACACACGTAGGTTTGCACCGATACAAAGGCTAAGCTTCGGCGTCTCCTCAGCAGCAGACGTTTTTCAAAACATCATAAGGGAGACGCTCTCTGGGCTATCTGGTGTAATCAACTTGAGTGATGACATTCTGGTATTCTCTAAGACCCTCGAAGACCGCCACATCCATCTCAGGGCCACTTTGCAACGCCTTGCAGATCAAGGGCTCACCCTGCACCGAGCAAAGTGTTCCTTTTACCAGGAGTCCGTAGACTTCTTTGGCTACATTTTCTCCAGGGACGGGCTGCGCGTTGACCCAAGAAAGGCAGAAGCCACCCGCTCAGCACCAAGGCTGACAACAGCTACGGAGGTCCGAAGCTTCTCGGGGATGGCCACATACTGTGGCCGGTTCATCCCCAACCTCGCGTCCCTCTTCGAGCCCCTTCGGGTCCTAACCAAAGCAGGACAAGCATGGATGTGGTCAGCGAATGAAGATGCAGCGTATCAAGCGGTCAAAAGTGCCCTCATCAACGACAAGGTGATGGCGTACTTCCGCCCGAACAGGCGCACTGAGGTCATCGTCGACCCCAGCCCCGTTGGCCTCGGAGCTGTTCTCATGCAGGAGATGGAATCAAGAGATTGGGTACCCACCGCGTATGCCAACCGGGCGCTGACCGCCACAGAAATGCGATATGCCCAAAACGAACGCCAGGCATTTGCGATAAAATGGGCATGCCAACACTTCCATCTGTACCTCTATGGCCATGAATTCTGGGTAATCACAGACCACAAGCCACTCGTCCCGCTGTTCGCTGAAATCGCTAGGCTTGCCCCTCCCCGGATCGAAAGGTGGGCCGTACAATAACAGACTTATCGCTTTGAGGTGCACTTTCGACCTGGATCGGACAATCGCCTGATTTCCTGTCGCGCCACCCGAACGCAGCCCTACCAGCTCCCATGCAAGACGAGGCTGATGAGGTCGAAGAGTTCGTGCAAATGATCTCGCAGGAGGCCTGTCCTGTTGCTTTCACGCTGGAAAACGTAGGAAAAGCCACGGAGTCGGACGAGTGTCTCATGAAAGTAAAGAACACGCTGACCAATCGGAACTGGAAATACTTCCTCGATGGCATCAGTTCTCTCAGAGCAGCGGAGCAAGCTTTTCGGCAACAAGTCTGGAGAACTCAGAGCGAACTCAGCGAAGGCCCTCACAGGGTGATACTACCGGGTACCTCACTCGTGATCCCAACAACTCCTGCAGATGGAGGTAATTCGGCTAGCACATCAAGGCCACCAAGGTGCATCCAAGACCAAAGCCCGACTAAGAAGCAAAGTGTGGTTTCCAGGGATGGACGCCATGGTGGAAGAGGTGGTGCGTAACTGCCACTCATGCACCATCACGAGCAGTGATCCGGTGTCACACCCCGTAATCACGGAAGAACCCTGCCTCGAGCCATGGTCCAACCTGAGCTTCGATTTCGGTTCGTTCCCGGATGGTCGGAATACCCTCGTGCTCATCGACTTGCATTCACGATTTCCCGTAGTGGAAGTAGTACCCTCAATGGCGTTCCCACATGTCAAGACAGTCCTAGGTCGAACATTTGCAATGATGGGTCTGCCGGAGGAGATCCGGTCGGACAACGGGCCACCCTTCCAGGGCTGAGACTTTCAAGCCTATCTGGCGACCCGTGGAATCCAGCACCGGAAGATTATCCCACAGTGGCCCCAGGCAAACGGGGAAGTGGAGCGGTTCATGCGCACGATGAACCTAGCTCTCCGGATCGGAGTAGAAAAGGGAGATGATGCCGAAGAGTGCCTCTCACAATTCCTTAGTGCCTACCGCCAGACACCACATTGCACCACTCGGTGTGCCCCAGCACACCTGCTGTTCCAAAAAGTCCCCAGGGACTGTGTGCCAGCTGACCTGTCCTGGAGTCCCCGAGAACTCGACCAGAACGCCACCCAGAACAGGAGGAAACTGACAAACGACAAAGCAAACCTAGCTCTAAGAGCTCGACCCATGACCATCGTAGTTGGGGACAAAGTGATACTAAAAGACCGGCATCCAAACTGGAAATACTGCACTGCCTACGAGCCGGAGGTGTGGGAGGTAGTCAACATCCAGGGAACCATGGTGTCGGCGACACGAGGCACCCGAGTGGTCACTCGGAACATGTCATGGTTCAAGAGAGTCCCTGGAGAGCTGGGGCCAGCAGATCAGCAGGCCAAAGATATCGAACACGGAGAAGGGCCAGCCTCCGCAGAGACCTCCCAGTGCCAAGGAGAAGAAATGCCGACGCAGCCAAGGGCCGAACCAGAGACAACCGGCAACAGGGAGAGCGCCGCGGAGAGTCAAAATGTCCCTGCAGCACATCCCCAAGAGGCGGAAGCAAGCGAGAAACCACGGAGCCAGAGGTATGGTCTCCTGTCGAACCCGACCCCCAGTCAAAGACTAAGAGATTCTGCATGGCGCATGAATAAGATCTAATGCTCACCCAAGCAGAGACTATGTGTCCAAAAGATTGGAGGGATGTAATGACGGAGTCACCCAGCCCGTCCACACACGCAGTCACGCACACACACACCCCGAGGGCGGGCCCGCCCGAGGGGATAAATAAACGGGCACGAGACCGCTCGGGGTCTTCAGCCCAGGACTATAGTGAGTGTCAGTGTGTCCTCATTTAATGTAGGTAGGCCCTAATTAGTGGCATAGGCATTCCCCTTGCCCCGGTGACCTACATCACCACATTAGGCAGCTGCCAACTACTCTGGCGGCCGCCAGGCAGTCCGTGGTGAAGTTAGCCACTGGTGGGGTCCGGGTTGGTGTCGCAGGATCTCATCCATTTCGTCAGCGAAATGTATCAGAAATATGCCGCGGCTGCGTGTTATTGATAAATGGCAAATCTCTTACATTGTGGCAGTAACAACTAGAGCGCAGCCAGCCCCAAAGCCTGTTGTGATCAGCGCGCTGCCACTTTCTCAGTCAGTAAATGGTGTATTTCAGCAGCCAGCGCTCCGGGCAGCTTGACAGCTGAGGAGGCGCTTGATGCGTGACTTTGCCTTTCAGTGCAGTGAAATGTCGTAGTCTAACGCCTGATGCGTGGTACATGTCAGGACTGGTAGCTAAGAAGAAATCCTTTTACCACCGGAACAAGACAGGGCATTCTGTTGTGACTGCACCATGCACATTTCTGCCCCAGCTGTGGAGTGTGATATAAGCTGGCAATAAAATAGTTTTAGAAGAAATTCTTCCAGCAAAGTGCTGCCAGTGGAGAAATATAGTTTGTGTCTAATTACATGCATGCCCTTTGTAGAGACCCCCACTTTTTTCATCCCACTTAAAACTTGATGTCAAGCTCTTCCATTTCTGGTGTTTTGCTGCAGTTTTAAGATGATCTTAGAGTTTGTCGTTGCTCAAATGGGTTGTATTTCTGATATTTATATGTTTCCTCTCATCTTTATTACTTGATTTTGCGCACGAGAAAGTGTCACTCATAGTCGTTAAAATGTCACTCATAAATAGACTAAAATTCTGAAAATGTCACACATGGCAATCACCTTGGCAGCTATGTATAAAATTGCATAAGATAAATAAAAATAAATAAATGGCAGTACGTGACGTCGCAGAGCCGTACCTGATGACGCGCGCATACTCGCACACAAGCCCTGACCTCAAGTTGGAGCCGAGGTTAGGAGCGAGATAATTTATTTTAAGAGGTCGAGTTCCGTCCCTCCTACAAGACATCAAAGCAATACTTTGGCGTCTGTGTGCCGCTCTGACGCCTCAGCAATCTGCTACCTTAACACGCCCCTAGTTTGGCAACTCTTCCCCATTTCGTGACAGATTTAGTAAATGTTTCTGAATTCGTGTCGTCTGTGTTTTACGTTTTGATATCATTAATTAAAATGGCAAGGAGTTGCCCTACAGGGTACTGAATAGGCACAACCTATCGCATTTCTTACGGAGATTAAAACAAATCAAGTTACAGTAAAATTATAACAGTGGGGAAGAAAGTACAATTATTCAGTAGTAAACTTTATATATAACTTTCTGTGGTTGTCCTACGATTTCGGCGACCCATCCTTTAAAGAAGTAAAATGTCCAGCAGGGGGCGCGCCCGTATCAAAAACCTAGATAAAAGGAAAACTGCAAGATGACGTATCTCTTGCTCGTTTTCCATTTAAAAATATTTACTCAGCAGAAGTTCATAGATATTGGTGTGAAATTTTGCAAAAACGCAGAGTCCAGGCAGCATTAAAGGCAGTCAGCACCACCGTGCTTCCAAAGACAGTGGAATGATCCAGCATGGAAACACGACCAGAAAGAGGGTTGCTTCATATCATTTACATTGTTTATTTTTTATCAAGTCATTTATACATGTATTTCTAAACTGAAATCATGGGAAGGCTCCTGTGCAATTTGCAGCCTCTTTCCTCCGCCACAGGCTCAAAATTCAGGAGAGCAAACCTATCCTTTCATCCTTCCGACGCCGACAAAATGTTATTTAGAGCAAATCTGCAATCCAAAAGCTACCTAAAAAGTTACATCAATGTGAAAGCAAAGGACTGTGGTAACGGTCTAGTGTTCCGTCCCCGGAACAGGAAGCGAGGGGACGGGAAGCGGAAGCCGGCCATCTTGTGATCGGCGCCGACCGCTGTAGTTAACGGTCCTAGTTCCCGGCGCTCCGGGGAATAAAGAAGTTGAAACAAAACTTCCAGCGTCAGTGTGGTACATTTATATTATTACAATGGCGACGAAGGTTGGGATATAGACCCCACACACGACCTACGACGCGGAAAGGCTACGCGGGCTCGTTTAAGCGCCGCAGGCACCCGGAGCGTGGCAGAGGAGCCGAAGGGTCATAAGAAAAGAGCGCGAACACACGCCAGCGCTCCAACACGAAATAAATAACGAACAGAGCGGACAAGAAGACAAGAAGGTAAGACAAGGGGCATCTTTCTGCTGGAAAGGGCTGAGGATATACAACCTCCAGTGCTGTGCAGAGCTCTGGGCGCAGGCACAAGCCATAGAGCCACACAGTGGTGCACCCCATCCCTAGCTGTCGAGACGGTGTGCCCGGCAACCTGGCGGAGCAGCGGTCAGGCGAAGAAGTGCCTAGCTCGACGAACCCACCCAAAGGGAACACCCTACAGGCATTACCAGGTCCCTCGGGGAGAGAGAGGGGAGAAGATAGAGGCAGTGATCGCAGTGAAGGGGACACAGCTGAGCAGCATACTCCGGGGAGCCCACCTGGTCGGACGATCCCCATTCCGGCGAATCAGAGAGGTGCACCCAAGATGGCGGTCCAGTCTTCTTCTCTCACCCAATTAGTGCCATTCCTGACAAAGTGCGGAGAACCGGAGATGAAATGGGAAGACTGGAAAAGGTACTTCCTTAACTATCTTGAAGCCTTGGAAGAGGAAGGCGACACTCCGTTCTCGAGCAAGAGGAGAAAAAAAATACTATTACACAACTTGGGCCCAGAAGGGATCAGAATTTATGATACCATAGTTAAAGGCGAGAGGGGTGCCACTGACACAGATGTCTTCAGTCACACCATTGCGGACCTGGACGCACACTACAGGCCAGTCGTGTGCGTCGCGATAGACAGATACAATTTCTTTCAAAGGAAGCAAAGGAGTGGAGAGACGGTGGACGAGTATGTCGTAGCCTTACAAAGGTTGGCCCTCACGTGCAAGTTTGACACGCTACATGACGACCTAATTAGAGACCAAATTATCATGCACACTACCAGCTCCCACGTCCAAGAGAAACTGTGGGTAAATGGAGACGCTCCCCTCAAAGAGATATGGGCGATGGTCAAGAAGGCGGAATTGTCAAAGCGTTGTGCGCAAGCGGCCAAGAAGGAAGCAGGTGGGACACAAACAGTATGCAAGATAATGACGCCGTAGAGAGGTGAACGACCAAGGCAGAGAGACCTGCAGAGGAATCAAGACGGAAGAAGACCCAACAACAACAACAACACCCAGATGGACAATAGGACGTATAAAGGTGGTGGGCCGAGCTGCCACAGGTGTGGCAGTACTTCACATCTGGGCAATGACAAAGCGTGCCCTGCGTTCAGGGCAAAATTTTCATATTGCAGCGTGTTCGGGCACTATGAGAAGGTGTGCCACCGGAAACCCAAAGGAGCGATGGTCAGTGTTAGAACCGGCTATTTCTGGTAGGCTAAGGCTGATGCCAAAGCCAGGCAGAACCCACCATTCTAGTCAGGGCAAGGAAGTCACATGCCAAGATAACCCCTGCTCACCCTCTAGGTAGCTTGGCACGAGCAGTCTAGGCTAAACTCGGAGGCAATGTGTAAAGCATTTGCGCCAGCGCACAACAGCAACAACATACTTGGCACACCACAAAAGAGACTCCACACAAGGTTATATTAAAAATAACTTTTGTATTGTCAAAACATATCAGATAGAAATCACACATGTACATTGTGCCAACTGGCACGGCAATATTCACAAGGGATTATTTACAAGACAGGGCCACATGGGCCACTGTCAGAATCAACACTTTGCAGATATAGAAATACTTGTCAGAAATTAGGATAAAAGTATATAAACTTCACTGTAACACAAAGTAACAGTTATAGATCACATCCAGTAACTACTGGGAACAGGTAAGTACCTTCTACGCAACCCTAACCACCTTAGGTGAATGTCACGCAGGGGACCAGGACCTCACTAGGACCACCTGTACTAAAAAGAACAACCACCTAAGTATCACACAGCATTTAGGGGTCTAAGAAAGAACACATTACCCATGATGCATAAATATACATTCAGAGGAGTAGTAAAGAAAAACACATAATGCATGAACCTACACATTCAGCGGTGTTAAGAATAAAGCACATGATGCAATAAAATTACGTTCAGAGGTACCATAATAATACAAGAGCGCAAAAGTCACATGATGTCTAAAAACATTCAGAGGTGCAGGAATAAGACATGATGCAAGAAATCACATTCAGAGGTGCAAATAACCATACAATTGCGCAAGACCTACATAAGCCACCACCTGTGGCAGTCCCTAGGCCAACTGGCCTTGTTGGGGCTAGAACGCCCTGAGTCTCAATGTCAGGGGCCTAAACGTAGCAGGTGCCCACTACTTGCTGGGCACCTGGGAACACTCACAAGGGCCTAAACGCTGCAGCTGGCACTAAGTGCTGCACAGCTGTGACTGGCCGGGCACCTCTGTGCCATCTCTATCCCTCTCAGGGATTCACTCTCCATCTTGCGCCTAAACGGTGCAGCTGCCCACTAATTGCTGGGCAGCTGGAGACTCAGAACTGCGCCGGGGGCCCTCACTGGCCCTAGAACAAAACTGCGCAAAAGGTTGGAGCCACACAGGCTCTGAAACAGCTGTGGGGTGTTGGAGCCATCTGGCTCTAGAAATACACCTGCCCCCAAGTCCTCAGTGGAACTTTCAAACAACTGGCCAAAGCAGAGCCACACAGGCTCCGAACCAATATGCCCCCTGAGCCTAGCAGGCTCTTAGAACAACTGTGGGGTCGTTGGAGCCACACAGGCTCTGGCATAACAAATGCCCCAGTCATTGGAGCCTCGCAGGGCTCTTAATCACAACTGCGGGCGGGGAGCCTCTCTGGAGCCAAACAGGCTCTTAAACAAAATATGGCCCCTCTGAGCTTCTCTGGGCTCACACACGTTGGGGCGACCCACTGCCAACTGGGGCCGCCCTTGAAGCCCTCGTGGCTTTGCACTGGCAACAGGCGCGAGCTCGCGCCACTGGGGCGGGGGGGGCGAACACCGACAACGTGTCCCGGCGCCCCTCCTCGCTTCTGCCCCACTCTGCCCGGCCCTAAGCCCAGACTCACCGGGACTCCGATGCGGAACGCCAGCCTTCACTCTCTCTCCGGGGCTCCCTCAGCACACGGGAGCCCCAGCAGCAGGCGACGCTCTCTCCTCTCTTCCTCGGGGCAGCGCGGGGCTCCTCTTCCCCCACGGGGCCCCGCCTGCACGCTCAGCTGCTCTCCGCCGCTCTCCTCCTCTCGGCGGCGGGCCTCTCCGGTCTCCCCCTCCTCACGGGGGACCGGAAGGAAAACATCCTGGCTTCCCTCTCTCGCTGCAGGGCTCCCTCGGCACACAGGAGCCCTGTTAGCCGGCCGCCATCTCCCGCGCCTTCCTTTCTTCTTCCCACCGACTGCGGGGGCGGGACTTCCGGCCGGCCATGACAGGATTGGCCGGCCGGTCAATCACTTCCGGGTCGCCGCGGGCAGCGCGGCGGCCCGATCCAGACAGGCAGGCGGGCGGCGATCACGGGGATGAAATCGAGGTGGGCTCTCGATCAAAGTGAATAATAAAGCGAGGTGGGCTCTCGTGAATTAAATAAATACGGGCCAGACACCTCAGCGCGTCCAGCGCTATCAACGAGCATAAAGCGCTCCTAAGCGCTCCTAAGCGCTAGAACACAGGCAGAGCGCTCCCAGGCGCTCAGGGAGAAGCGCAGCGCCTCCAGGCGCTAGAAATACAGCTCCAGCGCTCTCCCCAGGAAAATGCAGCCTCTCCATGCTGCAACGGTCCCAGAGCCTCCCAGGGGGCAAAGCCAAGTCCCCCCATCAGCCCAGGCAGGGCAGAGAGGTCCCCCAGGAGTCCAGGTATCCAGGCATCCAGGGGCAGGGCAGCGCCCACCCCTGGTAGATTCAAGTCAGCCTCAAGAGCAAGAACAAGAACATTTTGGAAAGGGACACAGCCCCTTCTTATACACAGAAAAGGCTTTGAAGTCTTTTGAAGTCTTTGTGTAAGCAGGCCCTGATCCTGGGGGTGTATCTGGTTTCCCTCTCCTGTCAGCCTCAGGTCAGAGGTGACAGTGGGCCATCAGGAGGGAGAGCCAGCATGGTGGGCCGACAGGCACAGCCTGGCACCACCAGACGCGCTTTCCTCCCATCCCTGACAGCAGATGGGGGCCTTTCATCTACGGCTGACTCAGACCCCCTCCTCCGGGGCCCTGCAGACCCTGTCCTACTCAAACCAGACAGTCCATCCACCAGCAGGCCCTGGCACTCCTGGGCCAGGCTCATCAGCCAATCACGTGCCAGCAGACTCACTACACAAATATGCCAACTTCTAAAAGTGGCGCTTCTAGACTAGATACAGCCATGCCGCATATACCATTATGCAGCACTCATTCTCACGAATTCACACATATCAAACTCGACCCTGCACTCCCCACGCATCAGGAATCTACCATGGGCATACATATTCCCCATTCATTCCTATGGGAGGGCAGGCCACTTACCACACATACACAGAGAGCACACGCACTTTACACTGTACCACAGTGAAAAAGTGCGCAGAGGCCTAAAATCACCAATCCAGGTTCCAGAAACAGGCTAGGAAAAAGAAAAAAAATCTCGGGGTGAACCTGCCCAAAGGACCGGGTCCAACAGTCAGATATGTAGACCAGGAACAAAGAGAGGATGCAGACGACCAAGAAGACGCAGAAGACCAGGAAGAGTTCCTATATATTGATGTCCAGGTGTTGGAAATGGAAGGAGAAGGAACGGACAAACCCAGACTGAATATGCACATCGGTGGGATACCCCTGGAAATGATAGTGGACAGTGGAGCACCCATCTCCATCATACAACGACAAGTATGGGAAGAGAAGTTCACACCCAAGATCGAGGAGAAACTGCACCCGATGGATTTGAGGCCGGTCACATATACGGGACAAAGAATTCCCATGTTGGGGTCTTGCCCCCTCCTGTTCGAGTTCCGGGGTCGCCACGCGCATTGCAAATTGTACATCGCCGAGAAAGGCCCCTCAGTATTGAGCTGGAAGGACCAAGGAGCGTTGGGTATACAACTCAACCCGGGGGGCATTGAAAAAATCCTGCTAATGGACATGGAAAGGAAGGACGACGTGGAGTCATGGCAGAGAGCGTACCCGAAAGTGTTCAATGGACAAATTGGTGAACTGACGAAATACAAACACCTCATAAAGCTAAAAGAGGGAGCGAAACCCGTGGTGCACAAGGTGAGGAACATCCCATTCCGCAGTAGGGAAGCAGTACAAACGGAGTTGGACAGGCTGGAAAAGGAGGGAGTGATCAGAGCCATAGAGAGTGCCGAATGGCTTTCACCTCTGGTGGTAGCCCAGAAGCCCAATGGTAAAGTACGGCTGTGTGTCGATTTAAGGGAACTGAACAAAAACATTGTGATTGACAAATTTCCCCTGCCCCGAATAAATGAGATGCTAGCTAAGACTAAAGACATCAAGTGGTTCTCCACAGTGGACTTGTCGTCGGCGTACCACCAAGTAAGACTACATTCATCGTGCAGCCATCTCACATCTTTCATCACGCCTTTTGGCTGCTACGAATTCGTGAGAATGCCATTTGGACTAGCATCTGCAGCGGCGGTCTTTCAGAAGCTGATGCACAGGTTACTGAAGAACGTGGAGAACGTGCAGTTTTTTCAAGACGACATCCTGGTAATGGGGAGAACCAAACAGGACCACAACGAGAAGCTCCACAAAGTGCTACGGACGCTGCAGGACAATGGTCTGACAGCGGAATGGACAAAGTGCAGGTTCGGAGTGCAATCCGTCACGTACCTGGGCCATGAGGTGAGCGAAAACAGGATAAAGCCAAAAAGAGCCAACATGAAAGCTATTCAGGACGCCCCCACACCTAACAAGAAAGAAGATGTTCGGTCATTACTGGGAATGGCCGAATACTACAGTAAATTCATTCCCCATTTTGCCACGAAAATGCATCTCCTACGCCAACTCCTGAAGGAAAAGAACAAATTCCTATGGAGCCAGGAGGAACAGACGGAGTTTGAAGCCCTTAAACAGGAGATGAGTACCGCCATTCCCCTGAAGGGATTCGACCCCAGTGCGGAGTCCATCCTCACAACAGATGCCAGTGACCGTGGCCTAGGGGCGGTCCTAATGCAGAAATCGGAAAACTGAGAAACATCGACGGTCAGCTTTGCCTCAAGGTCGCTTGCGTCCAACGAGGAGAAGTTTAGTGTCATAGAGAAGGAGATACTGGCAGTGGTATGGGCGATGGAGAGATTTAGACAGTACTTGTGGGGAGCGAAATTCCTGGTCAGAACGGACCACAAGCCTTTGGTCCGAGTACTGACGTCAAGTGGCCATGCTCACGCGACCCCTAGAATTGCCAAAATGACTCTTAGACTGTTGGACTTTGTGTACGAGGTGGAACACATTCCTGGGCCGCAGAACAAAGTGGCGGACTTCCTGAGCAGAGCAGCGGCAATGGAAGAAGCGGATAGCAGGGAGAAACAAAGGTGGGAAGGATATGTGGTAGCCACCATCCAGGATACGGAGGAAGTGATCAGTGCCCAGGAGTGGGAAGAAGCATACAGAGAAGACGTCGACTTGGAGGCCATCAAAGGATACGTGGTCCACGGGTGGGCAGAAAAGAGACACCTCAAGGAAGAACTGAGGAAGTACTGGGAAGTAAGGGATGAACTATCACTGGCGGAGAACCCCACATTTCTGCTCAGAGGTGACAAGGTGATTCCTCCACAAGGCATAATGGATCATCTGATGACTCTACTGCACGAAGGGCACCAGGGCATCACCAAGACCAAAGCTCTCGCCAGGCAGGCGTACTGGTGGCCAGCCATTGATGCGCAGATAGAACGACATGTGCGGCGATGTGAGTCATGTGCCAAGGCGGACAAATCACAGAGCATGTTAAGACCACCCTTGGGAAAATTCCCAGTACCGGATGGACCATGGGAAATGGTTTCAGTGGACATCATGGGCCCCATCCTCAACAAAGAAGGAACACAGAAGTATGCTGTAGTTCTCATCGACAAATATTCCAAGTGGCCAGAGGTGGAGATAATGGAGAATGTGGACACTGATGCAGTGGTGCGCTTCTTACGTACCACGTTCGTCAGAGAAGGCATCCCGAAAATCATCACGTGTGATAATGGGCCGCAATTCACCTCGGCGAAGTGGATAGCCTTCACGACCAGGAACGGCATAGAGGTAAAACATACGCCCATCTACCATCCAGCCGGAAACGGTCAGGTGGAACGTTTCAATCGGGTGATCATGGGCACCATTCAAGCGGCCATCAACGATGGTATGGACTGGGAGAAGGAATTGGAGAAGATGATCTGGGCCTATCGTATCACCCCGGGAAGCACGGGATACAGCCCATTTAAGGTGTTGAGAGGAAGAGAAGCCTTCACGAAGGACAACATGGCATGGAGGAAATTAGTGGTGCAAAGCAAATGGTCACCGGCCGTGGTCAGAAGAAATCTAGAGAAGGCACAAGAAGTATACACGATGCACTTTAACAAGAGACGCAACGTTCAAGGAGTAGAACTGGAGAAGGGAGACTGGGTGAGAGTGAAACTGGCCATCCTCAAGAAGAAGGGGGAAAGCAAATTTTCACCACCTTTGCAAGTGCTGGAGCCTTACGCCCGGTCTGCCCTGCTCAGTGACGGAAAGGTGTGGTCACAGGATAGAATGGCCAAATGCAGCAAGATCTTGAAGTGGGGAGATGAAACTGAAGAAGGAGCAAAGCAAGTAGGAGATGAAAGCGAAGGAGAACGTAGTGGAAGGTGTAACGAGAATGTAGAAGAAGGAGTGCAGCAAGTGGAAGACAGCGAAGGAGAAGGCGGGACGAGTGAAGGTATGAGGAGCGGGTGCAAGGTAGAACGCAGTGAGGACGTGATGGACAGAGAAAGAGAAGGCGCAGGGAGAAGGTCAGACAGAAGGGAACCGGAAGAGGAAGGAAGTACTGAAGTGGTGAGAACCAGAGTTGGAAGGACTGTAAAGGTACCTGAGAAGTTCAAGGACTATGACATGAACTGAAAGTAAGGACTTTATTGTACAATGTTTGATTATTGCATAAAGGGGGGAGATATGTGGTAACGGTCTAGTGTTCCGTCCCCGGAACAGGAAGCGAGGGGACGGGAAGCGGAAGGCGGCCATCTTGTGATCGGCGCCGACCGCTGTAGTTAACGGTCGTAGTTCCCGGCGCTCCGGGGAATAAAGAAGTTGAAACAAAACTTCCAGCGTCAGTGTGGTCCATTTACATTATTACAAGGACTAGTACTGCAAAAACATGTAGTTGATTTTATGAATAAAAAGATATACGTCGACAGGGTGGCTCAGTGAATTCAAAGCTCGGCGCTGAAACATGAGGTAATCTGAATTTAAAGAGTTAGAAACTGGCAAAGCCGACTCGGTCTTCCGTCCATCCACAGGGGGCTAAATTATTAAGTATCGTTCCATTTTTTTTAATAATGATCTTTTACAGACTTTTGAGACGAGGGCACTGCACTATGAAGTGCTATATGAAACAGCTACTGCTCGACGAACCATGTGGTTCCCACTCGCATCACTGGACTGGGTGCATTTTGGGGTACAGCTTGAAACACAGTTACCTCTAGCTGTGCAGACAGCGCACGCTAAGCATAACTTCCATAAAGAAAGGAGAAGGCTGCTCATTTGCTACGAGCACCAGTTGTAGCTCATACAAAGATATAGAGCAGAGTTTCCCAAACTTTTCAGAACCACAAGGCGATTTTTTAGACAAACTTTCGCGACCTACGTAGCTTTAATTGAAAAGAGGCGGGCAATATCTTTATTGTATTATATTTGCATTTATATAGTGCTTACCAGGCGGGCAACTAGAGCCAAATTTCCGGGGGTGGGGAGGTCTGGGGGGCTGAAAAATATTTGGGCGGGGGGGTAATTCTTGGAAACCACAGAGTGGCTGTAAGAATGGGTGAACACAACAAAAGCCTCATTTACAATTAATGGTCTTTTAAAGACCTGTTAGGTACTCGGGTGCGGCTGCAATTAGATGCTCGCCAGCCCGCAAAGACGTGTCAGCCCGGACTGACACACATGAGGGGGGGGGGCCGGGCTGAAGCCCTGTGAGCCCAATGGGTGTTGCGCGCCTGGTGCTTACAACCCCGGTGAGGCTTCCAATTGCTTTTTAAGCGAATAGTACGCTACTCCGGAATCCATAAAGGATTAGTGGTGGATTAGTATAGTGAAATATGAAAGTAATTTGAGTGGTGGATATGTTAGTTATTTGGATTGAGAAGGTTAGTGGAGGGATAGAAGAGGGAAACAGGTTTGCATTTACATTACGCTTGCTACTCATGATGGGGTGTTGAAGCACTTTTTCAGCGAGTAAAACGCTACTCCAATACCTATAAAGGATTAGTGCTGAATTAGTATAGTGAAACATGAAAGTAATTTGAGTGGTGGATATGTTAGTCAGTTATTTGGATTGAGAAGGATAGTGGAGGAATTGAAGAGTGAAACATTTTTGCATTTATATAGCTCTTGCGACCCCTGATGAAGTGCTGAAGTGCTTTTTTGGTGAGTAGCACGCTACTCCGGAACCCATAAATAATTAGTGGTGAATTAGTATAGTGACATTTGAAAGTAATTTGAGTGATGGATATGTTAGTCAGTTATTGGGATTGGGAAGGATAGTGGGGGTATAGAAGAGGGAAAAGGTTTGTATTTATATAGTGCTTGCTACCCCTGATGAGGTGTTAAAGCAATTTTTCAGCGAGTAGCATGCTACTCCAGAACCCATAAAGGATTAGTGGTGAATTAGTATAGTGAAATATGAAATGAATTTGAGTGGTGGACATGTTAGTCTGTTTTTTGGATTGAAAATGATAGTGGATGGATAGAAGAGGGAAGGATTTCGATTTTTTTTTACATTTTGTTTTGAGCTCATAGCAGTAGGAGGAGGTTTGGGATGAGTAAAAGGAAGGTGGAGGGGGAAGAGTCAGATGGAAGGGTTTAGAACGGCTTGTTTGGGAGATCTGAATAGTAAAAGAGGTATTAGATGAAGCAAGGAGGGGAAGATTAAAAAGAGTCTAGCGAGGGTTGTTTTGGGGCTCATAGTAGTAGTTTGGGGTTTGGGATGAATGAGAGAGTAGAGGTGGAGGATTTATTGATCGAGGTATAAGGTGAGAAATAGGGTAGTGCATTGGAAAGAGTTGTAGAATGAGGTTAGAGATGAGTCAGTGAGTTGAGGTAGAGGATATATTGAGAGTGGTAAAAGGGTGAGAAATAGGGTAGTGCATTGGAAAGAGTAGTAGAATGAGGTTTCAGATGAGTCAGAGAGTATCTAAAGCATTGTGTGGTAGCACACTGTCATTTACAGACAACACATTTTCCATTGAAATGGCGACTACATTTGCATGCACATACAGTTTTCCTGGTATAATTATATTACACAAAAATGAGGTGTGGAAGTTGAGTTTCAGTGCGTATTTATCATTTGTACTTCACCAAGTAAAGTGTCTTGATTTGTTTTGATCCTATTAAAATCTTTGTTTCCATCATACTTCAGAATTCTATTAAAAATGCGCTTAATGTATTACTTCCTTGATGCTTTGCTTGGTAGTATCCACTGAATGTGTACCGTTCATTTACAGGTTTTTACATTTTGTTGCGTGTTACAAAAAGTAGCATCCTACAGCCTATCATTTCAACTTCCTGTACCCCACTGAGATTGTCACATTATTCACTTTACTTTTATTTCTCTGACTGCAAAGTGAGAAGAGTTGTAAACACCAATCTCATTAAAAAAATAAGCAGCAATTTGTCAGAAGACATAGCCTGACATTTGACCTCTGTCCTTGAAGCGCAGCAAATGTGACAAGAAAAATGCAGCCTTTAAAGACATCTTTATTTAATACTTGGACTTTTATTTTTAGACACACCATCTGCTTGCTTGTGCAAGTGGTTTGTAATCCAAAGTTTGGGATTCACTGATATAGAGCCTAACAGTCCTTTTTTGTGTTTATGCATTTAAGCAGGGAGGCAGTTTGAGCTAGTCTCTAAAAATCCTCTCATCCCCTCTTTTGTGGCTGTACAGCTTGAAATCGGAAGCCATACTTTTTGAAAATCAAAATGCTACAGAGGTGAGTGTATGGTAGGTAAAGGGACAAAACTAAAAACATTACCCATACAGTAGGCAGCGGAGATGGAACGCAACATTATAGTAGAAGAGGTTGTTATGACTGTCAAAAGCCTGCTGCTTTTCAAGGTCCCAGGGCATGATGATTTTACCCTTCACTTCTACAAATCTCTGTTGTCCAACATAGTGGGGATTCTAACAAAAGTATATGACAAGGTGGAAGCATCAGGATTGTAACATCAATGATGACCTAGGCTTGGGTTTCAATGCTATTAAAGAAAAGGAAGGATTCAACTCTTACATTACAAAATCACTGCTAAATATTGATGGCAATATTTATGCTAAAATGGTGTCTGATCTCCTGAATAACTTGATTCCTTGGCTGGTCCATCTGTACCAGGGACTGTTTATCTCTAAGAAGCGGGTAAGTGATAGAATAATGAAAATAATCCACCTAATAGCCATTGTAGGAAGGTGGATATCTGACTATGGTTACCCCCAACTTTTTGCCTGGTGTTTTGCTGGTTTTTGACTTAGTTGGCCTGGGATCCTGCTATTCAGGACCCCAGGCTTCCTGCTCTCTCTGTTAAAATGGATTCCATGTACCTTAGGTGCATTTACCAATTGGTACTGGGCCATCTTATCAGCCCCTGTACAGTATACCTTAGGTATCCAGGGCATAGGTGTACCCAGGGCCTACCAGGGGCTGAAGCATGTATTATGCCACCCCTGGCTGGCCATCTAAAACTGACACAACTGGCTGCATGGCAGCTGGGGCAAGGTGGTGTAATCACCCTTTGCTATAGATATAGTATACCTATATCTAACCCTAAAATGGACACATATATTCCTATCAGTCACTCCTATGAAAGGCCTTATCAATCCTGAAGGCAGAGTGCTTGGAATTATGTGAGATGCTGCTCTGGCATGAGCTGAGCCCATTTGCAGCTTGCGGAACCAAGTCCTAATAGCTGTTCCATGATAACGCTATACCATATACTCTTAAGTGCATTATCAACCTCGCGGTTAAATGCTAACTCTGGTATAACATTATCAAAACATGTCGAGTAAGGTGTCATACGATTTGGAATACTACCCCCTCGCCAATTCTGGCAAAGGGGTAGCATTCCACCCTTCTAGAGGGACACGACATGTATGTAACTGTGAACCCCGGTTAAAGTTAACTCGAGCCTCAGCATCACAAAATGGATGCTGCCACCACAGACACAAGTCTGACCTCCTGCTGCTGGGAGTCCTTCCAGCAAGGATGGCTTGGACAAAGGGTTTCCTGCCTTGGGAGGTGCTAGCACCACCCCAGACAGGATTTTGTGTATTGAGGTAGGGAGGCCTGAAAGGAATGAGACATGCCTGGGGCACACAAGGTGCCCTGTGCATACACCGGTTCAAACCAGTTGCTGGGGCATCCCAGCCCCAGCTCTGGCGGGAAACCGGACAAAGGATAGGGAGTGTAACCACCCCCCTTCCTGGTCCCACCCAGGGGAGGGACCTAGTCAGTAGTGCAGCCCCCTTTAGGAGAATAAAGGTAGGAGCTGGTCCCATTCCAAATTAGATTATCCTGAACAATTCTACAAGAAGAAACTCTGGACTTCGACGTTCTGCTCCACAGAAGACTGAAGAATCTCCCATGTGGACAAGGAGTGTCCACCCTGCAACTGCAGGCACCATCAAGCGTCCAGCGGCTTCCCTTTGTCGTCTTCCCTCAAGGATCCAGACTTCAGAGCCCGACGAGACCCGGATTCCCAGACCTCTCCGACCTCTACCTGCATCTACAGCAAAGCTGAGACCCGTGGGTGCGACGAGACACGTGGTACCGGCCATCTTGAACTTACCTGCACTTCGCCTACAGCACGACTCCCGAGGTAAACTCGACCAAGTGCTCTGGGGACTGAGAAGCACCAACCCCGAGCAGCCCCTGCATCGAAGATCAGCCCTCCAGCATCCACGAGATCTGCGTGGAGCCCTTCTGCTTTGTTGCTGCTCGACGCATTGTCTGGTCACTTGCCGGCTGGCTAGTGGCCTCCTAGACGACGAACCTTTGAATCTTTGCTGCTGTCCTGGTTGCTCCAGACTGGCCCTTGCTCCCTGTGGAGCCCTTCTGCTTTGTTGCTGCTCGACGCATTGTCTGGTCACTTGCCGGCTGGCTAGTGGCCTCCTAGACGACGAACCTTTGAATCTTTGCTGCTGGTCTGGTTGCTCCAGACTGGCCCTTGCTCCCTTCCAAAAGAGGGGCACCCCGGACTCTCCTAGTCCGCACCAGACGCTTTCTTCACTCACCGCGTGGGTTGCCTTTGCCAAGGCCTGTTGCCTCCAATCCCGGATCCAACACCGCCGACAGCGAGAGCCTGCATGGGACAGCTCGTGCCTCCATCCTGGTCGTCGAAGACACCTCCTGGTCAACGTGGCTGCAGAGTCAAGCGTCCACTCTTCACCTGATCGCGACCACGACATCTGGTTCCTTCCTGGTTCCACTCCAGTCACTGGCTAGTGACTGTGAACATTGTCCCCTCTGCTTTCAGGTCTCCTTCTTCAACAATCCACCCTTGGATTGCACCGGACATCTTCCTCCTGATCGCCTGCAGCATCTTTTCTTTCAGGCTCCATTGACTTCAACGGGAGAACCTGACGCACTTTGACACCTATGCACCCGCGGCCCGTGGGTGAGGTAAGAAGAGCTTTTCGGTGCTCAAGGGTAGTTTAACTGTCCTAGTGTCCAGTTCCACAGTTGTTTTAGTCCTACCTAGTCAGGATTGTCCGTACTCACCTTTAACTTGAACTGTACTGTCCATAGACGTTGTTACGCATCTCGCGTGTGAGTTCACACTCTGCACACGCGTTCCGTGGGCCTCCTATTACTTACCTGAAGTTAGTATAGCGTGGTACCATCGATCCTACAGCCTCTGGACAGCTCCTTTCCTATTATCGACTTTCACATTCCACTTACTTAGTATATGGTTTGTCGTGCCCCTAGGGCACCATTGTAATTTTGTGCAACTTGTAGTGTTTTTCGTAAGAGATTGTCATGTGCTTAGCCCTCTGACCTCATAAAGAGTTCAGAGGTGTTGTTATTAATAAATATACTGTTTATTTTCATAACAACCTGTGTGGTGTCCTTTCACTTGGTATTCAAGTCAAGTCAAGTCAAGTCAAGTCAATAGATTTGTATAGCGCGCTACATACCCATAGGGTCTCAAGGCGCTTGAGGGAGGGTGGGGAATTACTTGTCGAATATCCAAGTTTTGAGTTGCTTTCTGAATGCTAGGTGGTTCTGAGTAAGGCGAAGGTGAGTGGGAAGTGAGTTCCAGGTTTTAGCTGCCAGGTAGGAGAAGGATCTACCTCCATGGTGGTTTTGTTGATGCGAGGAACAGTGGCCAGGGCTTGGTTGGAGGATCGTAGCTGACGGGTGGGGGTGTAGAAGGACAGTCGTGTGTTGAGGCATTCGGGTCCAAGTTCGTAGAGTGCTTTGTGTGCGTGGGTGAGGAGGCGGAACGTTATCCTCTTATGTACGGGGAGCCAGTGGAGGTTTTTCAGGTGGCCAGAGATGTGTTCTTTACGCGGGATGTCTAGTATGAGCCTGGCTGATGCGTTCTGGATGCGTTGGAGTTTTTTCTGGAGTTTAGCGGTGGTACCGGCGTATAGGGTGTTTCCATAGTCCAGGCGGCTCGTGACCAGTGCGTGGGTGACCGTTTTTCTAGTTTCGGTGGGGATCCAGCGAAATGTTTTTTTGAGCATGCGAAGAATGTTGAAGCAAGAAGATGAAACGGCGTTGACTTGTTTGGTCATCGAGAGTGAGGAGTCCAGGATGACGCCCAGGTTCCGTGCGTGGTCCGTCGGGATGGGTGCTTTTCCGAGGGCCTCTGGCCACCAAGAGTCGTCCCAGGCGGAGGGGGAGGTGCCTAAGATGAGGACTTCTGTTTTGTCTGAATTCAGTTTCAGACGGCTGTGCTTCATCCATTCGGCTACTTCTTTCATTCCTTCGTGTAAGTTGGTTTTGGCGGTGTTAGGGTCTTTGGTAAGTGAGAGGATCAGTTGAGTGTCATCAGCGTAGGAGATGATGTTGAGATTGTGTTGGCGAGCGATGGCCGCAAGGGGGCTCATGTATATGTTGAAGAGGGTGGGGCTGAGTGACGATCCTTGTGGAACGCCGCAGATGACTTTAGAGGCCTCTGACTTGAATGGTGGGAGGCGGACTCTTTGGGTTCTTCCGGTGAGGAACGAGGTGATCCATTCCAGTGCTTTTCCTTGGATTCCGACATTTCTGAGGCGCTGTAGAAGGGTGCTATGACAGACTGTGTCGAAGGCAGCGGGAGGTCGAGGAGGATGAGGGCGACTGTGTCTCCATTGTCCAGTAGAGTTCGAATGTCGTCTGTGGCTGCGAGGAGGGCGGTCTCAGTGCTGTGTTTGGCTTGGAAGCGAGACTGTGAGGAGTCGAGTGATTTGTTGGTTTCGAGGAAGGCGGCGAGCTGGTTGTTGACATCTTTCTCGATGACTTTGGCCGGGAATGGAAGGAGCGAGATGGGGCGGTAGTTTTTGAGTTCGGTGGGGTCGGCTGTGGGTTTTTTCAGAAGGGCGCTGAGTTCTGCGTGTTTCCAGCTTTCCGGGAAGGTGGCGGAGTTCAGGGAGCAGTTGATGACATCTCGGAGGTGTGGTGCTATGATGGAGTCTGCTTTGTTGAAGATATGGTGAGGGCATGGGTCAGTTGGGGATCCTGAGTGGATGGAGTTCATCAGGCGGATGGTGTCCTCGGTGGAGATTGGGTTCCAGTCGTTAAGGATGTTCAAGGGGGGTGAAGGTCCTGCGGAAGGTTGGGTGGGTAGGTCTCCGGGTCGGTTGTCGAAGCTGTTGTGGATGTCTGCGATTTTGTTGTGGAAGAAGGAAGCTAGGGAGTCGCAGAGGGCTTGGGAGGGGGTGATGTCGTTGGAGTTGGCTGAAGGGTTGGTAAATTCTTTGACGATGTTGAATAGTTCCTTGCTGTTGTGGGCGTTGTTATCTAGACGATCTTTGAATGCGGCTTTCTTGGCAGATCGGATTAGTTGGTGGTGTATGCGGGTGGCGTTTTTGAAGGCGTCTCTGGTGCTGGTGTTTGGGTCTTTTTTCCAGGCCTTCTCAAGGGATCGACAGAGTTTCTTAGATTTCTTAAGATCATCGTTGAACCAAGAGGCGTTTTTGCTGCCTAGTTTGCTTTGACGTTTTTTCAACGGTGCTAGGATGTCGGCGCTGTTGGATAGCCATTGGGTGAGGTTAGTGGCTGCTTGGTCGGGGTTTGAGGAGTGGGCAGGGGGGTTTAGGAGAAGCGATGAGGAGATCTGGTCGATGGTGATTTTGTTCCAGTTTCTTCGCAGGGTAGGTTGAGGATGGTTGTGGATTGTGGTCTTATTGTAGGTAAAATGAACGCAGCTGTGGTCCGTCCAATGAAGAGCTGTGGTGTGACTGAATGAGACATGTTTGCTGGAGGTGAAGATGGGGTCGAGTGTGTGACCTGCAATGTGGGTGGGGGTAGTGACAAGTTGTTTGAGTCCGAGGTTGGCAAGATTGTCCAGAAGGGTGGTGGTGCTGCTGTCATTGCTCTTTTCCAGGTGAAAATTGGGGTCTCCCAATAGAATGTAGTCCTCGGAGGGGAGGGCGTGTGGGGTGATAAAGTCAGTGATGTCGTCACTGAATTGTGCACGGGGTCCTGGAGGCCGGTAGAGGAGGGTGCCTCTGAGTGTGGTCTTGGGGTCGGTGTGGATCTGGAAGTGGAGGTGTTCGGCGTTGGCAAGGTTGACGTCTGAGCTGGTTGAGATGCGGATGGAATTCTTGTGGACGATGGCGATGCCTCCTCCTGTTTGCTTGATGCGGTCCTTCCGGATGATCTTGTATCCTTCCGGGATGGCAATGGTGATGTCTGGGGCTGAGGAGGCGTTCATCCATGTTTCTGTTAGGAAGGCGACGTCCGGTGATTTGGTGTCTAGTAGATTCCAAAGGTCGATGGCGTGTCTGTGGACCGAGCGGGTGTTGAGTAGGATGCATTTTAGGTGGTTGGTGTCAGGTCTCTGTTTGGTGTTGGTAGATGAGGAGTTGGTTTTGGTGCCGTCGAACTTGCAGGAGTTGCAAGAGAAGGGTCCATGGGTGTGTCCAGGAACGGCTTGGACGCAGTTGGGGGAGCGACCGTGGTTAAGGGCTAGGAGGGTGTTGGCATCGTAAGTGATGCGAGTGGGCTGGGACTTATGGGAACCAGGGGGTCTGGCGCTGGGCGCGGTCTCGGCGCGGACGGGCGTAGACGGGCTTACCTTTGGCGCACCTTCGGCACGACCGCTGCGCGTTAATGCTGCGCGCAAGTGCATCTGTCATATATGGATAGTGGGAAGGGGAGGGGCGAGGGGGGGGTCAGCTGGGAGGCGGGAGCGGGGAGGGGCTGAGGTCAGGGAGGCTAAACAACAACAACACCAGTGCGATTAAAATGGCCGCAATAGAAATAACTTCGAGTGCAAGCGCACCTTGGCAGCCAAGCGCTACGGAAAGTTACTTGGCACTAGTAAGCTACAGTGTAGCAATGCGACGCCGTCGAGCGCGAGCAGATAGAAATGAATGCAAATCCCAAATCAGGCAAAGCAGTCTAGCGCTACGATCTGTGGGCAGGTTAAATGGCAAAGCAGTCTAGCGCTACGATCTGTGGGCAAGTTAAATGCGATAATTCTGTGCAGGTTAAATGCAATAAGTCTGTGCACGCAAGGCAGGAAAGCACTTATCAGTCTAGCGGTATGGGCAGCAGGGAGCAGCGTTGGGAGCGACCTCTTCTGCGAGGAGCAGGGCGGTCACAGCGTTCGGGCGGAAGGGAGAGGAGAGCAGTATCCGTGGGAGGGGGGGGTCAGCTGGGAGGCGGGAGCGGGGAGGGGCTGAGGTCAGGGAGGCTAAACAACAACAACATCAGTGCGATTAAAATGGCCGCAATAGAAATAACTTCGAGTGCAAGCGCACCTTGGCAGCCAAGCGCTACGGAAAGTTACTTGGCACTAGTAAGCTACAGTGTAGCAATGCGACGCCGTCGAGCGCGAGCAGATAGAAATGAATGCAAATCCCAAATCAGGCAAAGCAGTCTAGCGCTACGATCTGTGGGCAGGTTAAATGGCAAAGCAGTCTAGCGCTACGATCTGTGGGCAAGTTAAATGCGATAATTCTGTGCAGGTTAAATGCAATAAGTCTGTGCAAGCAAGGCAGGAAAGCACTTATCAGTCTGGCGGTATGGGCAGCAGGGAGCAGCGTTGGGAGCGACCTCTTCTGCGAGGAGCAGGGCGGTCACAGCGTTCGGGTGGAAGGGAGAGGAGAGCAGTATCCGTGGGAGGGGGGGTCAGCTGGGAGGCGGGAGCGGGGAGGGGCTGAGGTCAGGGAGGCTAAACAACAACAACACCAGTGCGATTAAAATGGCCGCAATAGAAATAACTTCGAGTGCAAGCGCACCTTGGCAGCCAAGCGCTACGGAAAGTTACTTGGCACTAGTAAGCTACAGTGTAGCAATGCGACGCCGTCGAGCGCGAGCAGATAAGGGGTTATATTGTGGTAAAACAGCTGGCTTCACATGCCAAAAGAGTTTAGCCTAAGACTGCTTTGTCCATGCTACCATTAGGATAGCTGGTCTATAAGGTTGACTTACAACCAATCACCATAAGGGTTGTTTGGACTGATACAAGGTGATCACTAGAACTAGTGAGCATCATATATCAGGCCAACTTCTCACAGCCATAACCAATAAATAGAGGAGGAGTGTCCAGCTGCTGTCTCTGGATGCTGAAAATGCATTCAACGGTAGGATAGGACTTTCTGGAAGCAGCAGAGAGGGCCATGGATGTGGGCTACAGGGTTGTTGCTATGCTAGGTGAAAACCTACCACGAAACTCCAAGTCAATGCCTGAGATTTTCCAGTAATAACTATTTAAAAAAGGATGAGGCAGGGGTGGACTTTGTCACCACTGCATTTTGCATTGTACTTGGAGTATTTGGCACAGAGGATTCTAATACAGCCGCCATTCACGGAGTGAAGCTAGGCATCCATAAGTTCGAGTTGCCCCTATTCGTGGATGATTTCTGAGTGGCACTGGCCAAACCTGCACAGCTTTTACACCTACTTCTGGAGGAGCTACAGAAATTCTGCAAGATGTAAAGTCCACATTGGCAATTATTGATGGATGTTGAACAGTACACAATGATAATGTGAATTATATGTAAAGCTTTATAAAACAGTTAAGTTATGTCACATGAGGTTTAGCTTATGTTTCATATATTATATTCTGAGCACTGTGACCAATGTACAAATTGATGTTCACTCCTCACATAGGTATCCAGAGAGAGAGGGGAGACAATAACCTCCTGTATAACGCCCATTTCCAGACCTTCAGACCATGGAAGAAAGAAGTGTGATAAAGACATTTTGTTTGAATAGGCAAACAATACAGGATTTATGTCATCATTGGAGCCTGATCTCCTTCCTCAAATCACTTATCCTACATCCCTCCTACCAACTGTGAAACTTATGTCAGTCTTGCATTTTCTGGCCACGGGGTGCTTTCAATTCACTGTTGTTATTTTTGGTGGTACGTCACAACCAATGTTCAGTTGTGTACTACGAGACATCCTTTAAAAAATTATGAGACATATGGACAGCTACATCCAGTTCCTCAGACTTGAGGATATAGCCACTGTGAATAGTGATTTCAGAAGATTTGGTCGCATCCCACATGTGGTTGGATCCATTGATGGAACCCATATTACCTTAGTAGCACCGCAAGCCAGGGAATGTGTACCGTAACAGGAAGCACTTCCATTCTATCTTTGTGCAAGTTATCTGCTTACTGAATTTGTATATCTCAAACGTCTGTGCCCAGTTCCCAGGATCTGCACATGACTCCTTCATACTGCGGAACAGCACCATACTCCAGCTGATGTCACAACTACTACCGGAGAGGGCCTGGCTTGTTGGTAAGTTTGATCTGTCCTAACTTTGTATGGGTAATGTCAGGTAGTACAATCTGAAAGCGTTTAACTCATTGTTGCACTTCTCTCTGTCTTCCATCTAGGAGACTCTGAGTATCCCAACCGGCCATGGTTGGCACAGCTGACAGATCCAACTACGCCAGATGAAGTCTGCTTCAATGAAGCCCATGGAAGAATATGGCAGCCAGTGGAGTGGGCTTTTGGGCTCCTGAAGGCCAGATTAAAATGTCTTGACAATACTGGGGGAGCCGTCTTCTACTCACCCGAGAAGGTGTGTCAAATCACTGTGGCCTGCTGCATGCTCCCCAAAATTGCCCTGCGACGGAACATCCCTTATATCGCAGAGGATGAAGGCTATGAAGAGGCACCAAGTGAGGAACCTGACATTTCAACTGATAATGATATTGGTGAAGAGGAAGGAGCTGACTGGCATCCAGATCTCATTGAAAGCTCCTTCTCATGAGTGTAAGTATGGTGTGAGATGTCATTACTTTGAATATCATAGCAACTCTTGTTTTGATGATGCAAGGAGGATATTCATGAAATATACAAGGAATATGAAGCTCTGGCAAATTCTGGTGACTGGTGTTTGTTTTGTTAGTGTAGCTTTCTTTAACTTTGAATTTTGTCATGCACTGTGTTCTCTAGAAGTTGTCTTTTTGAATTGTGCCATATGTTTGGTTTCATAACTAACCTCTTTGTTTTAGTCTGTTTTAGATACCTTAACCATGGCATCTGTATTTGGACATGTCAAAGATGTGACATTAGCAGGTATATGATTCTGTTCAGATGTATGAAGTGGACATGGATTGTTCCTGGGAATGTCTGTCACAGATTTTGAGTGTACAAAACCCATACCAAGGCAGCTTGCACAGTGATAGGATGTAAGTTGCCGGGTTTCCATTGGACTTGATCCTTGAGGTGTGGTGGTGTTAATGCAATATGTGTGCCACCATGTGCTCCAACCCAATGTTGGGCTCAAATCATGCTATTCTGCCTTCACATTGGCTAAATATTCATTTTGTAGGAACTTGATGTAGCTGTTGATGTGTCTCCTCATTGTGGGCCAAAGTGCTTGTAGCACATCACTGACATTTGTTTGTGACATTCCACCAGATACAGAAACACTCGATTAGAATGACCTTGCATTCAGAGACTGTTGTACTGTCATGTGTCTGTTTATTGTTTCAAGTGATATGAGATTCCTTTTGAGAGTTAGGCGATTATGGCTACCACTGATGATATAAACCTATTTTAATGTTGCCTATTCTATAGGAAATTGTCTGATGTATCCCCTCCTTCCATTTTCGTAAGATCTGCACCTGTGAATCTGATCAATGACACAGATTATTTGAGTCATGTATGATTTGCTAAGTTGTTGACATAATGTCAGCCAATGATTGGAACAATAGAATTTATGATAGCTTGTTTTGGCATTGGAAAGTTCACATGGCTGTATATATACATAGCTAGATGTGAGAGATGCTACAGAAGGCAAGGAGTTTGTGACTACTACATTTATGGCATTCACCAAGGAGAAAATAAACAATGTGCAAAACCAAACAGGTAAAACCAAAAGTGAAGAAGTCCATCATGGTGAATGAAACCATAGTTGTAGATGCCAAAATGTTTGAAGGTTAAAGTCCAACATACTACTCCCATCAAAAATGGAAAAGTGTCCAGAAATAGTCCACAAAGTGAATGTGTTGCACATACTGGACGAAATTGGGTGTGAAGTTTCTTACTGGTGGTGGTGGGTGTCTTGCCATACGACCTCCTGGATCTTTGGGTGGATCCGCTGCTGCTTAGACAGGGGTGTCTACAGACGTGTCTTCCTCTGACCGGGCCTGCCTTCCTGTGGCTGCCGCAGATGTTGATGGCCGGGATGTACTTGATCCACAGGAAGGGGTAGATACAGGTAGAAAAGCCCTGCAGAGGGTTGTGTTGATGTCTTGTAGCCATCCAACCAGGGAGGGCATGTTGGTGCTGACGTAAGCCACCTCCTGGCACCTGTCCCTCTGCAGCGGCTTCATCTCCCAGATTTCCGTAAGTACCAGGACCATCAGGCCTTGGGAATCCTGATAGACTCCCAAGACTTGGGTGATGGTAGCCTGGGTGTCAGTGGCCCCAGGGGGCTCACTCAGCGGGCCCACAGTTACCCTCCCACAAACCCTACTCCCATGGGCCAGTGCCCTTGTCCAGACTACACCCTCCTACTGGCTCCTAGTACCTCAGTGACTACATTGGCGCTTTCCACCTCTGAATCCAGGACTGGGGGATGAGGGGGCACAAGATGTTAGTGACTGTGCTTGCTACAGAGGTTTGGGGGGCAGGGGTTGGCTGTGTTCTTGCAGCTGTGGGGGGAGGTGTCATTGTTGGGACAGTGAGCCCAACTGTTACCGTCTGCCCAGGCTGACCAGATGGGTCAGGAAGGTCATCCACGTCCACATCTCCAGGAGTATTGTCATCACTGAGGTATTGATCCTTTTGTGGTCAAGCTCTGACGAGCTGCTCTGCCAGATTAACCTGTTGAGAAATAGAGAACATTGTTATTGGTGGAAGTGTGCCATCTACTTCCACATCGGTTGTGTCACAGTAAGGAGAGACGTAGGATGACACAAAGTAGGTAGATATTTTTATTATGATCTGTTTGCTTGGTATTGAAGTTGGTTTTAAGACATTTGGAGACATAACATACATGTAGTAGAATTGAGCAGCTCATTAGATGTGCTGATATGTATAATTTAGTATTTAGGGATAAATATGACATTTCCAAAACATTTCAACCAACACAGTGTAGAAGTAATGTGCATTTGACCATTCCAAGGCTTAGTTGTATAGAATACAAGCAAACATGCAACTTGGTTGTATATTTAGCATTATTCATCATGTGAGCAGTGCAGAGTCATTGGGTCACCTGCCACTTCTAATCAGCTGAGTTGCCTTCATGGCTTACATATATTTGAAGTACACACTTGGTATGGTGTCACTCATGCTATCAATGGTTTCAGTTGAGGAGACCAGGACACCATAAATCAAAGCAGTCAGACATGTGTCTGAGTAGACCATTGTATGTACATTGTGCTGTCCATGATAAGTGAACATCAGTTGTAAAATGGCAGACAAGTGAGCAGGGGCAAAAGGACCATTGCATCTTGGTTAGAGTTACAATCACATAACAGGGCCTCATGATAGATGTAGACATTTCTATCTTACCTTACCAACAATTGACAGATGGTAACCTGCATGATAAGTGAACACCAGTTGTAAAATGGCAGACAAGTCAGCAGGGGCAAAAGGACTGTTGCATCTTGGTTAGAGTTACAGTCACAGGGCCTCATGGGAGTTGTAGTAATTTCTATCTCGATTTACCAACACTTGACAAATGGTTTGTGTAATATACCTGTTGGCAGCATTCGTTTCGAATGGACCATACCTTAATATTTTTACACACATAATGGGTCCTGGGATGATGTTTTTTAATTAGACACTTACTGATGGATTCAACCCAGAACTGTGACTGGGGGTCTGAGTGTCTGAAAAGTTTCAGCACTCCGTCCATCATCTCCTAGTGTTTGCTTTGGTCGCCCTAAGTTGGCAGAGTATGCCCAGACGTGCCACTGGATTCAAGCAAGCCTGGCTGATGAGGGATGTTACCCTGAAACCGGTCCCAGGATGCTTGTTTCCGGTCCAGGGAGGACCTGGCCTGGCAGTTTGGGCTGGACTGTTCCCATGAGGCACAGGGTCAAGACTGATTTACAAATTGTTAGGTCAAAACTGGGGAGGCGAAGTGAGCTAAAGAACGATGATGGATTCAACCCAGATCTGTGACTGGGGGTGAGTGAAAAGTTTCAGCACTACTTCCATCATCTCCTTGTGTTTGCTTTGTTCGCCCTAAGTTGGCAGTGTATGCCCAGACGTGGGTTCCTTGCTCACTTTGCCACTGGATTCAAGCTAGCCTGGCTGATGAGGGATGTTACCCTGAAACCGGTCCCAGGATGCTTGTTTCCGGTCCAGAGAGGACCTGGCCTGGCAGTTTGAACTAGACTGTTCCCTTGAGGCACAGGGTCAAGGCTGATTTGCACATGGCTTGGTCCAAACTGGGGTGGCAAAGTGAGCTAAAGAACGATGATGGATTCAACCCAGATCTGTGACTGAGGGTGAGTGTATCAAAAGTTTCAGCACTCCGTCCATCATCTCCTTCTGTTCGCTTTGTTCGCCCTAAATTGGCAGTGTATGCCCAGACGTGGGTCCCTTGTTAAATTTGCCACTGGACTCAAGCTAGCCTGGATGATGAGGAATATTCCCGTGAAACCAGTTTCAGAAGGCTTGTTTCTAGTCCAGAGAAGACCTGGCTTGGCAGTTCGGGCTGGACTGTTCCCATGAGGCACAGGGTCAAGACTGATTTGCATATAGCTGGGTCTGTCTAGGGTGGTAAAGTGAGCTCAAGAACGATGATGGATTCAACCCAGATCTGTGACTGTGTGTGAGTGTCTGAAAAGTTTCAGCACTCCATCCGTCATCTCCTTGCGTTTGCTTTGTTCGCCCTAAGTTGGCAGGGTATGCCCAGACGTGGGTCCCTTGCTCACTTTGCCACTGGACTCAAGCTAGCCTCATTGATGAGGGGTGTTACCCTGAAACTGGTCCCAGAATGCTTGTTTCTGGTCCAGGTAAGACCTGGTTGGCAGTTCAGGCTGAACTGTTTCTTTTGCGGCACAGGGTCAAGACTGATTTGCATATAGCTGGGTCTGAACTGGGGCGGCGAAGGGAGATAAAGAACGATGATGAATTCAACCCGGATCTGTGACTGGGGGTGAGTGTCTGAAAAGTTTCAGCGCTCCGTCCATCATTCCCTTGTGTTTGCTTTGTTTAAAGTCAACAGCAGTATAACATTTTGTGTGAGACTGCAAGAGTATTGAGCAACAGCCTATGAAAACAAATAAAAATTCAGACTGTTGAGATCTGGTTACATTGATATGCCTATTATGGAGTGTATGCAGAACAGTAAGCTGGCTGGAGAGGTTAGTCTGCCTCAGCTCTCACGTTCTGTTTATCTCTCAGAAAGCTGATTTATGAGGGAGGTAATAAACAGTATATAACTTAGCCCACTGGTAGGAGCTGGGCAGGAGCTGTGTGGGGAGTAGGAGACTGTCAGAATCCTCGCTAAATATGCAAAGTTGAACATCGTGGTCTGCCTTGGCAGCTTGTAAACCGTATAACTGACATGCCATGATAGTGCAAATGAAGCGTGGCAGGATAAGAAAATGAATAAGAATGGAGTGGTGCCTCATGAGCAGGGACATATGGTCCACTCTCCGTCATGTCAGGGGCAACCAAAGCTCGGCTCTGGTCTTCAGTAACTAAACACGTCTGATTGTTACCGCACTATAACTCGGCTGAGACTTAGGGTAAAGCGGGCACTGCTCCATCCATTTACAAAAGACATTCTCATTCACTGATGTGGTGCGATGCATCCTGCAGTCTTAAAAGTGCTCAGATTAAAGCGCAGAAAGCATAAGTAACGATAATCATAAGTAGCGAGGTGAGCACTGGGTGCTATTAAAATTATGAATGTGTAGCACATCTCAAATTATATTTTGTGCAATCAATTGCATCAATATACCAACTTTCATTTGTAATTATCAGCACTGTGTCTTGCCCACACTGTGCTCGCTGTGAGCCGCAAACATGTAGTGCATTTTAAAGATGAATTGGGGTGTCGCGCTGTTAAAGGGCTGTTCAGAATTAAAAGCAAGGAAACAGAAAAAGAAGTCCAACAAAACGTAATGCTATAAAACCGAACAGCAATACTACACGTACCAGGGCCAGTCGCCAGGGGTGAGAACCATCCACCAAAAGGCGGGACAAACGATAAAATTAGCCACTGAAAGGAAGGTAATTTCTAAAAGCAATATATCAAACCAAGAATCTGCGGTTCTGCCAAGCTTAAAACAGCTCTAAAGCACAACCAGAACAAGCTTACGGCTCCTACTTAGACATAGAAGGAGCCCTTTTAAGAGGACAGAACCCCATCACCCAACGAGTTGGCATGCTTCATCATCTGGGATCTCCTCTTGGTTGCAAACCCTAGTGATGTGAAAAGTGATCTTTAAAATTGGCTACCAAGAGAGAAAAATAGTTTATTAGTTAACTCTTGGTGTCAAGGTTAAAAAACAGTGCAAGTGCAGTTTTAGGAAACATTGGCTGCACTGGTCCGAAAAGCAGACACTCTTCACATCCCTACTCTACGCACTGCAAACATCCCCCTCTATACACTTCACACCAAGTGGATTTTAGGAGATCCGATCAATTGATCATTAAAACATCCCCGAGCTCCTCCCTCACAGTGAGGTGGTTTTAGTCCTTGGTTGCACTAGGGATTGAAACCAAGAGGAGATCCCAGATGAGGAAGCATGCCACCTCGTTGGGTGTTGGGATTCTGTCCTCTTAAAAGGATTCCTCCTATGTCTAAGTAGGAGCCGTGTGCTTGTTCTGGTTGTGCTTTAGAGATGTTCTAAGCTCGGCAGTCCCCTGGACTCCTGGTTTGATGTTGTTTGTGGGGAATCTATCCACGCAGGTCTTTAAACTTTTCCTTTAGACCCTTTACCTACTGTTTTGCATTGTTTGTTTAATTTCTAAAAGCACACACAGGAACCAACAGGAAGCCATGGGCCTGATCAATGCCCATAGAGGAGATACTGCATGTCTCGCAGAGTAGCGTATGCACGCTGACTCTAGGCTGTACCTAAAAAGGGTGTCTAGAATGCTAAATGGACGATGAAAAAAAGGGCTGCCTTAGCTCAAAATGCACAAAACTGTGGTGCCTGTCTTGTGGGCTGCAGTTGAGAAGCAAAGGTTCATGGTCATTGATGGGGAGGGGGGTTTATAGTGGGATTTGCAGGCATGTCCACTTGACCAAAAGACATCAGTTGTGTAGTTTTTTAATCCATCCAATGGGCATTGTTGTGGTGCTTTGCTACGAGCGTACATTGGCTGTCTACCGCCGTTGGGGAACTGCCTCTAGGGGACCGCAAGTACAATTGTGTTGTCATAATAGGCTTTGAGGGACGCCATGGCTCTGACAATGTCGGAATATGAATCACCAACTTTGCAGACTGCTGCAGCCCACACGGGAACCACGTTGTAGACGTGGTCGGCGTTTCAAGTTGTATGACTTGTAATACAGCGAGTGGAAGACTGCCGGCACAGAGGTCTTCTAGAGACAATGGCAGACAGGTGGTCTGACCACTAAACTTGTAATCAAGCCCTTACTATTTCATAGAAATACCTTATTTAAATTTCTCCCATTTAAAAAATAAATTGCAGTATTTATCAGTTATAAATATGTGACAGTGTCTACTGGCCACTGGGAGCAAGAGGCCTGCTGTTTGTAAATGTGACTTAACTTAATCATTAAGTGAATTCTTCATTCTAATTGTTTCCTAATTAAAACATTCAGAAACATAATTTTATCATGCTCCAATATTGAGTTGATAAGCAATTTTATTTAAGAGTAAAATACCATAGTGCTTTAGTTCTTGACCTCTGTGCCCCAACCCGCATCACAAATTTGACTGAGCAATGTTCATTCACAGACCTTGCTATCTGGAGCCTGATGATAGTATTGTTAAATAAACAAAGCCTTCCTTTAACCCCTTTGCTGCGGCCGCGATTTCCCCTCTGTGCGGTAAACAAAAGAACAGGGCGGGGCCGTGACGAACCCCAGCCGTCATCCGCACACGAGCACTGCGGAGCGTGACGGCTGGGGTTCGTCACCAGCATGGGAGGGGTTAACTTTAAAAGGAAAATGTATCCCTTACCTTATTTAAAAATTAACTCAAGACCGTGAGCTACTCTGAAGGTGTCTGCATGCTACTGCTAGCTTGCAATAGTTCCAACTTCAGCATTGCTATTTATACGATTTGAAACATATCTCACGAGTCAGTAAACACACCAATAATTCATAGGGTTATGAGTAACAGTGTCCTCGCTACAGTTTTACAGCATCTGTTATTTCCTATCTTCTCACTAAGACAAAAAGTCTTATTGCGGCAAAAAAAAAAAATACATTTTCTTTAAAACAATAATATTCACTATACCAGGTATATGCTCCACAAGATACATAGAGCGCCACACCCATTTCGTCTTCGCGGCTGCGGAGAGGAGGGTACACTTTTCCATACAATATGGAAATGCCCTCTTGTGGTTGAATACTGGCGACAGGTGATGCGCACTATCTCACAGGCACTCCAAATTTCCCTGCTACATGAACCGCATAAATGTCTGCTGAATATTTAGGATCCGACCGACCTGACCAGGTATGGCCAAATATGGGCAACTCTGGCCATTATGGTAGCCAAAAGAGACATAGCGCAGAAGTGGGGCGCATCTGATTTGCCCACGGTCTCACTGTGGAGCAGGAATATGGACTTGCTAATGTTTACGGAACGGGCGGTATATCTACTTAGGGCCTGCCCCCATAAATGGAATAAAGTGTGGTCGGCTTGGAACATATATAGAGGGGAGTTGTGCGACCCTTTACCAGAAGATGATGACGCGAACTCCGAAGAAGAGGATGACGGGGATTAGGAGGGGGCGGAGGGGTCATATGATTGGAGTGGATAGTGGCGAAGCACCACATTCTAGACATACCTCCGGATACACCTTTACATGCATAGAGAACCACACAGAGCATGGGTACAGATGTGATACCGAACGTGTAGTATAATCGTTTATCTTGACCACAGTTACGAGTTATGTTTACGAATTCAAATATAAACATGTTAGACCTACAAATTGCCACCTATGACACATATATTCTATGCAATGATTACATGCTACGCCGCCGGACCTCAGGATTGCTGGCCTAAAGGCTGTGTATAGATATTTTTGATTAATAGAAAGTCCACAAATGAAAAAGCCGGCCCTAGGGGTTGTAGGCGATATGCTGTGTTTAATTCTGCATTCATAACTAATAAAGGTCTTTCAAAAAAAATAATAATAATAATATTCTTCTTTTATTATTTCGTTAAAACACTAATACAAAAATTGGAGCAGAAAATCATTATCAACTTTCTAAGTCTTTTTCAAAAGTTCACATATTGAATTTAAAACAAAAATTGTTCATTAATCGATTTCAAACAAAAATCGTTTATAATGCTATTCCCATTTTTCATCAGAGTTGGATATTTAAAGTCTCTGTTTCACTCTCAAGATAGCTCTTCCTCAGTTTCAGTTTCAGTCTCTGAGCCAATCTCAAACTTGTATTAGCACCTGTTCATCAGAAATAATCCTCTTTAAATTAATCTACTTCTTCTTCTTCTGATACTTTGGCTAAATGCACCCACTCAGGCGAGGCTTATTTTCGATTTTGAACTCTCCTTCTGGTTGATCTTTTAGCAAATGGTGATTCCCTCCCGCTAGTTTCTGAATTCAATTGTCTCCCAAGATCTCTTTCTGGCTCACAGTGCTTTTGTTTGCAAGTTCTTTTTCTTGGGATTTCTTCAGTCTTTACTCTTTCAACACCAGTCTTTTGATTTTTGTCTTCCTCAAGACTTTGACCCGAGCCCAGTCCTGAACTCTAACAGGAACTTACACTTTGATCTGTCCTGTCTCTGTCTTTTTCTTCTGAAAGGGGCCTCTGTCACTTTAATTTTCAACTTCAACTTTTCACTGCTTTGATCAGGGACTACTTCTTTATACTGCATCTCATGCTTTGGTCTTTTGCACTGTGTTGGACCTGGGATTACCAGTCCGCACAGGGTAGCCTGGCACAGAGTAGGTAAGACTAAACTCAGAGGCAAATTGTGTTACGCTTGCATCACACCTCGCTCAGTAACTCAGCGCCCATCCACCCAAAAGAATGACACACCAGTTTAGAAAAATACGCTCCTTGTTTATAAAAACTCTTTGTAGAATCTCTTTGTTTCTCAGCTGTGCAGTACCTTATCACAGGATATAACTCTACATTTGTTTCTGGTCATACATAGGCTTCACATTACTTCCATTGTTACATTCCCCAAATATGAAAGTACTCTAGAAAGAACTATGGCACCTTAACTTCTCAGCAATATTAACAGGTTGAGTGAGGTAACAGTCAGGATAACACTTCCCTATGAGGAAGCCAATTGGTACCTTAACCCTGTGATCTCATGGGCAACAGTAGCGGAAATTTACAGATGCTCAGACAACAGTTCCTCCTAATAGCATACTTGACAATTGGGTTAAGCAGACGTTTATCTAAAAGAAAACATGTAGGTTACTTCATCATATCACATAGCCACTTAGCTTGTTCAATGCCTACAAGGGAGGGCCTACAGGATGCAGTAATATTCCTCACCCCTTTCACCTGTCCCTCGATAACAGATGTCTGCACTTATGCACGAATTCTCCCCCTCCCCCTCACGAACCACTCTCATGAAGATAGTCTCTAGACGGAACAAGCCCGGCGTTTAGGGGACACTGTTCGTGGCACAGTTAGTTGGGTGAGCGAATTCTTAGGCTAAAGTGTCACTGACTAGGCCTTTACTTCAGACCCCAATCCAGGCCAAATGCGTTTTCTCCCCCTCCGCTCCCGCCGGATTAGATTCCCCGCTTACTTTCTTATTGTGGCACGGCACTGTCCGATAACTTTCCGTCAGCGCCCGTTCTGTTTCCTCAGAGGAAGGCTTTGTTACACATTGACTCAAGCGAAGCTGGTGTAACACGCTCTTCTCCCCGCCGGCTCCACACGCTTAGGACTCCGCCTCCGCCCGGCTCACCTCAGCGTCACCCCGCCTCTTCCGACGTCGCAGCGGACCTGCCTCCGGACCTCGTTTCAGCTTCCGTCCTCCTCACAATGCACCTGCCGACCTCCGCTCCGTTTTCACTGCCGAGGGTATCCGCACAAAAAGGAGCGACAGCTGACACCGGGTCCGCCCCACGGTGAGTGTAACCTCTATGGCCAGATCCTTGCTTTTCTCTCACAGCACGTTCTCAGCGGACTAGGTTCTGAGCCGGTGATATGAAGGCCCACAGTACTGCCGGATAGCACTCAGCCAGCAATATATGGGAACAGTTCGGTATTTCCACAGAAGGTGACTCTTCAGAACCAGACGTCAATCTTCAGGAATTGCGGGCCAATTTTCCTTCCGTTCTCCAGTATAACACCTGGTCAGTTCATCCAGGGCATTTAGCGCAAAAGCAGAGGGATTTATGGAGTGACTGGACACACCGTGGTGGCAGGGTTTGGTCAACAGAAGGGGGGTATGTCAGGATAGAAGAGCAGCCGGCCCATCAGACGATCTAGCCCCTCTCACCGCGCCTTCCTCCCCACAATGCTGCCTCACTCCTCACCAGGTCACTCCCAAGCTACCTGTCACTCTACTCAAAATGGCCGCCCTGGCTCTGGCCTTTTATAGTCTGGGCTCTGGCTACCAGAACCAGCCAGAAGGTTCTAGAATCTCCCCATACAATCCTATGGCCCCAGTTCCTGAAGTAAAAATATGTGACAGTTACAAGCCACCATTTTGAGTCTCTGGATTCACCATTTTGTAGGGGCAGCCAGGACCTAATAAAAAAATGAGGGGCAAGGTAGCACCTAGCCCCTAGGACAACGCCAAAAATTCCAGTAGACAAAAAGGGAAAAAGAGTTAGGAGGCAAAAAGGGACCACAATAAATAATAATTGGAAGGGACCACCCAAAGGGCTGACAGGTCACACTGCAACAGTGCTTAACTCTGATCATTCTGTAACTGGACTCCCTCCAGGAGTTTCAGATTCTTCCTTTGGCATTCCGCAAACCTGATACCTTTGGTTCTGTTTCTGCACTTTAACTTCACCAGTTCCAGACGGTTTTTCTTCACCCACATCTCGATTCACGCTGCGAACTTGAACTTGGCTTTGAGAACACTGTGTACTTTGATCATTCACCTTATCCACGGCTTCCGCTATTCTCACTCTCTTCATGTGAAAAACATGGATTCACTGAAGTACACCTGCATACTTGAAAGCGATGTTGGTCATCAGTATCACCTGTTAGAGCCATCTCTGACTTTTATCGAGGCAACCTCTACGAACATACTTGCAAATTACTACCAGTCTCCTGCAGCCTGCACAGAGAATGGGAAAGTGCGCATGACTGGTATGGGCGGCCAGAGAGGGCAGACCAAACAATCAAAGCGCACGTTAGTGGGCAAACCACTCTGCCCCTGCCCTGCTGAAAGAGCAGAGCAACCCTGCCCACCCACCCACCCAAAAAGCAGAAGGAAGCAGAACTAAAATGATAATAACGCAAAGTTATTAGCATTTTAGGTTTCTGCTTCCCACTGCTTAAAAACAGTGGGGCGACGTTCCTCCGCCATAGCAGAGGAGCCATCCCTGTACAGGTCTCGTTGCTCTGCCCATCACTATCTCACACTGTCTAAACTATTTTTCCTGTCAGGAGTATTTCTCAAATTCAACAAGGCAAGAGGAAGAGCATCAGGCCACTTCAGACCAGTTGAAGCACAAACTTTGGCCAGTTTTTTTTTAGTGTGCCATTTGTACGTTCCACTAACCTTGAAGATTATGGTCAATAACTATAACAAAATTGCTGATTGATCTCAAACCTGTGCAAATTATCTGCAACACTTCATTCTTGAAGTGTGCGCCACTGTTCGTCTCAATAGATGTTGGAAGGCCAAATCAAGGAATCAACTCCCTTAACAACAATTTGGCAAATGTAAGGGTATCTGCTCTTCCTCATGGGAAATGCCTACACCCATTTGGAGAACAGGCAGACAGCAACTAAGACATATTTCAAGCCATTACAATGTGACATCTCAATAAAGTCTGCCTGCCATCTCCTAAATAGGCCATCTGATTTGCCAACGTGATTCAAGACGGTAACAGCTTTTTACCCTAGTTTTTTATATATCAAACAACTACTGCACACATCTTCAGCAATATGTTGAAATCCTATGTTTTTCCAGTATTTTTTGAAAAATCTTAACCAAACTATTCCTTCCTGCATGAGGCTGATTATGTAAATATTTACACATGGGCTGTAGCTGTAACACAGAAACTGGCAAAACATTTTTTTGCTCTAAATTTGCATACAAATGCTGATAATTCTTTTTGTAGCCCAATTTCTCCCATTTTCTTTTCTCCTCTTCAGTATCATCCTTCTTGTAGGTCTCTTAATTTTCTCAAGGGTGTTTGCATTGAATCCATAAAGAAACAATTCAAATTATTTCAACACTGTATAGTATCAGTTGCAAATTCATAATTTCCATTTTCTTAAACAATTGACTGTACTTGTAAGGCACAGTATCTTCCCATCTGGTCCGCCTGTATGTTTATCAAGGTAACCACACCTCTGCTAGCCTTATGGGCTGTGCACTTAACTACGGCTATCTCTTTTGATTTCTGAATTGCTCCTAGTAAATCCAATATATGCATTTGTGTGATTTGAGCTCATGAGGATGTCATAAATCCTCTTTGTGACCATAATCACGAACAACACCGAAGCTGCACTGGCTTTCTGTGTAGACAAAAAGAGGGTGCACACCTGTTACATCAACTTTTCTTTATGACATTAATTCATTTTTAATCCTTTCACGTGCAAGCCCGGGAACATGGTCTGCCCCAAAACCACGGGCTTGAGTGAACATATTAAAAAATTGGGGCGACATTTCACCCCAACGCCGGGCGCACAGCGTATTCCAGTGTATTTTAACACAGATACCACAAGGTTATGCCAATTTTTATCAATCTTTATTCCCATGTAATCTAAAGTTTTCTTAGAGCTCCCGGTTGGGGATCACATATCGGCAGATATCCCCGCGTTAACCAGCCATCCAACAACATCTATCAACTTTTTGCCACCTACAACATGTAAGTCTGCGTAACTGAACATTGGAAGTTTCCTACCTGCTGCTTAACCACTTTGCCAGTTTCGGTAGAGCCGCAACTCGTTTGACCCGACGCCTTTGCCAAGACTGCACCACTGGAGCAACTGCACTCGTCCCGCTTGCGTTCTCGACAGAAGAGATCGATTGAAGTGATCTCCTATGAGTGAAGTAATCTCCTACGATTCTTCTGGTTCAAACAGTGCCGCTGATGCCCCTGGTGTCGATGTGCCCTCCCGTCCCACTAGCAGTGACCAAAAGATGTGACGACCACAACGGACACTGAGCCTCGAGGAGAAACGTTCCCTGTCTGACTGCATTCGCTCCCCTTTCCGGGAGCTGAGCCACACTGCCTGATTGTGAAGTACTGGGTTTTTAAGAACCCAGCGGTGCCAGGGGACACACTCAAAGACTTCGAGTTCTCCTGTCTCAGACTACAGAAACACAGAGTCTTCTTGGTGAAGTCAAAGATCTTGTTTATTGGCTGCAGCCAGTAACAGGTATCCTAGAAGTACAACACGGTGTATGTTCTCAGGAGACTGCTCAAACTTACAAAGCCAGCCATCCCTTTTTATACAAAATATTATGCTTTAGGCAAACATTCCTTATTTTACAGTTGACCATTCACATATTTCTACGACAAAGAAAAAGCAGATTCATGATGACAAGCCCATTTTCAGTTTGACCAGCCCACAATCAATTACCCGGCAAGGCCCAACATTTGTCATCAGATATCGGACAGACCCCTAATAAAAACGGGCACCTCCTCCTCGTAAAGCAGGCCATAAAGAGAAGTACAGAGACAGGTGTGAGTAAGATTAGACATAGTTGTGTGCAATGAAAGGTTTATGGTATGCCTTGCCTTGATCCTAATCTCGAGCGGCCACTAGCAAAAGAACTGGCCGAACAGGTTTGGCTTCGGGCAGTGGAGTCAGCTTGCCCAGGTCACACAAAGGTTCAGCAAGGGTGTACGTGTCTCCAAGACTTGTCTTGGCCTTAGTCATCGGCCTATGTCAGGGCAACCACTAAAATGGCTGCCATGCACAAAATGGAACCCGAGGGTTCAGGACGGAATCTCTGTTTTCAGGGTGATCACGTCACTCGAACATGACGAAAACACTTGTATATAGTATTCTCGGCATTCTCGGTCTATTGATACCAAAATCGTCATGATTCGACGATGCTTATGACACGGGTCCAGAATTCACAGAACCAAAAGACCTCCTTTTGCCCTTACATAGGCAATAACCTTCACTCACGCTAATCTGAGTCCAGGTCAATATTCATAAAATCATTGAGATGTTGCTGTAGCATCATCCTATTACTTAGCTCGTCCCTCGATACAGGCTTCCTTACACACGACGTAGCACAGAGGCCACATATAGTAGGAGCACACTGTACAAAAAGACAGAACAGGAAAAGAATGGCTAAGATCATCCCAATGACCATTAGAATCTTCCATCCCCAGGCGGATATCATTTCCCAGAACCATCCCATCAACGACCAATCTCCTTTATCCACATGTATAGATTCGGAGATTTTATGTAGTTTGGAGATGGCCTGATACACTGTCGGAGCATTGTCTGGAATGAAAATACAGCAACTTGATTGGATCACTCTACATACCCCACCTCGATCTGCAAGTATGACGTCTAACGCGACCCTGTTCTGAAGAGTCATAAGACTATCCGACTGGAGCTCAGCAGTCAAATTACTAAGGGCACCGGCAGTTTCAACTACGGTGGACTCCACCACTCTCGTCAATTGCCGTATGTTCCTACTGTTAACCATAGGTCCCCAAAACGGCAGAAAACCCTTCAAGAAGTCTCCCAATTCTTGTCCTGCAGTGTCTTCCTTACTGAAGACACCTCTAACTATCCTTATCTTGTGGTAATCTGCCGCAGCGGTGTAGGTGGGAGGCAACAGGAACGAAACAAAACATGTGCCCGAGAAATCAGGAGGCAACCACGTATAGGCTTTATCGTAGCAGATGAAATAGGTACCCTTAGCTGCTAAGAACGATGGGGAAGTCTGGGACGCAAAGACATATGTCTCATTGCAGATACTCTTCCCTAGCTGAGCTCTCGGGTTCTTGCCATTACCCTGCAGACAGTAGTGACCCTGATGGGGTACAACCCAAATCGGGGAGGACCTTTTCGCTCGCTGCTGGTTCTCACTCAGACTGACTCCATATCCGGTTACATTCCATCCAATATATGCTAGTTTCTCATCACTCGGGATAGTCTCATAGGAAGTAGATCCTCTAATCATATCTACTATACCCTTAACCAGAGCACTACTCTTTGGATTATCTTTTACAGAACGTAGGGAATGGACTTCACGAGCATAGATGAACATCGTTCTGTATGCCCACACAGAACCATTGTAGCTGAATGGCAGGACCAGATAAGGGATACCTTTATCAGTGGTATGAGGCATAAGGCCACACACCCAACAGTTAGTCGTGTTCACTACTAATTGGTGTTGGTGCAAAAGCTGAACAAAGGAGTTATTGACAAACTCTAATCTTCTAACAGACTCATGTTCAGGTAGAGGGTGAAAAAATTGCGAGGAAACAGTAGAGGAAGGTATGGGCTGTACAGTGGATGCAAATGGCACTCGAAAATAAAATAAAACATATCCTATTAAAAACATCATTACACTAAGCAACATGAAAATGCAAAATATCAGAAAACGTTTCTTGGTCATTATTATACACATTTTGGCTTTAAAGTTCATCTCTTTGGCAGGTCTCTCCATCTCGAAAAACTCCATCCTCTCTAATTGCTGCTCGCGGTGGTAGGGTGTTCTATGCTATGGAATGCTTCTGTCAGTCCAGGGCAACTCCCTTAGACCAACCAGAACCGTCGACCTAACGTCTTCGGCTGCACTCCAAAGACTTCGGCAACCGCGACCCTACAGCTGAACCTGGATGGCGGTTCGAAAAACAAAAATAAAAAGTTTCTCAGATGAGAGAGCTGCACTTTCAAAAATAGCAAAGAAAGAACTTTATTTGTCCATAGTTCTCGGCCTCAGATTATAACGGCGTTTTCCAGATAATGTCTGATCTTGGAACAAAAGTTCAGGCTCTGTAGTGTCCAATCGAATTGACGGTGGCACAGCTTCTTGCAAAAGATTGTCACTTTCACGTTCAGAATTTGTTCCTTTTACACGTGCATCGCTGAAAGGCAGAAAACGAGGCACAGTCTCAGTCTCAGAGTCAGCAATACCCTCCTGGACCCACCGGTCGTACGGCAGAGGCAAAGGGACCCTCTTACAATGTACGCCGTGGATCCAGTTCTTCTTCCCTTCCACTCGCACGGCGGATCTTGTTGACAAAAGGACTATGTAGGGGCCGGTCCAACGGGGCTGATCATTCTTTGTCCGCTGGAAGTTTTTAACTAGGACCCAAGATCCAGGATCGATGATGTGCCCTGGATCTTCAGACACCTGAGGCAAAGTATCGTGAACCTGTTGGTGTAAAACACGCAATTTAGCCGTCAAATCATACAAGTAATCAAGTAGTACAGGGTGTTCGATCTCACTGAATTTTGTCGGTCTAGGCACTCCCCATATGTTGGCCGGCTGCCGAACACAATTTCGTATGGACTAAGTCCCACTCGCGAATGCACAGTCATTCTTGTCGATAGAAGTGCTAATGGTAAAGCATCAAGCCATTTAAGGCCAGAGCTTGCTTGTATCTTGGCCAGTTTAAGTTTTAGAGTGCCATTGTAGCACTCTACTAGTCCAGCTGATTGGGGGTGATTTGCAGCGTGGAATTTTTGCCGGATTCCTAGCCCCTCACATACTTTCTTCATCACTCGGCCCACAAATTCACTCCCATTATCACTCCAGACCATTCTCGGCAAACCGAATCTAGAGAAAAATTCCTTGACAAGGGCTTTAGCTGTGGACAAGGCAGTGTTATCTTTATGGGGATATGCTTCTACCCATCTCGAAAAGGCACAAACAACATCGAGTACGTATTTCAAGTTGTTGCACCTCTCCATGTGGATGAAATCTAGCTGCAAAACCTCGAACGGATACGTTGGAGGCGCAAAATGACCAGCTGGAGTTGGGGTTCCTCTACCAGGGTTGTATTTCAGACAAATCATACAATTCTTGACTACATTCTCTGCACACTTAGGAATTCCAGCATTTTGCCATACTGGGGCCAACAACTTACAAATCCCTTTCACACTGATATGGGCCATTCCATGCGCCATTGTAACCACTGCAAGCACATACGCATCGGGTAACAACCATCGCTGATGTTCTGATAATTCAACCCAACAACCATTTGCATCTAGTTTACCCGTACTCTCTCTCCACACCTTCAACTCTTTCTCTGTAGCTTCAGCTTGAATAGACTTCACACTCTCTATCGTATCTTCACACATTCCAACATCACCAATCCATCTTGCAGGGCCCGCCACATACATTCGACTCATCACATCTCTTGCTGTTTCTTTCGCAACTTCATCAGCAAACGCATTACAGCGATTAACGTCGTCAGTAACCTTCTTGTGTGCACTGCATTTCACAATCGCGACTTGCAACGGCAAAGTAAGTGAGTCAAGGAGCTCATTCACCAGTTGACCATGCTGAATCTTAGTTGCATGAGACGTGAGGAACCCACGTTCCTTCCATAAACGTCCAAAACTATGAGCCACACCAAACGCATACTGGCTGTCGGTATATATGGTCACTTTCATTCCTTTCGACAACACACATGCTCTCGTGAGTGCAATTAACTCCGCTGCTTGAGCTGAATTATGTGGGATACGTGCAGCTTCAACAATCATATGCAAAGTCGTAACAGCATATGCCGCAGTCGTATCACCATTCGGAAGCCTGAAGCATGAACCATCAACCCATAAGGTACCATCACACTTCACAAGAGGAGTATCCTTAAGATCTACTCTCCCTTTCATTTCTTCTTCTGTCCTAAGAAAGCAATCATGCTGTTCAGAAACATCTGTCTCTGCTACAATCGGCAACAACGTAGCTGGATTCAACGTGTTGCATCTCTTTATGTGCACATGACTCGCTAACAGTGTCAATTCATAACCTGACAATCGAGCACTAGTTAAGTGCTGCGTCTTGGTCCTGTATAACAAGGTATCCACTGCATGTGGAACCATTACAATCAATGTATTATTCATCACTAAACCAGCAGACTGCCGAATAGAAATAGCTGCTGCCGCCGTTGCTCTCAAGCAACTCCGCAACGCTCTAGCCACCGGATCCAAAGTCGACGAGAAATACGCGCATGGACGCTGCTTGTCCCCAAAAGACTGTGTCAGCACTGACAACGCACATCCATCTTTCTCATGGACATACAACGTAAAGGGCTTACTGTAGTCGGGGGTACCCAACACAGGAGCCGAACACAATGCATCACGCAATTCAGAAAAACTTTGCTGACACTCATCGGACCACGGGAGGGGATTCGGTGTATCTTTACAAGTTAATGCCACCAATGGTTTGGCCAGCAAGGAAAAATTTGGTATCCATTGTCTGCAATATGATGTAATACCCAAGAAAGCACGCACTTCTCTCTGTGTAACTGGCACACTCAGTTTTGCAATCGCTTGAATTCGTTCTGGGGTCAATCTTCTTCCCTCCTTCGATAAGAGATGACCTAAGTAGGTCACTTCTTGTCGACAATATTGTAACTTTGAAAGAGATACTTTGTGATGAAAATCAGACAAATGACGCAACAATGATAAGGTAGCTTTCTTACAAATTTCCTCTGTATCGGCGGCCACTAACAAATCGTCGACGTATTGAAGAAGAGTAGCACCATCAGGCAAAACAATCGTATAAAGCTGTGTTTTCAAAGCCTGACTATATATTGATGGACTCTCACAATAGCCTTGGGGAGCGCGTTTGAAGCGGAAGCTTCGTCCTCCTAAACAGAATCCAAAGATGTCCCTGCTCTCTTTTGCAATCGGGATGCTGAAGAAAGCATTCTTCAAGTCAATCACCGAGAACCAAGTGGCTGAAGCTGGAATCATGGTCAGTAGGGCAGTGATATCAGGAACAACTGGAAACTGTGGCACTACAATCTTATTTACCTCTCTAAGATCAATCACAAACCTGTAAACAGGTGGCTGAGAAGGGTCAGTTCGTTTTAAGACAGGCAAAACAGGACTATTGCAAACGTTACCTCTAGTTTCTTCAATTACATCTTTTTCAATCAAATCATAAATGATCGCTAGTAACGCTTTTTCACCTTCATTAGAGATCTTGTATTGGGGAATGCGTGGCATTTTAACATTCGCTTTCAACGTGACAACATATGGCGGTATTTCCAAAAGACCCACATCATTGGGACCAGTCGCCCAAAGAATATCAGGAAGGGAAGACAATTCTGTCGGAAGTTTATCCTTCGACAATTACATTGAGGATACCACTTTCTTACCCAATATAAGTTGTACTCCCGAGGGAGAACAATACAATGTCGCATACAATCTTTTCAACAGATCCAATCCCAACAGATTCTCACCACAACCTGTCGTCAGAATGAGGGGTGCTTCGAATTCACAAGGTCCAACAGAAAGGGACATAGGACTAGAAATCGGGTTCCTAACCGGGGCGCCAGAAAAACCTACTGAAACATTCGTCTCGCCAGACAAAAGTGCGCCAGGGAGTTTAGAGTGCATAATGGAACTCTTCGTAGCACCAGTATCCAACAGAAAAGGCTCTGACGGGGGGAGGAGCCTAGCTCGCGGCCATAATGGTCGCCCTTTAGCTCGGCTCCCGCAGCCCTCCGTCCTGATTGCCTATCCTGTCTTCTATCCTGTCCGGGGACGACACATTTTCGGGGCATTGGAAACATAACGGCTTGTTTGTACTTACCATCCGACCCCGGGGTCTCGGTGTGCAGTGGCTCCGGAGTTGTGGCCTCTGAGAGATCGGGGCCTCTGCGAGACTTGGACTGGGACCTGGCCGGTGGGATCCGACGGCTCTCGGCCCCGGCCGAGAGCGAGAACCAGTGTTGGGAGCCGATGTGCGAAGATCCCGGCGACCTGAGTCTGTGAAGGGGTCTCTCCCCGCCGCTGCTTTGTCCGGCGGCCCTGGTCCTCGGGGCCCGGACTCCGCTTGATTGGGGCACCGGTGCTGGTGCTGGCGGAGACCCGTCTTGGGCGGACATCCTTTTGGCATCGAGGCCGCCCTTGCTGGGACCCCCGGAGTTTGTAAAGTCCTACATTTGAGAACTGTCTTTCCGGGGGTCGTGGTGAGCGGCGATTGGGCTGATTCACGAAATGGCGGCCGACCCTCTGAAACGAGAATCACCCTGTGGCGGCGGGCCCGTGTTGCCTATTGGTGTGGGGAGCGGATCTGGTGGACGTGAGCCGACGGTCAGAGATATCCTGGAAGCCCTGAGATCCCTACACGCTTCCCTGGCCCTGGGTGTCTCGGTGGGTACGCCACGATCTGCCGCCATTTTGGGCGGCCATTTCTTCTTGTCGCCCTCTTGTTTCGAAGACTTCATTGCCTCGCCCCCCTCGATTGACTTGAGTGTCGCCGCCACTGATCGGAGATCGTGTAGTGTGTCGGTGACTTTGGGGCGCCCTGCTTTTCAAGGTTCGGACCCCGGGGACTTGGATGCTGTACTGCGACCCTGTTCGACATTGTTGCCTGAAACTATTGGTGGACTGCCTCCTGTGCCTGCTTCGATGACTTTGCCTGTGTCTATAATTGGGGCCACCTCGCCTGCTCCAGTGGCGCAACTGGACTCCAGTTTTTCATTGCTCGTGCTGCGATATTTGATGCATCTTTATTTTCTGTTTGGACTATTGCTCGCTTGTGGATCTACTTATCCCCCAAGTAACTATGCTAGTCACCATTCCACTCGATTATATGCTGATTTCGTCTTTAGTATGTGGTTTTACATTGCCATGTGGTGGGTGGGGTTTGTCGCTCGAAAGGGTTGGGGGTGAAATGTACGACTCCCGTTTGATTCCCGGTATACGATTTAGTAGCATAATTGTTTTTAATCGTAGAAAGGTGGGAGGTCCCCTTCTCCTAATGTTTTGTGGCGCGTGATGGGGTGTCGTCCTGGTCTGTTTTTGACTGTGCTTGTCTGGTTGGGCGGAGGGCTGCGGCCGCCCGTTCGGATTATGGTTATTCTGCTCCTCCCTCCTGTCTTCTTTTCTCCGCTTTTGTTGCCCTTTTTGTCTCTTTCTTCTTTCTTACTTCTCGCTATATTTCGGGTTCTGGTTTAGGGCGACAGGCACGCTGTTTGAAGGGTGGGCCATAGCCTTCTACAGGGGTGCAGGGTGGGACGGGTGGGTTGGGTTCTATTTTTTGTTTGTCTTCTGGTTCTATGGCCCTTTTGTATCTCTTTTTCGTGAGGCCGCGTCTGTCCCGACCTCCTATGGTGTGTTTCGGGTGGGGGGTGTGGCGTCGTTAATCCTCCTGCTATGTTTCGGCTGTCTTTCTTCCCGATCGCCATACCCCCACTTGGGCCGCTACTCCTTTTGTCTCCTGTCTTCCCGCCACGGGGGGCCTGTGTCGGCGTGTCTTCTTCCTTTCGTTTTTCATATTTTCTTATTTTCTTTTTATTGTTTTATTTTGTCTTCCCTCCATTTTCCTTTCCCTTCCTCTTCCCCTTCCCCACTTCGTGTCCCCCCCCCCCCCTTTTTTTTTTTTTTCCATCCTGTGTCCCAGAGGTTACTATGACGGGCTGGTTTTGATGCATTGTTTTTCCGATCCCTCTGTTCTGGCTTGGTAGTGTCTTGGGTGGCGGGCATGTTACGAGGATAATGCTCAGGGGCTGATTGTGTCTCACGTATCCTGATTTTCTTGAATGCATTGTATTATCCCCCCGATATTTTGCCTCCATGCCCCCTTATTAATGTTGAGGTTGGTTTGGGATATCGGATGCCTCCGTATTGAAAGTGAGCCTGTCATATGTCTTCTCCCCATATTATAAAATTAAGCCTTATTTACTCCTGTGTTTTAGCCCTTTGGTTACTGTATCTCTTCTCCCCTTCTGCGATTCTACGGCCTCTGCTTTGTATTGATTGATTATGTAATATTTGCCTGGTGACTCCTGATTATTTTGCGCATTGCGGCCGGCCGGCTTGGTTGTAGGCCTCGACTTGTTTCTCCTTTTGATGTCAATAAAGGTTTTCAAAAAAAAAAAAAAGGCTCTGACACACCTGATGTAATCACCTCAACATAAGGTCCACTCTGATCCACTGGAACTGAAACAACTCCCTCTCTTTGTCTATGGCTGTCCTAGCAATCATTACCTTCCATATTCTCATCTTCCGCATAGTAGTCATCAGCATAGTACTGAGTCGTCCTAACAGACGCGTTATTCTGCTGCTGATCAAACCTATTCATTGAATTTTGTGGAGGAAAGGAACGCGCGTTCTGGAGGAAATTTCCACGTCCTCTACCTCTAGGTGCTTGTGGGACACCTCGACCTCTTGCGCTAGAAACACCATTCATACGCTGTGACAAAACAGGGCAGCTACTTTTAAAATGACCTTCTTGTTTGCAATATGCACATTGATTAGGGCCTACAGGATAACGTGGTTGAGAGAACTTGAACCTTTGCGGGTTTCTTTGAAACTGCTGAGGCTGCTGATAGTCATGCTGATTACCACGAGGCGAATGCGCCTGCTGTAAAAGCACCTTTGTCTTTAATTCTTTAGTTTTCTTGTCTGCTCTATTTTCATAGTACTGTGCAGTCGCCAATATCTGTGCTGATGTGGAAACGGCCCAAGAACTCTCTGAATCCTTCAATTTCTTACACAACTCGGGAAGTAAATTGTGCACAAACTTGTCAACAAACAACCGTTGTCCACCTTCTGTGCTCATATCTTGACCACTGTGGTCGATAAACGTTTCTTCAAACCTAGTGAAGAAATCAGACACGGTTTCCTCTTTCTTCTGCTTACATGCAGACAATTTATCCCAATTTACACGCATCACAGGCATCAAAGTCTTCATGTAAGTAACAATCTTACCAGGGAGTTCTGCAACTAAAGGCTCAGGTTTAGAACCACCCACCTGTCTGTCATTCGCAGCACTAATATTAGTCCATGTGTCGCCTAGCTCTTGCGCATGATCTGTATGGCGAATCAAACCCCATAAAGGTTGTGGAACCACATTTACAAACAACATGTCTATATCAGCTAAATTCATAATACATGAGTCTGCAGTGTGTGATAATTCCTTATAGTACCCTGCAGGATTTTTACTGGGGTCAGGTAAAGTCTGCTTAAGAGCCAAGACTTCAGCCCGCTTCCATGGAACATGTACCCAAACACGCTGAAAATGAGGCTGAACAGGTGGATTAGCTGCTAGATCCCCTTCTTTCCAAACTGGGGGTACTTCTCTCATCGGATATTGTCGCGCTTTTCTCCTAGCAGAGGGATCAGGATCAAACAACGACCGAGAGATAGCCTCGCTCCTAAATGACAACAATGTTGCAACTGCCCTCTCAACATCGGAACCCACAATCGTGCCCTTTGCAAACTCGAACCGTACACGGCACAACTCAGGCGAATTGGATTCCAAATCATTATCCTCCAATTCTTCACAAAGAAAAGCACACATTTTCTCAAAAACATATCTCTGCTTAGGTGCTTCCCATTGATGGAAGACATCCATAACAGACTCTAACTCATATCTTGTAGGATCAGTAACCCATTTATGCGCTAAATGATCCAGCGTATCCCGCTCTCTAGAGTCAGGCAGTTGACTACGCAACTGTTTGCGAGTTGACACAGGGGTCATGCTTGCTGCTCCGAAAAGAGGATATAGAAGACTAGTAACAGTATCAGTCATTCTCTGGCGAACAGAGGGAGAAGTTGATGAAAGGACAGGAGGAAAAGCAGAGTGAGGCAAGGCAGACGCAGAGGCAGTATCAGAAGTAATGCCGGGAATGGTAGTCGGTATAGTAGGCAAAGTCGTAGGAAGTAAAGGCGAAGCAGATGGCAAGGTCGGCGGCCCTTGAGGAGGCTGCGCCGGATTAGTAGGAGCCAACTGAAGAGGAGCTGGCGGCTGTGGAAGAACCTGAGGCAAAACAACTGGGGGTTGCACAACTAAAGGTTGCGGAGGTACGGTAGCACTCTGCGCAAAGGGGGGTGGCGAACTCAATAAATGAGACATTAAAGGGTCTTTTTCAAGTTCTTTTGCTGCATCTTGCTGGAGATGCGGCAAAACTGGATAACATTTGTCAATCGCCATTTTACGTTGCCTGTGCAACTGCTCACTCGCTTGTTCTTCTTCGTTGTCTTAAAACTGTATAGCAGCTTGCATTATTGAGATACCCTTTTCTCTTTTATCCCTCTTTGCTATTTTAATTTCTTTCTGTTTGGCTTCCTTCCGCCATAGGCAGAAAGAGTCAAACATTGCCGGCCGGGCTTTCTTCTTGAAAAGTCTAACCTCTAGATTATCTAAGATTTCTGTGTCAAAACTGCCATATCGGGCCCATTGTAGGACACCGTCCTTTTTCGTGTAACGAATCCATACTTCGTTATATGCGATGGGGCCCACGCCATGCTTCACATACAGTTCATAGGTAGGAGTTCCAATCGGAGGAACCGGACACGAGTCCTCCAATCGGGAATCCCTATTATAACCACAACAAAACAAATTTCCAAGTCGCTAAGACCAGGCATCTTCGCTCACTAGTCTAGCTTCAAACTTCAAGGGAAATCGAATACGATAGTCTCGTGAATACACGAGTCCCTCGGCTTTGGTACTTGCAAGTTCCAAATCAAAGATCCCAAGGGGATACCCAAAACTAAGAACCAAAACTAAGGCTGGGATACGCTCCACTCATACTTAACTGAGGTATCGATGGCGTCACCAGAAGACTCGTCTATCGTCTCGCTCTACAAATCATCAAAGGGTCCAAGACAGGGCGATAGTCAGGGCAGCAGTCCTTCGTAGCCGTCGGAAAGCGGGGAACCTCGCAGCAAAGACTTTCGGACCACGACGACATACAGGGGTCGATGAAGTGGTTGGCCTTCCTCCAGAATTTCACACGAAGCTCCTCACGAACCTCAGGCTTGGACCGGTACCGCTGAAATCGCCCCACGTTGGGCGCCAAATGAAGTGCCGGGTTTTTAAGAACCCAGCGGTGCCAGGGGACACACCCAAAGACTTCGAGTTCTCCTGTCTCAGACTACAGAAACACAGAGTCTTCTTGGTGAAGTCAAAGATCTTGTTTATTGGCTGCAGCCAGTAACAGGTATCCTAGAAGTACAACACGGTGTATGTTCTCAGGAGACTGCTCAAACTTACAAAGCCAGCCATCCCTTTTTATACAAAATATTATGCTTTAGGCAAACATTCCTTATTTTACAGTTGACCATTCACATATTTCTACGACAAAGAAAAAGCAGATTCATGATGACAAGCCCATTTTCAGTTTGACCAGCCCACAATCAATTACCCGGCAAGGCCCAACATTTTTCATCAGATATCGGACGGACCCCTAATATAAACGGGCACCTCCTCCTCGTAAAGCAGGCCATAAAGAGAAGTACAGAGACAGGTGTGAGTAAGATTAGACATAGTTGTGTGCAATAAAAGGTTTATGGTATGCCGTGCCTTGATCCTAATCTCAAGCGGCCACTAGCAAAAGAACTGGCCGAACAGGTTTGGCTTCGGGCAGTGGAGTCAGCTTGCCCAGGTCACACAAAGGTTTAGCAAGGGTGTACGTGTCTCCAAGACTTGTCTTGGCCTTAGTCATCGGCCTATGTGAGGGCAACCACTAAAATGGCTGCCATGCACAAAATGAGACCCGAGGGTTCAGGACGGAATCTCTGTTTTCAGGGTGATCACGTCACTCGAACATGACGAAAACACTTGTATATAGTATACTCGGCATTCTCGGTCTATTGATACCAAAATCGTCATGATTCGACGATGCTTATGACACGGGTCCAGAATTCACAGAACCACAATTGCCATCCCTCGAGCCGAGAGTGGACCGGAGACTGAGGCCCGCCTAGGTGGGGCCGGCGACCTGGTCCGTGGGATCGGAACTCCGATTTCAGCTCATACCCATTTTGCAGCTGTTTTCTGGAGACTGCTGCAGCTGACTCCGGCACCGACCCTGTGCATTGCCTTAGGCACGGGTCTACTCTGGATCTCCCTCTTCCCCCTGCTCTCTGCCCCCCATCTGGCCACACTGACGAAAGCTCCGCAAATTGGCTGATCGCGATCGGGCTTTCCGCTGCTCACCGGAGGCGACCGGCTTGTTGCAGGCCGCTACAGAGAGTAGCTGTAGGGCACAAGGGCATCGGCCGGAGTCTCTGATGCCCTCGGACGCTCCTGCTGCTGTTTGTTCACGGAGCTCGCTTTTCCGACGAGTGGAACTGTCTGTGCTGATCCTGTTGGCTGCTGTGCCTAACTATCTACACTTAAGTATGCTGTGGTAAGTGCCCATAGTTACATGCTTGTATGACTTCTGAAAGACTGCCGGCTCCCAATCTCCCAGCAAGTCTGAAAGCTCTGAAAGGGCCACCCCCTGCTCCTATCTGGAATAACTGGGCCCATTGCAGGACACCACCTTCACTATTCAGGAACCCCTCTAAATTGGACGCTCCCTGCTCAGTAGTGCTATAGCTGGGCCAGGAACCCCTCTAAAATGGCCGCTTCCTGCTCAGTAGTGCTGGGCATACTCTCATGACCCCAGTACAATGCATTCCTGATCTCTGTACATGACCTATCACAGGGCCGTTTTCTGCATTTTCCTGAACTATCCTACTAGCTACTCCTTGGTCACAATGGAAGTTTAATGGATGCGACCTGCTCATCAGTACTATTTCAGGGTTGATATCTTGACCCCCTCCCATACTATCAGGAACACTATAACTGGTCCTAGTGTCTGACCACGACTCAGAAGATCACTGAACTCCCTGGACACATGGGATGCTTAAAACCCTTCCCCTGCTCATCAATGTAATTCCAGAACCGATTGCTTGACTACACTATCTGGTCTTACTCTAAAACTGATAAGGCCTGTTCTTATGGCTGTCAGATAACTGCTAACAAGACATCCCTCTGGGTCAACTACTATAATTGCCGATCCCAGCCCAAAGGGGCAGCGCCTGGTTATAGTAGTAATTTGCTCCCCCAGCTGAACTCCCGCAGATAGCCAACAACATGATGATCGCACGAAAGTATGAGCACGTTCTACAACACCACCAAAAATATCCTCATTGACCGCGCCTGATCAACGGTACATTCTCAAAACACAACATCAGGGAGGATCTCTCTGTGGTCTCTTCCCCTCCCTGACCTCTCTGCTATACACCCATTCAAAGCGGTACAAAAGGGGGTGGTGATGGACGGAGCATCTGAACCAATCAAACACTCACACCCAGTCAAAAGATCTGGGTTGAATCCATCACCGTTCTTTAGCCTACTCTGCCACCCCAGTTCAGACATGGCTATATGCAAATCAGTCTGACCCTGTGCCTCATGGGAACAGTCCAGACCGAACTGCCAAGCCATGCCTTCCCTGGACCGGAAGCAAGCTTCCGAGGACCGGTTTCTGGCATTACAGCCATCTTCAGCCCGTCTTGCTTGAATCCAGTGGCAAAGTGAGCAAGGGACTCACGTCTGAGCATACCCTGCCACACTTATGGCGGCCAAAGCGGTACAAAAGGGGGTGGTGATGGACGGAGCATCTGAACCAATCAAACACTCACACCCAGTCAAAAGATCTGGTTTGAATCCATCACCGTTCTTTAGCCCACTCTGCCACCCCAGTTCAGACATGGCTATATGCAAATCAGTCTGACCCTGTGCCTCATGGGAACAGTCCAGACCGAACTGCCAAGCCATGCCTTCCCTGGACCGGAAACAAGCTTCCGAGGACCGGTTTCTGGCATTACAGCCGTCTTCAGCCCGGCTTGCTTGAATCCAGTGGCAAAGTGAGCAAGGGACTCATGTCTGAGCATACCCTGCCACACTTATGGCGGCCAAAGCGGTACAAAAGGGGGTGGTGATGGACGGAGCATCTGAACCAATCAAACACTCACACCCAGTCAAAAGATCTGGGTTGAATCCATCACCGTTCTTTAGCCCACTCTGCCACCCCAGTTCAGACATGGCTATATGCAAATCAGTCTGACCCTGTGCCTCATGGGAACAGCTCAGACGTGAGTCCCTTGCTCACTTGGCCACTGGATTCAAGATAGCCTGGCTGATAAGGATTATGAATCCGAAACCGGTCCCAGGATGCTTGTTTCCGGTCCAGGGAAGACATGGCTTGGCAGTCCGGGCTGGACTGTTCCCATGAGGCACAGGGTCAGACTGATTTGCATATGGCCATGTCTGAACTGGGGTGGCTGAGTGAGCTAAAGAATGGTGATGGATCAAACCCAGATCAATTGACTGGGGGTGAGTGTTTGATTTGCTCAAATGCTCTGTCCATCATCCCCTTTTGTATAGCTTTGTTCGCCCTAAGTGTGGCAGGGTTTGCTCAGACGTGAGTCCCTTGCTCACTTGGCCACTGGATTCAAGATAGCCTGGCTGATGAGGATTATGAATCCGAAACCGGTCCCAGGATGCTTGTTTCCGGTCCAGGGAAGACATGGCTTGGCAGTTCGGGCTGGACTGTTCCCATGAGGCACAGGGTCAGACTGATTTGCATATGGCCATGTCTGAACTGGGGTGGCTGAGTGAGCTAAAGAATGGTGATGGATTAAACCCAGATCAATTGACTGGGGGTGAGTGTTTGATTTGCTCAAACGCTCCGTCCATCATCCCCTTTAGTATCGCTTTATACACCCATTCAATGCGCGCCCCCTCACGACCACCCTCCAACAGTGCAAAATGGACTCCAGACTAGAACAATTTGGCACTAATAGCTACGCAATTAACTATCCGACCAACCTCCCCAAAAATGCAACAAAAGTTTTGAAATACAGACTCCTCAAAGCTAATCCTGAAACCCTTATCTCTGACCTCTACATCTGTCTAAAAAAAAGGTACTATCACTAGCGACCTGATCTTCTACACTAAAAGAAGAGCTCAGTGGAGATCGATGTTCCACTCCTCACTCAAAATCTCCTCGACTAAAAAGTTCCCTCATGTTCTTTGACTCTTGGCTACAACTTCTCCCACATTTAGAGCAAATGCTACAATATCCATCTACAACAATGGGACAATTCTAATTCAGGCCTCCGATCTCAACCTAGACATCTTTGATGACAGATTTGCCCTTCTTAAAGGTTCGTTGGTCACTAATGTCTCCCCTACTCAATCTAGAAGCGGGCATCCCCTTACCCCATCCCAAGACCATCCTGATCCCTCCCCAATGGGTCTCAACCTGAGGAATGCCCATCATACCGCTACCAACACACACAGGACCTTCCCTCCCCCTACCCTAGGGGCCCCAAATTCATCCAACTTTCACTGACCAAAACATTCACCTGCCACTAACACAGGAGCATGGCTTATTTCCTGCTCAGACCTCCTCTCCGACACCTCCCCCTCTCCCACCATTTCCCTCCTACTTCACTCCCTCATTCAACAGCCGGCTCGCCCGCGCTCCAACAGAAACTCGTCTAACCTTCCTTCCCCTAACCTCCCCTCCCCTAACCTCCCTTCCCCTAACCCCCTTTCCCCTAACCTCACTCCCATTGCCCATTCTCCTGGCACTCCCTTACATGACATTGGGAAATCTCCTAACCCCCCCTTCCCCCAACCTCCATCCCATTGCCCACTCTTCTGGCATCCCCTTACATCACAGTGGGAAATCTCTCAACCCCCCTTCTCCCAACCTCCATCCCATTGGCCGCTCTCCCTGCGCTCCCGCTCATCACAAAGAAATCTCCCCTCTTGCTGATTTCACACCTCAACCAGCCCGGGTCTCCCCCCGCCCCTCTCACCGTCTAATTCTCCACCTCCCCTCCATGTGATACATAATCCACATTCAGAGCCTGCTGTAAAACTCAAGGAAATAAACCAAGTGCTTCTATCTCTCAAAAATGTCATTCAAAAACTCATTGAGTAAACCGAAGAGTTGGCACTTGATCTCTTGACCCTCCAGGTCCATGAATCCTTTTTCAGATCCAGATATTCTCTCCCTCCTCCGATCGTACACCTCTCCGCACTCATTCATCTCAGTTACTTCTAGATCAGCACAAACAGCCCCACTATCTGCCCCCAGCTCGAACGGTCCTAAGCAATGCTTCTCTGAACCCATCCAAAGCATCACACCAAACCCTCACAGAGCACCCAGACTCAACACCAATGCCCTAAACATGAATAATCTCATGCAGATCCCCCACACACAGCCACTGCTCACTGACAGCTTGCACAAATCGCACCTGAACTGCATGTTACTTAACTGCAGATCAGCGGTTAAACATGCTGCAGACCTTGCAGATCTCATCCCTGCCCAAGAACTGGACCTCCTTATCCTCACAAAAACCTGACTCACTGACTCCTCTGGTCCTATCCTTGACATACTAGTCCCTCTCAGCCACAATATTATCAGACTAGACAGCGTCAAGAAAACAGGAGGTGGCATAGCCTGCATCTTCCGCAACTCTCTCACAGCAAAGCAATCCTCCTCAGCTAATCTTCCTGTGAATACTTAGGAATAGACATCACTTGTGCACACTAGATGCTCCCTTCACATCTTCTACCACCCCCTGGTGATAACCTCCGTCTAATTGAACAAACTAAAGAAACCATCTCCTCCACCCTGGGTCGACACTGCCCACAGATCTTCCTCGGGGTCTTCAATCTCCACTGGAATGACCCGCATGATCAGGCGGTTAACACTCTAAAGAACTTCCTAACAGACCTATCTCTATCTCAATTCTGCGACAACCCCACACACAACTTAGGCTCGACAATTGATCTAATCATTTCCAACACCAACACCATTCATCTCAAATCTATTCTTTCCTGTGACTGGCCAGACCATCACTATGTCAACTTCCTTATCTTTGAGAGCTGGATCCCCAATAGATAACAACCACTAAAACTAAAACATTGGAAAAGATCGCTTCACAACACTAGCGCTAATGAGCTCATAGCGCTCTGCAATTACTCCCTTCTGCCGCCTGCAGACATGAACGACGTGCACAACCTCACTGAGCACTATAACAATGCCATGCTCTCTGCCCTGAATGCCACGGCCCCCCTACAACTAAAAAGAATACCCGCCAAGGATTCCAAACCTTGGTTCAGTGACAGCCTAAATGCGGACAGACGCAGCCTTAGACTAGCTGAACGCACTTGGTGATCCACTCCCTTCACGGATCTTCTAAAAATCCTAAGACTCAAAAGAAGTAGATACAACAAATTCATTAGAACCACAAAACTTTCCTTCTTCGAAGCCCAACTTGACAAAGCAAGAAATCGCCCAAAACGACTATTTGAGCTGATTAAAACACAATCCAACAAAGCACCCACCCAATCTCAGCACTTCGCGCATCCGCAGCCAAACTGCGAAGCGGTTGCTGATTTCTTCCTAGAAAAGTCGAACAAGATCGAATCTGATCTAAGGTCTGCTGCACTCTTACTCTCACCCCCTCCTGCCTCCTCCCTCTCCACTCCCCCTCCCAGCCCGCCTGGTTTATCTCCAAAAAACAATGCCTCTTGGAGTCAATTCACACCCCTCAATGACATTACAATCCTCAACACTCTCTCGACCATTAAAGCCTCAAATCACTTCAATGACCCCCTTCCCCCCAACTTCTATAAAGAAATGATAGGCTCATTAGCACCGCTCTGGTCCAAGATCATCAACGCCTCTCTTCATCAAGGCGAGATTCTGGACTGCCTGAAGGAGTGCCTAGTGCTCCCCATCCTTAAAAAAAACCTTGGCTGACCCTGAAAACCTGAATATTTACAGACCAATCGTAAACATTCCTACCTTGGCAAAAACTACTGGAGAAATGTGTTCACGAACAACTGCGCAGACTCATTGAGCAATTCCAGCTCCTCGACCAATTCCAATCGGGTTTCCGCACTGGCCACAGTACCGAAACGGCCATCACTCACATAGTGGACGACGCTCTCACTTTACTGGACCAGAATGAAGCCTGCCTATTAATTCTTCTCGATCTCTCATCTGCATTCGACACTGTCAAGCATAACAATCTTCTCCTCCTCCTTGAATACAGAATGGGACTCTCTAGGACGGTCCTTAAATGGTTTGCCTCTTTCCTCAACAATAGAACACAAAGAGTCAAATCCAATCAAACTCTATCCAACCCCAGTCCCTGCATGCTGGGTGTTCCACAAGGGTCCTCAGCCTCCCCCACACTCTTTAACCTTTTCCTGGAACCACTGACGGTAAGTCTTAAAGCCTCAAACATCCAATATCACATGTACGCTGATGACACCCAACTGTACATAACAATATCCTCCCCCGAAGACATCAATACTCTCAATGGAACCCTGCTCAAAACCCTAAACTGGCTTACATCCAACCATCTCAAACTAAGACGGAATTCCTCCTCATTGCACCGGCTAGGCAAACCCCCACTGTTGTGAAATATCTCTCTAATCTCACCGCGCTCAACTGCACACCACATCTCATTGTCTCCACGAAATCACTTGGAATTCTGCTTGATAAGAACCTAAGCATGCAAGAGCACATCAGAGCATCTACCAAAGGAGCGAACTTCCAGCTGTGCATCCTAAGAAAACTCAAACCCTACCTTCCCCATGAGGATTTCAAATCGACAGTTCAAGCACTGGTCATCTCCAGACTAGAATATGGCAGTGCTACTTTATGTGGACTGCCAAAACTCAGTTTAGCCCCCATCAGAGCTTCTCTAAATGTGGCTATGAGTCTCATCACAGGTTCCAAGAAGACCAACCATATCCCGCCGGACCTGAAATCACTCAACTGGCTTCCTTTTGAGGCAAGGATCCAATTAAAGATTGCTTGTATGACCCATAGAGCTCTTCACTTTAATACCCCACTCTACCTGACAAATAAGCTGGAACTTTCTTGGGGCTCCCCGTCCACAAGGAGCACCGGCAACTTGCTGCTCAAGCCAAAGAAATTCAATACGCTTAAAATCTACAAACGTACATTCTCGGGCATTGCCCCGAGAATCTGGAACGCCCTTCCAGTGGCGACAAGGCTTATTCCATCCACATTTGCCTTCAAAAGGGAAGTGAAAGCACTACTAATAAACAATGCGCTGATCTAGAAGCTTTGCTCCTCTTACCGCAAGACTTGTTGGCTATCCTAACTATTACATGTCATTTGTTACGACCTACTGTCGCCTGCCATAATGTCCCTTTTGCTCTTGATGTATATTGCCCTAATTTTCTTTCTACCCTAGCCTTCTCCCTATTTTCCACCATTATGTCATTTTTGCTCTTGTTGCACATTGACCTACTTGTACCTTGATTTGTCTCCTTGAGCTGTGTTCCTATGTCTTCTTCAACCATATGTAAAGCGCTCTGATACCCACTTGGGTCATGTTGGCGCTATATAAAATTTAAAACTTATAAATAATTATACAATCTCCATCCTTTTGTCACTTGAGAGGCCTCATATGTTATCAATATCCTTAATGCAGAGGAAATGCCATCGGGCCTTAATCCGAAGCATGGAGTAAACATACATATTCCTCATTAATTCATCCTTAACACCCAATGCATTTCGGGTCTTTTCCTGGCCCTTCGTCAGGGGTACTCTATAAATTGAAAACATTGCTGTTAGACTGTGTATGTGAACCACTTAAATATATTAGTTACTGCACTTAAATATCAAAGAGTCGTTTTTAAACCAAACAGTTCACCCCACAATCGGCGTATTCCCGCTAAGAATGTAGCGTTACACTACTGCTAAGATGATACTCGAGCCACATCTCTTCCAAGACATCCTTTCTTATATTACTTACTCCCTCATTTTTAACCTGGCTGGTCAATCCTCTTTGTCATACGTGTGAAAACTCTCTGTCTACTCTGGTTGTACCAAACAAAGAATCATGATTTTCACTCCCGTATCTTAAAAATCCATTGTGGTAGTCACCTTCCCGCCAAGCTGCTAACCATCCAAATGCTAAATTTTTTCTACGCACTGCGTTTTAAAGACTTTTAATGTATCCCCGTTCATGTCTGTAACCCTTTCTTGGCTAATTGCCATCTACCATTTTTTTTTCATTACGCGCTGCATCTACAAACACGTTTCCTACTTTGTGCTGGTTACCGAGAATCAAATCTTTACATGAGTTCCCTTATTAGAAATTTCTGCGTGTTAAAAACTAGATACTGTCATTCTATGTAACACTCACTATCTGCATTTAATTTAGCACCGCCCTTTAAGGTCACCAATTCACATAAGCTGCCACGATCTATAGTACTCCGAATCCCATACCACATAGGTCCTGAAGGGTAGGTCGATCCAAACAGAATTTCCGTATGATGTCCTCATCCTCCATGTCCACCAGCAATGTGAACAGACAATACACATTTGGTCGTTTCCTACATAAAATGAAAGTGGACACGTCAGTTAAATTCCCCTATGAGATGTGTCTAACATCTTACGTCTTGACTGACACAGCGCCAACAATGACTGGACTGAAACAACACCTTAAAGCACAAGTCACATGCAGAGACACATGATCTCAAGTAGTAGTACATGTGTTCAGTATGTACATATTGAGTACCCCCAAAACAGATTCTGACTATGTGAATGGAAAATTGTACATTCTGACATCTTGTGTCACCAGCCAAGAGAGTAGTTGACACAGCACCTGTTTGAAACAACAACACTGCTGGTTTCTACGTAGCTGCTGCACCTGCCACACTTTCTTGTGTGAGTCGGACAGAGCACAAGTTTACAACACAATCAGCACAGTGTGCGTAAGCAGATGAATTATCAAAATGATTTCACCAATCTACACAGTTAAATAGGCACATTATGTAGTCAGTCCATCATTACTGTGGGTAAATTAGCCCTCTCAACATTGACTTGTTTACACATTTGAGAGTCCATTACCCAACAGATATGTGTACATGCACACAAATATCATATGTGACATGTGAGGAAGTACATGCCAATGCATGTAATCCTGTGCACTGACATGGCATGTGTAGTCATCAGTGAGTTCAATGTCACACTAGCATTGCACTTACCAATCAGATGGCATGAATCACTGTAAGTGTCCAGTGTTCAATGATGAGAAGTGGCCATTGCCATTGCATGATGTGTCCATAGGTGCCGTATGCGTACTCCGCTACTGTGGGCCCAGTCGTTGGCACCAATTGAAAAACGCCAATTCGTGGTAGCGACCGCTTGGGCCCCGCGGTGTGTCACCGCCAATGCCCATGCCGTACCAGCCGATGGGAACCGCGATCGCGGTGGTAAAATACAAATTTGAAAATCGCGGTAGGCTTGCTCCACTACCACGGACCTGGTTATTGGATACAATTGAGAGATGCAAGATTGCGTTAGCGACCGCCTGGCCCCCGCGGTGTGTCACCGTCAATGCCCAAGCCTTCCCAACGAATGGGAACCGTGATCACGGTAGTGTAATACACATTTGAAAATCGCGATAGGCGTGCTCCACCACCGCGGGCCCGGTCATCGGTTACATTTTTAAAAAGTTGACCAGGAACACCAATTGCAACAGCTGAGTACCACTGAAACAACCCCAGGGGGCTATATATGTCTGTGAGAGAGCCACACATTTCCACTGCTGCCTGCCATTCTTCATCCCCAACTGCTGCTGTTCCTGTCTCCTGGACCCAATGATGGCAAGAACTAAGAACATCAGGGCCCATCCCTTCACCACAGAGGAGCTGGAGGTCCTGGTGGACGAAGTACTTTCACAGTATGGGAGGCTATATGGTGCTCCAGATGTACTGGTAAGTGTTTCAGAGTGACAGTTTGAGAGTGCTCACAGTGCTCACATGATATTGCTCTGCAGTAGTATGTGCCTGTGTGTGCAAGTTAATGTGCATGCATCCTCATTCTTGATGTACTATGCTTCATACATGGGCTAGTAAATATTGCACTTGACTATTTGTGGAGGATAGTTTTAGAAGGGGTGGGTGACCCAATAAACCCTTGCGAGCTTGGGCTAAGATTTGATATAATAAAAATGCCAACAAGGGAATTTTTTCAAGATTAAATCACAGGAAATTGATCACATTGACTTTTGTGCTTCTGATCAACTAAATTGAATTAATACCTGTTTTTAGTATAGTTTGTCCCACTAGTTTGGACACAGTAATCTAAATACTCAAGAAGAAGAAAAGCTACACGGATATTATGTTTGTTGAACAATATCTCTTTATATATATTTGTTTTAGAAGGGTACTGTTACAATAAGAAAATTCATCAAAGACAAATGGACTAAAATTAAATGAATTGTTCTTCACATCCACTTGTGCTGTAGTCCACTCTTATTTAATAAATAACAATGAATCTTGCACAACCTAAAACAATGATTCTATTGTATGAATTGTTTCAACTTGAAAGATGTGGACAAAAAAGTCGACGTTTCGGCCTTGTAGTTGTTACATCCTTAAGGCCATCCTCAGGACAATTCAATCTTTAGAGAGTAGAGACCCCCTTTTCTTGAAGAATATTCGAACAAGAAAAGATGATGGGACCAGCGTTTTCAAGCCGCGTCTCCACAGCGTATTAGTTCGCGAGACAGCGCCACGATAGAGACAGTTCCGGACAAATTTGGATTTCGAACTAATACGCTGTGGAGACGCGGATTGAAAACGCTCGTCCCATCATCTTTTCTTGCTCAAATATTTCACAAGAGGAGGTCTTTGGAAACCACAAACGCTGGTCCCATCATCTTTTCTTGTTCGAATATTCTTCAAGAAAAGGGGGTCTCTACTCTCTAAAGATTGAATTGTCCTGAGGATGGCCTTAAAGATGTAACAACTACAAGGCCGAAACTTCGACTTTTTTGTCCACATCTTTCAAGTTGAAACAATTCATACAATAGAATCATTGTTTTAGGTTGTGCAAGATTCATTGTTATTTATTAATTAAGAGTGGACTACAGCACAAGTGGATGTGAAGAACAATTCATTTATTTTTAGTCCATTTGTCTTTGATGAATTTTCTTATTGTAACAGTAGCCTTCTAAAACAAATATATATAAAGAGATATTGTTCAACAAACATAATATCCGTGTAGCTTTTCTTCTTCTTGAGTATTTAGATTACTGTGTCCAAACTAGTGGGACAAACTATACTAAAAACAGGTATTAATTCAATTTAGTTGATCAGAAGCACAAGAGTTAATGTGATCAATTTCCTGTGATTTAATCTTGAAAAAATTCCCTTGTTGGCATTTGTGGAGGAAGGCAACGTGGACATTCTACAGCCCTTCTCCTGCAATAAAATACTAAGGTAGGTGTGAGACTGGGTGTTGTAAATGAGTCATACACTGCCTGGCATGCTGACTTCATTTTGATGGGGTGTAGCCTTACTTCCACAGAACCGTGGCTGCATTGAAGGATGGGAGGGACATGCTTTTGTTTTTGCAGCCATACTGTCACACTGTTGGTTTGCACAATCAAAGTCTCAAACCATTGCCTGGGCTATGTGATGAGATAGTCCACAAGGTTGTCACATGCTCATTTGTGACATTGCAAAGGTATGTCTTCCAGAGGGAAATGAAGAATGGGTGTACAGGTTTCATATTGCCCCAATGGATATGTGTGCATTATGCACAAGAGTTCAATGCCTGAGTGTGACACTTTCGGTGGCAATTCCCCTATGACGCATCAGAAAAATTTAATTTGGAGATATCAGCATTCCATTGTTTTCATTATGTGTACTAACTCGCATGTGTAGGCACTGTTTGCCCTCTCATATTGTAAATGCATGTGAATGTTCTGATGGCCCATGCTTAACCTCAGTGTGAGTTCCGCTGGCCTGCACAGGAATTGCCCAATTTGACAAGGACCCATCAGTAAATGGACAGAGTAAAGCATATGTGTTGTCTGCCACCCTATTTCCTGATGAGCTATCTTAGGCCTGAGGATTACACAAGACAGACATACACCTTGTAAGAAGTATGTGATAATGTAAGTTCATGGCCCGAAATGTGACCTCCATTACACTGGTAGCCATTCACTGGCCAAGGACATTGAGGGTGTGTAGTGTTGGACACAGTGAGTCTGCCCCAACACATCATTACAAATGTATTGTATGTCTTGCTCACTCACATACTGCATCACAGATGAGGGTCTTCTTCACATTGGTGTCTGTGCTGGCACTCTGCATGTGTATGAAATACCCATGTACTGTGTCCATCCTCATACATGTATACGTTCCTATGAAAGTATTTGATGCAAGTATACTACATGTCATGCTGTATGGCCGCTGGTCAACATTTATGTCTTGGTGTGCTCTGTTTTTACATGCTCCTGTACTGACACACAGTGGTACATGAAACAGTGTCACTGAAACTTCCTTTTCTTGTCTCCCATGCCTGCAGCTTAAAGTCCATCAACGTAAGGCCATATGGAGGGCCATTGCACGCAAGGTGAGGGCTCTGGGTGTCTCCAACCGATGGCACACACACTGTCGGCTGGGTAAAAACATGACAGAGATGATGCTGGGGGTGCTACCTCGGACTGGCAGGTTGGTGCGCAGGAGCATGGCACCACTAATGGCCCACATCTTGGCAGTGACACAGCCAGCGCTGGATGGACGTTTGAGGGCCCATCAGCAGCAATTTGGGGGTGAGTATTCTGCGAAGGGTGACTTTGGGTGTGAGTGACTGCATGTATCCCAACCCTGAGCCAGTGCGGAGCTCTTGATGTTTCTAGTGTGATGCAATGGCTTGTAAGTGGCTCTGTGTTGAGTGCAGCTGTCATGCATTTTCGCTACATATACTTTATCATGTGTTTAATACAATGACCCTTGGCATTGCAAGATGAGATGTGGCCTTGTGACAAATGCTGCATTATGGTTGTCATAGACATCACCTGGCAGTGAACAGCAGTGAGCATTATCTTAGTGTGCATTTGTAGATGTGTGCTGTGCACAACTTGGAAATTGTGAGAACTACACATCTGACACCAATGTGCAACTGTCGCTGTGCTGCAAAGCACAACATGTTTGCATATGATATTTATGAGTAAAGCACAATACTGAACTTACGTCTCAGTCTATTGCAGCATCTACAGAGGGCACGGAAGGACAGGGGACGGACAACAGTGGTGAAGCTCTGGCACAACTGCTACACATGAGCTCACTGACACTGATGTGACCAGCACCTCGGATCGGGACAGGAGTGCCCTGGACGAATCACACCCGGAAACACCAACCACAACATCATCTGACTCCAGCGGTGACTCCTTGATGTTGGCGGGCACAGGGAGTTCAAAATCAGCCTCATCTTCGACCACACATCGTCCAGTGCCCACCCTCCTGGCTGCTACCACTAGTGATGTCCGTGCCCGCAGCCCTAGGAAGGGTAGAGTGTCCTTCCCCCGGGCACCGCTGCCCCTGCCCCTGTCTCCCCTGCTGCCCTCAATGTGGAGGCGGTAGACCTTTTGCCCCAGCTGTGTGTGGGTCAGGCTGCTCTCCTGAATGCCTTCCAGGATCATAACAAAAAGTTGGCATAGGTAGTTGCCTTCATGGAAGAGATTCATTCTGGCATGGGTGGGCTACACCGAACTATCTAGTCTTTGTCATTATCAGATCTAATAACTCGTGTTAAATCCGGGTCGCCTAATGACTGTTACCCACCTTATGTCCTGAGGGACACCTTTTCCGTTCTACCTCACAGTGTACTCCCCTTCCTCAACGAGTTCCTCGCACAGGGCAAGGTACCCAGTGCCTTCAAGAACGCTACGATAGTCCCTCTTTTAAAAAAATCAGGGCCTGACCCCTTGAATCCTTCTAACTATCGTCCTATATCCTCCTCCCTTATCTGGCCAAGATCCTGGAGGCCCACGTGGCCAGGTGCCTCTCCAACTTTAAAGAACAATCAGAATACTTAGAGCCAAATCAAGCTGGGTTTCGGCCCGCTCACTCAACTGAGTCAGTGATCCTCGGGGTACTGGACACTCTTAGAGCAAATGTGGGCAGGGGTGTCTCCCAGGCTTTGGTGCTCCTGGATCTGTCAGCCACGTTAGACACGGTCGACCATAACATCTTGTTGAACCGTGTCGAACAGGCAGGCTTACGAGGTCCTGCACTCAACTGGATTAAATCCTTTCATGCAGGCAGAACTCAAGCAGTATGACTTGGAGCTTTCACTGCCCCCAAGCTTACCACCACATGCGGTGTCCCACAGGGCTCATCCCTGTCCCCACTGTTGTTCAATCTTTACCTCAGGCCCCTGATTCTCTTGTTAAAAAATAGAAAGATAACCATTTTCAATTATGCAGACGACCTTCAGCTCGTCTTTCCATTGGACTCCCCTGACTCTGCCATTGAATTTCAAACTATTATGCTTCGCATTCAGCGCTGGATGGATCTTAACCACTTGAAACTCAACCCGAGCAAGACGGAATTAGTGTTGCCTGGGAAGAGTGAGATCTTCTGGGGACTGCACTGCTGGCCGACCGAACTCGAATCCCCCCTACTCCCTCCCCCTTGGTGAAAAGCCTAGGGGTCACCATCAATGCAGATCTCTCGCTTAGAGGACAAGTGGGAGCAGTAGTCTCCACCAGCTTTTTCCAACTGCGTAAAATTAGGAAGATCGCCCATTTGCTGGCCCACTCTGTCCTCATACAGGTGGTGATAGCTCTGGTTGTCTGGCGTCTGGATTTCTCAAACTCTATCTACCTCGGTCTGCCTTTGTTTTTACTCAAACACCTACAAATAATACGGAACCTGGTTGCAAGATTAATCTACAAACAGCCTAAATGGCAATCGGCCAGACCCGGGCTGTTAAAACTCCACTGGCTACCGATGGCCCAACAGGCAGCTTTTAAGACAGGGTACTTAGCCTTTAAGGCCTTGCACTGTAAGAACCCTAAATTCATCAGCAGCATGATCGTAAAGAAGGTTCCTCGTCAAAGCTTACAGTCAGCTCATCTCCACCTTCTAACTACCCCGGCTTTCAAACTCAAACGGCAGGGAGGGTGTCGGCTGTCCTACCTTGCCCCTGAATTCTGGAACTCCTTACCTCTGGCAATCAGGAGCTGCGACAACCTCTTGGGGTTCAGAAAGGCTCTTAAAACCTGGTTGTTCGAACTGCGGTAACACTACACAAGATCAGCACCATGAAACCTCCTGGTGACCGTGCACTCTAGAAGTTTCTGTTAAAATAAAAAACAATTTAAAAAATAAAACACAAAACAGGCACAAAGGAGCGCAAAGGCAAAAGCCAATCACGTGACACTCAGGGATCTCAGGCCAAGAAGCAGGCCTCAACCTCACACCATCCCCACACCTGCTCCCATACACAAACAAACAATTGTCCTGTCTGCTGTGAACCTAGTACCTGCAAAGACTCAGCACAAACACTTCTCTAACGCACATTCACCCACAACCTCAACCCCCACCCACACCCCTGTGAAGCTGGGACAGGAGAGCAAAGTGGCTGGTTCACCAGGGATGGAGGGGAAAAGACAAGGCCACCCCAAGCGGATGTATGACGTTACGACGCATACTTTTACAACGCCTACCTTTACAACGCAACTTTTACAACGCAGTATCCATTACAACGAATGTCTTTACAACGCATGTTTTTACATCGCAGATGCCTTTACAACGCATGCCATTACAACGTAAGTATTGGTAAGTATATAATATTTTTTTTAAATGTAATTAATTAAAATTAATATAATTTAATTTAATTTTAATTTTACTTTAATTTTCTTTTTTTTTAAAATATATATATTTTTTTTATAATAATTTAGGTGTTTTAAAATAATGGGTGTAAAAGTAGGGTAAGCGCTGGATCGTGTAGGGGTAAAAATTACTATTCTAACTCCAGGGGGGTGTAATAGTAGGGTAAGTGCTGGATAGTGTAGGGGTAAAAATTACTATTCTAACTCCAGGGGGGTGAAATAGTAGGGGAAGTGCTGGATAGTGTAGGGGTAAAAATTACTATTCTAACTCCAGGGGGGTGAAATAGTAGGGTAAGTGCTGGATAGTGTAGGGGTAAAAATTACTATTCTAACTCCAGAGGGGTGAAATAGCAGGGTAAGTGCTGGATAGTGTAGGGGTACAAATTACTATTCTAACTCCAGGGGGGTGTAATAGTAGGGTAAGTGCTGGATAGTGTAGGGGTAAAAATTACTATTCTAACTCCAGGGGGGTGAAATAGTAGGGTAAGTGCTAGATAGTGTAGGGGTAAAAATTACAATTCTAACTCCAGGGGGGTGTAATAGTAGCGTAAGTGCTGGATAGTGTAGGGGTAAAAATTACTATTCTAACTCCAGGGGGGTGTAAAAGTAGGGTAAGTGCTGGATAGTGTAGGGCTAAAAATTACTATTCTAACTCCAGGGGGGAGTAGGGTAAGTGCTGGATAGTGTAGGGGTAAAAATTACTATTCTAACTCCAGGGGGGTGAAATAGTAGGGTAAGTGCTGGATAGTGTAGGGGTAAAAATTACTATTCTAACTCCAGGGGGGTGAAATAGTAGGGTAAGTGCTGGATAGTGTAGGGGTAAAAATATTAATTAATAATAAAATTACTTAAATATTTTTTTTTAATAAATGATATTTTATTTCTAAATATATTAATTAATTAATATTTTTTTTAAAATAATTAAATAACATTTTTAATATATTTATATACTTACCAATACTTACATTGTAATGGCATGTGTTGTAAAGGCATCTGCGATGTAAAAACATGCGTTGTAAAGACATTCGTTGTAATGGATCCTGCGTTGTAAAAGTTGCGTTGTAAAGGTAGTTCGTCGTAAAAGTTGCGTTGTAAAGGTTGTATACCACCCCTCGGGCGTACCACCAGATCCAGCAAATCCCCACTGGGAGAGCCACATGCGCCGTATACACCTTTGGTGGAGAGTGAGGCTGTTGTGCCCACCCCACTTCCCACTCCTGCCAAGACACTTGTGGGCTATCGAATCCCCAAGAAGTTGAGACCCAGTTCTCAACATTCACCCTCACACACTGTGTCTCACGGCAGCATGTCTCCGGCTCCCCGTGCCACCACACCACCCACCCAAGCAGCCCTCAGGCTCCCACAGCCACTGATGCCTCTACCTCAGCTGGTCCTCTCTCTCCCAGGTCCAGTCCTCCAACTGGCCTCAACAATCAGCCACCTCCCAGTTCAACTGACAACCAAATCAGAGGCAAAGTCCCCCTCCCAACACCATCTCTCCCACAGCGGTGCCTGTACTGCCCATCTGTATCCCCAGAGCTGTGGCGATTCCCATGGCAGTGGACGGTGTTACCCATTCGCTGTGCAGTTTCTCCTGCATACATGTGCATACTTTGAATTTATACTGGCCAATGGCCTTGCTGTTTCTCACTTTGGATGCCCATTCCCTGTGCAGTTTCTCATGCACACATGTTCATACTTTGAATTTGTACTGGCCAATGGCCTTGCTGTTTGTCACTTTTGATGCCCATTCCCTGTGCAGTTTCTCATGCACACATGTGCACACTGGGACTATGGACCGGCTAATGACCTTGCTGTTTGTCACCTTGGATGCCCATTCCCTGTGCAGTTTCTCTTGCACACATGTGCATACATTGAATTTGTACTGGCCAATGGCCTTGCTGTTTGTTACTTTGGATGCCCATTCTCATTCCCTGTGCAGTTTCTCATGCACACATGTACATACTTTGAAATTTTACTGGCCAATAGCCTTGCTGTTTTGTACTTTTGATGCCTATCTGGGTATTATGTAATAAAGACAGTTACTCCTGTTGTCTGCTTTGTCGATGTCCTTGCAAAATAAAATTGTTATGTATTGGTATGTTTTCATGTGACACGTGCTCTGTATGCCACTTTAACATTGTCAATTACTTGTTTGACTTTTTCAGGGTTTGCCAGAGGTGACAGGCACTTTTGTTTTCCTTGACTCCGGTGCTTCAGGGTGCAATGATGGTTGTTTGGGATGATCTTCTCTTATCCTAATCATTCTATGCTCAGATTTGCTAAATTGTACACATGTCATGTTAGGATACAATACCACAACAGAGGTGAATTCTATCCACAGGATTACTTGCGGGTGGCCAGGGTCCATCATATCTGTGTGATCTTTCTTGATGTGTGAAAAGCAGTGTTGATGTGTAGTCATTTTGTGTATGCCTGTCTTCATAGTCACATAGGTACATTTGAATATGTGAACTTGAGTAGTCATACAGTGTGAATGGGCTGTCATTGTCAATAGTGTTGATGTGTGTGTGTGTGCCTGCAATGCCAATTATACATATGTATGATCCAGGTAATGAGTGCCTGTTTGTTTACATTGTCAGCCATGTGCTTCAGATTGTGGGCACATGTAGGAGTTGTAGGCTGAGCACTGTGCAGTGTGTTGGTGTGTCCCTGCACTCCTGGGGGACACCTACTTGTTGTTACTGCCAGTTGTGAGTATGCATAGTGTGTGACTGCCAAATCTGTGTTGTGTGTTGTAGATCAGCCATGTGTCTTGTTTCTGTTTGTGCTCACTGTGGAGACCTGCTCAGCCACACTGACATTATTTGTGAGTTTCCTAATGCATTGCTGTCACTTGGCCCATTTTTGGCTCCAGGATGGTATGTGGAGTCATACCATCCCCTATAGGTGCTTCTGATGCCTACACATTGTGAGTTACTCCTCTATGTGTTTGTGGACTGTACACTCCTCACCTGTCCACTACTGATATACACACCACTTAAATCTCTTGTCTTCCACCCCATGACTTGCCAGTGTGTGAGCCTCCCCACCACGTCATAGTGTGACAATATGCTGTGTGAGGATGATCTGTGTACAGGACCAATGTGCCACTCAGAACAGTTTCACAATCAGTTTCATGGTTTTTTTCATTTATTTTCAATCCATGATAGTTACATTACATTACTTATATATAATCAATGGTTTAAAAAGAGAAAACGCAGTCCCAAAAGCAAGCAAAACAGATTTAGACAAAGTTTAGCAAATTCATCAAACACAATTAATACTTCATCATACAAATCTAAAAGTCATAACAGTCCTAGAAAAAGAGGTGAGACAATAGTTAACTAATTCATCATATACAGTACACACATCATCATTACCGATCTAAAATCCATAACAATTCATTAAAGTGCAAATGCATAATCTTTTGAGGTTTGACCCCAGTATAAAAGATCATTCTTCCATATATGACAACACTTGCCCCCATATTTCCATACCCAATTTCCTTTTTCGAGAACCTTTTAGAGCATATCAACTAAGCTACAAATTGAAGATGGTAAGAAAACTAGCCCTCCATAATTCAAAAGTCGGAGCATCTTTCTGAAGCCACATTGAGGCAATGCATAATCTGGCTATGGCTGTAGCTAAGAAGATCAAATATCGGGATTTATAAACCAGCTGGTCACCTCTGTCACTCGCCGCCACACCCATCAACACGTGAGTAGTGGACAATTTTACAGGACCTCCCAAAATTTCCGCTAGGAATTTCTCTAGGTGTTCCAAAAAATTACTTCGGTGCCTACATGAAAAAAAAAATATGCACAATGTCAGCATCCTCCATTCTACAAAGGAAACATCTTCCATCATTTGTCCCACCTCATTTTAACAGCCTGGCTGGAGTATAATAGAGGTTAAACACAGTCTTGTAGTGTTGTGAACGAAGATTGGCAGACATCAATAACCTCTCCACCAGCTCAATAGAATATTCCACACGAGTACCCTGGCACCCCAACCTATTGTCCCACTTAGTGGTATGTATATCAACATCCCCACCCTTGATGTCTAATAATAAATAGTATAGAGCGCCAATGTGTGCGTTTTTTTCTCAGAGCTTCAACTAAAGGATTCAATTCAAATTTCAATCAGCTTCTCCATAAATAATCACAAACTTGTAAATATTTAAAAAATTCGGATCTGGGGAGGCAATATTTCTCAGCAAGTATCTCAAAGGACATCAAAACCCCATTTGCATAAAGATCACCAATATATTGAATACCTTTAGTCCACCATCTATCAATGGTTCTATCCCAAAATATAGATGGCAATAGTGCTGTAGCTGCGAACGGAGTATACTGGGAGACCTTCTCAAATCCGTAGCATTTTCGCACCACTTTCCACACCTTATAAGCAGCTTTTAAAACCTTAAACCTGTTTTTTTGGTACTAGCTTGGCTCCAGACTAATAAATAATCAGTTTTTAGCATTGCTACCCAATAACATTTGATATATGGAGGGAGACTCGGCCATGCTGAGTGGCTCTGCCCCAGTTTATAATATATTCTATGTTGCAATATACACACATAGTAATATAAAGTAAAGTCCGGCACTTCCCAACCGCCTTTCTCGTGGGGAAGAACCATAAAGCGCATAGCTCTGTGAAGCTTCCCCTGTACCCATAAAAACCGAGCACATTTGGATTGAAGAGTTGATAGTTGGACACCAGATTTCTAGCGGAACAGACCTAAAATAATATAAAACCTTGGGCAATACTAACATTTTAAGAACATTGCATCGCCCCACAAGCGAGAGATGTAAACATTCACAACTGTCTAATTGTTTCCGTACAGAGTTTAAAATATTACCCCAGTTGATCTCCACAAGTGACTTTAAACATGTCCTTATTATAACACCCAGGTATGATACTTCGCTCAAAATCCTGTGATCGTCATAGCCTACTTGATTTAAGCACAGAATTTGTATCTTCAACACATTAAGTTTATATCCTGAAGCTGCTCCAAACTCCAGCGCCAGTTGTTCTATCTTAGGCATAACCATCATAGGATTTGGAGTGACCACGGCCACATCGTCCGCATATGCAAATTACGGGCCCGATTCACAGAATTAACTTAGGACAAAATCCAAAACGTACTACTTTTGGTATTCACAGAATGCACTTACTACTTTTGGTATTCACAGAATGGATTTACGACTACTAACTTTACGTCCGCACTCGGGCTGGGGATTTTGGCCCAGAGGCGGAGCTTCCGTCTGAGAGGCGGAGCTTCAGGCCCGGAGGCGGAGCTTCTGGCCCAGTGGTGGGACTTCCAGGCCATAGGTGGAGATTTCACCCATGGCTAAATCTCTGCCACCAGCCGAAATCTCCACCTCTGGGCCAAAATCCCCACCTCTGGGCCGGAAGCTCCGCCTCCGGACCGGAAGCTCCGCCTCCGGGCCGGAAGCTCCGGGCCGAGTGCGGATGTAAAGTTAGTAGTCGTAAATCCATTCTGTGAATACCAAAAGTAGTAAGTGCATTCTGTGAATACCAAAAGTAGTAAGTGCGTTCTGTGAATACCAAAAGTAGTAAGTTTCGGATTTTGTCCTAAGTAAATTCTGTGAATCAGGCCCGTAATTTATAGTAAACAATCCTTCTCATTTCTTTGTTGTTTTTTTCCCCCTTTTTTTTCTTTTGTCTTTTACAAAGACTGCAGATATTCTTTAGCCTCTGACTCTGCTGTAAAGAATCGCACATGTTCATTGTAAATGATCTTAAGTTTAGCTGAATTCAGTAAATAGGCTTGTGTGCCTTTATCTCGAAACTGAGAGATAAATTGGCGTAGTTGCCATCTTTTCTCCACAGTCAGATGGCAATAATCGGGGCGTACAAAAAATTCTACCCCTCTTCCACTTTTCTTTCGGTCCGGTCGCGCCAGATCGGAGACTGCTTTCCTAGCCTGAAAGTTGTTAATCGATATTAAAATAGCCCTCGGTCTAATAGTGTTCTCACCAGGTCTGTTACGCTGTATAAACAGAAATCTGTGGGCCCTCTCGATCTCCCGATTCCAATGTCACTGAGTCAGGCCAGGAAAAGCCTCAGAAAAGAGCTCAACAATAAACTTCCGCGCATCCTGCCCTTCGGCCCCCTCAGGGATATCTAACACGTGGTGGTTATTACGCCAAAGGCGGTTTTCTAAGTTTGTGATATTCCAGAGGGTATCATCCTTTGCAGTACGCAGTGCCTCCATTGTTGCTTTCTGCGCAGCAAGCTCATCCTCCAGGTTTGAGATACGGGTCTCAGCCTTCTTAAACCTGTCAACAAATTTGGAGCATGATTTAGCCATTCTACGTACTGAATTCTGGAGTTTGCGACAAGCCCCATGTGTACGCTGGCTCTCAGTTCAGGTCTTCTCCCTATGGGGCCATTATGCTCTGGTAAATAACAGCAAGAGATGATGTCTTCGGATTTCTCAATGATTTCTATATTTGATTGTATCCATTTGACCAATCCATTGGTCCTTGATTCACCCATAAACAAATAGTCCCACTGAAAGGGGTCCGTGCTCTCAGCCATCTGAAAGCCTGCACCTGCACCTGAATCACCCCTTTTGCGCACCGTTTTCGGGCTACTCTCTGGAGTACCAGGTGAGTCGGTTCCCCCACTCTGTAGCAGTGTCCATTTGCATATTGCTGGACTCCTTGCACCTGAACCTCCTTTTCGCTTGCCCAGAGTGCTTTCTTCAGCAAGATTCTGGTTGGTTGTGCTGTTTTCTCCAATCACCAAATCCCCGATCTCGGGGGCCAGTTCATCGCTTTTTTCTTTGTTCTCCCCCGAATCGACACCTACATCTTTTAATAACCCCCAGGGAGAATCACAGGCTGCGCCCCCTTTACCGGCTAAAGACTCTACAGGTAAAATCTCCCCCTGTTTGCCGGTTCCATTACTCTGCCCATTACCAGATGTTAAAGATGGAGAGAGGAGTTGTTTCCTTGATTTCCCCATCAAGAATAAAGCGGGTACAGCTTTCTTACCAGTGCCTCCCACACGAGTGCCGTCTCTTTTCTCCAAGCTTACTTCGGATTTTTTTTTTCCTGCGTTGCGTCCCCCTGCGGTGTCTGCGGTGTCCATGATGTTAAGCGCTCTGCCGCACCCAGCCTTTGGGGGCATTGCAGCACCAAACACCACAGACCCAGCTCCCTCCGTCGACAGCCTCCGCAGCCCGCAGAGACCAGCGTGCGCAAAGCCGGAAGTCTGCTGCACAGACACCAGCAACCGCCAGAGAGCCACACGAGAAACCACCACCACAGAGCAGGCACTCCACATCATGCCAGTAAGCCCCGTCCCTCAGCCCGCGCCACAACCCGCTTCAGGCCAGGTCCATTACAGCGGCACGCAGGGTCAGACCTCGATTAGCAGCATGGTGAGTGGAACAGGGGGGGGGGACTCCGAGAGCTCGAGCTCACACGACCCTGTTCACGGCCGCCATCTTGCCCCAACCGAGTGCACATCCCGTTTCATGTTAATTTTTTCCATTGGTTTGCAGTCATGGTTGCTCATGTGCAGTGCATATGTTTGAGCATCACAGTCCTCTAGTCATGTTGGTTGCCTCTGGGTTTCCCTGAGATGTGCATCTGTGGGTGAAGGCTAAGCTGTATGTGCGTTTGTTGAGGTCTGAGTGTGATGTTATCTTTGCGCTGTGATGATTTGGGTTGTGGGAGTTCATAGTGTGGCACTCAGATATGTGTGCTACTGGTTTTGTAGTTGTGCACAGACTGCTTTGTGTGCATGCAGTGCTGTCAGTGTATGCTGTCTTGTACTTGCTTGGTGTGCATCCCCCTGATGTCCAGCTGAGTTTGCTATGTGATGGATTGGTATGTGCCTCCGTTGTGTTGTTCTTGTGGATGTATGCAGTGTTTGGCCTGTGTTGGCTCTTTCTGCTGACAGGTGCAATGTGTGTGATGTTCTATTTGCATGACATTGTGTGTGAGTAGTTTGTGCATTGTGATACATTCATATGTTTGTTGCATGTGTAGTGTGCATTTCTTGTGTGTATGTCACATGCAGCAATGTGGATTCATGTTCATGAACTTGTTTTGAGTGCAGAATAATGGTTTGTCCTCCTATTTGTGCCCTGTCACTTGTCAGGATTGTGTATGTCCATGCTTGTGGTACACTATGACACCATGTTCAATTGACAACTGGTGTGGTGTGTATGTGTGTGTTAGCTGTATTGTGCCCTTGATCCCATTTATTGTTCTTGATTGGTTTTTGATGATGCAATTCTTGTTTGTGTTGGGCTATGGTGCCTGTGCATTTGTCCAGAGTGACAATGTTGTGTACTCCTGTTCTGGCTAGGGTCACATTGCCTTTCCACTGTTTGGCTGCACATGTCTGGGCTTGTTGGTCTTCTGTGGATGTTGTTTGTGAGATTTCTGTTTGACTATTGGTTTTGTGTCGGCTTTGGTTCAGGCATCCTTGAGTGTGAGTCTGATATTTGTGGATGCACCACAGGGTGTGTGATTGGTTGTCAGTGAACTCACAGGACATCATTTTCACCACTATGTGTGTTTTTCACATGTGTTGAGTGTTGCAGGAGTGAGGTGGGTAGAGGAGGGGTATGTGTGAGGGTTCTACTTGTGTTTGACAGCCAGGGAGTGTGACAATGAGCCATGTGTATTGTGCTGATGACATACACATGTCAAGTAAGTTGACACAGATGTGTGGCTGGTCACTGTATGCATTCTGACACTTCCTATCATTCCTGTGCCTATGAATGGTTTGCCTTGATGTATCCCTGAGTAGTTGCACAGAGGGTACTGTGTTTTAATTTTACTCACTGTGCCACCCATGTCTGATTTGAGGGCCTAAGGGTGGTGTGATATGTTCCTCCTCTTGCATGTGATGTACACATGCTATGTGGCTTGCTCCATGGCTTTCCAGCACTGACCACTTCACTTTTGGCTAGCCCATGTATTGTCCTCCATTGTTGCTGACCTATGGTATGAGTATGTGCCAGAGTGTCAATGTGAGGGACTTGACAGGCTGTGTGTACAGTTCAGTGGGTGTTCATATGCAGTGTGAGTCTTCATTTTTTAGTTACACTCAGTTTGATTCACATGAATGGAAGGTAGGTGTGAGGAGGAGGGTAGTCCAGCCCCTGACCTTCTATGTAGGGTGTTTCTCTTCACCCCCACCTTCCCATTCACTCTACCTTGTCCTTTGATGTGTACGGTGCGATGTCTGGCCACACCGGGCTGATTAATTGTGCAGGGGGGGACACAGGAGGGGCACACAGCATGTGCTCAAATGGGTGTGTGATGCATACTGTGGGATGGGTGAGGGTGGAGCCCTGTGAATCTGGGCAGACTGCCCATGCCTGGCAGCGGCCCTGCCTACTACATTGTGCGCAGGTTTTCCAGGGACATTGCAGTGATTTTGCGATTGTTGGGTGACCTGGATGCAGAGGTGTGGCTTTCTAGCAGGTAGGACATGTATGAGTACAACGGGGGATATGTTCCTGTCCCAACCAGAGTGTCTGATGTAGATAGGAACTATATGTCAGTTGTGGTTATATGCAGAGTTGTGTTTTTACGTACCTGCAGTGTTGTCCGCGGCGCTGTCTTATTTGCAGGTAGTAGATGAGATACAGCAGCGGAAGGGCTTGAAGGGCTGGATCCATGGCGGTCAGGACCGCGTGGAGGTGACCGGGATTGTAGTTTTGCTCTTCGCAGTAGTGCTTCCGACGTCTCCGGGTGGCTGGATTCTCCGCTGGATACTCCACTGTGGTGCGATGGGCTGTTTGGGGCATCGTGATTTGTCCGGCGGTCGGGACGTCATTCCGCATGGCGGTCTTTCTCTATTGGCTCCGTCCGTCACCGTTGCTAAAGGAAATTTCTGGTGGATCACGTAACTCTGCAGTGGATGGGAAATGGGCTATGTTTGCCCATTGTAATATGGCAGACGCAAGGACCGCTGATGGAGTGTGGAAGGGGACATTTTCCGCCAGCACAGCCGATGGGCCTCCGTCCACCATCGTAATGAGCCCCTAAGTTTTGTTGTATCATAAGCTGCAGAGTTTTTCAAAATGTCATTCGACGTAGCATGCAGTCTGTCAGGAAGGCTTCCAACTATAGTGATGGCTTATTGGTTTGCAGAGATACACAAAAGGATCATGATAAAGCTCTCACGCAAGCGAGGGCATGGGACGGTTTAGTGGTGGCTCTGCAGGAATACCGGTCACGGGAAGCAAACGGAGAAGACGAGAACTAAAGGAGGAATCCAGGTGATGCACGTCTATATGACTGTTGTTTTATCAGCTCCTGATTGGCAAGTTTGACTCCTGCGTTTGGCTCACACCGGCGAAAAACCCAGGGAGCGGGTGGGGGGGGGGGGATGATGGATGAATGCTGCCAGCGGAATGTCATTGACTGCAGAGTGAATCAAGAGCTAGTGATAGAGTGGTGGGCTCGCAGGCCAGATCCCAGTGGGTGGGGTGGCAGCTATAGATCCGGCTCATTGCTCCTGCTTTTAATCGGGGGAACAGTTTCTTGTTGGGGTTAGGGGTTAGATAGGCAGGGATAAAAAAGCAGATCTTTTTACCAAACCTACTTAAATTGATGTCAAAAGTATACTATTGCTGGGATATTGTCACCTGGTTTTAGGTGGATTGTTAGATATCGCTGCCCGACCTTCGGGTTGTGGGCTTAACGGCTGTGTAAATTAGTGTTTGTGACTGTCCACCAGCAATGAGAGAAAACTGATGGGATAGTTCAAATGTTTGCGCAACTCTAACTCTGCAATAAAAATTGTTTTACCAAAAAAAATAAAGCTCTCACGCAAGTGTGTTGTTTACTTGTTGATGCAGGTTTAACTTTCAATGCTGAGAAATGTGAGTTCCATAAGACAAAGCTAAAATTCCTTGGCCATATCTTTTCTGATAGGGGTATGATACCCGATCCACCTAAAGAGCAAGCGTTGTGAACTGCCAGTCCCCCACAAGATGTTTCTGTGTTATGTTCATTCATTGGTATTACCAGCAGCTGTGTCTAGAAACAGACTTTGCAGCAGTAAGTGCTCCATTGAGAGACTTGATGAAAAAGAATGTTTCATTTAATTGGTTATGTGAATGCAAGCAGCGCTTCAAGAAAATCAAACAAGCTATCAAAAACGCTACTGAAATGGCATACTTTGATCTAAAGCTTCATACAGTGGTGTTGTTGACGCTAGCCCAGTCACTGCGCTACACAGCATAGCGGACACCCAAATGCTCAGATACATATTGTGACATATGCAAGCAGAAGTTTGTCCCAAACTGAACGTGCATATTCACAAACTGAGAAAGAAAGTTTAGCAGTGGTGAGGGCTTGTGAACCGTTTCCATGTATTCTTATATGGATAGCCTTTCATGCTTGTGACAGTCATCAAGCATTATTGTCCATCTTTGACAATCCAAAGGCCAAGATGCCTCCTCGCATTGAATGTTGGGGATCTACAATTACAAGAACTACACTATGGCGCACCATCCAGGGAAAGATCACACTCCTGCCAACAACTTCTCAAGTGTGCCTCCACGGTGCCATGGTACTCTTACCGGGACCGCTGAAGCTACATAAATTTCATTGTGAAATCAAGCACACTAGCTGTCATTTCGTTGGAACAAATTGTCATGTCACGAGTCAAGATAGTGACATGTTAAAACTAAAAGACATTATTACACATCAGTTTTGTAACCAACACACTCAACCTTTTACCAGTGAATGTGAATACTAGAGGTTTAAAAATGTCAATGATGGACTGTCCATTACTCAAAAAGGCATTATCATGAGAGGTTTGAGAATTTTTATGCAGGATAGTTTGCAACAACAGATATTTGAAGTGGCTTGCCCAGGACATTGTGTAATAGTTACCACAAAACTAGCTCACGGAAACCAAGTCTGGTGTCCTCATCTTAATGAGAGAGTTGGTGGTTGTGGGTTGTGGGTTGATCCGCTGTTGCCGTTTTTCCTCCTGTCTGCTCGCTCCCTCTTTCTTGTGTACCCACTCGCTTGGCATCCAGTGCCACCTTGTTGTATTTGCTTTCTCTGCCCCTGCTTTTGCCTTCTGTACCCCTGCGCTCTGTTGTACCCCCTCCCGCCGTCTTTTCCCGCCGTTTCCCTGGTTCTTCGCCCGCCGCTGAGCCCCCGCGGCCCCGCCCCCTTCACTCCCATTGGCCACCCCGCTCCCACCTCCCAGCTGCTCCTCCCCCCTCTGCCCTCATATAGAGGCCGCGAAGGGGTGGTAGAGAGCGACCTTTGACCCTGGCACCAGGCAGGTCGCTCCCCCCATCCGCCACGCAGCCCCCTGTGGGTTGATCCGCTGTTGCCATTTTTCCTGCTGTCTGCTCGCTCCCTCTTTATTTTGTACCCCTGTGCTTGGCATTCAGTGCCACCTTGTTATATTTGCTTTCTCTGCCCCTGCTTTTGCCTTCTGTACCCCTGCGCTCTGTTGTCCCCCCTCCCGCCGTCTTTTCCCGCCGTTTCCCCGGTTCTTCGCCCGCCGCTGAGCCCCCGCGGCCCCGCCCCCTTCACTCCCATTGGCCACCCTGCTCCCACCTCCCAGCTGCTCCTCCCTCCCTCTACCCTCATATGGAGACCGCGAAACGGCCGCGCAGAGGGCGCGCCGCTGGCACGCCGAAGGCCAAAGGCAAGCCCATCTGCGCCCGTCCACGCCGGGACAGCGCCGAGCGCCAGGACCCCTGGCCCTCGACGATGCCAACCCACCCGACGGACTTACAACGACACCACCCTCCACGCACTCAACACCGGCCGGAACCCCGCCTGCTACCAAGCCATCCCGAAACGCACCCATGGACCCTTCACCTGCCAAGCCTGCAAATTCACCTGCCTCTGAACCTGCACCGCACCTGCCAAGCCAAGCACCAGCAACAATCACCTCAAGTGCATCCTGCTCAACACCCGCTCCGTCCACAGGCACGCCGTCGAACTCTGGAACCTCCTTGACACAACATCACCGGACGTCACCTTCCTGACAGAAACCTGGATGAACGCCTCCTCAGCCCCCGACATTGCCATAGCCATCCCGGAGGGCTACAAGATCACCCGGAGGGACCGCATCAACCAAACCGAAGGAGGCATCGCCATCGTCCACAGAAACACCATCCGCATCACGACCAACTCCGAAGACACCCTCACCGCCGCCGAGCACCTTCACTTCCAGATTCACACCGACCCCAAGACCACTCTCAGAGGCACCCTCATCTACAGATCCCCGGGACCACGCACACAATTCAGCGAAGCCATCGCAGACTTCGTCAGTCCACACGCCCTCACCTCCTTAGACTACATCCTCCTAGGGTACCTCAACTTCCACCTGGAGAACAACAATGATAGCAACACCGCCACCCTACTGGACAACCTAGCCAACCTCGGACTCAAGCAACTGGTGAACACCCCCACTCACTACGCCGGCCACACGCTTGACCCCGTCTTCTCATCCAGCAAGCACAACTCCTTCAGCCACTCCACCGGACTACATTGGACAGATCACAGCTGCGTCCACTTCAACTTCAGGAAACCCACGACCCACCACCACCCGCAACAGGTTCCCCCGCAGAAGCTGGAGCAAGATCACCGCCGACCAGCTCACCACCGCCCTCAGCCAGAACCCCCCCGCCAACACGACGGACCCCAACGAAGCAGCCCGCAACCTCACACAGTGGCTTACCAACTGTGCCGACGACCTCGCACCACTGAAGAACCCCCCCAGCAAACCTGCAGCAAGAAAGCCGCGTGATTCACCAACGACCTCAAAAACTCCAAGAAAAACTGCTGCACCCTCGAGAAAGCCTGGTGCCACGACCAGACATCAGAAAACATGACAGCCCTCAAGAACGCCACCCGCAATCACCACCAGCTGATCCGCACCACCAAAAGGACAAACATTCAGAGAACGACTGGAAACAACACCCACAGCAGCAAGGAACTCTTCAGCATCGTTAAAGAGCTCTCCAACCACAGCACCTGCAACAACGACATCACACCCTCGCAAGACCTCTGCGACTCACTCGCCTCATTCTTCCACCGCAAGATCGCCAACATACACAACAGCTTCAGCGCACAGAACACGCACCCAACCACCGAAACAACACCCACCACCACCCTCCGCACCTGGACCCTGGTCAGCACTGAAGACACCATCCACTCCGGCTCCCCAACCGACCCCTGTCCACACCACATCTTTAACAAAGCCGACTCCATCATCGCACCTCAACTCCGGGACATCATTAACAGCTCCTTCGCATCCGCCACCTTCCCGGAGAGCTGGAAACATGCCGAGCTGAGCGCCCTCCTGAAGAAACCCACCGCAGACCCCACGGACCTCAAAAACGTCCGACCCATCTCGCTCCTCCCTTTTCCTGCCAAAGTCATCGAGAAGACCGTCAACAAACAACTCTCCGCCTTCCTCGAGACAAACGGATCCCTCGACCCCTCGCAGTCCGGTTTCCTAGCCAACCACAGCACCGAGACCGCACTCATCGCAGCTACCGACAACATCAGGTCCCTGTTCGACAACGGGGAAACAGCCGCCCTCATCCTCCTGGACCGCTCAGCAGCCTTCGACACTGTATGCCACCGCACCCTGATACAGCGCCTCAGCAACACCGCCATCCAAGGATCGGCCTTGGAGTGGATCATCTCGTTCCTCGCTGGAAGAACCCAGAGAGTCCGCCTCCCCCCGTTCCGATCCGCGGCCACCGAAGCCATCTGCAGCGTCCCGCAAGGATCCTCGCTCAGCCCCACCCTCTTCAACGTCTACATGAGCACCCTCGCAGCCATCGCACGCCAACACAACCTAAACATCATTTCCTACGCTGACGACACCCAGCTGATCCTCTCCCTCACCAACGACCCCGCCACCGCCAGAGCCAGACTCCAGGAAGGAATGAAAGACGTCGCGGAATGGATGAAGCTCAGCCGTCTGAAACTGAACTCGGACAAGACGGAAGTCCTCATCCTTGGACCATCCCCCTCGGCCTGGGATGACTCCTGGTGGCCCCCTGCCCTGGGCACCACCCCCAAACCAACGGACCATGCTCGCAACCTGGGTTTCATCCTGGACTCCTCCCTCACGATGACCAAGCAAGTCAACGCCGTCTCGTCATCCTGTTTCAACACCCTGTACATGCTCCGAAAGATCTTCCGGTGGATCCCCACCGAAACCAGGAAGACGGTCACCCAGGCCCTCGTCACCAGCCGATTGGACTACGGGAACACCCTCTACGCTGGCACCACAGCCAAACTCTAGAAAAGACTCCAACGGATACAGAACGCTTCTGCACGACTCATCCTGGACATCCCCCGTCACAGCCACATCTCTGCCCATCTGAGAGACCTGCACTGGCTCCCCGTCAGCAAGAGGATCACGTTCAGACTCCTCAACCACGCACACAAGGCTCTCCACGACATGGGCCCCAGATACCTCAACAGCCGCCTGACATTCTACACACCCACCCGCCAGCTCCGTTCTGCCAGCCTCGCCCTCGCCACCGTCCCACGTATTCGCAGAACAACCGCCGGAGGAAGATCCTTCTCCTACCTGGCGGCCAAGACATGGAACTCCCTCCCCAACCACCTATGGCTGACCCAGGACCACCTCTCCTTCAGGAAACAACTCAAGACCTGGCTGTTCGATCAGTTATGACCGCCCCCCCCCCTCCCAGTGCCTTGAGACCCTCGCGGGTGAGTAGTGCTCTTTACAAATTTGTATGATTTGATTTGATTTGATTTGATTTGAGAGAGTTGAAAGATAATTGAAGGCATGTCGTCTATGTAACTGCCTTTCACCGAAAACCACTCCACATACCTTAAACATGTCAGAGTTGCCAAAGCATGTATGGGAAAGAATTGTCGTTGACTTCTGCGGTCCTTTTGACAATGTACATCACCTAATAGTGATTGTTGATAAATACTCCAGTTTTCCGTTGATAGAATATTTCTCATCTATCACTCAAAAAGGGTCAAGAGATTAGACATCATCTTTGCAACATCAGGTGTTCCTTCAATCTTAAAATTGACAACGGACCACTTTTTAACCAGTTGAGAATTCAGAGACGTTCTCAGTCATCCTAATGTGAAACATCAGAAGTGCTCAACTCTTTGGCCACAGGCCAACGGCCCTGTGAAACTTTTCATGAATACCCTTAAGAAAGCTGTCAGCGTGCTGTATTGGAAAAGCTCGACCTTAAAACTGTCTTGAATTCTACTCTTCTAGCTTACCATTCGACCCCTCACTCGACCACAGGTGAAAGCCCTGCAACCTTGATGTTCAGGAGAGCCATGATGACCAAGTTACCTCAACGGACCAACAGAAGATCAAGCACTGAGGAAGAAATCTACATAAAAGACTTGCCCCTAGATTCATCAAAGTGCCATTCTGCGAATTTCAAATAGCGAAAAATAGCGAATCGCAATTTGAAAATCGAAGAATGGCATTCATGAAGAAATGCGATTGAAAAATGCGAATCGCAATTGGCCGCAATTTCCGATTGCGATTTTGCCACAATCGCTTACATTTCGCAGAATCGCCCGTTTTCCGTGTTGAAATTGCGATCTTGCAATTAGCGAAATCGCAATTTGCGATCTCGCTAACTGCGAGACCGCAAAAACGGGAAGTCTCATTTCGAGCCCATTGATGACATCACAACCAGGAAGTAGGCTTTTCCCTCCCACAAACAGATCAGTGAGCCAGACAGTGGAAGTAGCATTGTGAAGAGCTCCACAACTGTGATTTTGCAGCACCCCAGCAGGACACATACCACCAACATGTCCCAGGAAGCAGCAGGGAGCAGTGGCCAAGGAAGGAAGAGAAAATTAAAGTTCTCTGAACAAGAACTTGAGTACCTCATAGAGGGGGTAGTTAAAGACCATGTACGCCTCTTCGGCAAGGACTCCCGGAGGGTGCCAGAGGCAGAGAAGCGCCGGATCTGGCTGCGCATCCACGCAAAAGTTAATGCAGTCGGGGTGACCCAGCGGTCAATCGACGACTTGAAAAAGCGTTGGTACGACCTGAGAGGTCGTGCAAAGGAGCGCATTGCGGAGAGGCTTGGGGAGTGAGTTGCCACCGGTGGAGGGGATCCAATTGCCACACCCAACACTCCATTGGAGGACCTTGTCGAGGACACCCTCACACCAGAAGCCTGGGTGGGTGTTACACAGCTGGACTCGTCCCGACCCAGCCAACAATCACAAGGTAAGTGCCATGCGACTGCGACCCCATCCCCTAACAATGCCCATGACTCCTGAGCTAGCAAAATGAAATCCCCAGTAATGCAGGCCATGCACACCTGAAGTGCCCCAATGCATTTTGGTAGTTGTAGTGTAATCATAATTCCCCAGATAGCCCAACACAGCCAGACCTGTCAAATCAAAGTAATTCCAAAAGCCAGTCAGGGAAAGCAAGACTGCATGCATGTAGCAACATTTCATGTGCAAGATACATTTCATTAATCATGCACCCTTTCACATCACAGGTGCTGCCAACCAACCCAGCACTGACAGCGAGGCCCTACATATCGAGGAGTTCCCGGAGGACACTGAGGTTGAGAGCCAATCTGACCTACAACCAGGGCCATCCCAGCCACCTGCAGTGATTCCACCACCACCACCCCGTGTGGACAGGGCCACCCCTGCAGCCACAGGTGTCCAGCCACCACCCCAACAGACACCCACGGCAGTTGTACAGGCCACACCACCAGCGGCTAGGAGGCAGACGAGGCGCTCAGCCAGAGCAAGATCCCAGTCCAGCGGACTGAGGCGCCAGCAGCGTCAAGCCTCAACAGGCACGGGCAGGGCACTCCATCTACCTGATCCTGGCATGGCCATTGAACGTCGCATGCTGGCGGTACACCAAACACAGGCGCGCCACCTGGCAGCGATACATCTTCAGCTGCAGAAGACTGCCAACAATGTCGGACAGATGACCGCAACTGTCCGTGAAAATAGTCAGCTGCTGGTAGCCCAGCAGGACATGAGCCGCCGCCGCCACCGCCAACTACTGGCCCGCCTGTCGGCCTACACAGGGTCAAACCACATAGTAGGCAATGCGACATCGCAACTCTCACGCAGGTCACTTGCCATGCAGGGGCGAATGGTACAGTGTTGCCATGATGTGGCCAGCTCACTTGATCTGCTGACAGCAGCAGTGCTCCGCATGCAGCCCACTGCCCATGGTGAACCAGGGGGGGTGACGATGTCAGCGAGGTGGCGTCGTCCAACAGCAGCATGTCCTTGCCGCCGGTGCCTGAACGCCGCCGCAGCAGCAGGCCCACAGCAGGATCACGTCCCAACACCGTCCCTCAGGACCCTGAGAGACAAATCGGTGCGTCTGGACGTAGGCGCCAGTGATACCTTGAACACTGTCTGTAGGGCCATGCTGGACACCTAAGCCAGCCCTCTACCCCTGCATGGGGAGGTATGAAGCAATACTGTCCTCATGTGACACCAAGAAAAACAAAGGCCACATTATTGTGAATTAACAATAAAAATGTATGTTCTCACTTTAACTCCAACTCATGTCATTATTACATTAGTCATGCATGAGTGCAGTGTTGTGTGAGGGGAATGGGTGCACTAGAAATAGTTATTAGTGATGTGGTTGCGGCGCCTGTGTCCTTCTGCAGGATTTTCCCCAGGTGCATGACGCGCATGTGGAGGTGGGCGGTTGTCCCCTTCCGACTCACTGCCTGATATCTCAACAGGTATCCTGCGCTTGGTAGCAATGTTGTGCAGTATTGCACAGATGGCAACAATGCGGCAGCAGACCTCAGGCTCGTATTTTAGGGCACCACCAGTCTTATGCAGTATGCGGAAGCGGCTCTTCAAAAGCCCAAATGTCCTCTCAATGCAATTCCTAGTGCGGATGTGTGCTGCATTATAACGCCGTTGCTGTGGTGTTGCAGGGTTGAGGTAAGGGGTGAGTAGGTACTCACGGAGACCGTAGACGCTGTCACCTGCATGAAAGGAGCAGAGGGTGCGTGCATGTTCTGCCAGCTACATGATCACAGTGTATTATATGGGGGCATGTGTACTTACCTAGTAGGTGTCCTTCGCCAAATTCTCCCCTGGCCAGTCGTGTGTGAATGCCGCTGTGCCTGAAAATGAAGGAGTATTGTGCCACTATGTCCGTGATGTAATTGTTTGCGTTGCACACCATCTGGATGTTGAGGGAGTGGTAGTTTTTGCGGTTTCTGTACATGTACTCCGTTTGTGCTGGCGGGCAGATGTGGATGTGGGTACAGTCAATGCATCCGATGACTTGTGGAAATTGGGCAACGTTGTAGAATTGTACCTTGGTCTCATTCAAGTCCTGTTGGGTGGTGGGGAATGAGATGTAGTGGTGAAGGCGGCTCAGCATTGCCTCCTGGAAACTCTTTAGGCAGCGGGACATGGTGCTCTGGGATATCCCCCCTGCAACAGCGACTATCCCCTGGAAGCTTCCGGAGGCCAGTAGGTGCAGGCAGCACAAGACCTGGACATGTGTAGGCACGGCATTGGTCCTGCTTGTTGGGTGCTGCATCAGGGGGTCAAGGTCCCGGATCAGCTTAAGAATCATTGGCCCATTCAGGCGGTACTTAGCATAAATTTTCTCCCTTGTTTGGCCCAGCAGGGTGACCCGCAGGCGGAATATTCTCTCCTGGATCCTGCGTCTGTTCCATGCTGCAGCCTGGAGCCTGCGCCGCCGGACCACCATGTAGAGTCCTGGCATTGTGAGAGTCCTCATGCTACTGCTGTGTTTCCTTAAGTGTGTTTGTTCAGGACAGCACCTGTGGCTAATTTTATATATATATATTTTTTTTCCTTAATGGTTACCACCTGCTTTTGGTTCTCCTTAAATTGCGGCTCGCAAATAGCGATTTTCGGGTTTTTCGCTATTTGCGAGTTTTCATGAATAGCGTTTGCGGATATTTAGCGGAATCGCAAATTGAATCGGAGAATCCATGGATTCTCGCAATTTCCGATTCGCTATTGGGGGTCCTCCTAAATTCTGCGATTTATTTTGCGAATTCGCAAATTATTTTTTGCGAACTCGCAAAAACAGTGTTTTTCACATGATGAATTGCTTTTCTGTAAATTGCGATCGCAATAGCTAATTCGCAGCTATTGCGATCGCAATTTTGCTTCATAAATCTGGCTGTTGGATCGTAAAAGGAAAATGAAGACCTATGCAGACAAGCGCATGACATGCAAAAGACATTACTTTCAGAAGAGGAGATCGAACACTTGCCAGTCTGTCTAGAAAACGAAAATCTTATGCTCCCTTCGATGTTGTGACCAGCAACGTCCTCGGAAGTCCATCACATGAGATTACTCGCATTTCCAACATGTGGCTCATCTTCGTCTGGGTGTGAAACGATAATTGAAAACCTCCTGACTGCTGCCTTTCCTACATTGTCAGTACAAAAGGGGGTGGTGATGGACGGAGCATCTGAATCAATCAAACACTCACATCCAGTCAAAAGATCTGGGTTTAATGGATGTACGACATTACAATGCATGCTTTTACATAGCATGCTTTTACAACGCGAGTTTTACAACGCATACCATTACAACGCATAGTGCTTTGGGGCGCTGGATAGTGAATTATTTAATTTACTATTCCAACTCCAGTCCCCGTGGATAGTAGGGAAGGTGTCGGATAGTAAATTAAATATATTCCCTATCCTAGAGCGCCCCCCAGCGCAATGCGTTGTAATGGTTTGCGTTGTAAAAGTTGCGATGTAAAAGCATTGCGTGGTAACAGTTGCGTTGTAAGTGATGTTTCCCGGGTTTAATCCATCACCGTTCTTTAGCCCACTCTGCCACCCCGGTTCAGACATGGCTATATGCAAATCAGTCTGACCCTGTGCCTCATGGGAACAGTCCAGCCCGAACTGCCAAGCCATGCCTTCCCTGGACCGGAAACAAGCTTCCGAGGACCGGTTTCTGGCATTCCAGCCGTCTTCAGCCCGGCTTGCTTGAATCCAGTGGCAAAGTGAGCAAGGGACTCACGTCTGAGCATACCCTGCCACACTTATGGCGGCCAAAAGCGGTACAAAACGGGGTGGTGATGGACGGAGCATCTGAATCAATCAAACACTCACACCCAGTCAAAAGATCTGGGTTTAATCCATCACCGTTCTTTAGCCCACTCTGCCACCCCAGTTCAGACATGGCTATATGCAAATCAGTCTGACCCTGTGCCTCATGGGAACAGTCCAGCCCTAACTGCCAAGCCAAGGATTCCCTGGACCGGAAACAAGCTTCCGAGGACTGGTTTCTGGCATTCCAGCCGTCTTCAGCCCAGCTTGCTTGAATCCAGTGGCAAAGTGAGCAAGGGACTCACGTCTGAGCATACCCTGCCACACTTATGGCGGCCAAAAGCGGTACAAAAGGGGGTGGTGATGGACGGAGCATATGAATCAATCAAACACTCACACCCAGTCAAAAGATCTGGGTTTAATCCATCACCGTTCTTTAGCCCACTCTGCCACCCCAGTTCAGACATGGCTATATGCAAATCAGTCTGACCATGTGCCTCATGGGAACAGTCCAGCCCGAACTGCCAAGCCATGTCTTCCCTGGATCGGAAACAAGCTTCCGAGGACCGGTTTCTGGCATTCCAGCCGTCTTCAGCCCGGCTTGCTTGAATCCAGTGGCAAAGTGAGCAAGGGACTCACGTCTGAGCATACCCTGCCACACTTATGGCGGCCAAAAGCGGTACAAAAGGGGGTGGTAATGGACGGAGCATCTGAACCAATCAAACACCCACACCCAGTCAAAAGATCTGGGTTTAATCCATCACAGGAGGCAGTCAGTTTTATGAGAATGAGACTGTGGGGAGTTAGAATGTGGTCTGTGGGAAGAGGTAGGTTAGTAAGATAGTTTTTCGAAGGGTAAGAAAAGATTAGATAAGGAAGAAGGGAGTGAATGTATATTAAAGTGATGTACAAGTTCTATCAATGCACTCACAGAATGAAGGGAGGAGAAATATGTGAGGTTAGGAGGGTAAAAGTAATTTGTAGACGAGATTGTTCAGAGATTATCATGAAGCGAGTACAGAGTTGGTTGGAAGCATATCCTTTTTTAAGGAGATTTTGTTGACATGTAGGCGTCAGCAGGGGTGCAACATTAAGGTTATGCATCTCATAATGAGTTTGTTGTTTATGGTGTTGAAGCTGTAGTTTATTAAAGTATGTTTCATTTGTTAATTACAGTTTTCCCCTGACGAAGGACCCACGGGGTCCGAAATGCATTGGGTATAATAAACTGTTTTGGATGAACCCTGCCTTTGCACGTGTTCTTGGGAGAAAGGTTCGGATGGCCGACTTGAACATGAGAAATTTGGGAAATTGCAGCTCCTTGCAAAGGGGATGTAGACGGTTAAAAGGAAAAGAAGAGGATTAAACAGTGCAAAATGGATTAGAAAAAAATTAATGAAACTCCTGTCTGAGATAAGCGATGCAACTTGCAGAGAAGCTGTCGCCACTGGTTTTGGGGCAGAAGGTGCCCCAATATGAATGTGTTCATTATTTTAACACCACACACAACTTGTACTCCATAACCACCCCCTTTTGTACCGCTTTTGGCCGCCATAAGTGTGGCAGGGTATGCTCAGACGTGAGTCCCTTGCTCACTTTGCCACTGGATTCAAGCAAGCCGGGCTGAAGACGGCTGGAATGCCAGAAACCGGTCCTCGGAAGCTTGTTTCCGGTCCAGGGAAGACATGGCTTGGCAGTTCGGGCTGGACTGTTCCCATGAGGCACAGGGTCAGACTGATTTGCATATAGCCATGTCTGAACTGGGGTGGCAGAGTGGGCTAAAGAACGGTGATGGATTAAACCCAGATATTTTGACTGGGTGTGAGTGTTTGATTGATTCAGATGCTCCGTCCATCACCACCCCCTTTTGTACCGCTTTTGGCTGCCATAAGTGTGGCAGGGTATGCTCAGACGTGAGTCCCTTGCTCACTTTGCCACTGGATTCAAGCAAGCCGGGCTGAAGACGGCTGGAATGCCAGAAACCGCTCCTCGGAAGCTTGTTTCCGGTCCAGGGAATCCTTGGCTTGGCAGTTCGGGCTGGACTGTTCCCATGAGGCACAGGGTCAGACTGATTTGCATATAGCCATGTCTGAACTGGGGTGGCAGAGTGGGCTAAAGAACGGTGATGGATTAAACCCAGATCTTTTGACTGGGTGTGAGTGTTTGATTGATTCAGATGCTCCGTCCATCACCACCCCCTTTTGTACCGCTTTTGGCCGCCATAAGTGTGGCAGGGTATGCTCAGACGTGAGTCCCTTGCTCACTTTGCCACTGGATTCAAGCAAGCCGGGCTGAAGACGGCTGGAATGCCAGAAACCGGTCCTCGGAAGCTTGTTTCCGGTCCAGGAAAGACATGGCTTGGCAGTTCGGGCTGGACTGTTCCCATGAGGCACAGGGTCAGACTGATTTGCATATAGCCATGTCTGAACTGGGGTGGCAGAGTGGGCTAAAGAACGGTGATGGATTAAACCCAGATCTTTTGACTGGGTGTGAGTGTTTGATTGATTCAGATGCTCCGTCCATCACCACCCCCTTTTGTACCGTTTCCTACATTGTCAACATAGATAACGGACACTTCTACTGCTTGTCCCCAGTTTTCGAACACACGATTGGGACGTGTGATCAGAGCACCATGAAGGCTCATGAAAGACCTAAGATTGTACGTATATTTGTAAACAACAAAAAAAACATTATTTAACAGAGAGAAAGATGTAGTGTTGTGTTAGTTGGAAATGACCTACACCTTTTGGCTCTTGAAAGACTCCATAGAACTGTGACATACAGAGCGCAGTGAAGTGAAAGCAGGTTTAAAATGTTGAGTTTGTGGTTACACGCTTACGAATAAAGATGTGTAATACCAAGGTTCATGTGTGGCGTAGTCATTGACCGGTACCCAGGCTAGGGAGGATGCTACAGGACGGATCCCAAGACACCAGTGGCAAATTACCCCAACTACCACAGTTCTGGCCCAGCAGTACCTGTTTGTCATGTGGCCTCCTGAACTGGGTCTAACAAGTCGCAACCAAGATGGCCACTCTGAACTTGTTATGTTTCCCAATCCATAATGGTGATATAACTTCAAAAGTAATTAACCTAATTCAATGCTAGTGTGTAGCCTATACCTACAATTTAAACAATCCACTGCTACACATGTTTGCCTTTTGCAATAGTTTACCCTAAACAGTATTCTCTCGTGGTTGTGCTCTTGTTGACTTAAAATCCATGTTGTAACTGAAGCATTGGGCTTTTCCTCCAATATGTTTGCATACCGCTCATGTATCTGGAACTTGATCGTTGTTTTGCTTATTGTCCAGATTCTGGCTGGTTTAGGGTTAAAAGCTTAACCTAAACATGCAGATATTGGAGTTTATGCATGGGTTTGTGGGTTAATGTTTCCTCTGGTACCCTACCCCTTCCCCATACTCATGATCTCTATCTACCCCCAAACCTACTACCTACACATCTGTGAAAGCTGATTTCTATTTAATAAAAATGTTTGTTTAACATTATGAACATTTCTGCACTAAAACTAAAATGCTGAACTTGACAGAACTGTGCTTTCCGGAGTCTGGCTAAACTAGGCCTAAGTTCCATCTTGGAATCTAACACAACCATGACGTATGTTTTTATTTATCTCCTTCTGACACCGCACATAATCAAAATGAGGATTGATGCCTTGTATTAACAAACTGTTTTCGAAGAAATATGAAGGAAAGCCTTTTACTACATTCAAGGTTCTTCCTGCTTATAATACATTATGCTTATTCATGTCTGAGACTTCCATTGTTTGTGTAATTAGATTTGTACTGTCACTTCCGATGACACTGAGCTAGAATAGGGCACATTAATGTTCAGTTGAGGGCTACTGCTAAAGTGGTGGTATTAGTTGATGTTGCATAATTCTGTATTGTGATTTTTCAATTCTAGGCTACATTTGCTCAATCTATGCTGACTGTGCGATTTTAGGCGATGTCCTAGTCTTCAGACTCCCCGACCTTGGAGATTGAGCCCTTGTTCGTTTGTCACATGCTTTGGACTTAGAATATTTGTGCCTTGGCTTCATGTCATTTTATTGGTGCATTTGATTGAGACTCATGCTAATTCTCTATATGATCTTAATGACTAATATTTTGCCTTCTGTAAAGCTCTTTGAATTATTCTTAATAAACCTTCATGGTTTACATTTTTATTCTTGACTCCAGAGAACTTATTTATTGAAATTGTTATTTAATTCCTTTGTGTTCGAGTGTTTGTAAGGACGCACTGCCTCATTTAGGGCCAGATGTAGGTAGGCATTTACCGGTCGGTAACGGCCGAATTCGGCCGTTACCGACCGGTAAAAGCAATTTGAGATGTAGGGCCCTGTATTTTACAGACTCGGTAAATTTACCGATAGGTAAATTTACCGATTATGTAAAATACCGAGTCGGTATTATTACGGAATAGGGAAAATTGTTATGTAGGTGGGACTCTTCTGAGTCCCACAAGCATTAAAAAATCGGTATTTTACCATCAAATACTATTTGATGGTAAAATACCGATTCTGGTGTGCATGCACATGTGTGCATGCACACCTATGCCATATGACAGGCAGACCTGCCCTTAGGGCAGTTATGCCTGCCACATGGCACCCGAGCCTCTTTTGGGGGTGCCAGAGGGTGTCAAAGTGACACCCCCTGCACCCTTGTGACAGTCGGTATTTTTCGATGCGGTAAATACCGACCGGTAAATGCCCAATCAATCCTATGGGCTTCAAAGCCCATAGGAATGAATGGGCATTTACCGGTCGGTATTTACCGCATCAGAAAATACCGACTGTTTCCGATTCAGTAAATGCACATCTGTATTTACCTACATCTCGGTACTTTTATTTTACCACTTCTTAAATACCGAGTCGGTATGATGCGGTATTTAAGAGGTGGTAAAATAAAATTTACCTACATCTGGCCCTTAGTATTGAGGTTTAACACCGTCCTCGATCCTGCGTAGGTGCTTTATCTGTACCATGTCAGATTACCTGAGAAAGTGTCAACTTATCTATCCATCCGGGCTGTAACACCCTTTCTGAAATTCTGAGCTCCATTCAGTTCGCAGAAGCAAGTGAATATGAATCAAGGGGTCAATCTGTAGTCTCGACATCTTCAATGCGGGTGAGTTAAGACCGAAGGAGTATCCACCAGGGCACGGGTCCTAAAATAAGAAGTGGGGGGTCGCTGACGTCACGACAGGAAGTGACGTCACGAAAGGTGGCTTGCACAATCAGACTCATTGCCTCCCCTCGCTCACCCCTTAGATGCGATTGCATCAGAGAAGCCAGGGCGTGACCAGCGTTCTGAATGGGCTCCGATCTCGCCCCAGAGAGGCCAAAGAGTGAATGTGTGGCACCTTTTGCTCCAGTTATTGAGCTCCTGGAAAAATAAGTGGGGGGACGCCATCCACCCGTGTGGTACCCCGACTCGAGCCCTTGTGTCCACGTTTTGCTAAACAAGCAAAAAACTGCTCACACAAAGCTATTTTACAGAGAGCTTCTATTGTGATAGAAGGCGCTATAAAAATTCATCAGCCTGACTCCCACTGTTTTACAAGTTAATATGGTTCCTTCCCTACAATCAAAAACTCCATCATCGGGGGTGTGGTTTGGACGCCGAGGCAGTATGGCGTACCTGTCGGAAGCTCCGCTCGGATGCAGAGCTTATTTCGTAACCAGTGCCTCGTAACGTGAAATTTTTCATGCTCGGACAGTAATCCCGGCATCATGGTTTGGCGGTGAGTCTGTGGACCACATTTGGCACCTCCATCATTTTCCTTGAGCTAGGGAGCCGCAACCAATATTCCCTCTTATTTGTTTCCTCTGTGCGCTGCAACCATGGCTATGTGCGCCAGGAACAAGACTGCGGCGTGCAGCGCCAAATGTCACTCCTTTACTGCTTCTGTCAAGTCAAGTCAAAAGTGCTTTATTCGAGTATTACTCATAAAAGCAGACATACAAACACATAAATTAAAAAACAATTACATTTACAAAGGTCATATATGACATAAGCACGTTTACACAATAAAAAGGAAACAATTATATTTCATCAAGATTCATAATCACAGGTGTAAAGTTCATATAGTAAGAATCAAGTTAAAAATCCAATATCAATGCTAAAAATCATTAAAATTTTCCATCCGAAAAGACACGTTACGTGGGGCGATACAGAGAATAGATTTATCTAGCAATCTCTGATCAACTAGGCAGAGAGTAGTTACCCTACTAGCAATCTCTGCCTAATTACCCACGCCCACCCCAGGTACTTTGCAATCGCAATTATAATCCAGGTCAAGGAGGTAGATTTGACAATACGCAAAGCTACCATACTACTTTTAGTACCCAGGTTTCTACACATAGGTGCCAACCAAACACGTCTTGGAGCAGAATATACATGGCAGGAAAACAAAAAATGACCAAGCGTTTCCTTTCCTACCCCACATACCGGGCAGGTAGCTGGTCCTCCATCTCTCCACTTTGATGTTAAATTGCGGAGAGGCAGTGAGCCGGCCCTTAATTGGAAAAACTGTTTCCTGTCCATGGGTTTCGATATATAATCCCAATACAATTCATACATAGGAAACAGTTTAACCTCAAGGAAAGTTGTAGTCATGGACCCATTATTAATGCTGAGCAAACACCTATTTTCAACCCGTTCCCAGAATAAGTTTTTTAGGGTTGATTTAGAGGGAAAAGATGACCCAGCTGGATCGGACCATAATGCATTTAGTCCTAATTCACATAATGCTGTTTTAATGTGATTTGAACCATCTAATTTTATTAAATCGGTCCGCTTTGATAACATCAGCAAACCCTTCAGCGTAATGGGAGAGCTCAGGCGTAGTCCAAATCCTGCGCCAATACAATATCGGTCGTAGTTTACCCATTTCCGAGATTTCTTTCCTGCCAAGCTCATATCTCAGAGGCAAAAGCGGACTGCTCTGTGGGGTGCCTGTGAGTTTCCTTAGGAAATTATTCTCCGATGTTTGTAACTCCTGCAGATTTTCTTGCCCCCACAACTCTGCCCCGTACAGTGCTGACCCTATTGCCTTTGCCTCATATATGATCAAGGGTGGTTTGATCGGCTTGGTCAATGATTTCCTGTGTTCCTTGACGATGGTGCCAGCCAATTGCTTATGTCTTAATAATGCAATATTTATGTGTTGGTTCCATCTATTGTCATTAGAGATTTGAATCCCCAGGTAAGTAAAAGAATTTACTAATTCAAGGTAGCGCCCGCTCATGGATATTTTGGATTTAAAATTTCTATGAGGATTAAAAGCCATGAGTTTGGTTTTGGAAGCATTCACCTCCAGGCCGTGATCAACACAAAACTTATCAAAAATTGCCAATGCTTTTTGCAGACCACTTGGGGATTTTGATAAAATTAAGGTGTCGGAGGAGGAGCTTGGCGGGCATCCGAGATGGCCGCGTGAGCACAGCGCTCCCCGGACCCCCGCCACTCCTGGCATGATATCCTGAACATATCCTGACTCTTTACGAGGATTTGTGTAGAGGACGCTGAGCTGATTGCCCTGGAACTTTTTAAATTTGATTTGGACCCGGGGTGCCGGAGTTATGGTGATTCGAACTTTCGGGCTCCGCCCTCGAGGTACGCCTGGGACTAAGTGAGGCTCTGTGGCCGTCTTGAAGTTGAACAACAGCGGCAGGGGGATTCGACTTGTGGGTCCCCCTCTTAAGTTTCGGTTTCGTGTCTGCCTCGACTGAGACATCTGGCAGGGGAGCCTGGCCTGGGCTGGATCCGGGGCACGAGACGGCTGTCGGGCCTTTGGCTGGTTTATTCTCCTATCTGCTGGCCCTATACTAGTGGTACCCTAGCAGCGGCTCTTTGGTCCCGAAGCCCTACTTTCCTGTGGCCATTCCATCGAGCCTGGTAAATCTCCTGGTGACGCAGTTCTAGCATGGCAGGCAGAGGGGACCGAGAGACTCGGAAGACCAAGACGCCCCTGCGTGGGGGCCCGGTCCAGTCTAACGTTATGGACCGCTACACCCATTCAAGGGGATCCCCCGGAGCCGCCCTGCCCGGATCAAGTACTGCTGACCACAATGTGGACGCGTCAACGGAGCCGTCCTTGCAGGACATCATGGGCGCCATTTCTGGCATAAAGGAGACGATAGGCCAACAATATGAAGCGTTGGCCCACAAAATCGACAGTGTGGCCATTGATGTGAATTTGATTCGAGCCGACCTGTCGAAAACCAATGAGAAGGTGAAGTCATTGGATCTCAAGTCATCCAGCCTCACGGAAGACGTCTCGGAGATACAGACGGAGATCGGCAACCTCCGTAGGGTGAACGATTTCATGACCCGGCGCTTCGAGGACTTTGAGAACAGGGCACGTCGCTGTAATGTGCGCGTGGTCGGAGTTCCGGAGAATCCAGAACCTCACTCTGTTGATCTCCTTGTTGAGGACTTGATCCAGAACTACCTCTCTCCGTCTGGTCTGAGTAAATTTTTCGCAGTGGAACGTGCCCATCGTGTTCCGGGGGACCAGGGTAAGCCAGGTGCCCCGCCGAGGCCTATTGTTGCGAAACTCTTCCATTATAGGGATCGGGACGCTATCCTGCAAGCTTCACGTGTGAAGGGCCCGGTGGCCTTTGAGAACGCCACGGTGAACTTTTATCCGGACTTTTCTCAACAGGTCCAGAAACAGCGTATGGGCTTCCGTGGTGTCAAGAAACGTCTCCGAGACATGGGGTTACGCTACGCTATGCTTTTTCCGACCAGGCTGCGCGTTGAGTACAAGGACCGAACCTTCTTCTTTGATCGGCCTGATTCTGTGAATGACTGGCTGGACTCTCTGCCTGACCGACCTCCTGCGACTGAGTCCGCCGCCCACCCGGGTGGTGCTGAGGGTGGTGTGGAGAGCTGAACCATTCGTCTACGCCTGGGCCCTCGTATAGAGTGAACTCTTCAGGGATTCTATGCCTCAGTGCCTCTACTGTTTGTGTGTTCTCCTCGTTATCTGTCTTGCTCGGGGTGGCGGGTGGGCCAGAGCCTTTCCTCCTCCGGGGTTCTTTTTGTAGAATGGGGGTTCTTGGGCGACAGGCACACTGCATGTTGGGGTGGCTTTTTAGAATTTTGCAGGGGTGCAGGGTGGGGGGTGTTTTCTTGATTGTTGGGGGGTGGGTGGTTGGGACGTTCGATGTTTGTGTGTTATGTTCTCAAGGCGACTCAATCTTGCTTCTGATGTTTTTTATGTCATGCTCATTGCAGAGGGGTTTCGGCGTTGCTGTGTGGGATGGGGGGTAGCGGGTTGAGGTTTGTTTCGTGGAATGTTAATGGTCTGGGAGATCGCATTAAGCGGAGTGTGGTGTTAAAATGTCTACGCCGTTTATCTCCAGATATTGTTTTTCTACAGGAGACTCATTTGGTGGGCAATACTTGTCGTGCGATGAATAGGTGGGGAAATCGCCTTGCCGCACATTCGGGGTTTACCACGGGTTCCAGGGGGGTGGGTATCCTTGTTCGGGCTTCCCTCCCCCTAGCTATTGATGATGTGATCCTTGATGATCGGGGGCGTTATGCTGTCCTCGTGGGTCGTTATGAGGGTCGTACCCTCTCCTTGTTTACTGTTTATGTGCCCCCCGGCCTACAGACTTCTACCTTTTCTGATTTGGGCCGTGTGTTGTTGAACCTCCCTGATAGTACTCTCTTTATTGCAGGCGACTTTAATTCTGTGATCTCCGGTCTACACAATCGTTATCCCCCTAGGGATACTCCTTCAGCCCAACAGTGGCTGGGTGGGTTTTTGGACACGTTTGGCTTGGTGGATTGCTGGAGGCTTCTGCATCCTACCCAGCTTCAATACACTTTCTATTCGGGGGCCCATGGGAGTCTGTCTAGACTGGATTATTTCCTGATGCCCGCGGCGCAGACGCCTGCGGTGCGTGAGATCAGACACCTCCCCCGGGGCATCTCCGATCATTCTCCGCTCTGGCTTTGTTTTGATTTTGGGGTGGAAGCGGCGGGCCGAGTGGCTCCTATTAACCCCTGGTACATTGCCTCCCCTGAGACCCGCAACCTTTTGACTAAGTCTTTGGATGCCTATTTTTTAGACAACGAGGGGTCCGTTTCCTCTGCGGTATCCCTGTGGGAGGCCTTTAAGACAGTGATTCGTGGGCAGGCCCTTTCCCTTATTGCTGAATCCAAGAAGGCTAGGAATCGGGAGGTGGTGGACCTTGAGAGAGAGATTGCGGAGAGGGAGGCCGACTTGGAGTCGGATGTCACCTCTGATAAACTCCACGCCCTGGGTCTGAAACAATTTGCTTACAAGTCCTTGGTCACAGATGCGGCTAAACTGATGTTCCGGGAACAGCAGGGTCGTCTGTATGATGTGGGAGACAAAGCGGGTAAATTGTTGGCGTGGTTGGATAAGAAAGAAAGAGCAAATCGTGTGGTGCCTGTGATTCAGTCGTCGAATGGTGTCGAAGTGACGGACCCGGTTGGAATAGTTGAATGTTTTGCGGAGTATTTTCGTGTGGTTTATACCCCTGTGTCTGGACGAGATGTGGCTGACTCTCGCCTTTTGTTGCGCGATATAGCTTTGCCTAGTGTTTCCGATCTAGACCGTGTCTCGTTGGAGTCCCCTTTTACTACGGATGAGATAGCGACTGCCATTCGTTCGCTCCGTTCGGGCAAGGCCTTGGGCCCGAATGGGTTACCAATTGAGCTGTACAAGCTGCGCCCTGACAGGGTAGCGCCCTATCTTCGTGCCATGTTTTTGGAGTCCCGGGAACGGGGTATTCTCCCGTATGACCAGCGTCTGGCTACGATAGTTGTAATTCCCAAGGACGGGAAACCGCGGGACCTTTGTTCGTCTTATAGGCCCATTTCCCTGTTAAATGTTGAGCCTAAGGTCCTTGCTAAGCTCCTGGCGACCCGCCTACTGACGGTCATTAGTGGCTTGGTTCATCCGGATCAATCCGGATTTATCCCACATCGCAACACGGCTCTTAACCTACGTCGTCTCCACGGAGCTGTTGCGAGGGCGGGGCTTCTGGCGGAGCCGGCCATTTTGGCCTCGTTAGACGCCTCGATGGCCTTTGACACTGTCGAGTGGCCCTATCTTTGGGCAGCTCTCGAAAAATTTGGTTTTGGACCTGAGTTTATTGGTTGGGTGAAGTTGTTGTACGTTGAACCCTTAGCGCAAGTAGTGGTGAACGGTAGAGTCTCTGTCCCCTTCTGCCTTGGTAGGGGGACCCGTCAGGGTTGCCCCTTGTCTCCATTGCTTTTCGCGCTTGCCTTGGAACCGTTGGCTGCGTGGCTTCGATGGGAACCTTCACTCAAAGGGATCCGTTGGTCACCGGACTTTGAGGACCGAGTCTCTCTTTACGCGGACGACATTCTTCTATATCTTACCTCCCCGCGTAAATCTTTAAATGTCTTATTTGATGTTCTTACTTCGTTCGGTGCTAACTCGGGCCTTGTTATTAATTGGGCTAAGTCCTGTGTGTATGTTCTTTCGGGTGTTTTGCCCCCTTTGCCGGACAGATTTCCTATCCAGGTGGTCCAGTCTGGCTTTAAGTATTTGGGGATTTTTATTACCCTGGACCCCTCACTCCGGTTTGAGCGTAATCTCCTCCCCCGCTTCTTAGACTGCTACTGGATGTGGCCCGTTGGCGTAAGCTACCCCTATCTCCTCTGGGTAGGGCAGCTCTTTTTAAAATGATGTCCTTGCCGCGGTTCCTCTACGCACTTCAAAATTCTTATGACGACATTCCCGCTACCTATTTCAGAGAGATCGAGAGTCTGCAAAGACAACTGATTTGGGACGGGCGTCCACGTATAGCCCTTGCGAAACTTACCATCCCTTGGTACGACGGGGGCATGGCGCTCCCCGACATCAAGAGATATTACTGGGCTGCCCAGCTATCTGCCATTAACCACGCGATGTATTCGCCGGGTCGCGATCCGGCCTTTGAGATGGATAGGTTCAAGCTGCCGGGAGGGGACTTTAATATAGCGCTTTATTCTAGATCGGCCGGGCGCCATCTTGCGGGCCCGTCCAGGACCGCAGTCAACGTGTGGCGCGCCGCGAATGTGAGTTTGGGATGGGAGAATCGACTGACGCTGGCGACTCCGCTTTATGCTTCTGAACGTTTGGGGTGTCTCTGGTCTACTAAGGGCTTTGAACGCTGGGATATGATTGGGATTTGTAAGGTGGGTGATGTTTGTGTGAATGGTCGCGTGAAGTCATTCCAGGCCCTTAAGGCAGAATACGACTTGAGTGATAGAGAGTTTTTCCGGTATCTGCAGGTCCGGCATGCCCTGGCCTCAGTTCTGACTCCTGATGTGGCCCTGCCCGAGTCCTCCCCCCTTGAAGATCGTATACTAGATGGACACCTGCCCGACAGCACTATCTCCCTTATTTACAAAAAATTGATTCATAATCGCGCTGATTTGTTGGTCCGACTCAGGGAGATGTGGGTCGGTGACGGATTGGAATTAGATGACGAGGATTGGCAGTCGGCACTCTCCTCTCCGAAAGAGGTCGCCATTCCCGCCCGTCTTCGTTTGGTGCAACTTAAGATCCTCCACCGGGTGTATGTGACTGGTCCGCGTCTGGTTGTAATGGGTTTTTCCCCGGATGGCTTATGTAAGCGTGGCTGTGGGATGAGCGCTACCTTTATGCATATACTTTGGGAGTGCCCTGTGGTGGCAGCCTACTGGGTGGATGTGCTTGCGGTAATGACTGTTGTGACTGGTGTTGCCCTGCGGCCTGAGGCCCGACGATGCCTGCTGAACGTGTGGGAACCCTCCGATTACTCTGTGGCCCAGACTAGATGGGCGACCTTGGGTTACATGGTCGCGAAGCGTGACATTGCGCAACTTTGGGGCGCATCCCGACCTCCAGACGTTTCGGTGTGGGAGGATAACATGGACTGGTCCATGTTCCGGGAGAAGACGGTCTATGTGGCTAGGGGCAGACCCATGGTGTGGACGAAAATTTGGGGTCAATGGAATGCATATCGTGGAGAAATTTGTACCCCTCCCTTGGTTGCCACCTCCGATGTTACCCTGTCTCCCTAGGCTGACGTTCCCGACATTTTTCATTCTGTTCTAGGATTTTCCTGTCCTCCCTGCTTCCCCCCCCCCCGGCCTTCCCGAGTCTCATTGATTTACCTTTGTTTTCCTGATTATTGGCCTTTCCCTCTGACGCCCGGGCTGACTTGATTGCTGCATTCGCCTTGTTTGGAGTTCGTTCTTTTAATGTTTAAATATAGAAAATTGTTGTGTCCTGTCCTATGTCTGGAGCAATTTTACTCTATGATTTCGGCCTGGCCTCGGAAATGCTTGTTTACTTCATGTGTCGTGCTTTGCGACTTAGCGGCCAGCCCGTGTGGTTGTAGGCCCATCTCTGTACTTTTTATCTGATTGCTCAATAAAAGTTTTTAACCAAAAAAAAAAAAAAACTTAAGGTGTCATCGGCAAACATTAAAATAGGAACTTTTACACCTGCGAGAGAGAGAGCATCCACAGCCTGAGATTGCATATGTGGAACGATGCCATTAATAAAAAGGGTAAACAATGTTGGTGCCATTGAGCATCCTTGTCGGACCCCACGCTCAACAGGAAATTCAGGAGTGTCATTTCCATAGCCACCCCATTGAATTTTGGCATAAGTGCCTTCATGCAGTCTCATTATCATGGTCAGCAGGATCCCTGGAACCCCCAGAGGGTAAACACACATTACAACGCATTTTTTACAACGCACTACCATTACAACGGAACTTTTACAACGCAAATACTATTACAACGCATTTATTTACAACGCATGTTTTTACAACGCAGGTACTTTTACAACGCATACCATTACAACGTAAGTATAGGTAAGTATATAATTATATTTAAAATGTTATATGTTAGGTTTTTTTTAAAGGGGTATTTTTAGGGTTCAGGGTCATTTTTGGGTTTATGGGTAAAGGGGTATTTTTAGGGTTTAGGGTCAGTTTTGGGTTTTTGGGTAAAGGGGTATTTTTAGGGTTCAGGGTCAGTTTTGGGTTTTTGGGTAAAAGGGTATTTTTAGGGTTCAGGGTCAGTTTTGGGTTTTTGGGTAAAGGGGTATTTTTAGGGTTCAGGGTCAGTTTTGGGTTTTTGGGTAAAGGGGTATTTTTAGGGTTTAGGGTCAGTTTTCAGTTTTTGGGTAAAGGGGTATTTTTAGGGTTCAGGATCAGTTTTCAGTTTTTGGGTAAAGGGGTATTTTTTGGGTTTAGGGTCAGTTTTCAGTTTTTGGGTAAAGGGGTATTTTTAGGGTTCAGGGTCAGTTTTCAGTTTTTGGGTAAAGGGGTATTTTTAGGGTATAGGGTCAGTTTTCAGTTTTTGGGTAAAGGGGTATTTTTAGGGTTTAGGGTCAGTTTTCAGTTTTTGGGTAAAGGGGTATTTTTAGGGTTCAGGGTCAGTTTTCAGTTTTTGGGTAAAGGGGTATTTTTAGGGTTTAGGGTCAGTTTTCAGTTTTTGGGTAAAGGGGTATTTTTAGGGTTCAGGGTCAGTTTTCAGTTTTTGGGTAAAGGGGTATTTTTAGGGTTTAGGGTCAGTTTTCAGTTTTTGGGTAAAGGGGTATTTTTAGGGTTCATGGTCAGTTTTGGGTTTTTGGGTAAAGGGGTATTTTTAGGGTTCAGGGTCAGTTTTGGGAATTTTAGATAAAGGGGTACAAGAAAAAAATAAAATAAAAATAAATATAAATTAAATTAATTAAATAAAACTAAATTAAATTAAATTAAATTAAATACAATTACATTAAATAAAAATAATTTTAAATAATATACAATTAAAAAAATTATATATACTTACCAATACTTACGTTGTAATGGTATGCGTTGTAAAGGTACCTGCGTTGTAAAAAAATGCGTTGTAAATACATGCGTTGTAATAGTATTTGCGTTGTAAAAGTCCCGTTGTAACGGTATGCGTTGTAAAAATATGCGTTTTAACGTCATATATCCCCCCCAGAGCCATCAGCACGTCCCACAATTTTGCCCTAGGTACCAGGTCGAATGCAGCCCGCAGGTCAACAAATGCTGCGTACAGACTACCTCCACCCAGTACCACAGTCCTCCACTGGATTAATTGAAAACGGAAGACCTGGTCCACAGTACTAGTTGCTCTGCGGAACCCAGCCTGAAAAGGGGATAGAATGTTGTGGTCCTCCACCCAGTCAAGCAAATTGTTAATAATCACTCGCCCCACAACCTTTTGAACAGTGTCAATTAAGCTGATTGGGCGGTAATTACAAGGTTCGGCACGGTCACCCTTTTTGTATACAGGGATAATTACAGCACCCCGCCATGATACCGGGATTTCAGCACCTTTGGCAATATGATTTACTAGTAAGTAGATGTATTTGCTCCACCTGTCGGTGTCATTTAAAAAAACATCCGCAGGGACCCCATCAATGCCTGGAGCTCGGCCACTGTATACGGATTTTAGGGCAGACAGTACTTCACTCTGAGCAAAGATGTTCTCATCTGCAAACAAGTAAGTAGGGCAAATACTATCTACAAGCTGATCCCTGGTAGAATATTGTTCACTAAAAAATTTGACCCATGCATCCTGGGGGACATTGTTATTAATAGCTTCTGCAGACCTTTCATGACCCCATTTGACAATATGCCAAAATAGTCGTGAATGTTTGCCATCACTTGCACATTTCAACTTCTGCCAGTGGGCTTCGTCCCATTCTCTTTTTGCCTTAGCAATACAATTTTTATAGTGCCTCCTAGCTGATCGAATCTCATCCAAATTGTTGCTCTTGATAGCGACTCCTAGATTGGATCTTGCCACCTTACAATCGTGATTATACCACTTAGCAGCTCTGTATGCACATACCCTCTTGTTATTTACTGGTTTTAAAAAGTAACCTTTGATTTCGTTAAAGAGAGTCACATGTGCTTTGGTTATGTCGTCATGGCCCAATGGGGTCCCTGCAACGCACTCCAGTGCCACAATAGCCTTGTCTGGCGCTGCTCCTATTTTTCAAGGACCTGCTGGTCTGTCCTGACACCTGACCACCTTAGCCTGCGCATATTATTGGTTGGTACAATTAATGGAGGCAAAGGTTGATCACGAAGGGTCGGAACAATGTCTTTAGACAGCCACCAATTGTGAAAGACACATAAAGGGTCATGATCGCTTTCTGGCCTTACTGTTACCACCATGTCGCTAACAGAAGACCATAGAGAAATGCTACAGATGACATAATCAATGCGGCTTTTGTTTCGCCCATTATTAAAAGTCATTGCCGGAACTCGATCTGACTTGGTTCGACCGTTCAAGGCTCTCAGCCCATACTCCAGGCACATTGCATTTAAGCCTAATATATCTTCCGTCCAACGGGTTACCGGAGAAGTATCTAATGTGGGAATACCCCATAGCTTATCTTCCTCTTCCCCTAGTGAGGCCTCACCAATAATGAGGGGTTCAAATGTGCGATTTAGATCGCCTGCAATTAATATATTTTTCCTTGTCGAATGTATCTCAAGGAAATTAGACAGGCTTGAGAGAACATCGGATTTACCTTTGTTTCCACCTCTAGCATAAATATTATAAATGTCAATGGAGATGGGTAAATCACTAGAAAGTCTAATGAGCTGGATATCTCTGTGGTGAAGCTCTACATATTTTACTACAATCTTTAAAGACTGCCTCACACATATGGTAAGGCCCCCCATCGGACGCCCTTTGGGGCCCCTAGTGGCAGGAACATGAAAATGTATATACCCCAATGCAAAAACAGGGTCACAGGCCCAAGTCTCTTGGAAGATACAAAGGTCGTACATATTTATAAATCCAAACCAATCTGCACAATCCAACTTGGAACACAGCCCAGCCACATTCCAAGACAAAAGATTCCCCTTATTAGTTTCCATGACAGAACTGGGGCTTAAAACAAACTCATTCATCACTTTGTCATCAATATCATTACAATTAACATTTTCGTTGATTGGATCAGCTAGAGCCTCAGTGGGCGACCCCTTAGTACTATCTTTAGTTAAATGACTGATCTCCCCAATGGTGCTTACATCACAGACAAGTAGCGGCATAGAGTTGTAGTTAGATGGTTGTCAATCGCAAGCATCCAGGTTTGAGAAAGCAGAGAATCTATTTGCCAACCCCAGACCCCACTCTGTAGAATCAATATCCTTTCTCCCTCTCTTGGTTACAATGTTCCATTTAGTTCTTAGAATACTTGAGTTCGGACCACTTCCCTTCCTAGGGTAGAAAAAATCCAAAGTCAGTGGAACAATTGTAGTTGATCTACGCTGAGGTGGTAAGATATTGGGCAATATATTAGGCAGAACCCCAGGGTCTGAAAAATGGAGGACAACACACTCCCTCTTAAACTTTTTGACCCTGTCCCCAATCCACTGGACCCTTCTCGCATTTACAAGCTCTTCCGAGAGTTGTTGCTTTCCCCAGGGAGAAATTACCATATTGTTGGACAGCCATGATAAAGATTTATTTATTAAGGAGGATGTTGATTCATGTTCTCCTTGAGCCAAGGGATGGACATTGGCAAGGACAAGAACCAATGGGGAGGCTTCAACTACAAGCTCAAAAGTCCCTTTCCCAGCGTTAGAATCAGAAGTAATGGGAGCTGGTATGGTAGCATCCAAAACACCACCTGGGAGATTAAGCTGAGCTGACATCGGTGGATTTAATGCAGGGATAGAGATAGATCCACTATTTGCTACCGTGGCTTGTTTGCTCAAAGTGGGCTCAATCCTAGATAGAACAGCTTCCGGGAGTTTGCCTACTTCCCCCAGAGTTTTTTCTAGTAAACCTTCTAATCGACTAACCTCAGAGGTTAGCTTGTCTATTTTACTGACCAGAGGTTTAACTATACCTTTAATTTTTGTATCCATCATAATCAGTAGTTTATTAAATTGAGCATTTGAAAGAGTGACGTAGGCCTCGCTAGTCAAATCATCCTCCTCTATCTCTATTAAGTTACTCGGTGGGGTTGCAACTTTATTCTTGGCTGACCTTAAACCCTCCCGTTTTGACATAAGTGAGAGACACTAGGGCTGCGAGTGATTTTACTGGTGTATTACTTCTGGCAATTTTATTGATGAATTTGGGTGAGAAAACGGCAAAATAGCGTTTTTATGAGATTTTACATTGGGGGGCTCTAAATAATAATTTTAGTTGGGGAATTGATGTAGGCACACTGACACCTTCTTTCACGCTATAATTCCTTTGTTCTGCCTCGCCCCAGCCGTTTTTTGGAACTTGCTGTTTGCGGCGGTGGGCGCCATCTTAGGTAGGGCTGGGGCTGCGCTCTAGTCGCGCTGCCCTCCCGCCCTCCCAGGCTATTTAGAGCCGGTCCTTCTAAGCCCTCGCTGCCTTTTTAGAGCTCTCCCTAGTGAGAGACACTAGGGCTGCGAGTGATTTTACTGGTGTATTACTTCTGGCAATTTTATTGATGAATTTGGGTGAGAAAACGGCAAAATAGCGTTTTTATGAGATTTTACATTGGGGGGCTCTAAATAATAATTTTAGTTGGGGAATTGATGTAGGCACACTGACACCTTCTTTCACGCTATAATTCCTTTGTTCTGCCTCGCCCCAGCCGTTTTTTGGAACTTGCTGTTTGCGGCGGTGGGCGCCATCTTAGGTAGGGCTGGGGCTGCGCTCTAGTCGCGCTGCCCTCCCACCCTCCTCACACACTATAAAATGTGTATACCGGCCAGACGGCGCAGCGGGCGCGCCGGATGCGCGCCGAAGCCGCGCCTAAGCCAAGCCCGTCTGCGCCCGTCCGCGGCCGGCCGGGACCAGGGGCCATGACCCCTGCCCAAATTATCAGCGTGGTCCCAGACACAAGTGGAAATATTACCTATACAAGCCGCGAACTGCTGGATGTAATTGGTAAGACGACCACAAACTTTCTTGATTGTGCTCATATGGGTCCGATGGATACTTATGGCCCATTTAGTTGTTACAACTGCAGATGGGAATGCACCCCAACACTGAACCCTGTGCCATTACATCTACATACATTCCCTCTTAAATGCATTTATATGAACGTAAGATCATTACCCAAACATTCAACGTATATCTGGGACCTTCTTAATGAACACCAACCTGATTTAGTGTGTTTATCTGAAACATGGCTCGATGAGCATAATATCCCAGATATAGTTATAGCCCTTCCCCCAAACTATAAGATATTGAATGTTAACAGAGTTAAGAAAAAGGGTGGTGGTGTAGCTCTACTGTTCAGAGACCATCTTTCATGCAGACAAGAGAGTATTGCACCTGTTGGAAACTATGACGTTCTGGCATTTACGGTGTCCATAAACACCAGTGTGCTATTTGGAGGCATTTTAATCTATAATCCTCCGGGCTGCACATTAAATTTTAGTTCACAGTTACTCACACAGATTATGCCTGTCTGTTTGAAGAACAAGAACATCCTCCTCCTTGGGGATTTTAATATACATCTGGACAATAGTAGCAGCTCCTTGACGAATCTATTGGTGGAAGACATGGCTATCCTGCAGCTATCTCAGAGAGTCCATCAACCAACACACATTGCAGGACATACATTAGATTTGATGTTTTCCAACATCGAATCTATTGACATCGACCCTCTAATTCCATTGGTATGGACCGATCATTATATGATCACCTTCCGTATTAATCTCCCCATCCCCCAGACCAAAAAACATAGTGCATTCATAGCAAATATGAGAAACTGGAAATCCTTTACATTGGATAAATTCAGTAATCATTTCTCACACCCATCTTGTATAAGCACTAATATCCATGAGGAAATAGACCTGCTTCAGAATAATATTAAAAATGCACTGGAACATTGTTCGACCACCCAATCCCGTCACAAACCAGGCAATAAAAAATCAGAGAGATGGTACGGACCTGAGCTCAAACTTTTAAAAAGAAATTGTACCTCTCTTGAGCATAAATGGAGAGTATCCAAGACAGATGAAACTAAAGACAGTTTTAGAAAAGCTCAAGCACTCTATCATAGAGCAATTAGAAAGGCAAAAAAAGGACTATTTCACACGCAGAGTATCTGAGAATAAAAATTCATCAAAAGAACTCTTTAAAATTGTTAGAGAATTATGCAGCCCTACTAATCTCTCCGTACATCTTACTCCCTCACAGGAGAACTGTAATAAACTTAATGATTTTTTCTGCGAAAAAATTGATACCATCTATGCCTCCTTTTCAAAATCAGGGATGGAAAAAAACGAACAATATGCACCAAATGTTGCACATACCATCTGTCATACTTTTGGTCCTTTTTCAGAAGAAGAAGTAGAAAAAGTCATGCTTGAGGTCAAGTCTGGTTCACCACTCGACCCATGTCCACATCACATTTTCTCCCAGCTTACCCCTGTAATATGTCCAGTAGTCACCAGAGTATTTAATCTTTCCCTTAGCTCTGCCGAATTCCCAAAATCATGGAAACAGGCTCTAGTTACTCCTTTAGTAAAGAAGGCTGGGACAGATGTTAACAATCCAGCCAACTATAGACCAATATCCCAGTTACCTTACTTATCAAAGGTTCTGGAAAAGCTGGTCAATAGACGACTTTCCACATTTTTGGAAGTTAATGGTTTGCTGGACGCCTCACAGACAGGGTTTCGGGCAAATAACAGCACAGAAACTACACTCTTAGCGGTGACAGACAGTATTAGGACCAAGGTAGATCAAGGTAGTACAGTTGCTCTGATACTCCTTGATTTATCAGCGGCTTTTGATACCGTACCCCACCATCAATTATTGAATACTCTGGCAGAGAAAGGAATTCAAGATAAAGCACTTGGATGGTTAACATCGTTCCTAGCGGATCGAACCCAATCAGTTCGCCTGGGTGACTATACATCTCCTCCGCGACCTATAAAATACGGAGTTCCTCAGGGGGCGTCGTTGAGCCCAACTCTGTTCAACGTGTTCGTCTCCTCATTGGCAACCATCGGCAAAAAGTGGGGTGTCGAAATGTGTTCCTATGCGGATGACACCCAGCTGATGGTCACCATTGATGAAAATGATGATTCTAAAACTAGACTGACAAACTGCCTGACCGAACTGGCAACATGGATGCAGGACCATTGTCTTAGACTTAATGCTGACAAATCCGAAATTCTATTGTTTGGCAGATGCACACAGGTCTGGGACAACAGTTGGTGGCCGAGCGATTTGGGCTTGCCTCCTAACCCGACTACAAAAGCTAAAAACTTAGGAATAACACTGGATAAGGACTTATCCATGAAATCCCATGTCTCCATAGTTTGCGGCAGAGGCTTTGGCCTTTTGAAGATGCTCAGACGATTATTTCCCTGGGTTCCGACAGATTGTAGGAGAACACTAGTCCAATCACTATTGCTGAGTAGGTTGGACTATGGTAATTCACTGTTTGTGGGAATGGCAGACTACCTATTTTCCAAATTGCAGTTGGTTCAGAATGCCGCTGCCAAAGCCATCTGTAATAAAAGAAAATATGACTCAGCCAAAAAATGTATGCGTGAGCTCCACTGGCTCCCAATGCGACAACGAGCCATTTTTAAACTGTTGTGTATTTCACACAAAGTACTCCACGATACAGGCCCCATCATCCTACATGATATGATCAGATTTCATAAACCCTCTAGAAACCTACGATCTATGACGTCCGGAAGAGCATCCATCACCCGAGCTCGGACTGTCAGGATGGGAGAGAGGGCTTTCTCTCACATTGCCGCAACAAAATGGAACGAGTTACCCCACAAACTCAGAACAACTGACTGCTTCCTTTCTTTTAGGAAACAACTAAAAACATTCCTTTTCCCCAGCCCAGATCAATAATTTCCAAAGTGTTGCCGTTAAATCACTTGTAATTCTTCTTTAGCGCCGTGATGTCCTTTTAGGATGAATGTTAGCGCTTTACAAATAAAATAAATACAAATACATAACCTTTTGGTTAGCCCCTGTAACCCTAGGGGCTAGGACGGGTGCTACAAGGGGGATTGGGGACTCTTTGCTAATGGATATATCTATCAAAACTTCATTAACACTAGTATCTTCAATACAAGCGACAATACCACTAGGCTGGATGATGTTAGTATCATGGAGAGAATCATGTGTTTCACCAGTTAAGCTACTATTTTGCTGTTGCGCAAAGGGATCGTCTGGCTCAATATCAACGAAGGGAGATTGGATGGGTGAATCTAGACCCAATGAGGATCTCCTATCACTGTTAATTCTTTCCACAGCATGTACAAGATAGTTATCGAGAGTGTTGTTAGGAGTAGTTTGCTTCTTCGCAGGCATGATTCAATGAGCGATTTACTCAAGGCACTCAAAACAAGATAATTACCCACCAAGCACTTCAGTTGCAATGAATATGCTGGATGATGATATCCGAAATGAACAATGTAATGTGGCTAAATATATACAAAATCAAGCAGAGTCCCAGGCCCAACCCAACCTTGTCCAACCTCGGACGGCCTCAGACGGCCCGCCCTTTGTCCGGGCTTCGTCCGGCGCGTCCCGCGCGCGTCCTCGCGGGACGAAGGCTCTGCCGTGCCTTTAAGCGCCTCCTGGCGCGCTCGCCTCAGGCGATGACGTCACAAGCCCCAAAGGCTGCTGGGAGTTGTGGACCGGCCGGCGGAGCCAAGCCCGGCCGGTCGGTTGCTGGATCTGAGATGGCGGAGCCAAGCCCGGCCGCTGACCAGTGAAGAGAGGAAGCGCCGACAACACTGCAGGCAGGTACGATGAGAAGACAGGGGACTCTGCCCCTGCCGCGCCTTTAAGCGCCTCCTGGCGCGCTCGCCTCAGGCGATGACGTCACAAGCCCCAAAGGCTGCTGGGAGTTGTGGACCGGCCGGCGGAGCCAAGCCCGGCCGGTCGGTTGCTGGATCTGAGATGGCGGAGCCAAGCCTGGCCGCTGACCAGTGAAGAGAGGAAGCGCCGACAACACTGCAGGCAGGTACGATGAGAAGACAGGGGACTCTGCCCCTGCCGCGCCTTTAAGCGCCTCCTGGCGCGCTCGCCTCAGGCGATGACGTCACAAGCCCCAAAGGCTGCTGGGAGTTGTGGACCGGCCGGCGGAGCCAAGCCCGGCCGGTCGGTTGCTGGATCTGAGATGGCGGAGCCAAGCCCGGCCGCTGACCAGTGAAGAGAGGAAGCGCCGACAACACTGCAGGCAGGTACGATGAGAAGACAGGGGACTCTGCCCCTGCCACGCCTTTAAGCGCCTCCTGGCGCACTCGCCTCAGGCGATGACGTCACAAGCCCCAAAGGCTGCTGGGAGTTGTGGACCGGCCGGCGGAGCCAAGCCCGGCCGGTCGTTTGCTGGATCTGAGATGGCGGAGCCAAGCCCGGCCGCTGACCAGTGAAGAGAGGAAGCGCCGACAACACTGCAGGCAGGTACGATGAGAAGACTGCTTCTGTCAGACAGGCCCTTTTGTTATTTGCAGTTTATACGTTTAAATCCTAATATAGAACACTGAGCTATTAACTATCAAAGAGCTGCATTTCCATTCATTGCAATGGCAGAAACCCTGCGACAGACCACCCAAGCGGAAGAGTAACATAGCTTTTGATTGTAAGAACTTAAGGGTGTTTTTGAACTGTAAATAAAAAAAATTCTGCCTAAAATTTAAAGATCAGCATCAAGAGGAATAACCTTCAATCATGTTTTACTTGCAGATAAGTTTAAACAAAACACAGAACACAGAACAAGGAACTGTAGGGCGGCCTATGCAAGGGAGTTCCTCAAATACTAAAATAGATGCCTAAATAACAGCCAACCACTATACGTCTCAAACCACAAAGTGACCAGCTAGAATTCAAGTTCTGCATGTTCGACCCCATACCTCATGCTATGCTGTAGGTACCACGAGGGAGAGGGGGTGCAGCTTGCACCATACATGCTGCAGCCCCGCAGAGTAACTACATTTAATACAGTTGGTGAGAGTGTGTGTGCCAGACTATGAGTGCGCATGGTTGAATGTGTGTGACTGGCACATTTCCAGTATAAAGCCGGCATAATGTTGATAATTCTTTGCAAGTTAAGGTAATCCATGTTATGATGGTGCCTACCCTTTGAATAAAACTAGCTCAAGCATAATGGTGGCAGCTCAAGGCATCCATGGCACGATGATGTCTAACCCTGGGATAATGCCACCCCCCTCTTGCATAATTGTAACCCTCAGTATGTTGTGGGCATCCATGACTTGCAAGGCCTGGACATGCAAGGGAAAATCCAACACTGGCAGCAGGAAATGGGAATCTTTTCCTACGCTCAAACGTGTTTTTGAGTTTCTTCATCTATGTCAGTGGCGGCTGGTGACATTTGAAAGTGGTGAGGCGTAAACCAATAGTAGTACTTCACTGCGGCGAGCGAGTGTAGAGAAAATTTTGAAAAAAAGAGTGAGCAAATGGTGCATTTTCAAGTAAATTTGAGAGTGCAATCCCACTATTCGGACTCCTGCTTCATATCCGTCATTACTACTGATGCCCTGCACCAAAACACAGACAGACCACACCAACCCTACATTAAGATAAGGCTTTCCGCTACTACCACACGCTACACACAGACCAATCCCACGCACTACATCACAACAATGGCTGACACTACTACTACCCCAGAACTCTGCAGTTAAAACTTCTCCCTCGTTCTCGCCCTATTTCTCTCCTGCATTCTCCCTCGCTTGATCATTTTCTAATGTTCCCCTCTGTCTCGCCTTCTTCCTTCCATTTCCTCACACCCGCCCCTCGTTTTCTGCACCCCACTCTCTATCTTTATCATTCTCGTACTCTGTCAGCCTCTTCTCTCTCCCTCTCTTGCAATCCCTTCTGCCTCTAGCTTGAACATCTTTCTCTCAGCCTCACCTCGCAGTCTTGCTCACAGCTCTCCTTATCTCTCCCCTTCTTCTCCCCCATTTCATCCTCCCTCTCTCTTAGTAACCCTCTTTCTATCTCCTTCCTCTATTTTCCACTCTCTCTCTCTTTAACCCCCTCCCACCCTCTCTCTCGTTGCTACAGTTGGAGACACGTCTACATACTTAAAGATGTCAGATAGGACTGCGCGTTCCTAATTTGAGTTTTGAAAATGAAGGGTAAACAATAATCTTTCTGTTGAGGCCTGTCTGTGCACAGTCAAGGTAGTGAGAGGTGCCTTACCTGTTCTTTCATCAAAGTTGCTCCAATTATCATCACCGTCGTGACACACATGTGGGCATGGGCGTCCGCAGAAATTTTTCCAGGGGGGGGCAACATTTTTACTTCATCACCATCCTCCGACATAATTGAGCACAAGTATTAAATAAACAAATAAAAAATCTAATAAGACAAACAGGCTTAAATAACAAAAGAAACCAGTGGGGTGGGAGAAATATCATGTAAGGCTCCACAGCAGATTACCTGGCAACCACAAGGAAACAGAGGAAAAAATAAACAAGCAATGGCATAGCCAATAGGTCTCGCCTTTGGGACCTTATAAGTGTTTAGCCATGCAACACTTGATGTTGTTGCACCAAGGATATTGTACTGGACAACTAAACACTTATAAGGTCCCAAAGGGGAGACCATTTGGCTATGTCAATGCTGTTTTTTTTTTTTTTAAATATGACAAGCAGTGCTATAGGGCTCCGGCTGCCACTTAGTCCACCACATCCCACGTAGATGCTGCAGCCATCTTTGAATGGTTTTAAAGCCAATTTAAAAGCTGTCACCAGTGTATGTTAATCCCTATCTCAACTGTGAGACTGCTCTCCTGCTTCCCAATTCTATTAAATACAAATTATGTAAAAAGAGCATCCCATTCGGAGCTACACAGCTCATCCTACCCACGTTTCATGCGCAGATTTGAAATACTGATGGTTTGGGCTTCCCGGAATTCAACTGGTTGAGAGGTGGACAGGTGTAGAGAGGTAGAGAGAGAGAGGTGTAGAGAGGTAGAGAAACAGAGGTAGAGAGAGGTAGAGGGAGAGGTAGAGAGAGAGGTAGAGAGGTAGAGAGGTAGAGGTAGGTAGAGAGAGGTAGAGGTAGGGAGAGAGAGATAGGTAGAGAGAGAGGTAGAGAGAGAGGTAGAGGTGTAAAGGTAGAGAGAGGGGTATAGAGAGAGAGGGAGGGGTAGAGAGAGAGAGAGAGAGAGAGAGAGAGAGAGAGGTAGAGGAGGAGAGGTAGAGAAAGAGGTCGAGAGGTAGAGGTAGAGAGAGAGTGGTAGAGGGAGAGGTAGAGAGGTAAAGAGAGGTAAAGAGGTAGAGAGAGAGAGGTAGAGAGAGAGAGGTAGAGAGGGAGAGGAAGGGAGAGAGGTAGAGAGAAAGGTAGAGAGAGAGGTAGAGAGGGGTAGAGAGAGGTAGAGAGAGGTAGAGGTAGGGAGAGAGAGAGGTAGAGAGAGAGAGGTAGAGAGAGGTAGAGGTAGAGAGGTAGAGAGAGGTAGAGGTAGAGAGGTAGAGAGAGAGGTAGAGAGAGAGAGGTAGCGAGAGAGAGGTAGAGAGAGAGAGAGGTAGAGAGAGACGTAGAGAGAGAGAGTGGTAGAGAGAGTGGTAGAGAGAGTGGTAGAGAGAGTGGTAGAGAGAGAGGTAGAGAGAGAGGTAGAGAGAGAGAGGTAGAGAAAGAGAGGTAGAGAGAGAGGTAGAGAGGTAGTGGTAGAGGTAGGGAGAGAGAGAGGTAGAGGGAGAGAGGTAGAGAGAGAGTGGTAGAGGGAGAGGTAGAGAGGGAGAGAGAGGTAAAGAGGTAGAGAGAGGTAGAGAGAGAGGGAGGAAGAGAGAGAGGTAGAAAGAGAGGTAGAGAGAGAGGAAGAGATGGGTAGAGAGAGGTAGAGAGAGAGGTAGAGAAAGAAGTAGAGAGAGAGGTAGAGAGAGGTAGAGGTAGAGGTAGAGGTAGGGAGAGAGAGAGGTAGGGAGAGAGAGAGGTAGAGAGAGAGAGGTAGAGAGGGGTAGAGAGAGAGAGAGAGAGGTAAAGAGAGAGAGGTAGAGAGAGAGGAAGAGAGAGAGAGGTAGAGAGGTAGAGAGAGAGAGGAAGAGAGAGAGGCAGAGAGAGAGGTAGAGAGGGGTAGAGAGGTAGAGAGAGAGGTAGAGAGAGAGGCAGGGAGAGAGAGAGGTAGAGAGCGAGAGGTAGAGGGAGAGTGGTAGAGGGAGAGGTAGAGAGGGAGAGAGAGGTAAAGAGGTAGAGAGAGGTAGAGAGAGAGGTAGAGAAAGAAGTAGAGAGAGAGGTAGAGAGAGAGGTAGAGGTAGAGGTAGAGGTAGAGGTAGGGAGAGAGAGAGGTAGAGAGAGAGAGGTGGAGAGAGGGAGAGGGGTAGAGAGAGAGAGAGGTAGAGAGAGGTAGAGAGAGAGGTAGAGAGGTAGAGAGAGAGAGGAAGAGAGAGTTAGAAAGAGTGGTAGACAGAGAGGTAGAGAGGGGTAGAGAGAGGTAGAGAGAGAGGTAGAGAGAGAGAGCGAGAGAGCAGTAGAGAGAGAGAGAGGGAGAGAGAGATAGGTAGGGAGAGAGAGAGAGAGGTAGAGAGGTAGAGAGAGGGAGGTAGAGAGATGTAGAGAGGTAGAAAGAGAGAGAGGTAGAGAGAGAGAGGTAGAGAGAGAGCGAGAGAGAGAGAGAGAGCGCTAGAGAGAGAGGGAGGTAGAGAGAGAGGTAGGGAGAGAGAGAGGTAGAGAGAGAGGTAGAGGTAGAGGTGGAGAGAGAGGTGGAGAGAGAGGTAGAGAGAGAGGAAGAGAGGGGTAGAGAGAGAGGTAGAGAAAGAAGTGGAGCGAGAAGTAGAGAGAGAGAGGTAGAGGTAGAGGTAGAGGTAGGGAGAGAGAGAGGTAGAGAGAGAGAGAGAGAGAGGGGGGTAGAGAGAGAGAGAGGTAGAGAGAGAGAGGTAGAGAGAGAGTAAGAGAGAGAGGTAGAGAGGTAGAGAGAGAGGAAGATAGAGAGGCAGAGAGAGAGGTAGAGAGGGGTAGAGAGGTAGAGAGAGAGGTAGAGAGAGAGAGAGGTAGAGGCAGGGAGAGAGAGAGGTAGAGAGAAAGGTAGAGGGAGGTAGAGGTAGAGATGTAAAGGTAGAGAGAGAGTGGTAGAGGGAGAGGTAGAGAGGGAGAGAGAGGTAAAGAGTTAGAGAGAGGTAGAGAGAGAGAGAGAGAGAGGAAGAGAGAGGTAGAGAGAGTGGTAGAGAGAGAGGTAGCGAGGGGTAGAGAGGGATAGAGAGGGGTAGAGAGAGAGAGCGAGAGAGCGGTAGAGAGAGAGAGAGAGGGAGAGAGAGAGCGGTAGGGAGAGAGAGAGGTAGAGAGGTAGAGAGAGAGAGGTGGATAGAGAGAGGTGGAGAGAGAGAGGTGGAGAGAGAGGTGGAGAGAGAGAGGTAGAGTGAGAGGTAGAGAGAGAGAGGTAGAGAGTGAGAGGTAGAGAGAGAGAGGTAGAGAGAGAGAGGTAGAGTGAGAGAGAGAGGTAGAGAGACAGGTAGAGGTAGAGAGGTAGAGAGAGAAAGGTAGAGAGAGAGGTAGAGAGGGAGGTAGAGAGGGAGGTAGAGAGAGAGGTATGGAGAGAGAGGTAGAGAGAGAGAGAGAGAGGTAGAGAGAGAGAGAGAGCGGTAGAGAGAGGGAGGTAGAGAGCGAGAGGTAGGGAGATAGAGGTAGAGAGAGAGAGAGAGGTAGAGAGAGAGAGAGGTAGAGAGAGAGGTAGAGGTAGAGAGCTGTAGAGAGGTAGAGAGAGGTAGAGAGAGAGAGGTAGAGAGAGGTGGAGAGAGAGAGGTGGAGAGAGAGAGGTGGAGAGAGAGAGGTAGAGCAAGAGGTAGAGGGAGAGGTAGCGAGAGAGAGAGAGATAGAGAGAGAGAGGTAGAGAGGGAGAGGTAGAGAGGGAGAGAGGGAGAGGTAGAGAGGGAGAGGTAGAAAGGGAGAGAGAGAGAGGTAGAGAGAGAGAGGTAGAGAGACAGGTAGAGGTAGAGAGAGGTAGAGAGAGAGAGGTAGAGAGAGAGAAGTAGAGAGAGGTAGAGAGAGAGAGAGGTGTAGAGAGAATGGCGAAGAGAGGTAGGTAGAGATAGAGAGGTAAAGAGAGAGACGTAGAGAGAGAGGTAGAGAGAGGTAGAGCCACGTTGAGAGAGAGGTAGAGAGGTAGAGAGAGGTAGAGAGACGTAGAGAGAGAGGTAGAGAAGTAAGAGAGGTAGAGAGGTAGAGAGAGGTAGAGAGGTAGAGAGAGAGGTAGAGGTAGAGAGAGAGAGAGGTAGAGAAAGAGGTAGAGAGAGAGAGGTAGAGGGGTAGATTGGAGAACCTAGCATTTCCAGAGCATTAAAGGCACTACTCATTTGTAACATCATTCCTTTCACTGCACATCCTGCTTTATCTAAATAACTAGACCCCTTATATACAAAAGGATGTTGTGGTCATAAAGCTTACAATTTGCAGCATCACAGTGGTTGCTACTGATGGTTTTTACCCCTTCCTAGGGCCTCTGCTTCAAGCTGTGGGAGCAGCCAGGCCCGGACCTTCTCTCTTGCCCCTCAGCAGCAGTTTTACCGCTTATCAAGCAGGATCGTCATTGCAAGCGCTTTCTCACGCTTTTAAAATTGACGGCCCTGCAGACAAACACCACTGTCTGTGGGGGCTGTCAATAGTGACGGACCGGTGTTCCAGGGGGGGGCAAGTGCCCCCCATTGCCCTCCCCTGCGGACGCCCATGCATGTGGGGACTTTTTCCCTTTGAAATACATGCGTTCTGACAAGAAAGTTATCTGCTATCACATGCAGATGATGCATTTGAGGAGGAGGCATTCGCAGTCATTTAAGACGTATTTAGCTGCAAGTAGGAGGTTCTCTGCAATGCTGTGCAAAGAGAATTTTATTTCTCCACAAGGCATATTAACAGTACATTGCAGTAGTATCGCGGAATTACAAAATTCCTCGAATTTCGCTGCCGGAATAAAAAATTCTACTGAGGCCTATTCATTCCTTCCTCCGAGCCGCGATTTACAAACAAAAGAGTAGAGCAAGTTAAAAAACTGAGCGTGTACTTTCTGAAGGTACACGCTGTGTTTTTAAACTTGCTCTACTCTTTTGTTTGTAAAGCGCGGTGAGGGGAAGATTGTGGGCTTTTGTTTAAGTATTCACGTTAATCACAGCCCCTTCACGAGCTGTGATTAACATGAATTCTTAGACAAAGCCCACAATCTCTCTCGCAGCCGCGTTTTACAAACATAAAAGTAGGCAAGTTAAAAAACCCAGCGTGTACTTTCTGAAAGTACACGCTGGTTTTTTTAACTTGCTCTACTCTTTTGTTTGTAAAGCGTGGTGCGGGGAAGAGTGTGGGCTTTTGTCTAAGTATTCATGTTAATCACAGCTCGTGAAGGGGCTGTGATTAGCATGAATACTTAAACAAAAGCCCACAATCTGCCCCGCAAGTTCCAACAGCCGCAAGCCCCCAAGCCCCAAAGCCAGCCATACCTGCACCCCGATTCCCGACTCTTCCAACGGCACATCGCATGCAGGAAGTGGTTGATTTGTGCGCTGCTCGCTTTTTTCAAAGCAGCGGCGCGACTATTTTGCCGGATGTCCTGTGTGTGTGACTGATGTCATAGAAAAAAGTACCAAAAACACCACAGATTTTGTTGAACATATATGTATTAATCACAAAATAAACATTTGTACAAAAGGGGAAGAATTTGTGTGAAAGTGTCCCAAGTGTGACATGAACCTAGCAGTAGAGTGACATATTGTGCAAATATTTACAAGTTTTCACGAATTGTGTGACCAAAAGCGACCATATCTGAAGTTTTCACAAATTATGAAGCAACTATATTCAATGATAAGTGCTGTGTCAGTTGTTCACTTTCTTCAGGAATGTCGACGGCGTTTTGACCTTCTCTAGGATGTGGGGTCTCATCAGGACCTATGATAGTAGGGACAGCTGGGAAAAGATTGAAAAAGTAAGGTAAGATTGGACCTGGTACCAGCACAGTGGTGGTAGATAATGTTAGCAGAGGCAATGGAAAAGTACCTAGATTGTCAAACGCACAGCTCTGGTGGTGAAATAAGTGCCAACCGTGAGTGAAGGAAGGCAATCTTACCAGCGTGTTGTAACAAGATTGCTACGGGTGAAAATTGCGGGCCAGGGTGTGGCAGGAAGTCCGCTCAGCAAGGATGTAGTGAAACGATTACTGTAATAAAGGAATCGAACCAAAGGGAGAAAAAAGAAAGACAGATAGTATGTCGGAAAATAGGAATAGTAGCCTCAGGTGGTTGGCACTGTATGTGAATGTCAGCGCACGGAACAAAGGCATAAACACTGGAAGTACTGATGGAGTACGAGCAGTTAGTGAGGCAATGTCATAAATCTGTACATGTAGTAAAAACAAGTGAGCCAAAGCAAAAATCACATGATGGTGAGGTGGAGAATAGACATGTAATACTGTATTATGCATGAGTAAGGAAGCGCATAATGCGGGTAGGCCAGTCTGACAGCCGTGAAAAAGGAATGCACATCAATTACGAATTCTAAATCATTAATTTGACCATGTGACAATACAAGACAGTAAATCTGTGTCACTCTGTGCAGCAATAATGAAGAACAATAAGCGGGTTAATCACACTGAGGGCAGACAATGCAGTTGTGTACAGAGATCGCGCACACCTATTACACGGTTATGCTACGGGGGACAATCAAAACAGAATGAAGACACCTCGTTGAGGTGTTAGCATAGTAGAGAAAGTGGTCACATAGGTAGTATTGGAGTAACTAGTTAGTTGCTATCTATAGGGACGTATGCTGCTTAATCTTGGCACATGTACAGTTGCATCTGGTTGCGGGACTAATGTACTGAAAGTAGGCTGTGTCAGTTTAGTGTTGCGACAATGCCACTCTTCTGCAGAGCTGAGTCCTTGTTTATGGAATCAATTCTGTCTATCCAATACACTAACGTCTTTGTAAAATATGTGCGATATCTCCCCCTCTCTCAGGGACTTTAGCCATATCGATCACCTCCCACCTGAGCTCATCTGCTGTGTGCTTTTTCTCATTGAAATGTGACACCAGTGGGGCATTCGCCACAGAACGTCGTATACGGCTGCGATGCTGCCCGATGCGGGCTTTTGCAGGTTGTTGGGTTTGTCCGATGTAAGGTAGTCCACAGGGACACCAGATGCAGTATACCATGTTGCGCGTGTTGCAGTTTGAGAAAAACTCGAGGATATGTGTGTAGTTACCGTGTTTAAAAGAGTTGGTGTTTTCAGTATAGGGGCATGCTACACGGTTGCTGCATTTTTGATGGCCTTTTTCATCTTATAGACCCCAAGTGGATTCAAAGGGTATTACTCTTACTTCTGGTAGTTTCAGAGGAAGATCTGATAAGGTGGTCTTTTCTGTTTTTACCTCGCTTGTAGGCAATCATGGGGACCTCCATTTCAGGGTCAATGTTTCTGATTATGTTCCAGTTCTTGGTGATTAAATTGCAAACTTTGTTGGTATGTACCCCGAAAGTGGTGACACAGACTATCCTGTTGAGAGGTGCTTTTTCTCTGATAGTGAGAAGTTCTTCTCTAGGGCAATACCAGGCCCGTTTCATGGATTTTTTGACCATTCTGCTGGGGAAGCCTCTGGCTACTAGTTTGCTTTTGAGTGTCTCAGCCTCACGCATGTAGTCCTCTTTGTGAGTACAGTTCCAACGGACACGTAAGAACTGTCCGAAGGGTAACCTATCTCTAAGTGCCCGGGGATAATGACTTTTGCAGGCTAGTAGCGTGTTTTTTTCAGTGGGTTTCCTATGAAGTGAGGTATATAGTTTGCCTTCTGCGTGTTGGATGTTGAGGTCTAAAAAAGCTATGATGGATTTTTGTAACATGGCATTGAAGGTTAAGTGTGTCTGGATATTGTTGAGGTACAATACAAAATCATGAAATTCCTGTTTTGGTAACAAGATTATAATTCTCAGGCGCTCCCTCGCTCTACATTTGCACTGTTTTGCTAATATGTACTGAAACATGTTTTGTTTGATACATTTCTTCAGATAATGTTCTTTTGGGTCTCCTAATTGTACTGAACTGCATCACAAGGTGCTCCAACCTAAATAGTATACGCTGAAGAAGCCTTTTCCTCTATTTTTATTAGATGTTATGCATATGCTGCTCCTACTGATGCTGGTCTCTTTCTAATGTGGCAAGTCCTCTTCTTATTGGGGTGATTATTCATCAATAATACACTGTTTATGCCACTTTGTCTTACTCTATTTTGACTATCCTTTTACGAGTGTTCATTGACATTGCCTGCTTCTTTGTTGGTGTATGGGATGGATCCGCCTAAATCTAATTGCTGGTCATCATTCCTATCAACTGGCCAAGATGGCCAGTGACCCTCACACCACCTCCAAGTCATCTTTTTCAGGTGCAAAACCCAAAAGGCATAAAAATGATCCACCTTCTCTGATTCTATACTCACGAAGTCCAGTACTTGACTCTATTTTTTACGAAGTTCGTGGCCTACAACCTTTTATGACCGCTACCAATGAAAAATTGCAACAAATAGAGGACCAATGGATTATCATGGAGGAAAAGGTGTCGGAACTTGAGCAACGTGTGGGAGACCTTCAGGATATCACCACAAAGATTCCTCTACTAGAACAAGAGATCCATAAACTGAAACTCCATTCCAAAGACCTTGAAAATCGAAATCGGAGGAGTAACCAACCCCTTTATGGCCTTCCGGAAATTATTGAAGGCAGGGATATGCTAGCTTTTTTAAAGAAATTCCTCTCAGATCTCTTAGATCTTCAATTTTCCTCACCTCTTAACTTACAACGTGCATGTCGTTTGGGTCGTCTTCACCCTAATTCAAGCAAGCCATGTGGTATTATAATGCTCTTTCTAGAATTCACTGAACTTATGCACGTTTTGAAGGCAGCTAAACTCAAACCTCGTCTCACCTGGTCGTGCCATAATATCTTCATTTGTCAAGATGTCTCCAATGCAACGAATGCTCGACGTAAAGAATGTCTGGCACTTCAACCGCAGATGAGACATTTGAATATTCAGTATGGGATTCTCCATCCTTGTCTCTGCAAAATCACACACAAAAGAAATTCACTCTGTTTTGATGACCCTCAGAGACTGAAACTATTTCTAAACAGCATTTATTTTCGCAATATGGATACTAATGTTTAACTTGTTATTAGTTAACTGGTTGTTATCGTTCTCCTAAGAGTTTATCTCGGTTGCTCTTTTTTCTATACGCTCCTTCTTTATTCAATTTATATTCTTTCTAATAATAACATTCTCTCTCTTTTTCTGCTCTCATTTTCTGTCTCCTGTTAAATGTTTATTTCTTTATTACTTAAGAGGCTTATTTTATTGCCTATTTACTTTTACTGCTGTCCTTTTCTTCGGCGTCACCCCGCTCCACTTATATCGGTTGCTTAACTTTCTTCACACCTGGATTCTTTTCCTTGATCTGTTTACCTATTCTACTTTTCTATCTTTTTCTTTCTCTTCCTCCCCTTTTTTCTTGCTCCTTTGCCATTTTCTCTCTCAGTTGTTTTATATAATTATCTTATTATCTTCATGAGTGTCTTGCTTTATCCCTATCTTTCCTTTTTCACTTCTATGATTCCCTGTTTCCAATGTGTAAAATTTGATAAACGTTATCTTCTTCCTTTCTTTTTTATCGGCCTTACAGCGTGTTGTTCCTGTTTCCATATGCCTTCCCCCAATTCTCTACATGTTTAACGTTGTCTCGTGGAATGTACGTGGTTTAGGTCATCCTGTCAAGCGTCAAAATGTATTGTCTCATTTATCCAAACTTAATGCCCATGTTGCCTTTTTACAGGAGACTCACTGTAATGATGTGGAATCTCTTAAACTTAAACGTCAATGGGTTAACCATATTGTTTTCTCTCCTGCTGTTGACCGTCATGGCGGTGTTGCTATTTTATTTCATAAATCAATGAATGTACAAAAATATATCGACTGAATGTGATTCCAATGGACGATGGGTTTTGATTGATGCTATTATTTTAAAAAAACAAATCACCTTCTTTAACATTTATGGCCCGGTCAAGCCTGAACCACAATTTTGACATTGTATCAAATTAAAATTGGCCTCTATCCCTAACCCCAATATAATCGTTGGTGGTGATCTTAACAATTGGCTAGACCCTTTTTCTGATAGAAAATCTAAATGCAAATTTACACCTGATAAAACCCATAAATCCTTTCCATCTGCCATCGCCTCTCGTCCACTGTTTGATGTATGGAAAACCTGTAACCCAGACACTTTCCTTACACCTGTTCACCATACTATGTCCCGTATTGAATATATTCTGGTTACTAAAGCACTACTTCCCTGCATTCATACATCTGAAATACGTACAAACAAAGCAGTTGGCGTTTTAATAATTACTTGCTTTCAGATCAAACCTTCATTTCTGAAGCGACCTCCTTTATTAATGAGTTCTTCCAAATGAACAAACCTACCGATACCTTAACCCATATCAATTGGGATGCTTTTAAATAATCTTTTAGAGCTTTTACTATTGCTTATTCTGCAAAGAAAAAGAAATTACTTAACTCTCAATACCATGAAACTCTCCAAACGATCACAACTCTGGAACACAATTACTTTTCCTCTAAATCCTCCTCCACTCTTAAAGAATTGATTAACCACTTGGCTGCTAAGGCACCTCTGGCCCCTCAATGTAATTTCCATTGAAATCAATGGAAACTCCATGACGAGTTACCCTTGTCATTAGCACTGAAGGGGTTAAAGCCAAGTCTGACTTGAATAAAATCGCTACTGTGGATGCTTGTAACATTCTCCTTAAGATTAAATCTAAGTTTCACGGAGGTCGAAATAAAGCAGGGAAACTGTTAGCCAACTATTTACAAATCAAATCAGAACGTAAAAAAATCGGTCCTATCCACTCAACCAATAACCTTCTTTCCTCTGATTCAGAGATTGTGAATACATTTCAATCATATTATGAACTTTTATATACAGAGGACACTTCTCCTACTGAAAGAGTCTTTGAAACTTTTTTCCAAGGCATTCCCAAACCCCCTTCCTTTCTTGACACTTTTTTACCTCTTGAAAATTATATCTCCCTTCAAGAAATAACTGGTGCTTTTAAATCTTTAAAAAAGGCCAAAGCCCCGGGACCGGATGGTTTTTCAATTGAACTCTTCTTAACTTTTTCCACAATTCTTGCCCCAAAATTACTGGACCTTTTTAACTCATTCATCTCTAACTCTAAAGCTTGTGGCTCTTTTTTAGAAGCCCTTATTATTGTTATTCCCAAACTGGAGAAAGATTCTTCCGTTTGTAAAAACTTTCGACCCATCTCACTGATTAACTATGATTGTAAAATGTTTGCAAAGATTTTGGCCTCCCGCCTAGAACAGATTAGCCCTCATCTTATTAAACCAGATCAAGCTGGCTTTGTTAAGGGACGACTTGCCTCTGACAATGCTAGAATGTTTTCAAATATTCTTGCCCTTGGAAAAAAAATACTCCTCTCCTTTAGCTGTCCTCTCGCTTGATGCTGAAAAAGCTTTTGACTGAATAAATTGGCAATATATGCTCACTATTCTTAACTGGTTTGGTTTCGGTCAGAAGTTTATTTCGTATATTAGGTTGCTATATACGGCCCCACATGCATGTGTTTTTGTCAATGGTCTTTTTTCCTCATACTTTCATTTGCAAAGTGGCACCCGTCGAGGCTGTCCCCTTTCTCCATTACTTTTTCTTCTTTGTTTAGAACCCTTCCTTGAGCGCATTAGATATAACCCTAACATCACTGGTTTTAATCTCAATTCCCATCAAATGAAACTTTCTCCATATGCAGATTGTATCCTTGTTTACATGTCCAATCCCTGTAACTCTCTTCCCCATTTTTTACAAGAGATTGCTTTATTTTCCACTGTATCTGATTACAAACTTAATTTCTCCAAAACTGAGATTTTACCCTTAAACTCTTCATGTTATCGTTATATGTTTGATACAACCAACCTCACTTGGTGTCCCCAAAAGATTAAATACTTAGGAACATGGTTTTCATCAAATATTCCTGATACTTTAGCCCATAACTTTTCGGCTTTAAAAAAACTCAAACTTACCAACCTATTAACCTCTTGGTCCCCATTATTCTTATCCTGGTGGGGCAGACTTGACACGATTAAAATGATGATTGTTCCCCAGGTGCTTTTCCTGCTTTCAATGTTACCTTTTAAAATTCCTAAATACTATTTCTCTCAGATTAACTCTATTTGTACCAAATTCTTATGGAACAACAAACGATCTCGTATTGCTCTATCTAAATTAACTCGGCCAAAATCTGAGGGTGGTGTCCGTTTTCCCGATTTTAAATTGTATCATACTGCTTTTTTGATTCGTCAATATTATGCTGTGTCCAGAGACTATCAAGATTTTCCTATGCCAGCATGGATTGCTGTTGAATGTTCATTGTTAAATGACTTTTATTTTCAAGACATTACACTTATGACCAATTGCACTTTTATTTCCAAATACCCTATATTAAAATACTCACACCATCTTCTACATACCCTTTTCTTCCAAGATTGTGATCCATATCAAGCTTTCCTAGCCTCTTCCATATGGTTTAACAAACATCCGTCACAAATCTTTCTACTACAAGCACTGGAAGGAAAAGGGTATAATATATGTACATCAGTTATTGGTTAATAATTCAATCCTATCTTTTACCCAATTACAAGAGAAATGTAACCTTCCTGACTATTATCTTCATCAATATAATACACTATTTCCTGTTCTCCAAACCTTTCTACAAAACTTCAATTCCAACCCTTCACATATTTCCCATACTCCTGTGTCTCCTCTATTTCGAACTCCACTTGACCCAACTTCAAGTGCTTCTTTTAAATATAGAACCTTATTCTCACCTATTACCATTCGTAATAAATCTCCTATCGAATTGCTTTGGGAACAAGACTTATCTCAAACACTATCTGTATCTCAATGGAACCGAATGTGGCAAAAGATTTTTAAGACTTCCAAAGCTGCTAATATTACACAATCCCTATACTTCATCTATAACAGAGTTGTAATTACTCCCCTTTTTTCGACACAAAATTGATCACTCTATCTCCCATTATGTTGGTAATGTCTTTCCACTGAAGGATCGTTGATGCATTTACTTTATTATTGTCCCAAGGGTTATGACTTTTGGAAAGCTATATGGTTCAAATGTTTATTGATTTTTACATGTGATATACCATTTGCTATTCCTAATATCTTTTTAGGTACCATGTCTACAGACTTCAATCACCTTCCCTCCAAATCTATTTTATTTGGCCTCTTTAATGCTATTGCCTTTAAAGTTATATTAACATGTTGGAAAGATAATGCTAAGATATCCTTTTTGTTATGGTGGAATCTGATATGTGATGAGCATAGAATTGCTTCTGTCTCTCATTCTTCTATTTATTTAAAGATAAAATCTGATTTACTATGATTACCTTTTACTACATTTCTAACATCACATTCATCTTTCTTATCACATCCATTTTCTACTCTAATCTTTTTAAACTTCCCTTCTCCTCTCTCACTTCCCCTTTTTCTTCTTTCCTTTCTCTCTTCTCAACTCTTTTCTTGACCTCTTTCATATACAATATCATTCAAATTTAACATCTCCTCTAATGGAACGCACTTCTTCATTACGTTAGTATTTTTTCTTTTTATTCTTATATTTTCTCTCCCCTTACATATTTCTTTCTTTCTTATTATATTTCCTAATGTCATTTTGTACTGTTTTTGCGCAAGGATACTTATGTAATGTTTTAATTATTGTGTTCATTCTTTCAATAAAAAATGACTTAACAAAAAAACAAAACTCCATCATCAACGGGTCTCGGGTCGGCCTCTGAACGATCTGGAGGCCCTGGGACAAACTTGGGTGAACAAGATACCCTCCAGTGAACTGAGTTAGATCGAGGGCAAAGTATCCTTCAGTGGGCAGGACAAGCTGAGCCATTAAAGTATTTGTCGGAGATTGTACTTTCTGAAATTTGAGATCTGAAACAGGTGCAAGCACAGGAGATTTGTGCCTCGTACCAGAGATTGCCAAAAACTGAGGAACGTGTGGTGCAGGTGCCAATCAGATTTCAGGATGCACAACAGAGAATATAAGACCTCGAGGATAAATGTCTATCTCTCAACAAAGAAATGTCGGATGGACAGAAGAAAGTGAGTTATCTCATGAATAAAACCAAGAATTTGGAAAATCATGCAAGACGATCAAACCTACAATTTGTGTGTGTCCCAGAAGAAAGTGACAGTGAAGGGAACTTAAAAAATACAGTTTAACTGGTTGAATCTTTAATTAAATCTCACATCCTAACAGGATGTTTCTGATGATCTCTCGCTCATGAGGGCCCATAGGGTGCCAGCACAATGTGTAACTAGCTTAAAATCCCCACATACTATTCTTGATAACTTTGCAGACTATGGCTTTAAGGAACAAATATTATCTGCAGCCATTAAAAAATACGTTTCCAACCTCAGAGAACTCTCAATTTTGTATTTTCTTTGATATGTCAATCACAGCGGCACGACACTGGAGGGATTTCCAAAGATTTGTGGAATTGTTCAAATCAGTGGGTATCCAGGCTTCTGCGGTACAACAGTCAAAATTGGAAGTTCTTGTCAAAGGACAGTTTTAATTTCTTCAACTGTGGGAATGGTTCAAAATCTACTGTCTAAAATGCTGAACTAGTTGGCGATTTGGAATAAGGTGATCAAGCCTAGGGGCCCCCATAAGGTTTTAGTCCATCCTACAGAAGTAAATAGAGTAGGAGGGACTCCCAATTGGGGAGGGTGAGAGTGATGCCAGGTACAGTAAGATAAGCAAAAGACACACAATTGATGGACGGAATGCAGAACAAATCAAAACATTCACCCCCAGTCAAGAGATCTGGGTTAAATCCATCAGTCTTTTGCTCACCATGCCACCCCAGTTTAGACCTGGCCATATGCAAATCAGTCTTGAACCTGTGCCTCATGGGAACAGTCCAGCCCGAACTGCCAAGCCAGGCCCTCCCTGGACCGGAAACAAGCTGAAAGCCCGAAACCGGTCCTAGGATGATTGATTCCAGTCCAGGAAGACATGGCCTGGCAGTTCGGTCTGGACTGTTCCCATGAGGCACAGGGTCAAGACTGATTTGCATATGGCTATGTCTGAACTGGGGTGGGGTGGTGAGCAAAATAACGATGGATTAAACCCAGATCTGTGACTGAGGGTGAACATTTGACAATGTTCAACATTCCATCCATCAACTTTTTGTGTTGCATTTTCACCCTAAGTGGAAAGGGTGTGCCCAGACGTGGGTCCCGTGCTCACTACGCCACTGGAGTCAAGCTATCCTGGCTGATGAGGGTTGAAATCCCGAAACCAGTCCTAGGATGCTTGATTCCGGTCCAGGGAAGACATGGCCTGGCAGTTCGGTCTGGACTGTTCCCATGAGGCCCAGGTCAAGACTGATTTGCATATGGCTATGTCTGAACTGGGGTGGCGTGGTGAGCAAAATAACGATGGATTAAATCCAGATCTGTGACTGGAGGTGAATGTTTGACAATGTTCAACATTCTGTCCATCATCTTTTTGTGTTGCAGGTACAGTAAGATGGCACCAGCCAAAGGGTGTGGGGGGACAGGGTGTAAGGCGGACAGTTCCCTCAACAAGGGGATTGACAGGGTCGTGGATAGTAGGCACAGGGTTTGGGAATCACTGGGAGTGGAGGGGGGCAAGTGTAAGCAAAAAAAGGGTAGAATGCGGAGTTAGAAGGATAAGGGAAGTGATTTAATGGAGGGTTCACTCTCAGCAAATCTTTTCAAGAGGTAGGGATACGGGATTGGTTTGAAAGGTTAAAATATGTTTTTTTCTTTCTCTTTCTATAATATAATGGGGAAATTAATTAGAATATCCACGTGCAATGCTAATGGTTTATTGAACAAGCGTAAATATGGGTCAATAATGAATTGGTTGTCTATGTTTGCTGCTAAGGTGATATTCCTTGGGCAAACACACTTGAAGTCCAACAACTTAAATATGATTATTCTAGAAGAAGTGCCCATGTCTTTTTTACATCCTCAGGTCAGGGGGGTGGTAATTTATTATTATCTACCACCCTTGACTGGCGAATAGTAGATGTTATGAGATATGGAAAGGCAGATGGATTTGGGTTAAAGTGTCAGTAGATAGATTCCTTTTGAATCCAGTTAATTATTATGGTCTGATTCAAGATGGAATAGAGTCTCAGAAGCAGCTGTATGAGTTTTTATGGACTTAGTAGGACCTATAGTTCTAGGTGATTTTAATTTTATTCAGAATCTAAAACTGAACACATCAAATTGTACGAAGAGGCAACTTAAGCCTAAGATAGCGTAAATACTAGCAAGGTTTAAGCAGGAGTTTGAACTGGTTATTCCATGGCATCTAGATTTTTTGCAGTTTACTGGTCTTTCACACCTATTTAATACCGCTTCAAGAGTCGATTTTTTTCTTGCTTTCACAAGCAATTAATAGAGGTACAATTAGTATCTGGGGTAATGCCTTATCGGACCATGCTATTGCCTCTGTTGAAATTACACTTAGATATTCAGCTGAAGGAGAGAGCTCGATGGCAATTTGATAACGGTTTATTCTCAGATCAGACCTGAATAAAGGAAACCAGAATTTTTATAAAATAATTTTGTCAAGTTAATCAGAATTTGGCCTCTGATTTTATTGTTTGGGAAGCTTTTGAAGCTACTTTTAGGAGGCAGGTGAAATCCTATAAATTGAAATTAAGTAAGGCACATCTCATGAGAATATGAGAGCTACAGACAGCTATCGATGTAGCTAACATTGCCATTGAGACTCCAGGCTATTATTCCAAGGAGCAAGCAAGGAAATTAAAAAGGGATTGGTTTGAGAGAGCAAAACAGAATCTCAGAGATTATTTTTTGATTGAAGAAATTTGTAATCATAGAACCTATCAGAAGAAAGTTTAAAAGGAAAGTCAGTAGATTGGTAAATTCCTTGCTTGGTCTGTTAAAATTAGAAAAAATAATAAGTTCACCAGGTCGATACTCAATCCTGCCCAATGTTCCAACGACTGAGAATCCTGAAATAGCAGAGATTTTTTTTCAGCATTAGGATTCTTTATATAAGGGAACAGATCATGTTTCTGCTTCAAAAATCTAACAATATTTTAGAACTCTTATACTACTCAAATAGACAGAGATACAAAGGGATACGTAACCTTTACGGAAATAGAGAAGTCATTAAAAGAGATGGCCAATATAAAAGCTTGTGGAAATGATGGTATTCCACCTGAAGTCTACAAGGAATTTGCGGATGAATTGCTCCCATTTTTAGCAGAATTATTTAATCAATTTAGGGAAAGGGGAACATACCCAACTCAGAGTGTTAATGTTATTGACCCATGAGCCTGCCAAATTCAAACTATACATTGTTCACTAAAATATTGATAGCACAAATTATGCCTGTGGCAAAAAAAATCATTCATATAGATAAGTATGGCTTCCTAGAGGATAGATCAATTGCTGCAGACATGCATTTTCTGATTCAGGCCATCGATTTTCTTTCTAGTAAACAGGTGAAATTGGTACTACTGATGATAGATGTCGAGAAGGCTTTTGATTTAGTTATTTGAGAGGCTTTATTTTATATTTTGACAAAATTGGGATTCCCTGGCCAATATATAAGAACGCTCCAGAATTTATACAAAGAGCTGAAGCAAGAATAATGATTAATTTGAAGGAGATAGGATCAGTGGCAATTAAAAGAGGCACTCAACAGGGCTATTCAATGTCGCCAATTCTTTTCACATTTTTTATTGAACCATTGGCACTTAGGATTCGTAATGAAGCTTCAATTGTCCCGCCACGAGGGGATGGTGAAAATGAAACTCTTTGCTGACGAAATTATTTTATATTTGAAATTGGGAAAAGGCCAATATTCAAGACGTTTTAGATGAGATTCAGAAATATACCTTGGTGGAAGGCTATAAAATTAATTCTTTAAAAAAAAAGAGCTTTTATTGTTTAATGCAACAGCCATGGATTTACCTCAGAATCGCCAACAAGAGTATTCTCCACAGCCCCGGTTCGTTATCTGGGAATCTATGTAACATCCAGTTATAGTGATATATTCCAGATTAATTAACTGGTATTATCAAAAAAGTAAAGGGCTTGTTGAATAGATGGGCTTTACTTCCGTTATCTCTGATTGGCCATATTGCTTTAATCAAGATGTCAATTTTGCCATGGTTTCTTTTCCATTTCACTAATATCCCAATCAAGATTAATAGTTTATATTTGAAATAAGTTGATCGCCTTTTAAAGAAAATGTATGTGGAATAATAAGAATCCAAGGGTTCAGTTTTCAGTTCTACAGTTAAATAAGGGTTAGGGAGGACTTCCGTTATCTCATTTATAGAATTATTATAGGGCAGCATTGTTAGATAATATTGTTTGACTCTGTCATGAATTCGAGTCATTCGATAAGTTAATTTTGATTTATATGTTCAAAAAATCAGGAATTGAGCTGCCAGTCTTTCTAAAAACTGCTAAGCTTCCAAAAAGAACTAGATATAATGGAAAGGCGATGAAACTGTTTTTTAGTTTGTGGTGCATTCTGTCATGCCATGTTTTATGGTAGTGAATGATTGTTGATTTATGCAATTAGCCACTTTCAAATCTATTTTGGAAAACTGGAGTGCAAGGGATTTTTACACAGTTGGAGATTTTATTATTGGCCAAAGACCGAACACTTGGGCTCGAGATAATATTGAAGCACGGTAAAGAGATTCAGACCCTTTTTTTTCAGCTTTCTACGGATAGCGGCCTTTTTTTGCAACTAACTGTTGCAAGATTAATAATGCAACCCATACAATGATTAAACTAATAGTTAAAAATAAACTTTCCCGGGCAGGAATTGGTATAGAATTTTAGGGCTCGGTGGCATCACATCTTTGATCCGGGAAGTTTTAGATAATAATTTTAGTTACCAACTGTAGAACAATGATAGGAGAGTGGCAATCTATCCTGGTGACAGGATATAAAACTTTAAGGGTAGCCAGTTTTAAAAGAATTATATTTTTGGTTTTTTGTTGGGATGGCTAGTGTACTACACTCCTAATATTCTTTATAGAATGTTTTAAGCAATCGCATATCAATGTCTCAGGTGGCAAGGAAGGATTCGGGGGGATGGCTTCACATCTTTTTTACATGTCCAGCACTTTATGAATTTCGGTCCAAGTTATTTCAAGAACTTAGAAAAATTATTGGGGGTCAGAATTCAGGCTGAAGTGAATATAGTACTAATTGACATTCATCTAGTATTAGCAAATTGGCTGTTTGCTCAGTATTTTATTTGTATAGGTATGGCAGTTGCTCGGTCCCTAATACAGCAAAATTGGAAATCAAAGGATCGAATGACTTTTGAAAGCTGGTATGCAAAAATGAGTAGAGTTAGAATGTTTGAATATGCATATGCAAAGAAAACTAAGAGCTTAGCTATTTTTTTCAGCAATTTGGAACATTTTGGGCTGTTTGATGCACTTAAGTAAATAGTTTGACGAGATACCTTTTTGAAGACAGGTTTTTAAGTACATTGTTATCCGTTGGAGTCAAGAAAGAAAAGTTACCAAAGTGTTTTTATAACTAAGTGTTTATTTAGATGCACTTTTTCACTTTAATATGTACTATAGTTCATTGTCACAATTAACACTTTATGAATATGATGATTGAGTAAAGATAAACAACAAGAGAGAAAGGGTCACTAGGCAACTCTTATACCCCTTGTTAATAATATATCAAAACAACAGAAGAGTACCTTAATAATACAGGAGACAGAGAGGAGATGAACTCTCATTGGCCACCACGAAAAGTTTGGGAAAGGGGGAATGAAGTGGGTTAGACAAATTCGGTGAGTGAGAAAAAGAATCCTCAGGCACCAACTGAAGTCGCTTGCCAGTTGTCTTCATTGGGTCCTTTTGGTAAGTACGTGAGAAACTACGTAGCAAAGAAAAAGTGCGTGATTAAAAAGAGTATTGGCTACTCCCCAAGCCAGAATTTTAATGTGGGTGTAGTACTAACTCTATTAAAAACAGTAGTGCAGAAAAATGGATATATGAATGGTTAAGTTAATTTGAACCAAATGTCCTAATTAAAGGTCGACATGTTTCTTGCTCTCAACGGCCAATAGTTAGCCAAGCATTCTTCAGGACCGTACATACCCTTACCTCATGGGAAGCACTCACTAAGGCGCCAAAACCATGGGGGGCAGAAAAGAAGTGAAATAAAAACGTTACCAACTTGGTTGTAATTTGATGCACTGGAAATTCCACGTGCAACCCCTCCAACATGTAGGGACTGTTAGATCTAGAAATCAATGCATTAACATAGAAGAGGTTTAGCAATTCAATCTGTATTCCCTCATAAACAGTTCTTATACATATATCATTATACCGATGTTAATCATGTGAAACACCCCCACTTCGTGATTGAGTTATTTACTCCGCATTATTACAAAATATAGATATAGTCAAGCCCTTGTACGTAAGAGGCTATCTCAAGGTTATTGTTACCAGTGCCTTTTCTTTAGTGACATCACCCCGAAAAAGCGTTACACTTAACTTCGTAACATGCCTTCGGCGAATGTTGCCGTTATTTTTAATCGTCTGCAGGAGCCAGACAGTCTCATTTAGAATTTCATGGCTCCGCGACGTTTTTGCATAGCCACCTAAGTAGAAATGTATTTTACATAAAGAATCTCCCTTGTGTGGTTTATATCTTCCCAGTACATCCGGGCGTGAAGGTTTCCCCTGCCACGAGCCCAGGGGGTATTTTACCCGAGTCTGACAAGTGAGTCAACACTTTTTTAATGATATTTCCTGCTTTTCCGAAATTGAAGGTGTTTTTAGACAATTTGGATACGGGCAGTTCCTCATTAAAGAAAAACGTCGCGGAGCCATGAAATTCTAAATGAGACTGTCTGGCTCCTGCAGATGATTAAAAATAATGGCGAAATTCGCCGAAGGCATGTTACGAAGTTAAGTGTAACGCTTTTTCGGGGTGATGTCACTAAAGAAAAGGCACTGGTAACTATAACCTTGAGATAGCCTCTTACGTACAAGGGCTTGACTATACCTATATTTTGTAATAATGCGGAGTAAATACCTCAATCACGAAGTGGGGGTGTTTCACTTGATTAACATCGGTATAATGATATATGTATAAGAACTGTTTATGAGGGAATACAGATTGAATTGCTAAACATCTTCTATGTTGATGCATTGATTTCTAGATCTAACAGCCCCTACGTGTTGGAGGGGTTGCACGTGGAATTTCCAGTGCATCAAATTACAACCAAGTTGGTAACGTTTTTTATTTCACTTCTTTTCTGCCCCCCATGGTTTTGGTGCCTTAGTGAGTGCTTCCCATGAGGTAAGGGTATGTATGGTCCTGAAGAATGCTAGGCTAACTATTGGCCGTTGAGAGCAAGAAACATGTCGACCTTTAATCAGGACATTTGGCTCAAATTAACTTATCCATTCATATGTCCATTTTTCTGCACTACTGTTTTTAATAGAGTTAGTACTACACCCACATTAAAATTCTGGCTTGGGGAGTAGCCAATACTCTTTTTAATCACGCACTTTTTCTTTGCTACGTAGTTTCTCACGTACTTACCAAAAGGACCCAATGAAGACAACTGGCAACCGACTTCAGTTGGTGCCTGAGGGTTCTTTTTCTCACTCACCGAATTTGTCAAACCCACTTCATTCCCCCTTTCCCAAACTTTTGGTGGTGGCCAATGAGAGTTCATCTCCTCTCTATCTCCTGTATTATTACGGTACTGTTCTGTTGTTTTGATATATGATGATTGAGTGACTACTTTTTCATTTTAATTGACAAAAAGGTATCTAACGTAAGTGTTTATAATTTGTTGTAATTTATGTTGTTTTATTCTAGAGTGTATTATTTATTTTAACACTCAGTTCATTTCAGGATCTCTACTGCACTATAATATATATCATACTTTATTGACACAACTAGAACTTCATTAATAGTATGGTTTTGTGATCGAGAAGTGTAAGAAAGGGCCCTCATTCTGCATGGTTGCCCCCACTTTTTGCTGAACTGCTGATGTACTTTGACTGAGTGTGCCCTGGGCTCCTGCCAATCAGATACCAAGGGCCTATGTTCTTTCCCTAAAACTGCATTGAAGACCAAACCCAATTGGCACTAGTGTCAAGGCTGAGTGGCTGCTCCCAGCCATGTTTCTGGACCCCTGAGATGAGAGCCTGCTGCCCTTAGGGGTCTGAAACAATGCACATCCTGGGACGAGGTGCCAAGTCTCCTCCCCCAGGTTGGGCAGGGTCCACGAAGGGGAAGCTTCAAAGGCTTGCCGCCTTCTTGAGCTTCACCTGCCTTTTGCTGCTCCCAGCAACTGGTCCCCACCGGTTCTGATCCCAAATCTTGGCAGGAGAACCGGCGGGAAAACCAAGTGAGCAAGTGACATGTGCCCACCTTTTCCAACCTCACCCCTTAGGATGGGGAGGCAAGGTTACGCACAACTCTCAGTCCCCACCATCTTGCAGATGGAGGGACCTAGCCAACCAGAGTGAGGCATATGCCCCCCTCCCACTGGAGGGTGGCATAATGGGGGTGGACCCACCCCAAGGGAGGGACCCATTGGTCCCAATCTTTTACTTACCTGTAACACCCCTAAAACTAGTATTTAGGGGCACCCTTGAACCTTGCCTCCTCAGACAAGCAACAACTAAGAAGAAAAGAAGAAGGAGGACCGAACATCTGCGCCGAAGCTAAGAAGAGGAGGACGCCCACTGACTTGGCCCCAGCCTTACCGGCCTGTCCCCACCTCGAATCTGCAGAAGCGAAACTCTGGTGTGTCCTGCAGTCAGCAACCTCAAGAACCCCGAGAACCTGCCCTGCCTTCCATAGAAAAGACTTTGTCTCCCGTGAACATTGGATTTGTTCACCCACAGACTCCAGCTCTGGCCAAATCCGCGAGTCTGCACCAATCTGCACCTGTCGCCCAAAGCCTGAGTTTGAGTGGGCCAACACCATGAGGAGGTATCCCCGGAAATTCTGACCCACCTTGAATCTACCAGCGGAGTCTGCAGCCTCTTTCTGGAGGATCTCCCCTGACCACAAATGGAGCTGGTAAGAGAAACCCGAGACCTAAAGACACCCCTGCACCCGAGCCCCACAGCCTTGGGTGGCCCAATCGATGGTGTCCCAGCTTCTCCAAGCATCCTAACTTACCTCTCCAACCGTTGGTCACCTCCAGAAGATCTTCGTCCCAGAGCCTGCAGTCTTTGTTGAAACCAGAGACTCCCCATTGAAATCAACAGGGCACCCTACGCCAAACCAGCACCCTTCACCCAGCTGCCTTTGCGCCGCTGCAGGTGCACTTTTTGTGCTAAACAGAATCGCCCTTTGCCCTGAACCTAACATCAGGACTTTGCTCCCACATCCCAGTGGCCTGCTCGTAAGCAGCCACCAACCGGAGGCCCCCTATCCCCTATTGGATAACATTGGGCCCCAGCACTCTGCACCCGGCCATCCTTGTGCTGCTGAGAGTGTAACAAGAGTGCATCCTTGCCCCTGGAGGAACCCTTTTTCTAACCCCAGAAACTCAACCCCAAAGACCAAGTACTTACCTGGTAACCGTTACCTTCATTTCTCTCCATAGGAACCCATTGACTGTTTTTTCTCTGAACATTTTTCTTTGTGGGGGTGATTTGTATGGAACCTGAAAAATTACAATTGTGCAAAACTGATTTTACTTACTGTTTCTCTAAGAAATGTCCCAGTGTGATATCTAGGCATATCACACTGAGTAGAAAAAGTAACTTAAAAAGTAATCTAAAGGGTAATGAAAAAGTAATCTGTACAGTAATTACAATACCTTGACCTCCCTGTATTTCAAACAACTGCATTTGAACTTGCATTCACTTGTAAACACTGCATAATATTTAGCAAAGCATTTATTTCACTTATCTGTGTAGTGTAGTTCCTCTAGTACCCCTGCAGGACATACGTTTTTGGATAACATACACTGTGGGATTGGTGGCAGACTGACTCTGAGCACCCCCACCACGTAGGTTAGCCGTGTTTGCATTAGCTAGCTCACAGTACCACTAGAATCTCCTTTTTATCAGAGAGATTAGTTTTTGGCAACCTCAGAATACAACAAACCCTGATTCCTCAGACTCGTGGAAACAATGTTCTACTTTTCGCCCAGTCACTCGTGCTTGCTTATTTGGCCTCAGAGAGTTACACAGAGGAAACAGTTGAGCGTGTTTACAATTAATCAATCAATCAATCATAGCATTTGTAAAGCGCACTACAGACCCGTAAGGGTCTCAAGGCGCTGGGGGGGGATGCTGCTACTGTTCGAAGAGCCAGGTCTTGAGGAGTCTCCTGAAGGTTAGAAGGTCTTTGGTCTGCCGTAGGTGGATTGGGAGGGTGTTCCACGTCTTGGCGGCGAGGTGGGAGAATGATCTGCCACCGGCGGTCACTCTTCGGATGCGGGGAATGGTGGTGAGGGCGTGGTCTCTGGAGCGGAGCTGGCGGTCGTGGGTGTAGAGGCTGAGTCGTCTGTTTAGGTACGCTGGTCCAGTGTCGTGGAGTGCCTTGTGTGTACAGATGATATCGGTGCCTTCAGAGCGGAAGGGGGGTAGGCGGACGTTCTGGGTTCTCCTGGAGAGGAGGGAGGTGGTCCAGTCCAGGGCCTTCTCTTGGATTCCGGCGTCATGGAGGCGTGCTCTTAGTGTGCGGTGGCAGACTGTGTCGAAAGCGGCTGACAGGTCCAGGAGGATGAGGGCCACGGTTTCTCCGTTGTCGAGCATGATCCTGATGTCGTCGGTGGCGGCGATGAGGGCAGTTTCGGTGCTGTGGTTGCTGCGGAACCCTGACTGGGATGGGTCCAGGATGTTGTTCTCTTCGAGGAAGCTGGTCAGTTGTTTGTTGACGGCCTTTTCGATGACCTTCGCCGGGAACGGGAGCAGGGAGATGGGTCGGAAGTTCTTGAGGTGCTTGGGGTCCGCCTTGTTTTATTTTAGTAAGGCATTGATCTCTGCGTGCTTCCAGCTCTCCGGGAAGGTCGCTGTCACGAAGGAGATGCTGATGGTTTACCGGAGGTGGGGTGCGATGGTGCTGCTGACTTTTTTGAAAATGTGGTGTGGTCAGGGGTCTTCCGGGGATCCAGAGTGGACAGTGTTCATGATCTTGATGTGTCGTTGTCGTTGATGTTGGTCCAGGCGAGCAGGCGGTTGGTGCGGGTGGTGGTCGTGGGAGCGGGGGTGTCAGCTGTTGCTGGGGTGGTGCCAGCAACGAAGCTGTTGTGGATGTCTGCGATCTTGCGATGGAAGAAGGTGGCCAGCGAGTCGCACAGGTCTTGTGATGGTGGGATGTCGTTGGTGTTGGAGCTGGGGTTGGAGAGTTCCTTCACGATGCTCAAGAGCTCTTTGCTGTTGTGTGCATTGTTGTCTAGGTGGTCTCTGAATGCGGTCCTTTTGGCGGATCTGATGAGTTGGTGGTGTCGGCCGGTGGCGTTCCTGTGGGCTGTGTACCTTCCCGGTGTTCTTTCGCGGGTCCAGTTTTTTTCTAGTTTTCTGCAGGTTTGTTTGGAGGCCTGGAGGTCTTCGGTGAACCAGCTGGCTCTTTTGTTGGTGTGGGTGTTGGGTTTTTATTTTTTGAGTGGGGCGAGGGTGTTGGAGCAGTCATTGATCCATTGTTTGAGGTTGCGGGTTGCGGCATCGGGGTCGATTGGGTCTGTGGGTGGGCTCTGGGCGAGGGCGGCGGTTAGCTGGTACTTGGTGATCTTGCCCCAGCTGCGGCGAGGCATCTGATGGGTGCGCTGGTGAGTGGTGGGTTTCCAGCAGGTGAACTGGATGCAGCGGTGGTCAGTCCAGTAGAGTTCGGTGGTGCGGTCGAAGAAGACGTGGCTGCTCTCTGAGAAGATGGGGTCAAGCGTGTGACCGGCGGAGTGTGTGGGTGATGTGACGAGTTGTCTGAGTCCGAGGTTGCCGAGGTTGTTGATCAGGGTGGAGGAGTTGGAGTAGTTGTTGTTCTCGAGGTGGAAGTTCAGGTCCTCGAGGAGGATGTAGTCCATGGAAGCGAGGGCGTGTGTGCTGACGAGGTCGGTGATGGAGTCGCTGAACTGCGGTCGGGGTCTGGGGTGTCTATAGATGAGGGTGCCTCTGAGGGTGGTGTTGGGGTCGGTGTGGATCTAGAAGTGCAGGTGTTCGGCGGTGCAGAGGGTGTCGTCGGCGTGTGTCGAGATTGTGAGAGTCTTTCTATGGACGACGGCAATGCCTCCCCCTATTCCGTTGGTGTGGTCCTTGCGGGTGATCTTGTAGCCTTCCGGGATGGCTATGGCGGTGTCAGGTGCCGAGGAGGGGGTCAGCCAGGTCTCTGTCAGAAAGGCGACGTCTGGGGCGTTGGTGTTGAGTAGGTCCCAGAGTTCGACGGCGTGTTTGCGGGCGGAGCGGGTGTTGAGCAGGATACATCTAAGGAAGTTGGTTTACATGTTGGGCGGGTTGGCGGGCCGGATGCTGGTGAAGTTGCAGTTCGAGCAGGAGAAGGGGCCTTGGGTGCGTTTCGGGGTGCCAGGCAGCAGGTGCGAGATCGTCCGGTGTTGAGTGAGTGGAGAGTGTTGGGGTCATAGCGGAGGCGGGCGTCGTGGTGTGTGTGGGGACCAGGGTTCCTGGTGCTGGGTGCAGTCCATGCGTGGACGGGCGCAGACGGGCTTGCCTTAGGCGAGCCTTCGGCGCGCCAGCGGCGTGGCCACGCAGCGTCCGGCATATATGGGTAGGTGGGAAGGAGGAGCAGCTGGGAGGCGGGAGCAGCGAGTGGGCAGTCAGTGGGGTGGGGCCGCAGGGGGCACAGCGGCGGGGGAAACGAGTGACATGGAAAACAAAAAGGGGCACAAAAGAGGGGGAAAACAGTGGCACAGAAGGCAAAAACGGGGCACAAAAAGAGGGGGAAAACAGTGGCAAAGAAGGCAAAAATGGGGCACAAAAGAGGGGGAAAACAGTGGCACAGAAGGCAAAAACGGGGCACAAAAGAAGAGGAAAACAGAGGCACAGAAGGCAAAAAACGGGGCACAGAAACGGAGGATGAGCACACTTACGAGCAAGTCCTCAGCAGCGGCAGCTGGGGCAGGGGCACACAGGCAGAGCTGTGCGGGAGGGGAGCGACCTACCAGGAGGGTATGGGGTCGCACAATAAGAATTTATTGCACAGTTGTTCTTCTAGTGTAAAATATATGTGCTGCGATAACTGTTAAACAGTAGCAGAGATATATGGTCAGCAGTACAGTGAATAAAAAGGAATAGTACAGTTCTACCATTTTGCAATAGTCATGAACAAATACATGAATATAAAATGCATTTATAAAATAAAGCGCATATTTCTACAATGCCTGACTAGATGTACCTAAGTGTACCTAACAAAAATTAGCTGAACAATGAGAGTGTGGGACCTCGTCCTGGTCTCGAGTTAGACACCCCGCAAGGGATGGTTAGACCACTGTCAGCTGGAGCGACTGCATGCAGGAGCCTCAGCGCCTCTGGTCGGTGTGTCGGCCTCGAAGTCTCGGTTCCCTGTAACTACTGATAGCAAGAGGTGCCGTATTTATACAGAAAGAGTATAGAGTCCCTTTGTCCCTTGTGCTTGTGTTAGCCATTGTTTAGTATGAGGATGACGTATGGGATGAACCTTGTCCTTAGATAGGAGCAAGGTGAAGTATAGCCCCTGGATAGTTTCCTTATAAATTATTCATATGTGCTAAGGATGAAGTCATAGCACTATAGTTTGGGAAAACCCTCCTTCTGCCTAGAACTGGTTGAAAGGTTCCGTCCTTACAAGCCGTTCAATCCTTAGAAGGCGTTCTGTCCCTATAAGGCATTCTGTCCTTATGAAGCTTTCTGTCCTTATAAGGCGTTATTTCTCTAAAAGGCTCGTTTGGGTGTAATGTAGGAGAGATGATGTAGGTGAAAGGGTACAATGTTCCCTGGACCTATATTAGGGTACCTGCATGAAACATAACACCCACTCCTCCTAATACTCAACAATAATATTATGCAAACAAAATACTCATTTTTACTGGGTGTCAGCGCACAAAATTATTAAGTCATTTAAAATGTTCTTTAAAACTTGTTTAACAACAGTTTAAAAAACAAGAAGAGAGAGAAAAATAGAAATGTTCTCTGAAATATGACTTCTGTTTTAAAAAAATTCCACAGATTACAGTCCAGAATTAGTTCGATCATACACGTTGATCTACAATAAGCATACTTAGAAGGCCATGCTTTGTTATTGAAAGTGTCAATTTGAGGAAGTTTGTTGAATGAAAGGGAGAAATCCAAATCCAAAGGGAGAAAGCCAATGTCCTGGCTGGGAGATGCAACATCATTGCTGCTTGCTGCTGCAGGGGACGGACCTTGTAACACCTCGTAGAGCACGTCAATGGTGCATAGATGAAATTCAGTGCTGCCAACAGCTGGTGGAGAGGCAGCCAGTGCTGTAGTCAATACCTCGATGCTAATGGTGGAGCTGAAGCTCAACTCAGTTGTAAAAGGCACTTGCGAGTCCTCGAGGAATGCATTTGTCAAGATGGGAATACGCTGAGGACATAGTCGAGCATGGGACCGCAGTGGTACCAGCCTAGAGTCTAAGTCCGCTGGCGCCTCCGTTTCAGGTGTCAGACAGATGTCCAACTCACATTCTTTCCCGCAAAACAGGCATCGAAGAACAGGTAAGATGCAGTCCTCAAAGACTGGTGTGAACGATAGGAACCAAGAAGCACTTATTTCCCGGAGGCAAGGTGTGCCCAGATATTGCACCATGCGCTCACTGTATTTACGCTCCAAGAGTGCTTTTCCCATCTCACTGGTGGTGGGCCGTCCATTGCGTAGCAGGTAAACGACAATCAGGATTCCAGGTATTGCAAGCAGGATCAGAGGTAGACCCCCAAAAACGCTTCCAAAAATGGAGTGTATAAAGTTTGGAATAACTCCGAGGACTGTTTGAAAGGTGCTTAAAAATCCTGACCCTTTGGTATTAAATAGGTGTACAATACCACTTGTATCAGACATGTTAAAGATACGACCCACCATTTCTACTAAATGAAAGGGGCAGTTTGTACGAATAAGTGCCTGTATCTCGGTCGAGGTCCTTGCAACTTGAAGTTCAAAGGTCTCTCGAGCGGCGGTTAAGGGTACTGTTCGCTGTAAAAGCATGGCTTTAATTTTGCTCAAAGTGTCAAATTGTATAAAAGAAACATTCAGCGAAGGCCATAGCGCAGCCTCCCTGACTGTATTTGTCGGAGGAAACAATACTTGCATACAGCAAGTCTCCCTGGCCTTCACGGTGACCATATAGGTGATGCCCGGAAGCATACCAGAGCAACCTTGATCATTCAGCAACAAATAACTCCCATTCGAGAGTAACTCAAACACCTGTTTAATCACGGCAGCTGGAACTCCTTTCATGTGGCAGGACAAGTTTTCTATTGACCCATTACAAGCTCCATGCAAAACAATACCTTGGCACATGAGAGAACCGCTTAAAGCAATCTTGCAGTTTGTACCACTTAGAAACACTTCTCAATCCCAACTCCGGTATCGAAATCTATATGGTAAATCCCAGGATTTCTTAATGTATTCCTAACCCAATTTTTCATATCTGCCTGCCTTTGCTCAAATCAATAGTGAAACTGAAAGGTTGTGACCGGGAGAGTGATATGGCTGTGAATTATCCATTCTGTTAATGGCGATTCCTCCACTGTGAATGGTAGCCTGTCCAGTTTTTCAATTTGCAGCATTGTATATTTAGCTTCCCTTTGTGCCATTTCAATCTGTTTATCTGTTAGATTGTATTCGGAAAACAGAAATAAATATGGAAATTTAGCGGCACAAATATGGAAATTTAGCGGCATTTTCGCGGCCCTTTATTTTACTCATAATCATTCATATTCAGCCTTAAATCAATGGAAACTGTTTTAGCAGAGTATTCCACTTTGAATAGGCAACCTGGCATATGGAACAGAGGAAGCAGTTCACAGGTGAAGGTTCCTTAACCACCGCCTCCCCTTCCACACACCCACCAGGCATTTCCACTCTGCCCAACTGGCCCTGGACCCATCCCATGGGTCCACAAGACCACAGCTGGCGGAAGATCCTTCTGCTACCTTGCTGCGAGGGCTTGGAACTCCTTGACTCTACATCCCAGCCAATCACCGTCTCTGCCTCAATTCAGGAATGATCTCAAGACCTTGCTCTTCGACTGAACCACAGATCCACTCCACCCAATCAGCAACTTGAGACCCTAACGGGTGAGTAGTCGTGCTTTACAATTGACAATTGACACTGTCAGCAGATTTGCAGCATCAATCAGACCGGGATTGAGCTGGGTTTGTTATGCGTGGACAAAGGAGAGCACACTTCCTCAGTTTCTTACAGTTATTGCAGGCAAAGTTCGCTCCTGTACCTGCATCAAGATCCTGGCTCTGCCTTGATGCTGTTTGACTGAGGATCCCAAGATGCATGGCAAACCATGCTTTTTCCAGGGAATAAAACTTCCCTTACACTAACACTCTGCCTGCAATTTTGCCTGAGAAACACACTTGAAAGAAAACTGCCCCAAATTGATTCAGAAGCCACCCACTTTGTTCCAATCCCATGTTGTTTTTGACCAAGTATGGAGTGCTCCTCTATGTCCCTTAAGAGGTGCTGTGTAACCATTGTTGGTGTCTTCTTGACGACCTGCATCCCAGAGGTTAGGATACCACCTAAAGTCTGCCCTTACTGCAGGAAGAACTAAAGGTCTGCTTAGTGCCTATAAGAATCCCTACGTGCTGTGAGAGGGAACGTGTGTGCCTGGCCTTCCAGGTGGAGAGACTTTCAAGGAGGAGAAGCCCGGTGTGTTCCCAGTGTTTTGCACCACAGGGTTAGTGGATAACTTCAGTGAGTGAAGCCATGAGTGACCAGCATCTTGAGGTGGTCCACTGGTCTTTTTCTGTGGATCCTACATGAGCACTGCCCCAAAGACTGTTTCAACCTACTGTGTCCATATCTATTGTCCACTGTAGCCGTGATGGGCAGCTTCTACTGCACCTTGAAGCTCAGAACCTGATCTGCCCAGGGGGCCATACCTGTATATTGACGCTGTGAACCTGATCAGCCTGGGAGGCTGTACCTGCACATTGCCAGACCAGCTGACTAGGCCTCCTCCACTGGCAAGTGCAGCCCTTGACACCTGTACTTATACTGTATCCACACTTAATACTTTCTGGTTCACTATAATGAACCGGGCAGTAGATCAGATGCTGCCTCCACCTCACAGAAGTGATTTTGCGGGCACTTTTGTAAAAATTGTGGCATTTTTACAAAAGCGCTGATTTCGCAGGCACTTTTGTAAAAATCGGGGCAGTTTTTACAAAAGTGCCGATTTTGGGGGAAACAGCGAAATCGTGAAATCCTGGAGGGTCTGCCTAGAGACCGGGGTGAACAGAATAGATCAGATTCTGACAGGTTATCTGAAATAGAAGAAGCAGGCGAGCTGCAGAAAGAAGAGCAAAAATCCTATGGGCATGAATGTGAGGATTACAGCATTCCAAAAGAGGGAGATGTGTCTCCTGCAGTGCCTGACTCGCCACTAGGCAACAGTAACCTGCGTTCATGCTCTATTGAGAAGGGCAGCCAAAAGATTCGATCTTCTTATGATGTTAGTAGAACAGCAGTGCATTCCATATGAATGTAAGGATCAACCCAGTAGGACCACAAAGTCAGTCTCATCCTGGATTTTGTATGGTCAGCTTGCTTTTAATTATTGAAGGTGCACCAGTGACGATGCAGGCAGTATGGCCCCATTTGGAGAAGAATTATAGGGTCCCTGATTCAACCCCATCCATGGATACAGGCCATCCTAAGTCCTATTCCAACATTATGGCAGCAGCTCAAAGGAGATCAAAAAATCCTGTCATGTCAACATCATCAACACCTGACTGAGATGGCCAAAAACCATAAACTGGGTCACAGGGTTTAATTCTATGGTGATACATTTCTATAAAAGATGCAATGCCATAGCCATCCATGGCTTTTACGACTGATAATGTTCAAGTCATCTCACCATTGATAAATGTGATCTCAGAATACAGAAGAGACGAGGCCAAGGCCAAAGTTAAGGAGGGGGCCAATGCATCACCTCCATCATGGATGCAGCAATAGATTTGCCTAATGCAGGATTCCATCAACGGGCAGTGGGCATGGTCCTAAGAAGACAAGGGTGGCTATGTTCTATAGCTTTCTGCCTGGAAGTCTAATTCAAGACAAACACTATTTGGAAAACATGTGGGCAATGCACTTCAAAATATAAACACTGCAGGGTCCTGTCGAACTTTGCTGTATACGCAACATATTTTATCTGCTTTTTGTTACTCCAGATGCTCATGGGGAGCTTCCCCCAGTATGGGGGTCAATGAGATCCTGTTCTTTTTCTGGCCAAGGTGGATATGACCTGGGCGATTCAACAAATAGAGGCCAAAAACAAGGCTATGGCAGAACCTCTGGAAATAAGAAGGGTGTCCAAACCACACAGTAAAGACAACTAGAACAGAGATTGACTCTTCTGACTTGCCCCCTCGCCATACCAAACCTATTTAGTCGGTAGGAAAATTTCAATTTACATCCTCTTGGGAATCCGTAATATTAGACCGCTGACTGCTGCACATAGTGCATTCAGGACACAACCGTGAATTTGCACAAATACCACTAAGTCATCCACGAAGGAACATCAACTACACTGGTGGGAGTTGCAATAGGAGATTTGTTTCCTCCTCCTGCCTCCACCTCACAAAAGTGATTTTGCGGGCACTTTTGTAAAAATCCCGGCATTTTTACAAAAGTGCCGATTTCGCAGGCACTTTTGTAAAAATCGCGGCATTTTTACGAAAGTGACGGTTTCGCGGCAAACCGCGAAATCCTGGAGGGTCTGCATAATAGAGCTTAACTGAGATTGGCCGTGTTGTAATATGGCTAAATCCTGTTCCAGTATGTCGATAGCAGAAGATACAATGTTACTCAATTAATATATTTTGGAGGTCAAAGTTGTTAACCCATTATCTACCACAGCTAAAGCCTGTTCCAGTATGTCGATAGCAGAAAATACAATGTTACCCAATGAATATATTCTGAAGGTCAAAGTTGTTAGTCCATTATCTACCACAGCTAAAGCTTTTTCTACGTGTATAAGGTCTATTTCCCGTATTCTCTCAGTGGCTTCTTGTTGGGAAATCTTCCAGTTTCATTGTAGGCAGCATAATGCCTGCATATATGAAACGTTTTTGACGTTGTTTCCTAGATCCTAGTAAAAAGTCCCTAAGGTCCATGTCATGTGAGAGTAAAGATACGTGTGGTTTCAATTCAGCAAGTGTTGAGATTTCTAGCCAATCGAGGCACAACTTCCCAACACTATAGGATGTCACTACCCCTGGATGTTCTCTCTGTACATAACGTGGGTCTGGCCTATGGATACTGAGTCCCTCTGTGATGTTCAGGAATCGCTTATGACAGCTTTTCGTGTCACACCCACTGTTTCCAATTTGGGTCTGTTCTATTGTACTTTAAGATGTCATCTACTGTTGCCCCTTCTTGTGAAGTTGAATTCTGCCACCCCTTTGTTGGTGTTGGACACCTAGCAGTGTTTAGGTCCTTGTTCGTGGTTAGTCCAACACAGGATGTCTGTTGCACAGTATCATTTAAAATGATCATCTGCTGTGGAATGAGGCATGCTCTAAATAGTGCCTCTGTACCCTGGACTTGCCAGTCACTCAAACCCCAGACTGATTTTAAGTCAATTTCATCTTTCCATAGGTCGAAACCCTGTTCAGACAATTGGGCCAAAAAGGAAGAAGAGTAAATTTGTTTAGTGTTTGTCAACATAATTTTCAGTGCGGATGTTGGTACAACCTTATAGTAATAGGAGGCTGGATCTGTGGTGTTAAACCCTGAAAAGTATGAAACTTCCTGTGCAAACGCTTGTGAACTACTTTTTGGTGGTGTTGGGAAATGTTCCCACTGATGGTATTCAAAAATATTCCCTGGTGAAATGGATTTGTGCAGGAAATGATGACCATAATGTTGGTAACAGTACAATGTGTCTTAATCTGAAGAACCCTCTAACATTTCATTATTAGAAAATGCAGCAGTTTTCTCTAAATCAGGCAACATGTTATTAATGGTTTCAGAGTCCCAATCATCAGAAAATGTACTTGAGGTAATGATATAATTTAATGAAATTTTAAATACGTGATTAATTTTTAAAAGCTCGGTCTGACCAAATATGTTAAAATCAACCTTGTCCCATTCTATACCATCCGGTATAGGAACTGCTGTAATGTTCACTGATGTCAAGCCTCTTTGCTAACAATGTGATGATGGATTTGGCTTCAGTAGTACGTTGAAGATAGTGTCCATTAATAAGCATACTAAAAGTTAGCACTAAGCCAAGACAAAAAAGAAAAAAAAAAAGACCCAGAAATTACCCAGAGTTCAATCGAAGGCGATACCAAGTATGTCTTTTTTTAAAAGTGAAGAAAGTTCTTTATTTGTTGCTTGAATGGTGTTTTGGCTGGCGTCGTTTCCGGCTCACTTGGATCCAGAGAAAACGTATCAAAGTTCATGAAATCGCCAGAAACAGTTTGATCAATTGTAGGAATTGCATCGGGATTAGTTGAAATGTTATTTTGCTCTTGACAAGGCATGTTGGTGTAGACTTCTGTATTAGGTCTAATTGCAACATATGAATTATTCTAATGTTCATTTTGAATTTGAATTTCTGGTTCAAGTGGAACAAGTTCCATAGCATTGTTGCTTAGTCCTTCATTCCTTACAGGTGGCTCTTCAAACGTGATGAGTCTTTCTGTTTGAATTTCTTGGATTGCAACGAGAGGAGGGCATCTGCTACTGTGGAGACCACGAGGCCTACTGCTTATTATTGGCCACATAGTGTTGTTTGATTAAGTCGATCGAGACAAATCTTTTCTCCTTTTTCCCGGCAAGAGGCGGCAAAAGTACAGTTCTTGGTCCTTGTATTGCAAAGACTGGTACAGGTCTTCTTGTAAAAACCTGGGTTGGGTCGGGGACAATCGGGATTTGCCCGGCGGTATTGCCTCTGTGACCCACGAATTATTAATCAATGAAGAGGCAGGCGCTGGAGACTGGAAAGCAGGAAGCAAGGTTTTATTCTCTCCGGAGGAGAACACAGCAAAACAGACAGCAGGTATCGTTCTGGGGTGCTCTAACTTATTTCTGGGGCCTGGCCCTTATATACAGGGTTTGCGGTTTTATTACAGTTTACATACTTATGGCAAAGCTTTGATGTACGGAAAGACATTCCCGGAATCCCCCCCTCCGGGCCCGTTCCCACACACATTTACAGTAGAAGTCCCCACCCTGGTCACAACAGGTGATGAATATCGCGCAGCTGGATATTCCGCCCATTCATGGAATGCGGTGTTCGATCGGATCTCATGGGGTGGGGGCTTTGATCAACTCGGGGGTCCTTTGATGAGGGGAGCTTTCTATTGTACGGGGAGGGGCAAGGAATAGTATCGGCAGAGCTGGGTGTCGGCCTGGGAACGAGGAAGACAAACGGGCGCACGGGAAAAAAGGGGGTTTGCATCAAAGGGCCGGGGACCATGAAAGGGAAGAAGGGAGGTGTTGCGCTGGGAACAGGATGGGGTCTGAGGCAGAGCAGCGCTGAAGAGGGGTTTATGATTCAAGGCAGGTGCAAGCAGGGGGTTGGTCAGCGTGCAGGCTTGGTGAGGGCGAAGGGCCATGTCGGGGGCCAGTGGCATGAAAAAGGGCTTGTTCTGATCAGGGCATTTTAAAATGGCGGGTGCGCACGAAAAGTGTGGTATCGGGGGAAGAGGCAAGATGGCGCAGATAATGTTCACCAAACCGTGCTAATTTTCCACATTCTGTATGAAGATCCAAATTCCTTTTTGTCCGCAATTTTATCTCTGACCAGATCTCCAACTTTTGGGATCCAGACAGGTCTTGCCGTGACTGCCTTGACTTCCCCAGTGGCAGTCTGCTTTAGATGGACATTGCTTTGTTTTGTTCTGGATTCATTTAGATCCTGTAAAACAGCCAAACGATCATGGATATCAAAAGGTTTTTCATCTGCCACTACTGCACCTTCACAATCAAGATCAGGTACCCACATTCGTGTCCCAAAGAGAACTTCAAATGGAGTGACACCCCCTAGAGAATTTCTTGGCTGGTTGTTTAACGCCCGCTGTACCCCATAAAGGTGTGTGACCCAACTACCTCCCTTGCCTAATACCCTAGCTGTTAAAGATTGCTTTAAGTACCAGTTTTTCCTCTCCACAACCGAATTTCCCTGGGGATGGTACGGAGAAGAGTACCGCAATGCTATGCTCATATCTTCCATGGCCTCTTTGTAAGCCCGAGAGCTAAATGCAGGGCCGCTGTAAAAAAGTAACGTGCTAACTGCGTATGTGCCGATAAAGACTCGCAAATCTTTGATAACAGTTTGAGCGTCAGCCGAACGCTGAGGCCATACCCATAGGAATCTCGAGCAGGAATCCACTGCAACCATGATATATTTGTAAGCCCCGTCCATTTGTAAAGGGCTGCAGTGGTCCAAGTACACACATGCAAGAGGTTTGTCTGATTTTAATAATGGCATCTGCTCGGGTTTTTGGTACCGTGGAGCCTTGCATCTGCTGGCAGATGTCGCAATTCAAGACATAGTCTTTAGTTTGCTTAGTTAACCCTGGCCACCAATAGCGCTGTTTCAGTAAAGAAATAGTGGGTGTAACGTCTGTGTGCGTAGAGCCCAAACCCTCGTGTGCTGCTAGTATTAAACCTTGCCTATGATCCATATTTGGTATTACTCTGTCCCCCACTCCAGGAATCTGAGCATATGGAATGTTTTGTGCATCTAACTTGTAGGAGTATTTGAGTAGAAATGTTTTAGGTACTACTGTGCTGCCTTTGCGTGAAGAGATGACAGCTATCATAATATCACCGTCTATTCTCGTTTTTGAACGAGTGTGTGCAGCTACGGAAGCCGTGCGAACAGCCCCCTTTACAGCTTCATTAGCCAATGAATTCCCTTCATCATCACGTTGATGACTCAATGTATGGATCACATGAGTCCTTGGTAGCTCATTTTTCAACTCTGCTACCTTGTTCCCATAGCATTATATGCTTAATTGTGCCACCTTTCCCATCTTTAAACCCGTTTTGCTCCCAATGATGTAAAGTACTCATTGTACGACTGTACACAGTAAAAGGAATTACACACAATTAGTGTGGGGAATTTGTGATCCGTATTTACAAGTGCCAGTATCAGCGCTTTTAGTTTTGCCAACTGAGCTGTGCCGTCTCCTAGAGATTGCGTTTTAGCGCAACTGGGATAGAATTTTCCATCCCGCAAGCGACCTTTAATGATTGCGCATGCTGAGCTGTATTGCTGCTTACTCTCTATGGCCGGTTGCGCAGATCCTGCAGTGTAAATAATATATTCATACTGAGCTAGAGGCAATATTTCATTAGGTAGAGGATATTCTTGTTCGTATTGCAGGAATGCATATGTTTTTAAACTTGGATGAAATCTGCATTTAACGTCCATTGCAGTAAGAGAATTAGCCCTTTGTATCCATCTTGGATGTAAGGCTTTCACCTTTGGAATGCTGGCCTTTGTAACAGCTTCTAAAGCCGGTACCGGGGTTACGACAATTATACATTTCCCATGAGCCAGTGCTCTTTCTCTTGCTATAGCAGTCTGAACAGCTGTCAAGATTTTTTCTGTTGAAGTGAAAGGTATTTCTGCATTTGTGTAGAGGTGTGATTTGTATGCGATTGGTACTATTTCTCCTTCATTAAAGGTTAAGTAAGTGTACCCGCATTGACCCGAAATTATATGGATCACCAAGTGGCATACATTTATGCATGTTTATAAGTGTTTGGAAGCAATCAAGTCTTCCTGGAGTGAACGAAGAATATTAGTATGTTCTTATGTCCAATTTCTGGCTGAAAAGTCAGGTTTTATTAAGTCGTAGAAAGGTTTTACCCTTTCTGCATAATCTAAAATGTATGTTCTGCCAAAATGTAGGAATTCGAGTATTGATTGTAAATTGTTTAATGATTTTGGAGCTGGAGCAGCGCACAATTTTCTAATAAGTTAGCTGCCAGACTTTTCCCTTCACTTGACAGCTCAAATCCCAAATATAGGACACTGAGGTGGGCTATTTTTAATTTTTTTAAGTTAAATTTGTAGCCCTCAGTGGCAAATCCCATAATAATGGTGCTTACCCTGGTCAAGTGCCTCTCCAAGTCGTTGTCCGTTAGATAAATATCATCCACATAAGAGAACGCTTTGTCATCAAAATTTTGAAGTAACTGTTACCGTTGCTGAAAATACCCCAGGGCTACTCTTATACCCTTAGGGGAGTCGACAAAATTGTTGCTGAGACCCTAACGCTGAGAATCCGGTCAGATACCTGCTTTCAGGTGCTATATTTTGGCAGAAAAATCCATTTGAGATATCAAGTGTTGTTTTATATTTTTTCTGCACAATGTTATTCATTAATGTGGCACTATGTGCATTTTGGACATCAAATGTCTTTGTGCATGAGTTAAATGTCTGTAATCTCAAACTAGACAATGTGTATTGTCGGGTTTAGAGACGAGAAACAAAGGATTGTTTATTGGAGAGGTACATTTTTCAATAACCCCCTGGTATTCAAGTTGATCTAAGATCTCCCTGACCTGTTTTTGGCATCTTGCTCTATTGGGTATTGCCTCTGAGCATTAGGTGAAACTTTTAACGGGATCATGTGGTAGGTTGAGTCCTCATCCCACCCAGCGTGATTTTTGTACAATGCTGGAGCTTGGGCTACTGCCCACTCCCGAGCATATGTATGTTTAAGGTGAATGGAAACATGGTCGGAAAATGCAGGAAAATGTATACTTTCTCCCCTGGGCCAATCTTGTTCGGCTAACAGGATGTCATAACCAGATGATAAGTTCTTCCAAAAGAAACCTTATACTTTCCTGGGCTTGTACCCCTCCATCCAGAGTGTTCTTACATGTAAAGTATGTGGGACGCTCACCCTTTTGTCTGGTGTTTCTACTGTGATGTAATCATTCAAGTCCGCTGTCACCAGAAATTCATTCAGGTTCTGGCGAGCTATTGTTACTTCTGCCGCACTGTCTAGCATTGTCAAAGCCCATTCCCCATTCAGATTTTGTGTCCTCAAAATTCTGGGCATGTCTGATTTTCAGACCAGCAACTTTCTTTTTCTTAAATTGAGGTTTTGATTTTGGCTTATCTTCTTTTTGGAAGCAAAATCTTGAGCGCATTGCTTGTCTCGGGACTGTGTGCGCTCCTCTCTGAATTCTGAATGTCCCACTCTCTCAGAGCTTTTCTTTGAGCCCTGAAAGGAATGAGAGGAACGTGTATCAGTATCCTGATACCTGTCAGGTTTCCTAATATTATCCCTATGCCTAAGGTTGTACCTCTTTTTAGTGGGTTCCTGTGGAGGAGACATACATCGGGAATGAGATCTGTTGTCTTTAAACTTTTGTTGTTTTTTATTATCCCACTTCTTTTTAGAAGAAGTTGGTGTGTGCTTAGAAGTGTCCTTTTCGGGGCTGCCCATTAGTTGAGGTTTTGCAGCTTTTTCCCACAAACTATCCCTGCCTAATTCTGCGTATGCAATTTCAATTATTTTGGGTAGTTCATTCTCCTGTTCTAATGGAGAGAACTCCCGTAAGTGTTGGCGGATTCCCACTGATGCTGCTTCCCCTTTAATGTTAGCTAGTAGTATGAATGATACCTTGTCGTAGTTATTTAATAACTTCATCCCTAGGTTCAGAGCAGGCTCTGCTCCGTACTCATTTTGTATTTGTCTTATTACATCTGGTATCACTGCTAATAAAGGAATACCATGAGTTCTTGTATAAATGGCAGCAAGGACTGTATCCCAAGAGGTACCATCCTCTAACTGTGGTGTAATCCCATGGGCAAGCATGGGTTAACATTCTGTGTTTTTCAAATGGTGTGGTATTTGGGAATACTGCTTCCAACTGGGTTATTTTCTGAGCTACCCAGAAAGGAATTTGTTCACGTTTTGTGGGCAATTTACCCATTACCGCGTGCAATGTTTGTGGAGTAACTTTAGTAGCTGTGCTCTGTGTAGGAGCTGCATTTGGTGTAAATACTGTTGGATGAACCGCAAGTGTCCTCATGACGAATTGTGTCATGTTTCTGTAAAGTTTTATTAACTCTTTGTGTTGAACAGAGCAATTCATTATCTGGCATTGTATCAATGTCAGGATGTGGTGCATAGGTTGCTAATATTTGCCATGTTGCTCCTGGTCTTCCTAATGGACCAAGTCTTGCTCTTTTTCTTGAGTGGTGTAGGGCGCCGTTAAACCAGAAAATATGTTCCTGGTAGGTACGCAGAATTTCAGTCTCCTCAAAAGGAGTGTAGACCGCTGGAACTTCTTTATGTGTATAATAAGGAAAAGTTTTTAGGTCTCGTCCTATTAATTGCGCAAGCGATAATAGGACGAGAGTATTGAGGGCAAAACAAGCTCTGAAACCACCAGGCGGATTACGTCGAGTGCATGTGCTCGTGCACGCGCATACCATTTGCTCCCCGAGCCGCCTGCCTCCGAGAGCTTCACTTCAAAGTGATCCGCTCCCCCGCCCCCTGCTTCACACTTTTCACGGCCGCCAGGCTGTGTCTCGCATTTCTCCTCCCCCCTCCCCACAGCAATGCCAAGAGCTTGTTTGTTCTTGCCTTTCATCTCCTACCCGTCTTATCCCATTGTTAACATTTCCACACCTTTGTCCGTCTATTAGTCATACCTGTCTGTTCGTCTCTGCTTTTTAGTATGTGCCCGTTTCCCTCTTTCAGTATTTTGTAAATTAACTTGCTAACTGTCCTGTGCTGTTCTTCATAGTGCCTCTTACGCACACATTTTAATGACCGGCGGTTCAGCGCCTCACGCGCACATTTATTAAGCAGTACCTGCAACGTAATGTACGCTCTCCTTCACTGTTTCTTCCTCCTTCATTTATCAGGCCCACAATCACACTCTAATTTTATTTAATTTTTCTCCTCGCTTTCTCCTATATCTTTCCTCTTTTTACTCTCCTCTGCCCTCCATTTCTTTACCATCTGCATCGCCCCTGATGGATCATGTATGCCACTTGTCCGCTGCTTCCCTTCTGTCTCAATCCCTTGTTTCTCTTCCTCCCACCTTGTTTCCCGGCGCCCCTGTTTTTCCCTTTTTCTTTTCGCTTCTGGCTATGTTTCATCCCGCCCTTCTTCTTTAGCTACTTCGTTCCAAGTTTTACTCACCGGTTTTGCCTTTCATCCTGCCACTCTCTCTGTCTACCCCCTCTCTTCTCACGCCATCTCTCCCTCGTTATCTCTTCTTTACTTCCCCTCTCCTTTCAATCGCTCCCTTTCTGACAAATTTTCGTGTTCATACTTCCCCCTTCCGTCGACCCTCTCGTTTGTTTTTTCGGCGCTCTTCTCCCTCACCCACACTTTCTCATCTTTCCATATTTAACACATGCGTTTTATCTGCTTTCCGTTAGCCCTCTCCTGCCTTCACTTCTGGTTCATCCTTCTCCTATCAGGCATATCTATATATATCGGATATCATTCTGCCTCTGTCTTTCACTCCCCTTACTTATTTCTATGTTTACACTCCTTGCTTTATTCTCTCTTGTTCCTTCTGTGCATGTCCTCACATTAGCGCCCATTTACCCTCTCTCCCCTACACTTTTCCAAGTTCACCATCCCCAGCTTTCCCAATCTCCCCCGTCTTCTACTCTTTCTAAATCCATTTCTGTTCCAGCCCCCCAACGCCAATCCCTCTCTTTCGCTACATCCACTCTCTTCCAGACCCATCCCTTCTCACCACTATCTGCCCTTTGTCTTACACATTCCCCTTTTCTCTCAATTTTAACTTTTCTTCTCGCAACCCTCCGTTTCCTCCTTTCCCCCTGTAATTCTTTTCTCCAGTTGCCTTGTTTTCTTCTCGCGCACCTCTCCCCCTTTCACTCTATTCCCTCACTCAACTCCTCTCCTCATTCATTTTCTCTAGCTCAGTGTCCTTCGCCGCCTCCCCCGACCCTTCCCTCATTCCGTTCCCCCCTCAGCCCGATGCTCTTCTCTCATCCCCTCTGTCCTGTGCTTCTCCCACAGGCACAGGAGAGGAAGCGCGCGGCGCGAGCTCCTGCATCCTCTTAAAGAGACAGGCGCTTGCGCTTTTACTCGGGGAAAAGAGCAAGACTTGAGGAGTCGGGAGGAAAGAGAACAACCTCACACGTCTTGGGAGAGGGAGTGGTTATCTTGTAATCCTCTTTTCAGGGAGGTGTCGCACTGCGCGTTTCCATTCTTTTAGTAAGGGAGTACTCCCATGAGTACTGGAGATAGCGTGCAACAACGTGCTGTCTTATAGCCTTGTTATTAAAGGCGGCCATTTCAGACGGGGCTCCTTACCTGGCCAGTCCTCACTGAGTCTGAACAGAGAAGGAGCCTTGGGTGAAAGGGGTTCAGGGGTAGCCACGAGTACCACAGCGCATTGCCGAAGCTGGGCTTGCTCGCGTTGTGAGGGTTCAGACTAGGGCACTATTTGGGTGGTTCTAGACCAGTGTCTTTACAGTTCTGTCTTTGTTCTGCCTTTTCTAACCTGTCCCTCACTCTGCCACTGCTGATGGGCGAGTGCAGCAGGTTTCCCGCCTCCTACCCTGTGGGGATGGGGCTCTATGCGCATCACCAAGCATCTGCAGATGGCGTTTATTCATCCGGCGCATGGAAAAACACAACCTCCCAGTCTCACTTTCCCCACTGCCCTCCCCTCCCCACATCCCTTCTCACCAGGACTGCTTCAGCTTCCTCGCTCTCCTTCTTGTCTGCTTTCCACATGCTTCATCTTTGCTTCATCTTTGCTTCCCTGACGCCTCTTCTTGTTGTGCCCTTCTGCCCTCTGTTAGACTCGTTTTTCCCTTGTTTTTCTGCCCTTCTGCCCTCTGTAAGACTCGTTTTGTGTGCCTTTCTCCCCTCTGCATCACCACATTATCACTCAGCGCTACCCCAGCATCACTCAGCACCACCACATTATCACTCAGCACCACCACAGCACCACCCAGCACCACCACAGCACCACCACAACATCACTCAGCAGCACCACTCAGCACCACCACATTATCACTCAGCACTACCACAGCACCACTCTGCACCACCACAGCATCATTCAGCACTACCACAGCACCACTCAGCACCACCACATTATCACTCAGCACCACCATATTATCACTCAGCACCACCACAGCACCACTCAGCACCACCACAGCACCACTCAGAACCACCACAGCACCACTCAGCACCACCACAGCCCCACTCAGCACCACCATAGCATCACTCAGCACCACCACAGCACCACTCAGCACCACCACAGCACCACTCAGCACCACCACAGCACCACTCAGCACCACCACAGCATCACTCAGCGCAACCACAGCATCACTCAGTACAACCACAGCATCACTCAGTGCAACCACAGCATCACTCAGCGTAACCACAGCATCACTCAGCGCAACAACAGCATCACTCAGTGCAACCACAGCATCACTCAGCGCAACCACAGCATCACTCAGCACCACCACAGCATCACTGGTTCAAATATGTTCTCTCAATGTTTCAAGCTTTATTACAAATGTCACAAAAAGATGTTAATATTTCACTTCTGTTCTTGGATTTTCTTCACAATAAAATACACTGAACATAATCTTCACAAAAGTTATTTACAAAAGTTTAAGCTATTGCCCTTATAAATTACAATCACTTTCATTTAAGTATTAATTATTTAAAAAAATTAAAAGGCATTGTTATTTGTAATATCAATACATCTAAGTCACGTAAATACAAAACATGTTGCATTACAAATGCTATAGGTGTCACATTTGCGAAAGTTATAACTATTGGCATTGTAAATTACACAGCTATTAATTTAGCTATTTTCAAAAACAACACTTAAATTAAAAAAATTGTCGTTTACAAGACCAATAGCTTGTTGTTATAGCATGTGCTGCTGGGAATGTAACCCATGAATAGAACACCTCTGTTTGGAAATCTACGTGTGCCTCTATCACAAATATTACTGTACCTCCTCTGGATTGTACACCATTTTTGAGGAGTTTCACTGTGAGAGTGTGTCTTACATTGGGTGCAATATGTATTGCATTGGCATCTTCCTCATCTGATTGAGTTAGAGCTTCTGTCATTGGGTCTAATTCTCCGTTCTGGTTAGTCATTGTGTTAAGAACACGGAATAACTGTCCAAGAAAATTAAGATAAGGTGTTTTGCACAATTTTGGGAAAAATGTCCTTCAAGCTTGATTAACCAACAGCCAATAAATAGGATAATTCGCTCAGCTATGGTGGAATTTGTGCCCACCCACTCCAGATGTCTCTGGTGTTTTGTGAGTAGGGGGTCTCTGAGAATAAGCATGACTGAGCTACTCAGATTCTACTGTTAAATAAATACCAAACCAAACGTTGGGTGCCATGTGGTATAGTTCCTATAGTACGCCTGCAGGACCTGCGTTTTTGGATAACATACACTGTGGATTGGTAGCAGACTGACTCTGAGCAACCCCACCACGTATGTTAGCCGTGTTTGCAGTAGCTAGCTCAACAGTGCCATAGAATCTCCTTTTTATCAGAGATTTTAGTTTTTGGCAACCTCAGAACACAACAACCCTGATTCCTCAGACTCACGTAAACAATGTTCTACTTTTCACCCAGTCACTCATGCTTGCTTATTTGGTCTCAGAGAGTTACACAGAAGAAACAGTCAAGCGTGTTTACAATAAGAATTTTTTGCACGGTTGTTCTTCTAGTGTAAAATATATGTGCTGCGATAACTGTTAAACAGTAGCAGAGATATATGGGCAGCAGTACAATGAATAAAAAGGAAAAGTACAGTTCTACCATTTTGCAATAGTCATGAATATATACATGAATATAAAATACATTTATAAAATAAAGTGCATGCTCCTACGATGCCGGTCTAGATGTACCTAAGTATACCTCGCATGTGAGTAGGTACGAAAGAGCCAAGAATCCAGCTAGGATGTAGTCAAACCCCATTACCTGAATAATGAGAGTGTGGGACCTCATCCTGGTCTCGAGTTGGACACCCCGAAAGGGATGGTTAGACCACTGTCAGCTGGAGCGACTGCATGTAGAAGCCTCTGCGTTTCTGGTCAGTGTGTCTGCCTGAAAGTCTTGGTTCCCTCTAACTACTGATAGCAAGAGGTGCTGTATTTAAACAGAAAGAATATAGAGTCCCTTTGTCCCTTGTGCTTGTGTTAGCCATTGTTTAGTATGAGGATGACGTATGGGATGAACCTTGTGCATAGATAGGAGGAAGGTGAAGTATAGCCCCTGGATAGTTTCCTTATAAATTATTCATATGTGCCAAGGATGAAGTCATAGCACTATTGTTCAGGAAAACCCCTCCTTCTGCCTGGAACTAGGTGAAAGGTTCAGTCCTTAAAAGGCGTTTAATCCTTAAAAGGAGTTCTGTCCCTATAAGGCATTCTGTCCTTATGAGGCGTTCTGTCTTTATAAGGCATTATGTCCCTAAAAGGCTTGTTCGTGTGTAATGTAGGGGGATGATGTAGGTGAAAGGGTACGATGTTCCCTGGACCTATATTAGGATACCTATATGAAACATTACACCTGTACCAGGCATGACTTGGTTGTAGAAATAAAATAACTTAACAATATTTTTATACAAAGAAAATTGGTCTGAGTTCAGTCTTTGAGTGGGTGACACTACCCTCTGAGACAGCCTTACTGCTCGTCCACACTACCACAAATAGAGAGTAAGGTGCTATCTACTTTTACCTCTGCCTACATTTGAGGCTCCACTGGACTCTGTGCACACTCTATCTCATTTTGGTATAGTATATACAGAGCCAGCTTCCTAGAAGAAGATGATGGTATTGTCATGATATACACTTTTGTATATTCGACGATGTTATTTTAGAATGAACTATTAATTGGAACAGCTAAGCTCCTTTTAAGAGCTTTTTATCCTCCTGGATCACATTGTATTTTAACTAAGATGCTATTGTTGAAAGATTTTTTAATGGTACAAAGTGGATTTGAGAACATGTACATATCGTGTTTTGTAAAAGTTTATTCTTGTTTCCCCTCACATTCTACTCAATAAAAAAGTTTTTTTTAATAGAGCATGACGTTAATGCAACTGGATGTAGTTCAGTTTTTCCGATGTGCTCTGATGTTGTTGTAACGTATTTAGGACCCTATTTAAATATTCCAGATTCATGCCCTTATGTGGTTATAACAAATAATATCCTTATAAAGGCATAAGAATCATATCCATATTTAGTCATAGCCAATGCAGTCTGTGAGAAGTTGGCCTGATGTATGATGTCCACAATTCTGTGGGCACCTTGTATCAGTCCAAACAATCCCTTATGGTGGTGGTTGTAAGTCAACCTTAAAAAGACAAGCTATCCTAGGGGTAGCATGGACTAAGCAGCCTTCAGGCTAAACTCAAGAGGGCATGTGAAGCCAGCTGTTTTACCATATACAATCCTGTAATATCAAATGAAAGGACACCACACAAGTTACATATTATAAAAATATATGTATTTAATTTCAGACTAATCCCCTGTACTCTTTAGGAGTACAGAAGCACAAGCGTTTAAACAAAAGCACGATATAACATATGAAAGTTGCACGTTTATGGATGAGGCCGGTGGCCACTCAAACCATATATCAAAAAAGTGGTATAAGTATCACTTTACGAACAGTGGTAAGGCCTGGGGCCTTGGGAATCGCTGGGACTACACTGGACTAACAGCAGTTAGGACGGGAGTAGCCAGCGGGATTCGGGTGCAGCGCTAAAAGCACACGCATGCACCAATGCAAAGTCAATGGTGCGTAAAAGTTATCGAGTTACAGTTTTAGGAGTCTTCCGACTGGAATAGAATTACCACACTTTAAACTTAGACACTAGAGGTGTAAACCACTACAGGAGCACCGGTGTTAGATCGTTACCTCACCCACAGGAAGCGGGTGCATAGGTGCCAAAGTGTGTCTGGTTTCGTCGTGTAGATCTATGGAGCCTGGAGATAAAGATGCTGCAGGCGGCCAGGAGAGAAGAGTCCGGTTGGATCCAAGGGTGGATCGAAGATGTAGAGTACCTGAAAGCAGAGGGGACAGAGTCTGGGTCACTAGCCAGTGACCAGGAAGGAACCAGGAAGGAACCAGGCGATGTCGGGCGCAATCAGGTGGTTGTTGTGAAGCTTGTCTCTGCTGCCACGTGGACTCTGGGGCATCGAGGATGTCCAGGAGTGGATCACAAGCTGTCCCACAAAGGCTCTCGCTGTCGGCGGTGTCGGCTTCCGGATCGGAGTTAACAAGCCTTGGCGAGGGCAACCCACGCAGGATTCAAAGATCGCTTCTTACTCGGAGCAGCAAGGTCAGAGCGGGTGCTCCTTTTCAGGGGAGCGAGGGCCAGTCTGGAGCGACCAGACTAGAAGAGCAAATTCAAAGGTTCATCGGTACTGGGGCCACTAGCCAACGGGCAAGCGACCGGACCAACGTGTCGAGCAGGAAAATGCAAAAGGGCCCCACGCAGCACTCGATGAGTGTGGAGGGATGAGCTTCGGTGCAAGAGATGCTCGGGGATGGGGCTTCTCAAACCCTAATGCACAGCTTCGAGGGAGCCTCGGAAGCTGCACGGTCAACACTTTGTAGTTTTTCCAAGATGGCCGGCCCCACACTTCAGGTCGTCTCCACGGGTCTCAGCTTTGCTGGGACTGTGGATCGGGCTGTTTGGAACGCAGGAACGCAGGGTCTTGTTGATCTCTGTCGCTCGAGTTCCAGCGGGAACTGCAACAAAGCAAACGGTGATGCGCTGGATGGTACCTGTTTGCACAGGGTGGTCACTCCTTGACCACAAGGGAGATTCTTCAGTCTTCTACGTCGAGTAGGATGTCGAAGGGTCCAGAGTTTCATTTCATAAGTTTCAGTCAGGATAATCTGATGTGCATTGGCACTGCTCCCACCTTTATTCCAAATCTGGGGGCTGGATTACCTGCTAGGTCCCTCCTATGGGTGGGACCCAGGAAGGAGGTGGTTACACCCCTTTCCCTTTGTCCAGTTTCGCGCCAGAGCTGGGGCTGGAGTGCCCCAGAACCGGTTTGACTGGAATTTGCATGGGACACCTTGTGTGCCCCAGGCAGTGTCTAGTTTCTTTCAACCCTCCCTGCTCCAATCCACTATCTCCTGTCTGGGGTGGTGTATCACCTCCCTGTGACAGGAAACCCTTTGTTCAGGCCTCCCCTGCCAAGTTTCGTCAGCAGCAGGAGGTCAGACTTGTGTCGGGGCAGCAGCATCCATTTTGTGATGCTGAGGCTCTGGTTAGGATTAACCGCGTTTTAAGTAAAGTAACATGTCTTCTCCCTCTAGAAGGGTGGAATGCTACCTCCGTGGCCAGAACTGGCGAGGTGGTAGTATTCCAAAGTGTATGACACCAAACACGACATGTTTTGATAAAGCCAAACAAAAGTTAGCAATAACCGCGAGGATTATAATGCACTTAAGAGTATATGGTATGGCAATATCCTGGAACAGCAGTAAGGAAATGGTTCTGAACACTGCAGACAGGCTCAGCTCATGCTAGAGCACCATCTCACATAAGACCAAGCACTCTGCCTCCAGGATTGTTAAGGCCTGCCATAGGAGTGACTGATAGGTATCTATGTGTCCAGATATATGTTTAGATATAGGTATACTATATCTAAGCAAGGGGTGATTACACCACCTTGCCCCAGCTGAGTGATCAGCCAGTTGTGTCGATTTGAATGCCAGCCAGGGGTGGCAAAAGATATGCTGCAGCCCCTGGTAGGCCCTGGATGCACCTATGCCCTGGGTACCTATAGTACACTGTACAGGGGCTGATAAGGTGACCCAAGCCAGTTAGTTATGCACCTATGGTGCAAGGAGTCCATTTTACAGCGAGAGCAGATAGCCTGGGACCCTGATTAGCAGGATCCCATGCCAACTAAGTCGAAAACCAGCTAAACACAAGGCAAAAAATCTGGGGTAACCATAGTCAGGTATCCACCTTCCTACACAGTCCAAATACGGCAAGGCTACTCCCATAGACTCCTAGAAAGTACAACGTGTTCTTTAAACAAACCAAGCCTCCAGCAGCTCGGGAATTCCCCCTGCTTTTGTTTTGATTTGTGCAAGAACTCCTGGAGTCCAGAAAGAACTGTAAGTTCTTAGTGACGTCTTATGTCCAACCTTACGTCAAACCCAGCACCTTTCAGGTATAAATATACCAGCATTTGCCTTAAGCAAACACACGGTGGTTTGGAGCAGAGCGGCTATCTACTTGCCTGACGCCCAGCTGATGCGAGTGCTGAAGGAAGCCGACCCTCCCATTGACGCACTGAGAGAGAGGCTGTCTTTTCTCCTGCTGAGAAATCCAGCTCCAGTGTTTCCAGTCACCCTTGCGGGTTGCTGGGAGATCGAGTCCTGAGAAAGAGATACAAGACCTCCTTCATTCTATAAACAAGGTACGGAGCTGATTAGATCCTTAAGAGAATTCTTGATGCAGATTCTTGGCAAAACTATCTTAACTTACTTACTCCTTCCCACGTATTAGGCTTAGGTCAGGTACACCGGGGTAGGCTTATTTTAGAAACACCAGTTAAGCACGTTTAGTCAACCTTTTATCATTGTATGTATTTTATGTATTTTATCCGTTTTAAGTACCATATGGCTCAGGAACCATATCAATGCTTTTACAGTATTATTTCATAATACTCCTTTTACTGTATGCACTTTACTTTATGACAAGTATTGCAATTGTGGCAAATCACTTCTCTTGCATGAGAAAGAGGACTGCTCAATAAATAACAACTTTTATTGAAAACGCCCATCTCTCTATTTCTCTGCACTCTGGTGAAACTAAGCATGCACGATTGACTGAGTGAAATAGCTGTCTATTGTTTTCACACGACTCTGGAGATATACTCCTTATTCTGGAGGGAGCAAAGTTGTCATGTTTATGCGGTTGTCAGAAGCTAATCCCTTCTTGTCTATTCAGGGAAGTTAACACCTCCTTGTTCACTCGAGAAAGTTTCTAGTGACCTTTGAGCTAGTTGGCATTCGTAATTAAGTCTAACATATTCAATAGAGACCTAGTCGACCTCAGTCCTACGTCTAAACTATCGTTTATGTTATTCCAATGCGCAGAGCCTATTGGGAATATAGGAACTACACTACATGGCGCCCAACGTTTGGTAAGGCGATAATCTAACGCAAGATACTAGAGTAATTCAGTCGTGCTTTTCACACAGACCCCTATTTCCCGTAAAAACTCCAATAGACGTCTGGAGTGGGTGAAAGGTTAATATCTGCCGGAACTTAGTAGGATGAGAATCCTATGTATTACTTTATGGTTTAGACAACGTTGAAGGATACAGTGTTCCAAAATATTGTGCACCTAATCTTTGTTTCCTTGAAACTTGCTCTGCAAACAAAAAACTTTCTGTCAGTAAAATGGGGAAAAGTGAAGATGAAAGGGAGAGAGCTAGAATAGCAGCTCAACTTCTAGCGGATGACACAAGTCTCCAAAATGAAGACCCGAATGCTATAATCATTCTGGTAAATGTAAGAAAAACTATAACTATGAAACTTATAGAAAATGGAGTATCATCAAGAGGTGGTACAGTAATATTTGTGGTAGAGGCCCATGAATATCGGCAGACAGAGGTATTCTATTCATGGATACATTTTCCTGAAGCAAATCCGATAACACACGATTTCCACTATTACAAAATAGAGGAATCTCCAGAGGAATACGCTCCTTTCGAGGATGTTGAAATTCCACTAACATACCAAGAGCACCTGCTCTGGTTTAATGGCGCCCTAAAACATCAAAATCACATCACCAGGCTCGGTCCACTAGGTAGACCAGGAGCCACATGGCCGGTTCTAGCCAGCTATCCACCACACCCTGACATTGAAAAAATGTCAGACCGAGAACTTTTAGCTCAGCTAAAACTATTAAATAAAATACACAGACAATTGGTCCAATATGTCATGCGGACTTCAACAGTCCAACCAGCAATAAGAACTCCACAGCACACCCCTCACCAGGGGAACACAAATAAAATCACACCACAGAATATACAATCAGCCATTGGCAAAATACCCGCAAAACGGGAACAAATCCCATTCTGGTTAGCTCAAAAAATCACTCAAATAGAGGCAATATTTCCTGATACTACACCTCATGACAAACACAGAATTCTGACTATCTGTCTTCCAATGGGGATCGCACCACATGTGGAGGACTGTGACACTTGGGGCACAGTCTTTGCTTCAATATATACAAAAACACATGGTGTTCCGTCTATGGCGGTTATACCAGACGTACTAAGACAGATTCAAAATGAATACGGTCCAGAACCTGCTTTAACTCTAGGTATGAAATTACTGAAAGACTTTAAGCAAGTCTCGGCTATACTACTAGCCAACATAAAAGGAGAAGCAGCATCTGTGGCGATCCGCCAGAAATTGAAAGAAACAGATATAGCAGAACAACCTTTTGAACTTGCCAGAATCATAGAAAAATCCTATGAAGAACTAGGTAGAGATAGTTGAGGTGGGAAACCACTAAAACCACAACTAACTGAAAATCCTGAAAAAACATGTATTAAAAATAATCTCAATACTTCAAAAAGGAAGTGGGAAGGTAATAAACAAACCACTCCCAGAGAAAAACAGTTTCAGTCCAGAGGAAGGTCTCCTCAACGGAGAGACAGATCTCCAGAACGAGGAGGCAGGTCTCCACAACGGAAGCCCTCTGAGAAAAGATATAACCTTAGAGATAGGGATAAATTAAGAAAACCTGACAGACATCAAAATATTGATACACGTCCCTCTCGATCTTTTCAGACTTCCTCACAGAAATCAGAAAGAAAAGGACGGTCAGAACACAAAGAAGAGCACGTCAAGTCCAAAGACAAGGAACCTGCTCATCAAAGAAAAAAATTACAATTTCCAAAAAAGAAGGTAGCTAGTTTTAAAATAAAACATGCAGAGGATTCTGAGGACACAACTGAAAAACGGAGAATGGGCCCAGACAGTGCTAGACAGCGCAGCAGAAGTGACCATAGCTTGCAAGATCCTGATGAATCTTCTGGAGACAGTGGACACGAATTAATACATTCAAGTGGAAACTGCAGACACCAGAGTTAGCATACCCCATAAAATATATGAAATAACATTACGTATAGAGGGGACAAAATTAGGAAAATAAGAGGTCTCTTTTGGGATAAACTATCTAAAGGCTATGATATCCTTCTAGCAGAGAAAGACTGGCCACTAGAGTTTGTCAGGGAGTGCCCACATGGCGAAGAAATGATTATGCCTGCCTTCTCAAATCAAATTCCAATTAATAAAAAATACACATATGCTAGAAAATGGGCAGTGGCCCAAGCCCCTGCATTATATAAAAATCATGTAGGATGGGATGAGGATTCTCATCACCATAAAAGTCAGTTAAAAAATCAACCTACTGCACAAAGGCAGTATCCTGTTAAGCAAGAAGCTAAAAAACAAGTCAGGGAGATCTTAGATCAACTTGAATATCAGCGGGTGATTGAAACATGCACCTCACAAATGAACAATCCTTTGTTTCCTGTCTCCAAGCCAGACGATTCATATCGTCTAGTTTTGGATTACAGACACCTAAACTCATGCTGCAAAGCATTTTCAGTACAAAACTCACACAGTGCAGCACTAATGAATAACATTGTGCGCATAAAATATAAAACAACATTAGATATCTCAAATGGCTTCTTCTGTGAAAACACTGCACCAGAAAGCAGGTACTTGACCGCTTTCTCATGTATGGGGGCAGAAAAACAATTTTGTCGTCTCCCACAGGGATTCAAGAATAGCCCAGGATTATTCTCAGCCAGGGTAACAGAGTTACTACAAATGTATGATGATGAGGCATTATCTTATGTCGATGACATCTATCTTACAGACGACGACCTGGAGACACACTTGAAAAGAGTGAACACCATAATACTTGGGTTCGCAGCCGAAGGGTACAAATTCAACTTTAAAAAGTCACGAATTGCCCACCTAACTGTCCTGTTTTTAGGATATGAATTATCAAGTGAAGGCAAAAGCCTAGAAGACAACTTCTTAGAGAAGTGTGCTGTACTCCAAGCTCCAAAAACGCTGAAAAACTTACAATCAACTCTAGGTTTCCTGAATTTCGGAAGAACATACATTCTAAATTATGCAGAGAGGGTTAAACCTCTCTATGAATTAATAAAACCTGATTTCAAACCAATTACTTGGACTCAGAAACACACAGAAATTTTACGATCATTACAAACAGACATGTTAACTAAAACAAAATTGCAAACACGTATAAACGTACGCAACCTTGTAATCCGAGTCATCCCAGGAAGATGCGGATTCACATACCTGACCTCTAATGAGGGAGAAACCGTAGCAATACCTTATAAATCACACTTGTACACACAAGCTGAAATGAAATTCAGTTCTGCTGAAAAAAGTCTAACTGCGGTTCAAACTGCTGTAGCAAAAGAAATAGCCCTAGTCCAAGGGAGGAGCATATCTGTTTTAACAGCAGTATCAGCCCTTGAGGCAGTAACAAGACCACGCATTCCAAATGCTAAAGCTTTAGATCCAACATGGATACAATGGCAAAATTCTCTTGCTGCAGAAGACGTGAAACACGCTTTTGATCCGAAAATGAAAAAACTAGAAGATCTAGAATACGAACATGAATATCCTCTGCCGACCGAAATTCTGCCTCTTGAACAATACACCTGTGTAATATACACGGATAGATTTGCACAACACTACGTTGTGGAAAAACAAGTTTACAATGCAGCGTGCGCGATTGTCAAAGGTCGCTGGCGCTTAGGTAAATTCAGACCGATGGTCACAAAAACGGAATCACTCAGAAACTGTACAGCTCAGCGAGCTGAAATAAGATCTTTAAAAATGGTGCTTGAAAATGCTGATCGCGAATTCCAGACACTTATAGTGTGCTATTCACATTACTGCGTCCGGTCTTACAATAATGACATACAGACTTGGATCAAAAATGGTTACAAAGATGAGACAGGTGCCACAATAAAGCATAAAAAGCTATGGGAACAAGAAGTTCTTTTACAGAAAGAACTACGAAAGACTCACGTGATACATACACTGAGTCATCAACGTGATGGCGTTCACGTTGCAGGGAATTCATTGGCTAGCAAAGCCACAGCGGCAGCTGTCAAACCAGCTTCCGTAGCCACAAAAAAGCATTCTAAAAAACAAATAGACGGTGAAACACTGCTAGCAGTAAAAGCCTCATTAGAAGGCAATTATGCGGCGTTACCTCTAAATTATTCACTCGGAAATACATACATAATTGATGCGAACTCCGTTCCTTTTGCTCAAATCCCTGGAGTGGGGGATAGAGTAATTCCAAACACGAACCGGAGAGCTTACTTGATTCAAGAAGCACACATGGGAATGGGTCTGAGGCACCAAGAGATCTTGAAATCTCTAATAGAATTACAATCACAATACTGGTGGCCGGGGATGAGCGTGCAAATTTATAACTTTGCAATGAATTGTCAGAACTGCAACAGAGATCGCAGTTGTGAACCGGACCAGACAATTGCCAGAACACCCTTATTAGAAAGCATTAGGCTATCTATACGCAGAAATCCAGACGGAGAAATGCAATCCCATAAAGATTCATTTAGATGTGGCCCCAGCGCTCGGCTGACGCCAGAACTGTTATAAAAGATTTGCGAGTCTTTATCGGCACATACGCAATTGGCATGCTACATTCTGACCAGGGTCCTGCGTTTAGCTCTCGAACTTACAAAGAAGCCATGGCCAGCATGGGCATTGAATTGCGGTACTCTAGTCCATTCCATCCCGAGGGAAATGCGGTAGTGGAGAGAAAAAACCGTGACATAAAGCAATCTATAACAGCGAGGGTATTAGGTTTGGGTGACGGGTGGGTCTAACATCTAACAAGTGTTCAACGTAGTCTTAATAATCTGCCAAGAAATTCTCTAGGGGGTATCACTCCATACGAACTTTTGTTTGGTACTAGAATGATCATCCAGGACCTAGATTGTCACACTTCAGTGGTGAAACAAAAAACTTTTGATATCAAAGATCGTTTGGCTGTTTTACAGGACTTAAATGAAACAAGAAGAAGTCTAAGTAACATAAAGCTAAAGCCAACAACCACTGAAGAAAAACCACCTGTCCCAGCAAGACCTGTCTGGATTCCAAAGTTTGGGGATCTGGTCAGAGAAAAGGTCGCGGTGAAGAAGGAATTTGTGCCTTCTTACAGAAAAGCAGTACCTGTCTTAGCTATCAGCGGAACAAGATCAGTAGTACTACCGCCCCTTGCTGGTAAAAAGGAGAACAGAGTTGTATCAATCGACCTGGTAAAACCACAATCATGTGGCCAATAATAAGTAGTAGGCCCAGTGGACTCCCAAGAAATAGCAGAAAACCAAATCTTGCTACAACCCAAGAGGTTCAAACTGAAAGACTAATCCCTTTTGATAAACCTGCAGTGAATAAAAAAGGACTATGCAACAAAGCCATGGAACTTGTGCCTCTTGAAACCCAAATTGCAACAGTTCATCAAGAAACACCTGTCTACAATGATGTAGCCTCAGACTATACTAATGTAACAAAGAAAGATCCAAAGACTAATGAAAATCCTAGAGCAATTCCAACAATTGACAGAACTGCATCTGGCTACTTCATCAATTTTCATGACTTTTCTGATGATCCAAGTGAAGATGAAGAAACGCCAGCAACAAAAACTTTCAAAGAAAAAATGACTGAACTCTTTCATCAACTCAAAGAAACATATCTTATTTCACCATGGATTGAATTATGGATTGTGTTAGGTGTACTTTTCCACCTTCTCTGGCTCATCATGATTTTATGTTTGGGTAGATTTATTGATGGAAAATACAGTACAATGGACACAGCAAGTCAGAACATCAACTTGGTCCTAAAGCCTCACAGATCCTCTCACTTCGAAAAAAGAGAACTGTAATCAGTGAACATCACAGCCATTCCAATAACTGGTGGTGTAGCATAGGACAAAACTGATTACGAAATCTATGGCCCGATTGAGCTCTTGAAATATCCACACCAGTTCAAGGTTTCCTTAAGTGACTTTGTGACACCAAGTACTTTCTCTGATGATTGGGACTTTGAAAATATTAATAATATGATGTCAGATTTAGAAATGTCAGCAAAATTCACAGAACATGACTATTTGAAGGGTTCATCAAACTATGAAGAAATGTACTGTTTTAACCACTATGGTCATCACTATTTGCATAAATCTGCAAATCCTAGAAATGTTTTTACTTATAATCAATGGGAACATTGTCCAACACCACCAAAAGGCAGTTCGAAATTTTTTTGTTGAGAAATTCCCATATTTCTCAGGGTTTAACAACACTGATCCAGAAACGTTTTATTTTAAAATGTTAAATAAGACAGGAATGAAAAACATGTTGACAAATACTAAATTGATTTATTCTGAAAAATTTTATGAAAAAATGTCTACATTTGGTTTTAAATTTTGGAAAAACAACATTGAGACAAAAACCATCTGGGGTACAAAAGACTGGCAGGTACAAGGTCTAGAAGCATTATTCAGAGCCTGCATGATCCCAGAACAAATAATATTCCTGAATGATACCATTCAGCAAACAACCAGTCTTGGCCTAGCCAAGATAAAAGACTTAATCAAACCGTCTATTCCAAAGCCCATACCTGATAGTAATAGCACTACAGATGTGGAGATAGACGTATCCCATATTTTACACCAAAACAGAACAAATCCTGATTGGAAAAAATGGTTGATCTGGCCCACAGACACAAATAACTTTCAAAATAGATTCCTGAACAAAACACAGGGGTTCATCCAGAACAGGCCAGACCCAAGATACTCCCAGAGACAACATCCAGGGATAGTTACAACATATAGTGTAGGAAAACTATGCCTTGAGTGGCTACAGAAATCTACACTGCCTGAAATTAAGCAACACTGAACTTTACTTAAAGAAGGTGCTGACTTGCGAAATTTCATACTGGGACCTCGCAAACAGCGTCAAAAACGTTTCATATACGCCGGTATATACGCTGCTTACAACGAAACTTGGAAAGTAATGCAATTTGAAACTGCTGAAAAAATACGAGAAATTGATTGTATTCATTTGGAAAAATCACTGTCTGTAGTGGACAATGGGTTAACGACTCTGTCCTCCAGAATTTATTCACTGGACAGCATTGTATCATCTGCTATTGATATAATAGAGCAGGATTTGCTAATGTTACAACATGGCCAGTCCCAATTGCGTTGTATTGTACAGTTAGGCTGAACGTTACAAAACCTCCGTTCAGGCTACGTGCCATGGCGTCTAATCAACACAACGTCATTATTTTCTATCTTTAACCTTACAGATAAACAAATCAGTTTGGCACAAAAAGGAGCAGACTATACGATTCTGAGCATTGAAAAACTTGAGAGATTACCATTGACAATGTCAGAGAGACCTGTCATTGAATGGATAATACATGGTACAATTACAATTCCGATAACAACTTTTCAGTTTCAATATTGCCAAAAGTATATACCAGCAGGCCTGTATGAAAGGTTGGGTAAAGGATACATCAAGTCAACCTGGAATTTACCTTATACACATAAATGTTATAGTGAAGGGAAAAAAGAAGTATTTCTTAGTGGCAACAACTGTAAAAAATCACTAAGCGGTACACTTCAGTGTCAAGGTATTAACTTGCATGGAGCCTACGAAGGTTCATCAAACAACCTTTCATGTCATCTGCACGGCACCCCTGCTACACAGATAGAGCCCTTTTTCAGACAACTTTCCAACGGTAGCTATGTTATAATAAGTGACCACAGCTGTTGTGGCATGATGCCAGGAAAAGCCTATCTCGTGAGCGTTACTTCCAGGGTCATTTGCTGTATACAATTTTTGTATCCAAACAACAAACAAGACATGGAGGTAGCAATATGGCCTTCTCTGAATATCTCTTCTATTCGAATTGATACTTTAAGCAGAATGAAGTCTATTCTTTTACAGACAACTGTGCCTTTAACCTCGTCCAAAGAGACGTATGATCTGCAAGTTGCAAGGACAGCGGCAGAGATACATACACTATTATCGACAAATTGCCCCGTGCATTTCATAGAAATGTTAGGTCAAATCCTAAACATGTCTGATACCAGTGGCATCGCACATGTATTTAAGACAATTTTTTCGGGACTATTAGCACCCTTTGAAGCAGTCCTGAATATCTTCCCGAATTTTGTGCATTCTGTATTCGGCGGCCTGCCTCTTCTTTTGGGACTCATAGCAGGAATTTTATTTTTGATCCTTCTGCTCCGATATGGCAAGCCAAGCCACAGACAAAACTCAGGCAACGATGGAAGAAACAATCCTGGCTATACGATACCGAGAATGGATCACTAAAGTCCTCGGATTGGCAAAGCTAAGAGATCTGAATACTACCTGGTTTCTTTCATTCAGACCAATCTGGCAAGATTGCATCTTACCTGTGCTTCGATGTCTGCTATGCGGAGAAGAATGCGTGTTGGACGTCTGTCTTACAGTAACATCAGCAGTACCTATGGATATCGATACTTTGCTTGGTTCTGTAACGGCTCATGCAACGTGTTGTCCCCAGCGGCTACCTATTCTGATGACTGCATTCGTTGAGACTTCACCATTACGATTAGGTGGCGGTGAAGTACGAGATGAAAGCAGCACCACACAGATACAACCTTCTGTGAGCATTGCTGATCCAGACATCGATGATAGCAATGATTCTCACATATGCACTATTTCAGCTTTTTCGAACTTGGTCGAACTTTCACCTAGTGTTGTAGACCAGCTTTTCGCAAGCCTTTCTGATATGATGTTCTCTCCTAACAACGAGTATAACTTTTAAAAACAACGAGCACACAGCGTTCCCTGAACTCTGAATTCGGCCTTCAGTTTTTGATAAACAACACTACTGAAAATATTTGGAACTATTTTTTCCCCTGAAAACGAAATTATTTTTCCATTTCCAAAATATTGACTTTTTTGTTGGCACATGGTACTATGCTTAAAGTAGAACTATTCTTAGAGAACAAGATTTCTATTTTGAAACTCTAGAGACAATATTTTGATTCAGCCTCTAGCACATGTACAGCATTGTATAAATATGTGATGAAATGATCTCGACCTTCTCTTCTGTATTAAGAGCCATTTCATAAATGTAATTTTCGCAATTCATTCACCAATATTTATGTATGCATTATCTGAATGATACCACTGCTTGAAAAACGTACAGTACAAAAACTCATTTTTCGTGTATACGCCATATACCATTTCAAATGCAAATTATGTATTTTGGGGTGGGTTGGAAAATACATGCATCGTTATATGTTTACTATTGCTTAATATTTTAGTAATGATTGACATAATACGTGGAGTGGGTGTTGTAAACGTATCTAGGACCCTATTTAAATATTCCTGATTCATGCCCTTATGTGGTTATAACAAATAATATCCTTATAAAGGCATAAGAATCATATCCATATTTAGTCATAGCCAATACAGTCCAAATACGGCAAGGCTACTCCCATAGACTCCTAAAAAGTACAACGCGTTCTTTAAACAAACCAAGCTTCCAGCAGCCCAGGAATTCCCCCTGCTTTTGTTTTGATTTGTGCAAGAACTCCTGGAGTCCAGAAAGAACTGTAAGTTCTTAGTGACGTCTTATGTCCAACCTTACGTCAAACCCGGCACCTTTCAGGTATAAATATACCAGCATTTGCCTTAAGCAAACACACGGTGGTTTGGAGCAGAGCGGCTATCTACTTGCCCGACGCCCAGCTGATGCGAGTGCTGAAGGAAGCCGACCCTCCCATTGACGCACTGAGAGAGAGACGCTGTCTTTTCTCCTGCCGAGAAATCCAGCTCCAGTGTTTCCAGTCACCCTTGCGGGTTGCTGGGGGATCGAGTCCCGAGAAAGAGATACAAGACCTCCTTCATTCTATAAACAAGGTACGGAGCTGATTAGATCCTTAAGAGAATTCTTGATGCAGATTCTTGGCAAAACTATCTTAACTTATTTACTCTTTCCCACGTATTAGGCTTAGGACAGGTACACCGGGGTAGGCTTATTTTAGAAACACCAGTTGAGCACATTTAGTCAACCTTTTATCATTGTATGTATTTTATGTATTTTATCCGTTTTAAGTACCATATGGCTCAGAAACTATATCAATGCTTTTACAGTATTATTTCATAATACTCCTTTTACTGTACGCACTTTACTTTATGACAAGTATTGCAACTGTGGCAATTCACTTCTCTTGCATGAGAAAGAGGACTGCTCAATAAATAACAACTTTTATTGAAAACGCCCGTCTCTCTATTTCTCTGCACTCTGGTGAAACTAAGCATGCACGATTGACTGAGTGAAATAGCTGTCTATTGTTTTCACACGACTCTGGAGATATACTCCTTATTCTGGAGGGAGCAAAGTTGTCATGTTTATGCGGTTGTCAGAAGCTAATCCCGTCTTGTCTATTCAGGGAAGTTAACATCTCCTTGTTCACTCGAGAAAGTTTCTAGTGACCTCTGAGCTAGCTGGCATTCATAGTTAAGTCTAACATATTCAATAGAGACCTAGTCGACCTCAGTCCTACGTCTAAACTATTGTTTATGTTATTCCAATGCGCAGAGCCTATTGGGAATATAGGAACTACACTACAATTTCAGGGGGTTGGGCTCCCAAACAGCACCCCTCCTAGCACCCTTCCTAGTAAGAGTGGCTATTGCTCTTTAGACCCATGCTTCGAGACTGACAGTGGTGGCAGCCTAATTTACGGTTTGGCATTTACCGGCCTCTTTAAAGGGCTGGCCTACTGTATCTATCCAGGTAAAGCCTGTGTGGTCTCCCATAATTGGGATCCATTACTTATATGATCTAAGACATGCATGAAGGCTTCTTATGTGTGCCTAGTAAGGTGAATGTGTAACAAAATGGTGGTCACTTTAATTGAGGCTGTCAAAGTCCATATCGGACATCTTCTGTCTCCCTCCCCATTTTTCTTTGTGGGTGGTTGGGAGGGTGCCATCTAGAGCCATGTCGAGATAGCTCTAGTGTCAAGACCAGATAACCGGAAGATAAGTACTAGCAATTAATCGTCTCACAAGTACTGAGCATCAGACCGGAAAGAAAAGGGTGGAAAAGAGAGGAAGAGGCACAGGACTGTGAGACCTCTAGACCACCTGGGAGAACCTATAAGATATCAGCACAATATACAGATCTGAATAGTGGCATGTGCTACACGAGACATGGAATAACTTAATATCAACTCACCACTTTCAGGCTAAGGAAGATAATTCTTATGCAGGTGTAGACTAGGAGAGACCAAAGGCAGATGTTAAAGGCCACCAAACCAGAGCAGGAATTGAAAAAAGAAACAACAGATATAAAATGACATTCTCAGGAAAGGGAAAAAAAACGAAGATAGTGATGGAGCAAGGTGGAAACAAACATTTTGTATACCCCTTGTTAAGTCAATTCTCCATAACAGTAACATGTATTAAATGTGTGGTTTTGCAATTAATCAACATAGAATAGAATGCACCTACACAAATACATGTGGGATACTAAATTGCATGTAATGGCCAAGCGTAATTTACTTATTTGTTATGTATCTCTTCATAAAGGGTACGCATTTGTCATAATCTAATCAAAAATTGCATGAATGGGCTTTCTGTCTGTTTATTTGTGGCATAAATCATGAAGATTGGTAAGTAAATTCATGCAAATGTGTTGCTTAAAGCTAGGTAAATATTAACTGGGATATTATTAGAAGGGGGAAGGTAAACAGAAGGGCTTTATTTCTCAAATTTACGTTTATTTGTGTTTGTTTCTATAATAGTTCCTAAATTGAGGCCTATGTGACCAAAAGAAAATGGAAGCTGACTGTGACTCCGAGGTGGCGGTCTAGGTACGCATGCGCCAACTGGAAGCGCGAGCTGCCTGTGTCTGTGCAGTATGGGTCAAGGACAGCGTGGCCTGCCGCATGGAGTAGATGCCAACGTTGTTATGAAAGTCAGCACACAAATCGTGGGAATGGGGCATTAAATAACAATTTAAAGGACACTTCGAAGGAAGTAGAACATGAACAATGGCACCACTATTTTTTTCAATTTTAATGATGACTCCGCATAAATTGAACAGTAAGGCGATGAGGTGATGCTCATCCACCCCTTAATTAACCAATCACGGACACTCTAGGACATAAGAGTTACAAATTTAGATAGATAAGTTAGTGAAAAGGGTATAAAAGAGGACATTTGGGACAATGAAAAAAGCTTGCTTTTCGACTTTGCACCCCGAGATGCTGTCGGACTGTGCAATTTTCCTGTGGCGCAGGGACTTTGAAATATTTCAGAATTTTAACTTTTGAATGGGTGCGAAGTCCTATGAGAAGGGAACATCGAGAGAGATAGAGAGGTGTTCTTTGGGAGCTATTCTGTCTTATTGCTGATGTCTGTGTCTCTACATTTTGGTAATATGGTCCTTACTTATTTTCTAAACTGTCATGCTAATAAATAAATGTTTTGAATGTAACTTTTCTTTCATGTTATTAATGCATAATTGAATTTTTCCCCTTGAAATAATATGTAGGGGTTATGCTAGGAGATTTAATCTCTAAATAAAAATTAAATAAATGGAGAATTAGGCAGGTCTTGTTGTCCTTTAGTTAACTTTTATTAGCTGATCCATCTACAAATAATGGTGGGGTGTTTTAAATGTTTTCTTTAATAAAACCATGGTAACAAGGATAAAACTGCAGATGTAAATAATGTATAAAATTGTAGTTTTAGACACTCCGCTATAATCCAGCGGCTCTCCTTTGGTCATCACTGAATCCTCGGAGCAGAGTAAATGTGTGTATGAATGAATTGCAGTGTTATGGGCCCACTGATGAGAAATTTGTGAATAGCTCCCTGGGTTAAGGTGATGGTTTGTGGAAAATTTCTGGAGCCGCGCTGCACCAATAGGGTAAAGGGACACAAAGGGATGCAAACAAAAACAACAAAGGTACATACGTGGAAGCCAGCGGTGAACTAAATGCAAAATGGAGGCACCCACCAACACGCTGTTATAGCTGTATCAAGGACTGAGCTGAGGTCATGCATAGACATTGTCAGGCAGTGTGTTCTTAGATACCAATCTCATAGTGTGGCTGAGTACTCATACTTACATACAACTTGTATGTATTTATAGATAGGGAGGACGTATCCCCTCTTTTTCCTTTTCGACAGCAAACGGGCCTCTCTACCCTCCAGATCGGAAAAGGACCCCCTCCCATATCTTAGTAGGTAACAAAAATGAGTACTCATACTACCTGAACCACCATGCTGACTCTGTGTTCATGATGACAGAGATGCTAAAAAAGGTGGTATGCCCATAGGATGTTAACAGACATTTCCAATCTAATGATACATGGTCTTTTCCTGTGATGTCAATTCCAGTTAGCATCAGAGATAAGGAAGGATTTCCAAATGAAGTGTGTGCCCGGTTTTTAGGTTGTCTACCAAACACTTCAAGTTCTCTGGTTGCGAAAGACATATTGTGGTCTTTCCACGAACATGTAGGGTTTGTAGAAGGCCCATTTCTTACAATTTTTGGGCTTTCCTGTCACTCTCATTTGGCTGCCCATTTGATGTTTTTAGGTCAATATGGTGTTTGTCCCTCCCATGGAGCATAGCCTCTATAGCATCTTTTTGATTTCCTGGGTTCTCTGCCACCTCTGCGCGTTTTTAGAGAACTATTCTGTTTACGCATTCAATGAGAGGGCATATGTTTTCCAGCTGTCTCTCTTGTGTACTTTTCTCCCCTAACTCTTTGCCCATGTGCTTCTCTCCCCCACACGGAGTAGTGTTGCTGTCTCTTACTCATGTGCTTCTACCTCCCAAGCCCTGCGTTGCTCTCTTTTGTCAGTGCTCTCTACCGCTTGTTGCTTCTCGCCCGCCAGCTATATTGCTTCTCCCACCACTTCCATGTTGCTTCACTCCTGCCCTCTCCAGAACCTACTCCAGCAATGCACTAATGTATTGTTTTTCTTGGGAGAAGTGTTATTGAGCTACGGATTAAAACAGCATGTTTGTGCTACTTTTCTTATATTTACTGATCCATCCTGGAATCAGGATGTCCTTTTGTAGCCAAGCACATGTGTGTGGAAAGCCTACAAAATTACACAATGGCCGTGCCAGTGCATTTTTCTTTAGCTATGCTGTATGGCACGGCTAAAAACATTAGCAAAACCAATAGTTTTATATGTAAGACCATCAGGCAGTGGCGGCCGGGCGAGGGGAGGGGTGCGTGGGGGTCGCGGGACAAAGCTCGGGAGGGTGCCGGTGAAACCATAATAATAATTTTTTTTAAATTTAAGTTAGGTTCACTGACAAAATATCCACTGCTGATGATGTCACATATTACATCATTCATGACATGGTCAGTGACATCACTGATGACATCTCAAATGACATCACTGATGACATGACTGATGACATCATCCAGTTAATGTGTGTTCCTGTAAAGTTAAAATGTGTTTAACATATTAAAGAATAAGTGTATGTATGAGTGTCTGGATAATGGATTTAGTAGGTGCGTGACTGACTGTATGAGTGGGAGATTAAATGTGTCTTACTGAATGCATGGGTTAGTGACTAAACTGTTAGAATGTGTGCATCATTATGTCTGTTGTTATGTAAGCTGCTGCATGTATTGATTAGTAGCTATATGACTGGCTATATGGGTTATTAATTGGTAACCCAAGTATTTGTATGTGAGGGTGAGTGTGTGTGGAGGTGGCTGGGAGGTGTGTGACTCTGTGCATAGATGTGTGAGCAGTTGATTCACATGGTGTATGGGTTCAAGAGTGTATGTGGAAACAGCTGTATAGGCGGTTTACTGTGTGCATGGGTGTGTTGGTGAGTGAATGGATATCTCAGTGCTACATGTCCAAGTAAGTACATATGTAAAACACAGTGCATGTGAGAGTTGGCATATATAAATGACAGCCTGTGATTGCCTAAGTGAATGTGTCTATCAATGTGCACTTATATCAGTGATTGTAAAAGAGAGTAAGTATGTGTTAGTCTATGTTTAAATAAGTACGGTTTTGTTTGTATAACTGTATAGATGAGGAAATGGGAGTGTGATTGATTCTTTACATGACTGACTAGGTGTGTGAGTAACTCCATGGAAGAGTGGCAGTGTGTGAGTCTCTGTATAGGTGTATGAGTGCATATGATAGTGTTGTATTGATGAGTGACTGTATGTATGAGTGATTGTATGGGTGAATGAGTGGATGTGTGTGTAGACCTAGAAATCAGTGAGTGCGTATGTGGTAACTGGTATTGCTCTGTCAATGGTTTCAGGAATGGTAGTTTGTATTTAACAGTGGGTGTATCAAAGGTTAGATTAGAGTGTGAGGAGGTGTATTGTATTATCACATGGATGATGTCATCAGTGATGTCATCAGTGATGTCATTTGAGATGTCATAAGTGATGTCATCAGTGATGTCATTTGAGATGTCATCAGTGATGTCATCAGTGATGTCACTAACCATGTCATGAATGATGTAATATGTGACATCATCAGCAGTGGATTGCGGGCGCGTGAGTTATAGTGAGTCCAACTAACTATAACGTGGGAATTTCAATGGTTTTGTATGAGTAAAATGTTTAGCTAACTATAACTGGTGTGAAACCTATGGTTTTTTCAGTGAATTTCAAAGGTTTTTTAAATGCTAATTCCTAACTATAACAAATGTGAAACCTATGGTTTTGTCAGTGAATTTGAAAGGTTTTTTAAATGCTAATTCCTAACTATAACAAATGTGAAACCTATGGTTTTTTCAGTGAATTTCAAAGGTTTTTTAGGTTTAAAATATTTTATTCAGTGTAACATAAATGGACAGACATACAAAGTGTATGAAGCATTAAGTCAGTGCGGACCAGGCCGTACCCACAGCGGCAGATCGTTAAAGAGCAGTTCAATCTTGGGCCAGTCCGCATCAGCAGTGAAGGATATGCATTGTTGCAGTGTTAAAGTACCATTTTTTATTCAAACTCCCCCCCGAACCCCAACACCCAACTCCCCAATTCCCTACCCCTCCCCCACCCACCCATCGTCCAGTGCGCAGGCCATCCCCAAGCCGTCTACCTCGGTCGTCCTCCTTGAGAGAGGCGGATCCCTCACCCATTCAAGAGGCCGGCACTGCAGGGCTCATGAGCCTCAGGAGACGGAGATATTTAGGACAGGTAAGTTCCTTGAATTCAGTGAGTAGCAGGGAGTGAAATGGTTGCCAGAGGTCACGAAATTGCTCAGTGTCCCCCGCCACTGTGAGTGATAATTTCTCCATGCCTAGTACGTGCCATAATCTGTGTAGCCAGCCCGTGAGAGAGGGTATTGTGGTAGTGCGCCAATGTATTAAGATGTTTTGAACTGCTGAACCCAGTGCGATAGCTATCTGTCTGCCCCTGCGTGACCTGAGGGGGTACATCAACCCATTCGGGAGTCCCAATAGGGTGTATGCGGGGAAGCGTGGCAGTTCTATGTCAAAATGGGAGTCAATTTCGTCTAACACTTCCTTCCAGTAGGGCTCCAGAAGCGGACAATCCCATTGAATGTGTGTCAGTGTGCCCCGGTGCCCACACCCTCTCCAGCAAGTGTCGTCCTTGCTACGGTCCATTTCATGGACCCGTTCCGGTGTATAGTACCAATAGGTAGAGACCTTAGTCAGCGTGTCAGTGAGGCCCATGTGGTATGCCGAGTATCTCGCCCTGTAGGATATCTGTTCCCATTCCTTGTGGGTCAGTGTCCTGCCCAATTCCCGTTCCCAGTGCTCTCTTCCCGGATTGTAAAGGTGTGAGTAGGGAGGTTGCAGTAGCTTATAGAGATCTGTGATCAATTTCGAGTCGGACGAGTGGGTCATGAGCCAGGTCTCATATGGGGAGAGTCGTCTGTCGGCTGACTCCCGTGTCTGCGGGTGTAGTGCCCAGTGGCGAACCTGTAAATAGCGGAGTCTCTCGGATTCAGGGAATGAGAATTCCTGTCGGAACTGCGGGAAGGGGATAACTCCTTCCGGGCCATATATGTGATACAGGTCCCGGCACCCGGCTGCTCGCCAGTGAGTAAAGGCCCCCTTTTCCATCCCTGGTGTAAAGTCCGGGTTGTCCACCAACGGTGTGAGTGGCGACTGGAACGTAGTGAGATTGTATGCAAGGCAGGTGGCGTCCCAGACCCGCAGCGGCACTCTGGTGACATAGGAGGCATACAGTTTCGCGGGGCGGTGTGGTTGGCGCAGAAACGGGACTTCCTGCAGAGGTCGGCCCGCCACTGCCTGATCCTGGAATAGCCAGTGTTTGTCCGATTCCCACCTGCTCCATTCTACCAAGTAGCGCAACTGCGCCGCTTGGAAATACTTGCGGAGATCCGGTATGCCTAGTCCTCCCGCCTCCGGGGCTAGCGTGGAAAGAGCCCTGCTCATCCTGGGCTTCTTACCCTGCCAGATAAATCAGGAGAGGTCTGCTTGCAGCTGTGGGATCCACCCGACCGGCGGCTGGAGCGGTAAGGCTCGGAATAGATAAAGGACCTGGGGTAGGACCGTCATTTTGACCGCAGCTATTCTGCCTAACCAGGAAAGAGTGCCACGATTCCACCGTCCTAGTTCCTCTCGGATCTTTTTGCCTAATGTGGTGTAGTTGGCGGTCACCATGGCCGGCAAGGTAGGGGCTAGCTGGATCCCCAGGTAAGGCACCAACTCCGACGACCAGAGCATGGGGAATTGGCCTTGTAGGTGTGTTCTAGTGGCCGGCTTAAGGGAGATGTCCAGAGCCACAGATTTCCCCATATTAATTTTAAAACCCGCAAAAGCACCAAAGGAGTCCAGCTCCTTGACGCAGGCTGGCAGGGCCGTCCGGGGATCCTCTAGTGATAGTATGACGTCATCCGCGTAGAGGCTTATGGTGTGCGTAAAGCCCCCGAACCGTACCCCCATCGCCGCCGGGTTATCACGCACCCGTTGGGCGAAGGGTTCCATATAGAGGGCGAAAAGCAATGGTGAGAGCGGGCACCCCTGTCTGGTACCCCTCTCGATATTAAAGCTCCTCGAGTTGTAGCCATTCACTCGCACGACCGCGGTCGGCAGTCTATAACAATTAAGGATCATGGAGCGGAACTTGTCTCCTATGCCCGCTTTCATCAATACCCGTTCGAGATAAAGCCAATGTACCCGGTCAAACGCCTTCTCGGCGTCCACCGCCAACATCATTCTCTCTCCGGGAATCCGGGAGGCCTTCTCTAAGAGGTGAACAATCCTCTTGGTATTGTCTACTGTCTGTCTCCCCGGAACAAATCCCGCCTGGTCCGGATCTATGAGTCTGGGTAGGTGGGGGCTAATCTGGCTGCGAGGATCCCCGTGTACAGCTTCAAATCCACGTTCAAGAGGGATATCGGCCTGTAGGAGCCACAATGCCTCCGATCCTTCCTGGGCTTGGGGATAACCGTGAGGGAGGCTCGCAAAAGGTCAGGTGGAATGGCTTCCGGAGTAGCGAACGAGTTAAAAAGGCGTGTGAGGATCGGAGCCAATGTGGTGCAGAACGTCTTATAAAAAAGTGGGGTGTACCCGTCCGGCCCCGGAGCCTTGCCATGCTTAAGTTTGGCAATGGCGGAAATCACTTCCTCCGGTCGAATGTCCCTCTCTAGGTGCTCTGCCTGCGAGGGGTCCAGAGAGGGCAATGCGACCGAGTCCAGGTATGTGGACATCGCCGTGTCATCCAATGAGTCTCCGGTATATAGATCCGCATAAAATTTGCGAAATGTCTCAGCTATGTGGGCATCTTCCGTCACCACCGTCCCCGTGGCGTCAGAGATCTCTCTCACTAGGTGACTCTGATGCACCATTCGGAGCCTGTTTGCCAGCAGTCTGCCACAGCGGTCCCCCCCCCCCCGGTGTAGTATGCATGGCGCAGGCGAAGCGCGGCGTACTCGGCACGGTCCAGATCTAGGGCCGCCAGGAGTTTCCTCGCCTCCGTAAGCTGTCTCCATATTCTGGGGGCTCCTGTCCTACGGTGTATCTGTTCAAGCTCGCGGGCCCTCAGGGTGAGTTCCTCCCTCTTGGCCCGTCGTTCTTTATTTTCAGCAGAAGAGATTGCCAAGAATTCCCCTCTAAGGACCGCCTTCAGGGCCGCCCACCGCGTCGCCAGGGTGGTGTCCAGGTTGTCATTGTGGGACAGATACTCTCGGATCGCCCCCTCGATGCGGTCAACCACCACCTTCCTGTGTAGCAAAGTGTCGCGGAGGCGCCACATCCTGGGAGGACCCGCCACCGCCGGCAGACGCAGAGTGCGGAGACCGGGGCATGATCCCATAAGGACAGCACTCCCATGTCCGACGCCGAGACCAGGGCCCGCACCGGAGTCGTGACCACGAGATGATCCAGCCTCGCGTATGTCTTATGGGCATGGGAGTAATACGAATACCCCCTGTCAGTGGGATGCATGTGACGCCAAAGGTCGTGTAGGTCCACTTCCGCTAACTGTGCCTTACACCCGGCCGAGAACTCCCCGACCTGCGTGGAGCGTTGCGCCGACCTATCCACGGCCGAGTCAAAGACCATGTTAAAGTCACCCCCGACAATGATGTGCCTATCTTGCGAAGCAGTAACATCTACCAGCGCTGATTGTAAAAAGCGTTCCTGCTGTTCATTAGGGCTATACAAAGAACCAACTGTAAAAGTGATATTCCCAGTCCTGAACCGATAAGCTAGCAGTCGGCCTTTATGTTCTGCCTGTTTGTGAAGAATTTCCCCTGTAAAGTGTCTGGCCACTAGGATTGCAATCCCCGCCGTCTTAGTGGTGATAGAGGAGAAAAACTGTGTCGGGAATTTGTGTGAGCGTAATCTATGCGTGTCTCGTGATAGTAGGTGCGTCTCCTGGAGGAGACAGACATCAGCCTGAGTGCTCTCTAGAAGGGACAGTACCACCCTCCGTTTGACCGGGTTGTTGAGGCCCCTGACGTTAAGGGTCACTACTTTAAAAGTGCCGGGAGGCATAGAAAAGGGTGTAAATGTAAGCGTAAAGTCCCCGCCTGGACCAGGCAAGGTATATGAGTGCTGTAAAAGCTGTTAGAACCTGCATAGCGCACTGGACGACCCCCCCCACCCTTCCAGCTCCCTGCCCCCCCCACAACACTCCACCCCCACCCCCCCCAACCGTCACTCCCCAGTCCAACCCCAAAACTGACCCAACACTCCCCCCCCTCCCCATCCCAACCCCTCAACTGTCCCCAGAACCCCAGAGTCCAAGTCCAGTCCTCGACGGACAAGTCTGTGGAAAGTTACTGAAGTGGACGTCCAGCCACTACACACCCTCCCGCCGCCCCCCCTCCCCCGGACCCCCAAACCTCCATTATTGATGAAGCTATGTCGATCTCCCCCCGGAGTTCTCTCAGGCCGTCAGCGCAGTGTCGCCAGATGCCGTGTCCCTGGCCACCTCCCGCACAGCATTGTCCATTTCCGCTCGGATAGTGGGTGAGTCTGGTCGTGCGGAAGAAGTAGAGGACCGTCGACCAGGGACTGTCTGCCAGCCATCTCTAGTGATGCGTCGTCGGCGCGGGGTGGGCGCATCTTCGTCCGTCGCGGTGATTCCCAGCACCCCGCAGGTATCTTGGAGGGAGCGGAGCTGATGCAGAGTCCCGTTCCATCGGAATATGAGGCGGAAGGGGTGGCCCCAGGAGTACTGCGTGTCATGCTCCCGCAGGAAGTCAGTTGCTATTTTGAAGGCTCTGCGTTTCTGCAATGTGATTGCCGATAAATCCTGGAAGAGGGCCACCTGGTGCCCCCGAAAGCGTAAGGATGGCTTCTTTCGTGCTTCGCGGAGGATCCGCTCCTTCAGGGGGTAGTCCGGTAGGAAGCCTAGGATATCAGGGGGAGGCGCCGAGGTCCGACGCAGTAGACCCACTCTATGCGCCCTGTCTATCCTGATGGGGAAGTCGGCCGGCTCTCCCAATATCTCTCTAAACAAGTCTCTCAGGTATCCAGCCACGTCCTCCCCCTCCTCTCTGGATGGAATTCCCCGGACCCGGATGTTGTTTCTCCGGGACCGGTTCTCAAGGTCCTCATTGTGCGCCTGAAGATCAAGTTGTTGATCCCTCAACCGTACCACCTCCTGCTGCAGCTGCGTGATCTCCTCGTCCCGAGCGTGTCCGGCCTCCTCCACCGTAGTCACCCACTCACCGAGGCCATCGACCTCCCTCCGCACCTCTCGAACTTCTCCGGCCACTTCCTGCTTTAGTGCTTGGAAATCTGCCCTTAGGTAACTGAAAAGAGATTCCAGGAAAGATCTGGTGACCGGGGGTTCCCCACCGCTTGCCCCCTGGGAGCCGCTCGAGTGGCCGGGGGAGTGCTGCCCCCTATCCTGCCTCGCGGAGCCTTTACTCAACATGTCCGGCAATGTCCGCTCTCCCTTCTTGACCCCTTTGTTGCTAGCCATTATGTGAGCGTGAGCTCACTCCCGGGTGGCTTGTTGTGTCGCCGTTCAGCCACGTCAGCTCACACCTCCCCGGGGCCACTAACAGACCGGTGAATACGGCCCTCCGGGAAACCCAGCTCCGCAGCCGCACGCTCAGAGGATCCAGCGATCCGCTCACTCCAGTTCCAGGCCTACTATGTCTTCCTGAGCCCCAGATGTGGGAACCCGGCCGGCACCAGCCCCAGGGTGGCCACGATAGGAGACCTCCCTCTGTCTCCACGTCCTGTGTAGATGTCGTCGAGTCCTCGGTCACTCGATGCACAGAGCGCCCACCACCAGCTCGCGGACCGGCCTCTGGTCCCAGAGCACTCTCCACTCATTGTTGGTCTCCCCTCGATCTGTTTTGGCCTCAGTAGGCCCACCAGCACTTCAGTCCAAGCGTGATCAGCACACCACCCCCTTCGATAGCTATTATGTCCTGAGTCTGGGCCGTTAGTATGGCAGGTCAATCTGCGCCACGCTCCCTGTCCACCATGCCACCTCAGACGAATATGAAGGGGTTATCTCCGAGCAGGCCGTTGCGATGCTCAGCCGTCCTCAGGCCGGGTAGTGAGAGGCGAGGTCGTTTGGAGGCACACAGGCGCCGAGGCCAGGGGCCTGCCCGCCCTCAACAGGCCTGCACGTCGCCACCGCCGGCCCTCCTAGGCACCCCGTGCGGGGATCGTAGCCTTCCCCCCTTCTGATGTTGAGGTCTCGTATGCCGCCTCAGCATCGGTTCTCCCGCCCGGGTATGCCTCACCCCGCTCTCCGCCGTGTGCACCCTCGATCGAACGCCGGGCAAGCAGCCGGGGCATGCCTGTGCTGTAGGGAGATCCACTCCGTCTCAGGCTTCAACCGTCCTTGCTCGTGAGCCCAGCGCCGCCGTTGTACCCAAGTACCCTCTCGGGGCTTCTGCACTGCAGCCAGGGTCGTCCGCTGCGGCAGGGAAGCCGTTCGGGTCCTCCCCACCTCTTCCGGTGAGGCGCGCCAGGCAAAGGGGCACCCTCAGAGCAACACCCGGACCCGATGCATAGGCCGCAGCCGCGGCGTCGCGTAGTTTCTCGCGCCCCGCGGCGCCGCTATCCCCGATTGACCTCTCGGGGCCTCAGCACTGCAGCCGGGATCGTCCGCTGTATCAGGGAAGCCGTTCGGATCCTCCCCACCTCCTCCGGTGAGTCGCGGCAGGCAGAGGGGCACCCCCAGGGCAACGCCAGGGATCGATGTACAGGCCGCAGCCTCGGCCTCGCATAGTGTCTCACGCCGGGGCTCGTGCCTCGGCCCCTCCGCCCCCGGGTGCTGGTTGTCCGAAACCTCTGGGACCCGCTGAAGATTCGGGCAGGCGCAGCCTTCACCGCCAGGGGGGCCGCGCAGCTCCAAGGCGCCCCCTGACCAACACCACAGCGCCTCCGCCTCCACCTCCGGCCTATGCACTGTGCCGCCTCTGCTCCCGGCCGCGCCTCTGAGGTCCCTCCGCAGCGGCCACAGAGTCCGCCGGCGCTCTGGGTAGTGTCGCTGGGTGCCCCCCACCACCCGTCGCCGAACTTCAGCAACGTGGGGGTAGATCAGCGAATATTAGCGGTCTAAGGGCCCAGGTTTGGAGGAGCTCACGGAGAGTGCGACCACTCACTCCGCCATCTTGGCCACGCCCCCCTCAAAGGTTTTTTAAATGCTAATTCCTAACTATAGCGATTGTGAAACCTATGGTTATTTCAGTGAATTTCAAAGGTTTTTTAAAAGCTAATTCCTTTGTATATTGTATATTTGTATATTGAGTTTGTAACCTACGATTTTGAAAGTGGTTTTTTTTATTAGCTGTTTTTTATAACTATTAATTATTATTATTTTTTTTTCAAAAATTATTTTTCAATGTATTTTTCATGGTTTTTTGTGTTTTTTTTATCATTTTGTCCTGGAGCGCTCAGGGTGCGCGCACCGGTAAGCTCACCCGAGAGCGCAGCGAGAGCGCTATTTCCGCGTGCGTAAAAAAAAAATATGTATTTAAACTAAATAATAATGCAAGACATTCAGTACCATACTTATAAAAGTAGTATTTTTGATTTTCCGAATTAAAATGATTTTGCATTTCCGAAAAGCTAGGAAAACATCATTTAGGCGCGCCGCGTAAGCGCCCACGGAAGCGCCTACGTTCGTGCTGCGTAAGCGCCCCCGGAAGCGCTCCGGTGCGCGCAGCGTAAGCGCGTCAAGTCATGTGACCCTAAAATAACACTTTTCATTGGTTGTTAACAGTTTTTTTTGCAAATAATGAAAACCCCACCCATTTCCTTCACTTCTTCTTTCCCTTTGGAGACAGCAAGACCTGTTCTTTTCTGTTCTACCTTTTTGTGAAAAGAATGGCTGCTAGACCACCCAGCAGCAGCGAGGACTCGGATGAGTTCATCCAGGAAGAGGCTCCTCAGCCCAAGGTAAAGGAGCACTTTATATGGAAGTTTTTTACCATACCACCAGGTGAAAAAAAGGTAAATGCTCCAAAGGTGGAGTGCAAAATTTGCCAAACTGTGCTTTCACGGGATGACCCTAGAAGGAAGTATAGTTTTGGCAACTCGACGATGATTCGGCATGTTCAGAGGAGGCACCCCCAGAACAATGCCCGGGAGAGTGTCAGGGCCCTGGCACGTAATCCCCCAAGGGATGGCGCCTCAACATCTACTGGAGGAGCAACAACATCATCCGTGAGAGGAAGACCTGAGCAGCTGATCCCTAACATTCAGCCTGTTTTCAATGACATCACAATCAAATGTAAGCAGTGTGATGAACTGCTTTGCTACGGAGAGCAGAGCATCATGAACATTGTACGCAGAAGGGAAGAACACCGCTGCCCTCCTCAGCCCTAATTGTTCCCCTTTTTTTTGCTCCTGTTGAGCAGTTTGGCATTCCCTGTTTTTGTTTTTGTTCATAAAAAAAACCTAAAAAAGAAGAAAAAACCCAGTTCTTTTTAGAACTACCTCCAATTCTTCAAAAAGAGCTGTATTCTTAACAAATTCAAAAGGAGTGAGTGAAATGGAGTGCAGTGAGAGAGGAACGGAAAATGAGTGAGGGAGCAAAGAAAGGGACGAGAGGGGAAGGGAAGTGAACTAGGGGGACTGAAAGAAGGTGAGTGTGGGAGGTGAGTGAGGAGAAGGGGAGTGAAGAAAGTGAATGAGGATAAGTGAAGAAAACGGAGTAAGGGAACGGGGGTGTGGAAGGGTAAGAGAAGAGCAGTGATGTTGAGGAAAGAGTGGTGATAGAGAGTGGATAAAGGCAAGTGAGCGTGAGACAAGGGGTGTAAGGGAGTGATGAGACAGAGGAAGTGAAGGAATAAGTGAGAGTAGAGGACTGAATGAGAGAGGAAAGAAAGATAAGTGAGGGAGTGTGGCTGAGTTATAGGGAGTAAGTGTAACAGAAGAGGAGTGAGAGACTAAGGGGACGGAGAGAATGAGGCTAACAGAGAGAGAATGAGGGAAGGGGAGTGTAGAACTAAGAGGACAGAGGAAATAAGAGAAGGAGTTACTGAAGTGGATTAAGGAGAGTAGGGGAAGGAGGGAAAAGAGTGAAGGAGTGAAGGATGGGAAGAGAGAGGAAGGAAAGTAAAGGAGAAGGTCTGAAAGAACGTGAGTATGGAGTATGGCTGAGTTATAGGGAGTGAGCGTGATAGAAGAGGAGTGAGAGACTAAGGGGACGGAAAGAATGAGGCTAACAGAGAGAGAATGAGGGAAGGGGAGTATAGAACTAAGAGGACAGAGGGAGTAAGAGAAGGAGTTAGTGACGTGGAGTAAGGAGGGTAAGGGAAGGGAAAAGAGTGAAGGAGCGAAAGAAGGGAAGAGACAGGAAGGAAAGTAAAGGAGAAGGTCTGAAAGAAGGTGAGTGTGGGAGTATGGCTGAGTTATAGGGAGTGAGCGTGACAGAAGAGGAGTGAGAGACTAAGGGGACGGAGAGAATGAGGCTAATGGAGAGAGAATGAGGGAAGGGGAGTGTAGAACTAAGAGGACAGAGGGAGTAAGAGAAGGAGTTAGTAAAGTGGAGTAAGGAGAGTAAGGGAAGGAAAAAGAGTGAAGGAGCAAAAGAAGGGAAGAGAGAGGAAGGAAAGTAAAGGAGAAGGTCTAAAAGAAGGTGACTGTGGGAGTATGGCTGAGTTATAGGGAGTGAGCGCAACAGAAGAGGACTGAGAGACTAAGGGGATGGAGAGAATGAGACTAACAGAGAGAGAATGAGGGAAAGGGAGTGTAGAACTAAGAGGACAGAGGGAGTGAGAGAAGGAGTTAGTAAAGTGGAGTAAGGAGAGTAAAGGAAGGGAAAAGAGTGAAGGAGTGAAAGAAGGGAAGAGAGAGGAAGGAAAGTAAAGGAGAAGGTCTGAAAGAAGGTGAGTGTGGGAGTATGGCTGAGTTATAGGGAGTGAGCGTGACAGAAGAGGAGTGACAGACTAAGAAGACGGAGAGAATGAGACTAACAGAGAGAGAATGAGGGGAGTCTAGCTTGATTCACCCATCAGTGTTGATCTTAGGCAGAGACACACATACTGTTTGCAGAGACAGACATGGTAGATTATATGTAACATTCTGATCATGTGCCTAAGATCACACCGTGAGTGAAGCTTGATTTACCCATCAGTGTGATCTTAGGCATAGACACACATACTGTTTGCAGAGACAGACATGGTAGGTTATATGTAACATTCTGCTCATGTGCCTAAGATCACACTGTGAGTGAAGCTTTATTCACCCATCAGTGTGATCTTAGGCAGAGACACACATACTGTTTGCAGAGACAGACATAGTAGATTATATGTAACATTCTGATCATGTGCCTAAGATCACACTGTGAGTGAAGCTTCATTCACCCATCAGTGTGATCTTAGGCAGAGACACACATACTGTTTGCAGAGACAGACATGGTAGATTATATGTAACATTCTGATCCTGTTCCTAAGATCACACTGTGAGTGAAGCTTGATTCACCCATCAGTGGGATCTTAGGCACATGACCAGGATGTTACATGTAATCTACCATGTCTTTAAAAACCATGTACTCCCATATTTTTAAAGACATCAACTAAGCATACCTTTTTACCAGAAAACATTTTCTATAGTAAATTGTTTTTCACACAAAGCACAGCCCTTTTAAATGACCACTACAAAGCAAAGCAGAAACCTAACTCATTTCCAAAATACATTTCCAATATGCACTATACAATTTTTAAACACCATTACAAAAAAACATAACACACAATGCAAGAATAAATAAGCACAATATGCTTCTTAATCTTCATTAAATGAATCATATATCAGATAACACACAGGCACAGAGTAAAGTGAGACACAAGCAAAGAATACTCTTTAAGCTAATTGAGGCAAACTGTTACAAGGCACAGGTGACATTATTGAAAAATGTGAAAATGTGTTCTCTTATTTCAAACAGAAAGTCAGTGTGATGCTTCACCAAAATTTAAAAAGCAGACTTTTTTCCAGAAAATATTTTCCATACTAAATCGTTTTTGACACAAAGCACAGCTCATTTAAACGACCACTACAGAAACAAAGCAGAAACCTAACTCATTTTCAAAATACATTTCCAATATGCACCATTCTATTTTTAAACAACATTACAAAAAACATGACACAAAATGCAAGAATAAAGAAGCACAATATGCATCTTAATCTTCCCCATAGTGCATACACCACTCTATCTTTTTTTAAAGAATCATTACTCACCTTTAAAAATGCTACGAAAGATGTAGAACAGTGTCAGTCACACACAACAGATTTTCTTAAGCAGAATCTCTGAATATTGTTTCTTTCACTGGAGCCTCAGAATAATGGCACAGATTCTTTCTCATTTCAGACCCATATTCTTGTACATAACCAATCAAAATTCTTCCCACACAAATTCAAAACCAAACTGCACATTTTAATTGGTTGTACATTTGAACACTTTGAAACTCACATAACATTCACCCATCCTCCCAGTGCTCATTCACCCTGTTACCATGGTAACTCCCTCCTAACCCAGCACACAGTTCAGAAGTTCATCATAGTATGTTGCTAAAGAATCCAGCAAGGGTGTTTGACCTCTCAATGTACTAGCTAATCAAGTTTCTTTAAATGACTTTTTCTCAACCATTGAAATTACTTCTTTCAAAAAAAAGCATGCACCCTAATTTTCAGTGGAGATTTTTAAGAAAGCATCAATCATTTCTGGTTTTTCAAGTGCACTGAATCTCAACCACTTTTTATCATAATCAAACTGCCATTTCATTTCCACAACTCATCTACCTTCAAGATGCCAAAAGTCTGGTTTGTGGGTCATAGCTATGTCTTCTGGAGTGAAAATTTTGCAAGCAACAGAGGTATTTACAACCTTGATTTACCAAATGTGGACATTGTGTGGATTGGACAGAGAGGATTAAGAAGTCACCAATTGATACCATTGATAAAATCCTTTATGCATCTTCCACACCCTGACCTTATAATTGTGCACTGTGGTGGAAATGACTTAGGCACTTTGACTGGGGTAGGTCTGGAAATGCTTTTAAATGACATCTTTGGGCAATTGATGTCACTTTTTCCAAAAACTGCCTTGGTATTTTCTAATATATGCCAAAGGCAAAAATGGAACTGGGCCAACCAATTTTGTCCACAGATTGAGAAAGCAAGGAAACATTTAAATAAATCTGTTTCTGCTTTCCTCAGAGACTATGGTATGGGTTCCATTTACCACAACAACTTGCGTTACAACATGCAGGGCATCTATAGGAGAGATGGTGTACATTTTACAGATGAGGGGAATAGAGTCTTCCTCTTGAATTTGAGACTCTGCATTGGTACCTACTTGTAGGTACAAAAAACACCCACATAACACAACAGCTCTTTTCAGAGCTACCCTACCTCTAAGCTCTCTAAATTATTTTTTTACTCTATTTCCTTGCACTGTTTTTCCCCGTGGTGCGCTCAGGGTGCGCGTACCGGAGAGCGCACTTGGGAACGCACCCAGCGCTTACCCCGCAAAAATAAAAAAAAATAAAACGTTTTTTTGCCCTTCATAGCCCTTCTAGGCCCCCCTCAAAAAACCTAGGGGGTCAGGGGGTGTCTACCCTGCCCCCTTTTAATCATTTCCCCCTTTTTTTTAACCTCTTGTGTCTCGATTCTACCGAGACACAAGATGGCGGACTCTCCGGACTGTTTAGAATATTGACTGACACCCGACAGCCAATCAGCTTTCCGCTCGTGCATTCCCATAGCGCGCCGGGTGCGCTCCCCGGTACGCGTACCGGTGAGCGCTCGAAGCGCGCCTATAGATATATATGTGTTTTTGAAGTTAATTTTCAAAAAAACAACTGGAGCAATTTTCACCAAATATAGCAAAGGCACATCTGCGTACCAGTCCCTACAATTTTGCAAAGTTTTGCGTAATTCCGTTCAGCGGTTCGGGCTGTAGACTTGTCAGAACGTCCTATGGAAATTAACATGGGAAAACACGTTTTGGGACCCCCCTTTTTTCTCAGCCCCCACTTCACGAATCGCTCCGAACCTTTCAGGGAAGGAGCGGAGCAGAGCTGGCCAAACTTTTGGAAAATTACACGCAAATTCCTCAACCGGCACCAGAGTTATTCCCAATAGAATGTTGCGGATTTCCTATGGTAGCTAGGTCCTAACTATAACTACCTACTGGCGACCGCCAGTAGGTAATATATATATATATATCTCGAGAGATTTCAACTCCTACTACTTTCAACCTCCAGACGGCGGCGGCGGCGAAGAAGGAGACGCAGACCCACGCAGCATTCTGGCAAGATGTTTTTATTCCTTTAGGATCAACAAATCACACACAACGCATTTCGGGCTTCAGGAGCCCTTGATCACATGCGGTATACAGATCGCCATTTCATATTTTATGTGTTTGCTAGGTATCCACCCACCTCCACCACTCTGTGTTATGTGATGATTACCATGGAAGAAAGAATCGCAGCTACTGCGATCTGTTCAAAAACACTTTACAATGTGCATTTTAGTTGTGTACTGGGTACTATTAAGAGACAGTAAAAAACACCTATTAAACATGAACATTTGATAAAATATACATATTATAGCACCGCAAATATATAAATATATCAATCATGTGCAAAGTAGTATTATTGCTGGATAAATCCTCATAGAAAGATGCATACATTGTGGCAGCAAGTAAACTTTAAATACCATTGGTATAAAAAAACTAATTTCTGGATAAAACCAGCTAAAACATCGAAGTAAAGTGCATATGTGTATAGCAGCATGAAAAAAAAAATATTGATGTGCAAATTGGTGCAAGAAGGGCAATAAAATATATAAATATAAAGTGCAATACAATATATACATAAAGACCGATCCTAGTATAATTAAAATGCAGCCCTCTATAAATATTAATAACAGTAAAACTCCAAAAAGAGAAAATACTGTTAAAAAACATATTTGATAAAATTGCATGCTAAAACTTCATAATACTAAAAAAAAGGTCTGTTGTTTGGGGAAAATGTTCTTTCTTTGTAGTGGCAGGAATTATATTACAGTATATATATCCTATTGCTAGTGAACATCATCAATGTAATTTTCATAATTCCTTACTCATATTTGCCAAGTACATTATAGGAGATAGATAAAAGGATTCATTTAAATTTCTCATTGAAATACCTCTAGATCAAGAAAAATGTATATATATATATACACAGCAACAATTTTTAACTTTAGAGTTTTACAAAAAATTGTACATATCTTCCATATTATTCAGACCATTGGGCCACTTACTATCGAACTCCAGAATGATTTTAGTTTCTAATTGCCTGAGTTGGCGTTCCCTATTTCCACCTCTCCGTGGTTTTGGGATAGCATTAATTAAATAATAGATAAGACAATTAATATCATTTGAATGGGTTCGTTTAAAGTGCTGTGCTACTGGGTATGCTGGGTCGCTGTGGAGAATGGCTCTTATATGCTGCAATATTCTCACATGCACCTGTAGCTTCGTACTACCAATGTAGTTAAGGCCACAGGTACACATCAGAACATATACAGCATATTCTGTTTTGCAATAATAGTTGCCAAGAATTGGAATAGGAGAGTTACTGAATGGAGTCACATAATGTGTCTGGTTGCAGCCAAATTTGCACGGTCTACAAGTAGCACATTTTCTAAAACGTCTAGCTGGTTGCAACCAGTTGGCAGCATTTCTAATCGCAGGAGACTTTTTATCAAGAATAGACCCCATTGTCTTGCACCTTTTGAACGTAATCGTAGGGGTTTCTGCCAACCTATTGCGGAACAAACTGTCTGTTAACACTATGGGCCAGCGTTTCTTGATAATAGATCTGATTTTGCGTTCTCCATTACAATACGATGTAATTAACCTCGGGGTGTCTGTATTATTTAACTTCAAGCTTGTTTCCTGTTCTTGCACATGTAAATCAGCATTATCACTTTTAAAAAGACTATGTCTAGGTCGTATACTGGCTTTTTTGTTGCTTCATGAATGATTTTGTCACTGTATCCCCTGGCTTTCAACCTTGCCAACATATCAGATAAGCACACATTAAAGTCTTCTTCATTACTACAAATGTGCTTAAGTCTCAGAATTTCTCCGTATGGTATCCTTGCAATCAAATGTCTGGGATGTGAACTATTCGCATGTAGCGTATGTTGGGTTCCACTTCAGAATTCCCACCACACTGCAGGAACGACGTATGGCCCAATCCGCTTCCCCTGCCCATCCGCCGCTCACCGGATAATACACGGTGAGGAAGCAGATGAACACCGGGAGAGGGTGGGAGAGGGAAAAAGTGAAGACAAGGAAGAGAGACAAGGGAACCACTTCTACTCCAGTTAGACCCTCCACGTGACTGCACCTATATAACAAGGCACAACATTACTATCTGATACTGACATACATCAGACCCCTCCCGCTTTCAATCATGACCATGCCATACCCATCACCACAACATTGACTTTTCTTACCAGAGCTAAAGAAAATGGATGTCCAGTGGGGGCCGTGGTCCTCTCTAGCCTTGCTCTCTATTGGTGTCCAATCCAGGAAGTGAAATCAGAGAAACAAACCCACCCCTCTTCACTGTAAATGCTAGGGGGGAAAAAGTCTTATAAAGACAGAAAAAAAAACCTGTTTGGTGCTAAAAGGATCGTGACTCTCCGCAAATAAAGGTAACAGGACCGAATCCACAATCAACGAGAGCAGAGCACCTTCTCTGCTCCGTTCGGATTCCTCGGACGCCAAATGCGCCGAAAATGGCACAACGATGTCGAGCGGCTGCAAAAGATGCGGAAACAGGAACGGCTAAACGAACGCACAGCTGTGCGTTACTCCGGAAAGACACAGAGCGACTCTTTGCTCCGCAAAGCAGCAGTCCATCGAATCGATGTCTCCTCTGAGGGTACTGGAGCCCCAGAACCCCCAAAACACCAGGTTCTGGCTCCGAGATGGAAATTGCCGAAACAGAGTCACTCGGGGAAACTTAAAAATCCAACACAGGATCCACGGAAAAAGGGAGGAAGGCAGGGAGGATAAACAAGAAGTCGCAGGGCCAAAAGCAGGAGGGGAACAAATCCAGTTGTGCCTATGAGCCCATAAGCACGAAAGTCTCCAGAAAAGAAAACACACCCAGGACCTGGAACCCAAACCTGGAAAAGATACCAAGCAAAAAGGAAGGGGCGTACACAGCTTAAATCCCCCAATCGGGTAAGTCATGTGATGGATAGTGCATGGCCATAGAAAGGGGACTAGACATGAATCCTAACAGTACCTCCCCCCAACGACCCTTCCTACAGGACGTGATTTAGAGGGATGTCGTCTATGGAATAAACTAACCAACCTAGGAGCATGCACCCCCCCAGCCGGTTCCCAGGTCGTATCCTCAGGGGCGTACCCTTTCCAGTCCACTAAATAAAACAAACGACCCCTCCTACGTCTCGAATCTAGTATAGCATGAACCTCATACTCCTCCTGCCCATCCACCAATAGTGGAGGAGGAGGCGGTAATACCTGGGCTGACGGGACATAGGGCTTCAACAAAGACGTATGAAACACTGGGTGGATTTTATACTCATCGGGCAGCTCGTGCTTTACTGCCACTGGATTAATCACCTTCACAATAGAAAAAGGGCCTACATACCTAGGCTGCAATGTACGAGACCCCTGTATCCTGAGGTTACGAGTAGACAACCAGATTCGCCCACCCACTTTGTACAGAGGAGCTGGAGCCCTATTTTATATCGGTTTGTCGTTTCATACCAGCCTTAGCCTCCTGTAGATGAACCCTTGCAATACTCCAGATGTTATTCAGAGATTCACACACCTTATCTATGGCTGGCACATGTCCTGTAGGCTGAATAGCCAACGCCCTAGGGTGATAGCCCATAGAACAGAAAAAGGGAGTCATACCCAAAGCAGAGTGCAGACTGTTATTGTACGCAAACTCAGCTAGCGGGAGGGCAGTCACCCAATCACAAGAAAGGGAGGATACCAGGCACCGGAGATACTGTTCCATTGTTTGGTTTGTGCGCTCGGTCTGGCCATCGGACTGCGGATGATAGGCCGAGGACAACCGTGTCTCCACCTTCAGCATAGAACATAACTCTGTCCAGAAGTGGGACACAAATTGAGCCCCCCCTATCAGACACAACAGCGGACGGCAGCCCATGCAGTTTCACAACAGAGGTCATAAACACCAAAGCCATTTCTCTGGCAGTGGGGATCTTGGGCAAAGGTGTAAAATGCGCCATTTTCGTAAACAAATCCACCACCAGAAAGATGACCGTAAACCCATTAACAGATGGAAGGTCGGTCACGAAATCCATACTGACCGTATGCCAGGGTGTTGGAGGTACCTCTAGGGGTTGCAACAACCCGGATGGCTTACAATGCGTAGGCTTATTGGTGGCACAAATAGGACATGCAGCTACATACCCCTGAATATCCTGCACCAGTGTTTCCCACCAAAACCACCTCAAACACATTTCCTTGGTTTTCGGCACTCCCGGATGTGCCACCAATGCAGACGAGTGACACCACTGCAGAACCGACTCCCTCAACACAGGAGGCACAAACAATTGATCATCATGATATAACAACCCATCCAGAACCTCCACCTGGGGTAATGCCAACCAAGGGGTCAAATCCATCCGTCTCAAGCGGTCTTTCACCGAAGAAGTAAACTCATCCATCGATGTTACGCCTATTATACGGTCACCATCAATCATAGTCCGTGCCTCCACTACTGGCCCTATCTCCCTAGGATCTACATGAATACGGGAGAGAGCATCTGATTTTACTTGCTGAGCTGCGGGTCGATAAGTTATAACGAAATCATATTTGTTAAAAAAAAGAACCCACCGCATTTGGCGTGGTGTCAAAGCCCTGGCAGAACGAAAAAATTCCAAGTTCTTGTGATCGGTGTAGATCGTAATGGAATGCCTCGCGCCCCACAAATAATGCCTCCATTCTTCGAAAGAGAGTTTAATAGCCAACAACTCTGTCTCGGCTACCGTATAATTACGTTCTGCAGGCAGTAGAGTTTTTGAAAAGAAGGCTATGGGGTGCATAAACCCGGTCTCACTATTCCTTTGTGACAGGACCCCTCCCACAGCACACAACGAGGCATGCGTTTCAACATAATACGGCAGGGCAGGATCAGGATGCACCAATACAGGCGCCGTTGTAAATTTCCCGAGTAACCGCTGAAAGGCATTCTGTGCCTCAGAGGACCAGACAAAAGGAACTCCCTTCCGCAACAACCGGGTCATAGGAGCAACAATATCAGAAAAGTGGGATATAAAGCGCCTATAAAAATTGGCGAACCCCAGAAGAACCTGTATGTCTTTGGCCGATGATGGTGTGGGCCAGGTGACAATGGACTCTATCTTCCTAGGGTCCATCTGAATCCCGCCCGCAGAAATAATAAATCCCAGGAACTCTACTGTAGACGCACTGAATTGACATTTCTCAAGTTTAGCGTACAAATGATGTTCCTGTAGTTTCTGCAAAACTTGAGCAACATGCTTATGGTGTTCAACGTTGGTCTCCGAGTAGATTAAAATATCATCTAGATAGACGATGACACTCATATCTAGGTAATCTCGGAGCACCTCATTAATGAAAAACTGAAAGGCTGCCGGTGCATTGCACAAGCCAAACGGCATCACGCAATACTCGTACTGTCAGGCCCCCACTCTGCAGGATCCGGTTGTAGAAATAGGGCTCCACCTCCCTACCTCACCAACACACTGATGTGTATAACACAGTGTGTTCGAGTGATAGGGTGAGGGAAAAAAGAAAGAAAACAGGGAGGGAACGGAAGGGGACTGCAGGGAAGGGATAGCTGCAAGAAAAGAAACACACCTGGTTATAAACATCCACAGTATATTACTACTCTCATTTCATTCTCGCTAAATAGCACCTTAAGAATCACCTTTCGATAGTGTGTGTGTTCCACCTCTTCCCTGTCGCAAGATGTAGAAGATATCTGAACCTCTGGTCCCTAAATGATACAAAAGTCAGGTTATACTCTTGAAACACATTAGCAACATATATATGTGATAACCTATCTAAGGTAACGCACCCCTCCTTATTTATGGTAGGAATCAACACAAGACAATCGAAATTCTCCTCTTCCCATGAAGTTCCAGTGTGAATCCAAAACAAAAGAACAGTGCACCGTGTTTCCTTTGCCCTAACAAAATTAATTAGTCACCATCCAGAAACGGCAAGACGTAGCATCCTACTACAGTCTTCCGCTCTTCATGAAATAAAACCAAGTTCCAATCATATGTGACTCCAAACACGGCAAGGTGTAGAGCCCCACAACCTTCCGCTTTGGCACTTAATAATCCTGGGTCAATGACCTTCGTAACAGTAACGTGTAGGCATTCCCCCACTACGCTCCGCTCACAAAAGAAACAGTACACGATATTCCCCAGAAAGGCTTCACGCCTACAATGTTATCAAGTCACATTAAATAGGATTGAAATGCAGATCACAGTTTTGGCGCGTTAAACTCACGCACCTACCAACTCACTGGTACGTAGAAATGGTCCCGGTTGAGTCAGCTCTCAACAAGAAACTGCCCCGCTTCTCTTCTGGATCAACTGCCAGCCGCTCTTCTTTGCCCCTTCTGACAGACGCGCAGCAAAAGCCGCGACCCGGAAGCACCGGCGGTCGCGTGCAATGCCGTCCTGGCAACCAATGAACAGCGGGAAAGGCGCTTCTCCCTCCGGACCTCAAACACACCGGAAACTCAGAATAAACAGCCAGCGCTTCGCCGTGAATAAACTCCTCCCAGCGCTATGGCAAACAAAAGTGCAAAGGTTCAAACTCCCTATAGTTTCAAAAATCACGAACAATGAGATAAATCCCCACCCTCTTTTATAGTCTACTCCCCCAGCGCTTGCATTCTGGGAGATGTAGTGTATTCACAATTTAGGTAGGCGCCTGAAACATGTAAATCCTGACAGTAGGTCCCCGTCCCTAGCGCCTCCTAGGTCCAGGCTTAGCAGGAAACCTCCGGGGAAAAGACCTCACCGCACTGGGGGCATGTACGTCGGAACAAGTCTCCCACGAATCGTCCTCCGCGGTGTAACCCTTCCAGGACACCAAGTACATAAGCACCCCCCTGCGCCATTTAGAGTCCCGAATGCTCTTGATCTCGCATTCAAGACCCTCATCACACACCACTGGGGGCGAGACCGCCCTCCTGGCTGTCAACGCAGGCTTCAACAACTGAACATGAAACACAGGGTGTATACGCAAAGAACCCGGCAGCCTCAGCTTGTAGGCCACAGGATTGACCTGTTTCACAATGGGGTAAGGGCCAATGTACCGGGGATGGAAAACACTGCGCAACCTGAAACGGATGTTCCGGGTTGACAGCCACACCTTATCCCCCACAGCATACTGGCGACTCTCCAGTCTGTGACGGTCTTCCCATTTCTTGTACGCCTCTTTAGCCTTATTCAAGTGCACCTGCACCCCCTTGTGCACCCTTCTCAGTAACAACACCCTTTCCTTGACAGAAGGCTGATTTTGGAGATCGACTGGGATATCAATGGGCAAAGTATTAGCATCATACCCATAAGTAGCTTTAAAAGGAGACATTCCGGTGGAACTGTGCCAGGCGTTGTTATAGGCCAACTCGGCCATCCATAGCAGCTCTACCCAGGATTCATGAGCTTCTCTAGAATAACACCTCAAGTATTTTTTCAAAGTCTGATTAAGTCTTTCCGTTTGCCCATCTGTTTGAGGATGGAAGCTGGTAGACAGATTGGATTCAATGTTCAGGGCGCGACACCACATGCACCAGAATCGCGCAATAAACTGAGGCCCCCTATCCGACACGATCACTCTTGGTATCCCATGCAAACGGATGATGTTACTGGCTAGTAATTGTGCTGTTTGGCTTGCAGTGGGGAGGTTTTTACAGGGGATAAAGTGTCCCGTTTTGGTGAGGCTGTCCACTACCACCAAGATAGCCGAGAAGCTCTGATCAAGAGGAAGACCTGACACAAAATCTAGACTGATGTTCTGCCACGGTTGATTCGGAGTAGGCATCGGAATGAGCTTCCCCGCTTTTCTAGTGGTTACTCCTTTAGCTCGTGCGCAAACGTCACATCGAGCAACCCACGCAGTTATATCCTTGTTCAAAGTAGGCCACCAAAAATGTCTCTGTACTGTGCAAACGGTCTTACGGATACCAGGGTGACCTGCTAGCACCCCCTCATGGCACCAACTGAACGCCTTTTTCTGTAAAGGGACCGTAGGCAAAAATAGCCTGTCTTGATAGATAGGCAACCCCTGTTTCACCTTCCTCTCAGCAAATCCGTTTGCCCATGTCTTCCAGCCTCCAGGAAACTGATGACTCTTAACGTCATCCAGAAAGGATTCAGCCCTTACCACACAAAGAACCTTCCCTGATGGTATAATGGCCTGCTTGTCCACCCCTCCCAACACATTTGGCATGGTCTGTCGGGATAAAGCGTCCGCCTTTCGGTTTTCAGAACCAGGACGAAACGTGACCACGAAGTCATACTCCGCGAAAAAGAGCATCCATCTCATTTGCCTTTGTGTCAAGTGTCTCGCAGAGGACATGTATTGCAGGTTCCTATGGTCTGTGTAGACCGTGATGGTATGAAGAGCTCCCCACAGATACTGCCTCCACTCCTGAAAAGCCCTTTTTATAGAAAGGAGTTCTTTTTCTGCGATAGTATAGTTGAGTTCAGCCGAACAGATATGCCACAGGGTGCAATTGCCCAGTACGTATGTCCCTCTGTGACAACACCGCACCTATAGCTTCATCCGAAGCATCGGCCTCGATCACAAAAGGATGCTCCAAATTAGGGTGAGAGAGTACCGGGGCTGTAATAAACGAGCTCTTTAGGCTCTGGAAAGCCTCTCCGGCTTCCCTTGTCCACACAAAAGGAACTCCCTTCCTCAATAGCCTGGTGATAGGAACTGCTGTTTGAGAAAAATGCAAGATAAAGCGACGATAGTAATTCGCGAAGCCCAGAAAACTCTGGACCTCTCTCACATTTTTAGGGACAGGCCAGTCTTGAACCGCTTTTACCTTCCGCTCTGACATTTGCAAGCCTTGTGGACTGAGCATCACTCCCAGGAACTCTACACTAGACACACCAAACTCACATTTACTGAGTTTCACAAATAAACTGTGCCCCCTTAACTTGGACAGTACCTTGCAAACTTGGTCAACATGACTATCTTCCTCCATAGAATACACCAAAATGTCATCTATGTAGACAACTACAAAAAGATCAATGTATTCCTTCAGAACATCGTTAATCAAGAATTGAAAAGCCGCCGGGGCGTTACACAGCCCGAAAGGCATGACCAAATACTCGTACAGGCCATACCGCGTCTTGAAGGCGGTCTTCCACTCATCCCCCTCACGAACCCTGACCAAGTGATAAGCACCCCGCAAGTCCAAGCGGGTATAGATTACAGCTTCCCTCACTTGGTCTATCAAGACCGTGATGAGGGGGAGAGGGTATCGGTTGCGAATGGTGGCTTTATTCAAGACGCGGTAGTCCACACAGGCTCGAAGGTCACCATTGGCTTTCGCTATGAAGAAAAGTGGAGAGGCAGCAGGGGAACGGGATGGTCTGATAAACCCAATACTGACATAATGGTCTATGTAGTCTTTTAGATGATTAGTTTCAGGTACCGACAAGGCGTACACTCTGAATGTTGGAATAGTAGCTCCATCAATTAAATCTATACGACAGTCATATTCCCTGTGAGGTGGTAATGTTTCTGCCTTACTTTTGCTAAACACATCCTGATATGCCTCGTACTCTATGGGAAGAACCACTTCTTTCTCTGCAGCGGTAGCTACCATGAACTGGCATGCCAATACAGCCACAGAGGAAGCCACATAAGGCACCAGATGTTCCTGACAATATCCCGATAAAAATAGACTGTTCTGGTTTTCCAATCAATGGAAGGGTTGTGATAAGTCAACCAAGGCATCCCCAATATAATCTCGTATTGAGGAGCATCTATGATGTTCAACTCTAATGTTTCAACATGTCTCCCTTCCGACACCTCGATAGACAACACCACTTCAGCTGTTTTTTCAGTTATAAGACCTGATTTTATGGGCTGTCCATCAAATGCCAAGACCTCCTCTGGATTATCTCTAGGTACTCTGGGTACAGCCAAACGAGAAACCAAACCATTGTCTATAAAACTACCCGTGGCTCCTGAGTCCAACATTACCAATACTTGATGGGTCTTTTGTTCACACTCAAAAGTCATAGAAAGAACCAAATGAGACTCCGTCTCCTCTATCCCCTTGGATTATAAGGAAGTTAGTTTCCAGTCTGGTGTTACTACTTCTCCTGTTATAGGCCCCAATGAACTGTCTGACTCTTGAGCTGTTGCTGAAACCGCCACCCTCTTATTACGGTTCCAACTATTGGGAGTCTTGGGCTTTGAAGGGCACTCTCTCACATAATGCCCCTTCTTCCCACAGTACATACAAAGGCCTTGCACTCTTTTACTTTCCCTTTCGTCTTTGGTTAACGGGGGTCTGATAGCTCCGATTTCCATTGGTTCTAAACCTGAATCAGCGGTACCCATAGCTTTGGGAGGGTAACTCACATAACGATTTGAACCTTTGTCCCATTTCCTTCTGTCTCCACCCCTCTCTGTTAACCTACTATCAAGCCTTAACACCAAATTCACCATGTCCACACAGGTAGTAGGTTGGGGATCAATCTGCGCCACTACATCTTTCAGTTCGTCCTTTAACCCTTGATAAAAAAGGGACATTCTCTTTTCTTCTGGCCACGCAGACTCCGTCACCAGACGATTAAACGCTGTGAGATATGTAATTAACTCACCTCTACCCTGTCTCAATGTTAACAATTCTTTATCAGCGCTAAATGTGGTGGCCCTCCGGTCAAACACCTTTTCAAATTCTGTCCTGAAAGCAGACCAATCAGACAATATAGCATCATTGTTCTTAACCAACGGCACAGCCCAGTTCGCCGCATCCCCCACCAAATAGGAAATAGCAAATGCTACCCTCGAATGATTAGTAGGGAAGGAAGCAGGTTTACAGGAAAAATGAAGCAACACCTGAGTAAGGAACACCTGTATTTTGCGAGGGTCTCCTGCATACCTTTCTGGGGTGGCCAAAGGAATGGGAGGAGGAACAGTGACTTGTATTTGTGACGAACCTGTCGAGAAAGGGTTTTTTGATAACTGTTCTACTTTGTCCTTGAGCATAGCCGTCTCTGCCTTAGAAGACGCCAGCTCCTGTTGTACCAAAACCAGAGCGTGCAACACATCCTCCATGGTAGCCATATTAACAACAACCGGACCAGGCAGAATGCAATTCGTGGGTTCGTGATTCTGTCAGGCCCCCACTCTGCAGGATCCGGTTGTAGAAATAGGGCTCCACCTCCCTACCTCACCAACACACTGATGTGTATAACACAGTGTGTTCGAGTGATAGGGTGAGGGAAAAAAGAAAGAAAACAGGGAGGGAACGGAAGGGGACTGAAGGGAAGGGATAGCTGCAAGAAAAGAAACACACCTGGTTATAAACATCCACAGTATATTACTACTCTCATTTCATTCTCGCTAAATAGCACCTTAAGAATCACCTTTCTATAGTGTGTGTGTTCCACCTCTTCCCTGTCGCAAGATGTAGAAGATATCTGAACCTCTGGTCCCTAAATGATACAAAAGTCAGGTTATACTCTTGAAACACATTAGCAACATATATATGTGATAACCTATCTAAGGTAACGCACCCCTCCTTATTTATGGTAGGAATCAACACAAGACAATCGAAATTCTCCTCTTCCCATGAAGTTCCAGTGTGAATCCAAAACAAAAGAACAGTGCACCGTGTTTCCTTTGCCCTAACAAAATTAATTAGTCACCATCCAGAAACGGCAAGACGTAGCATCCTACTACAGTCTTCCGCTCTTCATGAAATAAAACCAAGTTCCAATCATATGTGACTCCAAACACGGCAAGGTGTAGAGCCCCACAACCTTCCGCTTTGGCACTTAATAATCCTGGGTCAATGACCTTCGTAACGGTAACGTGTAGGCATTCCCCCACTACGCTCCGCTCACAAAAGAAACAGTACACGATATTCCCCAGAAAGGCTTCACGCCTACAATGTTATCAAGTCACATTAAATAGGATTGAAATGCAGATCACAGTTTTGGCGCGTTAAACTCACGCACCTACCAACTCACTGGTACGTAGAAATGGTCCCGGTTGAGTCAGCTCTCAACAAGAAACTGCCCCGCTTCTCTTCTGGATCAACTGCCTGCCGCTCTGCTTTGCCGCTTCTGACAGACGCGCAGCAAAAGCCGCGACCCGGAAGCACCGGCGGTCGCGTGCAATGCCGTCCTGGCAACCAATGAACAGCGGGAAAGGCGCTGCTCCCTCCGGACCTCAAACACACCGGAAACTCAGAATAAACAGCCAGCGCTTCGCCGTGAATAAACTCCTCCCAGCGCTATGGCAAACAAAAGTGCAAAGGTTCAAACTCCCTGTAGTTTCCAAAATCACGAACAATGAGATAAATCCCCAACCTCTTTTATAGTCTACTCCCCCAGCGCTTGCATTCTGGGAGATGTAGTGTATTCACAATTTAGGTAGGCGCCTGAAACATGTAAATCCTGACACGTACAAGCCAAATTTTGTTTTAAAAGCAGTTTTCCATTCGTCGCCGGGGCGCACTCGGATGTGGTGATATGCGCCCCGTAAGTCCAACTTCGTGAACACCGTAGCCGTACGCAACTGATCCAGTAACACTGGAATAAGCGAAAGAGGATATTTATTCTTCACTGTTGCTTTATTCAGTGCCCTATAGTCCACACAAGCCCGCAATGTTCCTTCCTTCTTAGGAATGAAAAAAATAGCCGAAGAAACCGGTGAACAGGACGGACGGATGTACCCCTTTTTCAACATGTCATCCCAATATTCCTTCAGATGTAACTCTTCCGGTTCTGTGAGCGCATAAATGCGACAACATGGCAAGGTGGCGCCCGGCACCAAGTCGATCTTACAATCGAAAGGGCGATGGGGGGGAAGGCCCGCCGCCTGCCCCTCATGAAAGACATCATTGAAATCTGAGTAACAAGAGGGTACCAATCCCGTATTACTCACAGCACATGTCAAGGGGGACACCCAATCGGCAGCCTCCTGATAGCAGCACTTCAGACAATGTGCGGAGTCCAGGGTCACCAACCCCCGGACCCAATCTATCTTGGGGTTATGCTTTTCTAGCCATGGCACGCCCAACACCAGGCCAAAGGAAGGGGCATCTATTAGATCAAAACTTACAGACTCAGAATGTCCGTTCTCGCACAACAGACACAAAGGTTCTGTTCGTCGAGTAATGGAACCAGAGGTCAACTCTGTCCCATCTATAGCCCTCACCGGCTCAGGCTGTTCTTTATAAACACAAGGTATCAACAGTTTTTCAGCCAGTGATATGTCCATAAAGTTTCCTGTAGCACCAGAATCCAATAATACTGAAACTGGCACTCTATTGCTATTGGTAATCAACAGGGAAGCAGAAATAATGAAATGTCTAGGGACTCGTTCTACTGCCCCCTGTATCTCATTTGAGACCATGGAATCGTCCACAGGAAAAGGAGCCCCTTCATGCTGTATCGAAGCCACCTTCTTGCCATATGGAGTGGTAGAAGGTTTCACTGGGCACTCCCTTGCATAGTGACCTCCCTGACCACAATATAAACACAAATTCTTCTCTTTTCTTTGTTTCTTCTCCTCAGGGGACAGGCTACCTCTTGTTCCCCCTATTTCCATAGGTTCTGGCCCTGTTTTATGCTCCACCACTGGTTTGACATCAAGTTTACCAAACCCCCCACGTGTGGACTGAAAACGATGACGTTCTCCACGTCTTTCTGTCAACCTGTGATTCAACTTAACCACTAGGTCTATAAAAGCAGCACAATCATCAGGGGATCAACTACCTGGGATACTATGTCTTTAAGATCTTCACATAGCCCCTGATAAAACAAGGAAGTTATTTTTTCCTTTGGCCACTGGGTTTCTGACACCAGCCGATTAAACGTGGAAATATACGTCAACAAATCCTGTCTGCCCTGCCGTAGTTTCAACAGTTCAGCGTCGCTGGCCTGCATGAACGCATGTTTCGCAAACAATCCCCACATCAACTCTCTGAAAGCAGGATAATTATACAACACGCGTTCGTCATTGTCCACCAGGGTAATAGCCCACAGGGCAGCTGTGCCAGCCAAATAAGAAATGACGAACGCTACCTTAGCTGAATCATCCGGAAAGGCATTAGGCCTACACATAAAGTGTAACTGGCACTGATTCATGAATATACTAAATTTCTCACTATCCCCTGTAAACCTCTCCGGGGCTGCCAAAGGAACAGGAACCGGTGAATTCACCGTTACTGCGATGGGAGCCCCTCCCCCACTAGATCCCTGTCCTGCTCCTCTATCATACTGAAAAGTTGCGGGCTGCAAAATGGGACCTTGACCCCTAGACTGTGCCTGTTCTCTGGTCTTTGCAGCACCCAGCTCCTGTTGTAGATCCTGCACCTGAGCTTGTAATGCAGTAATCACTCCCATCAAGTCCTGCATAGTAGGGGGACTAGCTGCCCCACCCGTGGGATTAAGCAGTTCGTCCATACTCGTCCGGGCAGTGTATATTTTCTTGGGCTTGGTATTCTGTTGGGTTCCACTTCAGAATGCCCACCACACTGCAGGAACGACGTATGGCCCAATCCGCTTCCCCTGCCCATCCGCCGCTCACCGGATAATACACGGTGAGGAAGCAGATGAACACCGGGAGAGGGTGGGAGAGGGAAAAAGTGAAGACAAGGAAGAGAGACAAGGGAACCACTTCTACTCCAGTTAGACCCTCCACGGGACTGCACCTATAAAACAAGGCACAACATTACTATCTGATACTGACATACATCAGACCCCTCCCGCTTTCAATCATGACCATGCCATACCCATCACCACAACATTGACTTTTCTTACCAGAGCTAAAGAAAATGGATGTCCTGTGGGGGCCGTGGTCCTCTCTAGCCTTGCTCTCTATTGGTGTCCAATCCAGGAAGTGAAATCAGAGAAACAAACCCACCCCTCTTCACTGTAAATGCTAGGGGGAAAAAGTCTTATAAAGACAGAAAAAAACCCTGTTTGGTGCTAAAAGGAGTGGGACTCTCCGCAAATAAAGGTAACAGGACCGAATCCACAATCAACGAGAGCGGAGCACCTTCTCTGCTCCGTTCGGATTCCTCGGACACCAAATGCGCCCGAAAATGGCACAACGATGTCGAGCGGCCGCAAAAGATGCGGAAACAGGAACGGCTAAACGAACGCACAGCCGTGTGTTACTCCGGAAAGACACAGAGCGGCTCTTTGCTCCGCAAAGCAGCAGTCCATCGAAGCGATGTCTCCTCTGAGGGTACTGGAGCCCCAGAACCCCCAAAACACCAGGTTCTGGCTCCGAGATGGAAATTGCCGAAACAGAGTCACTCGGGGGTACTTAAAAATCCAACACAGTATCCACGGAAAAAGGGAGGAAGGCAGGGAGGATAAACAAGAAGTCGCAGGGCCAAAAGCAGGAGGGGAACGAATCCAGTGGTGCCTATGAGCCCATAAGCATGAAAGTCTCCAGAACAGAAAACACACCCAGGACCTGGAACCCAAACCTGGAAAAGATACCAAGCAAAAAGGAAGGGGCGTACACAGCTTAAATCCCCCAATCAGGTAAGTCATGTGATGGATAGTGCATGGCCATAGAAAGGGGACTAGACATGAATCCTAACAGCGTAACGTTACCAGACTTCGGTTTTCTGTATAAAGTACCATCTTTGATATATTATTGACAAAGGGGGCAGCCGAAACGCGTCTGCTCGTGTAAGACAAGAACCCAATAAAAATCTGGGGGATTACGTTCCTGCGAGTGCTGGTGCATTTAATTTGTGTCGTGAGCTGTGGATTGTGTGAATCCGCGCGGTGTCCGTCACCGCGCAATAAAGCACCCGATCGTGAGTCAAGGGGAGAAAAGACGGAGTGTGAACGCGATATATATATCATTTTAAAATTATATAAAAATGTACAAATATATATATATATATACATATGCTGTGGCCGCTCACTATGTATCAGGAGTAGGCTATGAGCCAGCTCAATGATCAGCTGTACTATGCCAGGGTTGATAAGAGCACTCTGCAGGAAGTTACCACAAAATTACATTCGGATTTAATGCATTGGAGGGAAGTGGGGCTCATCTCACAATCTGAGTTCAAGTTCCTTAAGATAGATACACCCATCACACCTATTTTATATTTGATACCGAAGGTACACAAGAACATCAAAGTGCCTCCTGACAGTCCCATCATATCTTCTATTGGTAGTGTTTTTGAAAACATATCAAAACACCTTGACTACTTTCTACAGGTTCCTGTGAAAAATCCAAGTTCCTATACAAGGGACACAGGGGGATTTCCTGAAGAAAATTTACGACACTGGATGGGAGCAGCATTATATAATGATTACACTAGAAGTGACCTCCCTATACACTAGCATCTCTCACACGGATGGCATCAGGGCAGTCCAATATTTTTTTAGCTCCGGGCCATTGTCACTGTATAAACACACGGAAATGCTGTTGAGTATGCTGTGATGGTGCTGGCACAATAACATTTTCCTTTCTGGACTTGATTTGTACCAACAAATGAGGGGCACACCAAGGACACCTGCTTCGCCACCAGCTATGCTAATCTGCGTATGAGCTTGTGGGAGGAGCAGGTGCAGGCAAAAAACGTCGCCCCTGAAATGTATAGAAATGTGATTCTGTGGTTGCGCTTTATAGACGATCTTTTTGTCATATGGCGTGGCAACAAATCATCAGCTGAGGACTTCGTAGAGATGCTGAACCACAATTAACTCAACTTACATTTCACCTCACACATCTGCGAGAAAGAGTTCTTAGATTTAACCATCTATGTGGCGGATGGAACAATACAGACAAAAACTTTCAGGAAGAGCACTGCTGGCAATACTGAGCTGCATGCTCGGAGATTCCATCCCATCAAGTTAAAGAATAGCATACCCTAAGCAGGGAACCTCCGCAGGAAAAGGAAATGCAGTAATGCTGAGCAGCTCCATAAAGCTCAATCGGAACTAGCATCGAGATTGGAAAGGCGAGTGTACAGCAAAGGCACTCTAGAAACAGCCAGGGTGAAGGCGAACTTAAGACCAAGGGAGAAACATATCTTCGCTGATGAGAAAAGAAAGATCACACCGAGTGACACAAAGCAAACCACACGTTTCAATACTGAATACAATCTGCAGCACCATAAAATACGTGCCATTTTTCAAAAACATTGGCATTTAATTTGCAGTGTCCCGATACTAGGTCCCAGGATCCACAACAGACCATTATTAACATTCCGTAAAGCAAGATCGATGAGAAGAGACGTTGTCAACAACAGTCCAGGGAACAAACAGCAAGAGACATGGTTGAGTGGAAGCAAAGGCTTTAGACAATGCCTGTCAGTCTGAGAGGTGGCAATAGAGAGAGATAATTAAGGCAGTTAGAATCTAGACACATCTTGAGATTCAACTCAAAAACCCCAAATGGCCTAAATACCGAAGAGAACTTACATGTCCACCTGTAGTACTCAGGTACTAGGTGGGGGTGTTTATCTGCCTATCCCAATTCATCATTTTATCTGTCCAAGATGGGGGTATCAGGAATGATTGCTTCCCTGAAATAATCCAGTCCATTATTGCTGAATGTTATGTTTTTGAGTTTATATACCTGGAGCATATTTGTTTTTATTATTTGCATTTGCACTTTCTCATGGACTAGGGCCAAGAGGTCCAGTACAATGTTTTTAGCACAAAGTTGCTATGCTAATACAGTTCAGTTTTTTCAAAAGTGTTTGGAGATGGTTGGTTTGCATTGGGCACTTTTCCTCTATTATGTTATGGTCTTTTTTTAGATTTATTGTGAGGGTGATTTCTTAATGGATCATTGATGTGACCCTTCCATGGTTGACCTTGGCAATCTTGGATGAATCTATTACATTTGATTCTAATGCTGTATTTAACATTGTATCGGTGCCTGTTGATTAATGCTAATGATAGTTGACATCAAAGAACACTTGTCACTTTAAGGTATGTAATGTTGCACTGTCACTTTAATTTTGTTGAAGTCTCCGGGAACATGTATAAAAGAAAGTGATAATGGTGACTACAGAAGGTTTGACGAAGACATCTGCGGCTGTTGTAACAGGTTACCTGTTTTTTGTAAGACAATAGAGCCGTTTTCTTGCGAACTCGAGCATGCTGGAGCCTGTCTGTATCCCGAGGAAGGGGTGTAGATATATTTATATATACACCAATAACATAACATCTATTTAAAAAAAAAAATCTATTATAAATTAAAACATTAAACTATTTAAAAATCTTTACATTTAAATTTACCACTACAGTCAATGCAACAGTAGGGAAAGTGCTGGCTAGCAGAGGGGTAAAAATTAATATTCCCAATCCAGTGAGTGCAACAATAGGGAAAGAATTGGATAGCGGAGGGGTAAACATTTCTATTCCCAATCCAGTGAGTGTAACAGTAGGGAAAGAGTTGGATAGCGGGTGGGTAAAAATTACTATTCCCACTCCAAAGAGTGCAACAGTAGGGAAAGTGTTGGATAGCGGAGGGGTACAACGTACTATTCCAACTCCAGTGTGTGCAACAGTAGGGAAAGTGTTGGATAGTGGAAAATAAAATGTACTATTCCCACTCCAGTCAGTGCAACTGTAGGGAAAGTGTTAGATAGCTGAGGGGTAAAAATTACTATTCCCACTCCAGTAAGTGCAACAATAGGGAAAGTGTTGGATAGCGGAGGGGTAAAACTTACTATTCCCACACCAGTGAGTGCAACAGTAGGGAAAGTGTTGGATAGCTGAGGAATAAAATGTACTAGTCCCACTCCATTAAGTGCAACAGTAGGGAAAGTGTTAAATAAAGGAGGGGTAAAAGTGACTATTTCCACTCTAGTGAGTGCAACAATAGAAAGTGTTGGGTAGCAGAGGGATCAAATTTACTATTCCCACTCCAGTCAGTGCAACAGTAGGGAAAGTGTTAGATAGCAGAGGGGTAAAAATGACTATTCCCACTCCAGTGAGTGCAACAATAGGGAAAGTGTTGGATAGCAGAGGGGTAAAAATGACCATTCCCACGCCAATGTGTTTCAACAGTAGGGAAAGTGTTGGATAGCGAAGGGGTAAAAATTACTATTACCACTCCAATGAGTGCAACAGTAGGGAAAGTTTTGGATAGTGGCGGGGTAAAATTTACTATTCCCACTCCAAGCAGTGCAACATTAGGGAAAGTGTTGGATTGCAGGGGGGTACCAATTAATATTCTCACTCCAGTCAGTTCAAAATTAAAATCAAACAGAATATTAACAACAAAAATATTTAAAAAACAAAATAAATAAAAAAATATATAAACATGTTAAGAATTACAGTACAAATATATTTAATATTGCAAATTTTCAAAAACATATAATGTTCAATGCATATGACACATACCAACAAATATTATAGTAAATAAAATAAAAAATAATTTTCAAACAAATAATTACTTTTAATTAGAAATTATTTAGAAACAAAAACATTATTACATAAATGTACTTTTTTTATTTCCTATCCTATAACACCACACATCTAAATTAAAAAAAACAAATTGCTTACATAATTAACATAATTAATTACCAATCAAAGAATTATTAATAAAAAAAAAATGAAAACTCATACAAAATAATAAACATACCACACTTTACCACTATAACACCACAAACCACAGCTAAAATTAAACTGTCAATAAATTAATTACACAATTAAAACTTATGTTCAATTAAAAAACTAATAGTATTTAACAACTAATTATAAAGTAAAATTATGTTACTCCCCACCCTTTACCCTATAAAAGTAAAACCACCCCCCAAAAAAGTATATAAACAATTACAATTACCCTAATTAAATATCAATCAATTAATTAATATTAACCAACTAATTATTATTTAATTGAACATAAACTACTTCCCATCCTTTACCCCTATAACCCCACAATACACACCTAAAATTAATTACACAATTAATTTTCAATTAAATAATTAATATTAATTAACAACAAATTTGTAATTCAACATAAATTACTTCCCACCCTTTACCCCTATAAACCTCACAACCCGCAATAAACATAAATTACACAATTTCCATAATTAATTTTCAATAAATTAAATAATATCAATTAAAAACTAATTATTAATCAAGAATAAATTACTTCCCACCCACACCTAAAATTAATTGCACATAAATACAAAAATTACACCCTTTACCGCTATAAACCCCACAACCCACACCTAAAAATATTACACAATTACCATAATGAATTAATGTTGATTAACAACCAATTAATTATTAATAATAAATTACTTCCCACAATTAACACTATAAAATCTCAATTAAATAAATATTAATAAACTAGTGGCCCGTCCCGACGTTGTCCGGGGATGAAATAGAATGTCTGCAATGTTTGGAATAGGCAAGGCAAATTATTTTCAAAACTTCATGGTATACAACATTTCTTGTTTCATGAGAGTTGGGATTGAGAATAAATTGGTTCTCGACATTCCCGGACCTAGAGAGGGTGACATATAACTGGCCATGAGTGAAGCAGTCCTCTCATAAGTCGATCCCAATGACTTTGTATGTTTGACCTTGTGATTTGTTAATGGTGGAAGCAAACGCTATGTTAATAGGAAACTGCAATCGTTTACATTGAAATGGTAGATCAGTAGGGATCATGGGTATACGGGGAATATGAGCTAACTGTCCTGCAGCTGGCACTGAGAGAATAGTTGCCTTAATGACATATGGCAAAAGACTTTTAACTTGGAGGCGCGTCCCATTGCAGAGATTCGGTGGATGTAGGTTTCTTAATAACATGACCGGAACTCCGACTTTAATTTGGAGTGTATGCGGGGGAAGTCTGGAAGGGTTAAGTGAGTTGAGGAATTCCTGAGGATAATGCATGGCGTCTTGAGTATCTAATACTGTATCAATGGATTTATAGATTTTGGTGTCACCCGGGATTTGTAGTAGGATGTGTTCATTGATATGGTTAACAATAGAGTTTCGGGGCGCAACTATCGCTCTTTCGCAAATCCATTTGTAGTCTTTTGTTAGAATATGCTGAATGTCTGGGTATACATGGTGTATGAGGTCATATAAGGTACAGAGTTGCTGACCTAAGTTTTGTATGTTTATTGTGCCATGTGTGTCAGGTAGTTCTCCATTACCCAGTTGTAGTAGAGGATCCGCAAAATGTGTATCTCCACCTCCTTAATGCGTCCTCATGTTAGTGCGTAAGGTGAGAGATTGTACAGAGTTCAATAGGTGTGATGCTTTTAAGCATGCTTTCAGTATATCAGCACGCATTCCTCTCGGGACCACAGGAAGAGTTTGGCGAAAGTCACCTGCAAAACACAAAAGTAACGTCACCCATGATTTTGGGGGAATTTCTAATGTCTTTTAGAGTTCTGTCGACTGCCTCTATATGTGAGCGGTGTGTCATAGTACATTCGTCCCACATGATAAGAGACACATTGTGAAGAAGCGTGCCCAAAGATCAGCTTTTTCATATAGAGCATATAGAATCTTTTTTAAGGGAAACAGTTAAAGGTAGTTTAAATGTCGAATGTGCGGTTTTTCCTCCAGTGAGCAAAGTTGCAGCTATTCCAGAAGAGGCAACAGCAAGAGCCAATAGGCCCGAAGATCGAATTTTTGCTAGTATGAGGTTTATTAAGTAAGTCTTTCCAGTCCCTCCAGGGGCGTCTAAGAAGAATAATTTGCCTTTGTTGTTCTCTACACTATGAACTATGGTGTTGTAGGCGAGTGTTTGATCGGGAACCAAGTTCGGCAAGTGCAGAGCAAGGTATTCACGTAGGTTGTGGATACTATCTCCGTTATTTGTATGGTGGTATTGTCTCTGGTTTGTCCTGACCGCTGCAGGCAGGTTGGCATCTGCTAAGGATTTTTCGCTTAATAGATACAGCGAGTCTTCTATTTGTATGAGTCCCTGGTTAAAGATGTCATGGGTGATTGGCATAGAGTGAATATGCGACTGTTGACGCATAGTGTGTAGTATATCTTCACATAGATGATCTTTAAATTCTTCCCATAAACCCATAGGATCCGATGGGTGACAAAACAACAGAATAGTGACAAACAAGTCACGTAGTTTTGACGGGGAATCAGAAAGTGCAGCATCAGCTAACGTATGTTTTCAATGTTCGTCGTCGTCAATAAGACCGAGTTATTTATAGGCCGCCTGATAGGTAGGCATAATCTGCTCATTAACTGTCAAAAGACTGTGAAACCCAGTAGGCCCATGAACATGCTGTAAAAGAAGGCGTAAATGGAAGCACTCAGATTGGTTTGGGTGAATACTGTACATCCTACCAAGAGCAGAGTGTTTCCTAACCCCAGGGTGGCCTAATACCTCCTGCCCGCGTTTCCTACGTGTAAAGGTAGAATGAGCCCTTATATAGTATTGCGGAACTTCGTGGTATAGCAAGGTTTTAGCAAAAGTGTCACACTCACATAACTGGAAGAACGCAGTAAGGGTTGTGGCCGGTGGGTTCTGTGCTACGTGTCTAATGTTTTTGTCATGGAAATAAACTCTTTGTCCATTAGGTAGATGTACGGCCAGATGTGTGACAGTGGGATGCCTTTCTTGAATGTGAAACTCAAGAAGCCGCCACATGGCCTCGGAGGTGCTAATATAACGGCCATTGACATATGTTTCTATCTCATTGTGTTTGTTTTCTATAGTAGCAGTTGCCTGATCAGACCCTTTGTTAATATATTTGCAAATATATTTTATAGCTTTTACAGATTGGCAGTATTCAATATTAATGTGTGCATTAAAACTGCGGCACAGGACAGTGGAATATGGAACCACCCACTGATTATTGACAGTGACCTCCTGTCCCCTGACAGTGATTGTGACAGTATGTCCGCCATGCTCCGGGCTTCTTCTACGGTAAACGGGATAACCATTAACACCAGTTTCGGTCTGATTAGTGAGATCCCTTGGGTATTTCTTAGTACAAATACCGTTTTTCATACAGGGTGAAATAATGTTGTGTTGCCCGCATGGCCCATGTAGCATTTTTTTTTTACAATTCCGAATAGTAGTTGATCGTTGACTGGATCAGGCAGCTCAGCGGATATGATGTGATCAACCTGGCCTGGCTGTAATTTAGGTTCAAGTCTCATGAGTGCTTTCACTTTTAAATTGAACACACGCGTGACGATGTCATGTCTATCGCAGGATCTTTGTTTTGTGAATAACTGATCTTTTATTTCCGGCCACTCGGGATTGCAGGTGAATATGATAAACAAATCGGGTCTCCCATACTGCCTGACGTATGTCATGGCATCCTGTGTCTTTTCGTGCATGTACCTGGGTGAGCCAGTGAAAGTAGCTGGTAATATAACGTGTTGTCCAATATCTAGAGCATTGACGATCTGATCTTGATTAACAGGACTGATAATTTCTTGACAAATAATAATTCAGTTACGGTCTTCATGAATAAAGCATAAACACCTGCTTAGATATTTGCATCATTTAATGATAGAGTTCATTTATTTACTTTTTACAATTTTCTGAAAATATATTGCTGTGTGAAACAAACTTTCTAAGACAACACTATATACAAATATTTACAATGATATATGTACAACAAATTTGGACGAACCAACAATTCACTTACACCACATCCATACCTCTCACAGACTTAACATTCATACTAGAAAGAAAACCCTAGGAGCACCACCGTGCTTAATGAAAAATCAGAACTATAACAAAAATGTAACAAACGGTTATAAAACTGATTGCGTCAAACGTTTTTACTAGTTGCACAAACTCGAACGGCAGTTTTCCAGCATTACTGAAGACTGAAGGACGTGTTCTGCCTTGTCGCCCTGGACTTTGGAAAACAATTGGATACAGGCGATCCTGAAAGTATAAGCATGGAGGCTTAGGGCCAGGTCTACTCCGCTGCCTGACTGCCGTTCGAGTTTCCCGAAGTACACACACCTTGCATTTAAAGACTCCAACATCCACCACGCCCGCATGGGAGTATTTGCGTAAGACTTAAGAGTCTTTTTCGGTCCTGATGAGAACCCAGTGAATTTTTGGGTTTGAAACGCGTCGACCTCACCCCAGGTCACCTGCACTATGAAATGATCAATGTCTGGATGGTCATTTATGGACAGTTAATTTAGTTTGTGCAACTAGTAAAAACGTTTGACGCAATCAGTTTTATAACCGTTTGTTACATTTTTGTTATAGTTCTGATTTTTCATTAAGCACGGTGGTACTCCTAGGGTTTTCTTTCTAGTATGAATGTTAAGTCTGTGAGAGGTATGGATGTGGTGTAAGTGAATTGTTGGTTCGTCCAAATTTGTTGTACATATATCATTGTAAATATTTGTATATAGTGTTGTCTTAGAAAGTTTGTTTCACACAGCAATATATTTTCAGAAAATTGTAAAAAGTAAATAAATGAACTCTATCATTAAATGATGCAAATATCTAAGCAGGTGTTTATGCTTTATTCATGAAGACCGTAACTGAATTATTATTTGTCAAGAAATTATCAGTCCTGGCACTTGTTTTGTTATTTACAGTTGATGTGGTTCAGCCTGACTGGTTATGAGCCTAGGCCCTTTGTTGCTTATTGGTTGCTGATCTTGATTAACAGCATCCTTTAAATGGATGTAGTTCTCTGGGCGTAGTTGCGTTTGATTACGCCGGATAAAATCCAGTCTTTCCATGATCATCTTTGCCATCATATCCACAATGTATTGATTAAATAGATTAGGGAACCAATGCAAGGTATTGAAACTGCCCGATCTAACCATAAGAGTATAGGCATAGTACTGCATGCATGTGACCGTTTTGTGATTCACGGAATGGGTTTGTGGTATATTCAGACAATACCCATCCTCCCCGCTAGTGAATAGAATGGGGTATTGTAAAGGATCATATGATCTATGCAATTCTGAAACTTTACGTAAGAGGCCGTCCCGGGTATGTAATACAATGTCGCGGGGACCTTTGTTTTCATTGACTAAAAGAACAGCAACCTCATCCGTGGTTGGTGCATTATACCTTCCTTGATGTGTATTTGGTGGACGTTGATCAGCTTGGATAATGAGTTGCAAGTCATCATTCAGGAAATTCATCTCATGGTTGTACTTTAGGGACTGAATGTAAGTGTTATGAGTGTGTAATGCGTCCTGCAGTTGTTGAATAAGCTGTATGTTTAAATGTGGCACCATGTGTGACCGTGTGTCTAGTTCACAGCTTTCCAAACTTTTCATGTTGGGGACACACTTTTTGGAGATGCATCATTTTGGGACACAGTAAGGCAGTGTAGCGAGCGAGCGTAGCGTAGCGAGCCCGAAACACCTAAAGGGAGTTCTCGTTTTTTTTCTCCTCCTCTCTCTCTCTCTCTCTCTCTCTCTCTCGCCATCTGTTTGTCTCCCGCTCTCTCTGTCTCCTTCCCTCTGTCTCTACCTCTCCTTCCCTCTGTCTCTCCCTGACTGTCTCCCTCTGCCTCCCTCCCTGTCTCCCTCCCTCCTCTCCCTCCCTCTCTGTTTCCCTCCCTGTCTCCCTCCCTTTCCCTCCCTCTGTCACCCTCTGTCTCCCTCTCTCTCTCTCCCTCTCCCTCCCTCCCTCCCTCTGTCTCCCGCTCTCTCTGTCTCTCCCTGTCTCTCCCTGTCTCCCTCCCTCTGTCTGTCTCCCTCTACTTCCCTCTGTCTCTCCCTGACTGGCTCCCTCTGCCTCCCTCCCTCTCCCAACTGGCAAGAAATTATTCTGTAAAAGCCATTCCTAGTTCTTGCCTCCAAAATACCCACGTGGAGACCCATGAATTGGTTCTTAACAGAGTGTTAGAAGGTGTTTTCTAAGATTGAAATCTTCCTCAAACAGATGAAGGTGACAGACCTGCACGACGTTTGTCTGAGGTGCATTGGGCCCAAGCATGACTCTAGTCATGCATCAAGTGTTCTTTGCATACGGAGGCCACAAAGAAAGGGAGACCAAAGTTGTCTTGGCTCGCAGGCCTGCGAGTCACGCAAAAGTATGCATTTGACGGCCATTAACGAGAGGGTAGCTAAACTCTTTATGACCTAAGCCAAGGATGAAAGAAGGGGCGCACGCAAGTCAAAGCCACGATCTAAACTTAAAGGTTACTTGTTGCTGATGTACCAGATGCTGCTCGGTTACTTTGCAGGTTGCTGGATCGTACACTTGAAGCATGTGTGTGGTGTCTTGTGATATAGTTTGGGACATCATCAGTGTGAGTAAGGATTATGGCTGCTCCCAAGGATGGTTCTAGAACTTCTGTTGCCCTAAGAGTTGTTGCCTGCACTGCCGTGTACCTTTTTAGTCACGTCCCGCCGCTTTACAAGCCAATTCCATATATCCCCATATGGCCTGCAGTTTGCAGTTTTCTAAGGACGCAGTCAGCCAAATTGGCGATGGAAAGTGAGGCCTCTCTGGTCCTTGAAAAAACCCCTCGAAACAGTTCTCCAAGACTACAATGGGTTTCTTTCACAGCAGAGACTGGCAAGCCTACATGTCGATTAAAATAGATTCCACTTCAGAACAGGCATTTGTGCCACCACGGCCCTTTAGAAGTGGGCCTGTATATGTTACAAAAGTCGTGCAGGCCATTTTGCTCTCTCTCGAAGCAGTTCCAATATCCTCAGCTCCTATGAGAGTCAAGCACAAAGGAAGAAACATGGGCCAGGGACAGCAGTGTAGTGCGGGTCTGGGGGCACGTTTATTTTCATGCTCAGAAATATTTTCTGTCCCAGTCCCACCCTGCAATGTTGCACAGGACGTGACACCTAATGAACAGATTCCCCTGCCCAGCACAAAAGTTCACATTATTCACTGTGATTGAAATCGTTTTATTATTCAAGATTCTCAGTAAGAGAAAATAAATGCTTTCAGTGCGAGAATATTTATTTGAAGTTCTTTACGGTTTGGAGTCTGAGTGGACAATACAGGATTTCTTTTTAATGGCACACCTTATATAGCAGGTCGGTCAGGCAGGCCTGGAGCTCATGGTGGCGGGAGCGCCTGGGCTCACGCCTGGTCTTACGCAAATACTCCCATGCGGGCGTGGTGGATGTTGGAGTCTTTAAATGCAAGGTGTGTGTACTTCGGGAAACTCGAACGGCAGTTTTCCAGCATTACTGAAGACTGAAGGACGTGTTCTGCCTTGTCGCCCTGGACTTTGGAAAACAATTGGATACAGGCGATCCTGAAAGTATAAGCATGGAGGCTTAGGGCCAGGTCTACTCCGCTGCCTGACTGCCGTTCGAGTTTCCCGAAGTACACACACCTTGCATTTAAAGACTCCAACATCCACCACGCCCGCATGGGAGTATTTGCGTAAGACTTAAGAGTCTTTTTCGGTCCTGATGAGAACCCAGTGAATTTTTGGGTTTGAAACGCGTCGACCTCACCCCAGGTCACCTGCACTATGAAATGATCAATGTCTGGATGGTCATTTATGGACAGTTAATTTAGTTTGTGCAACTAGTAAAAACGTTTGACGCAATCAGTTTTATAACCGTTTGTTACATTTTTGTTATAGTTCTGATTTTTCATTAAGCACGGTGGTGCTCCTAGGGTTTTCTTTCTAGTATGAATGTTAAGTCTGTGAGAGGTATGGATGTGGTGTAAGTGAATTGTTGGTTCGTCCAAATTTGTTGTACATATATCATTGTAAATATTTGTATATAGTGTTGTCTTAGAAAGTTTGTTTCACACAGCAATATATTTTCAGAAAATTGTAAAAAGTAAATAAATGAACTCTATCATTAAATGATGCAAATATCTAAGCAGGTGTTTATTCTTTATTCATGAAGACCGTAACTGAATTATTATTTGTCAAGAAATTATCAGTCCTGGCACTTGTTTTGTTATTTACAGTTGATGTGGTTCAGCCTGACTGGTTATGAGCCTAGACCCTTTGTTGCTTATTGGTTGCTGATCTTGATTAACAGCATCCTTTAAATGGATGTAGTTCTCTGGGCGTAGTTGCGTTTGATTACGCCGGATAAAATCCAGTCTTTCCATGATCATCTTTGCCATCATATCCACAATGTATTGATTAAATAGATTAGGGAACCAATGCAAGGTATTGAAACTGCCCGATCTAACCATAAGAGTATAGGCATAGTACTGCATGCATGTGACCGTTTTGTGATTCACGGAATGGGTTTGTGGTATATTCAGACAATACCCATCCTCCCCGCTAGTGAATAGAATGGGGTATTGTAAAGGATCATATGATCTATGCAATTCTGAAACTTTACGTAAGAGGCCGTCCCGGGTATGTAATACAATGTCGCGGGGACCTTTGTTTTCGTTGACTAAAAGAACAGCAACCTCATCCGTGGTTGGTGCATTATACCTTCCTTGATGTGTATTTGGTGGACGTTGATCAGCTTGGATAATGAGTTGCAAGTCATCATTCAGGAAATTCATCTCATGGTTGTACTTTAGGGACTGAATGTAAGTGTTATGAGTGTGCAATGCGTCCTGCAGTTGTTGAATAAGCTGTATGTTTAAATGTGGCACCATGTGTGACCGTGTGTCTAGTTCACAGCTTTCCAAACTTTTCATGTTGGGGACACACTTTTTGGAGATGCATCATTTTGGGACACAGTAAGGCAGTGTAGCGAGCGAGCGTAGCGTAGCGAGCCCGAAACACCTAAAGGGAGTTCTCGTTTTTTTTTTCCTCCTCTCTCTCTCTCTCTCTCTCTCTCGCCATCTGTTTGTCTCCCGCTCTCTCTGTCTCCTTCCCTCTGTCTCTACCTCTCCTTCCCTCTGTCTCTCCCTGACTGTCTCCCTCTGCCTCCCTCCCTGTCTCCCTCCCTCCTCTCCCTCCCTCTCTGTCTCCCTCCCTGTCTCCCTCCCTTTCCCCCCCTCTGTCACCCTCTGTCTCCCTCTCTCTCTCTCCCTCTCCCTCCCTCCCTCCCTCTGTCTCCCGCTCTCTCTGTCTCTCCCTGTCTCTCCCTGTCTCCCTCCCTCTGTCTGTCTCCCTTTACTTCCCTCTGTCTCTCCCTGACTGGCTCCCTCTGCCTCCCTCCCTCTCCCAACTGGCAAGAAATTATTCTGTAAAAGCCATTCCTAGTTCTTGCCTCCAAAATACCCACGTGGAGACCCATGAATTGGTTCTTAACAGAGTGTTAGAAGGTGTTTTCTAAGATTGAAATCTTCCTCAAACAGATGAAGGTGACAGACCTGCACGACGTTTGTCTGAGGTGCATTGGGCCCAAGCATGACTCTAGTCATGCATCAAGTGTTCTTTGCATCCGGAGGCCACAAAGAAAGGGAGACCAAAGTTGTCTTGGCTCGCAGGCCTGCGAGTCACGCAAAAGTATGCATTTGACGGCCATTAACGAGAGAGTAGCTAAACTCTTTATGACCTAAGCCAAGGATGAAAGAAGGGGCGCACGCAAGTCAAAGCCACGATCTAAACTTAAAGGTTACTTGTTGCTGATGTACCAGATGCTGCTCGGTTACTTTGCAGGTTGCTGGATCGTACACTTGAAGCATGTGTGTGGTGTCTTGTGATATAGTTTGGGACATCATCAGTGTGAGTAAGGATTATGGCTGCTCCCAAGGATGGTTCTAGAACTTCTGTTGCCCTAAGAGTTGTTGCCTGCACTGCCGTGTACCTTTTTAGTCACGTCCCGCCGCTTTACAAGCCAATTCCATATATCCCCATATGGCCTGCAGTTTGCAGTTTTCTAAGGACGCAGTCAGCCAAATTGGCGATGGAAAGTGAGGCCTCTCTGGTCCTTGAAAAAAACCCTCGAAACAGTTCTCCAAGACTACAATGGGTTTCTTTCACAGCAGAGACTGGCAAGCCTACATGTCGATTAAAATAGATTCCACTTCAGAACAGGCATTTGTGCCACCACGGCCCTTTAGAAGTGGGCCTGTGTATGTTACAAAAGTCGTGCAGGCCATTTTGCTCTCTCTCGAAGCAGTTCCAATATCCTCAGCTCCTATGAGAGTCAAGCACAAAGGAAGAAACATGGGCCAGGGACAGCAGTGTAGTGCGGGTCTGGGGGCACGTTTATTTTCATGCTCAGAAATATATTCTGTCCCAGTCCCACCCTGCAATGTTGCACAGGACGTGACACCTAATGAACAGATTCCCCTGCCCAGCACAAAAGTTCACATTATTCACTGTGATTGAAATCGTTTTATTATTCAAGATTCTCAGTAAGAGAAAATAAATGCTTTCAGTGCGAGAATATTTATTTGAAGTTCTTTACGGTTTGGAGTCTGAGTGGACAATACAGGATTTCTTTTTAATGGCACACCTTATATAGCAGGTCGGTCAGGCAGGCCTGGAGCTCATGGTGGCGGGAGCGCCTGGGCTTCTCCGCGCTCCGTGGCACAAACAGTATAGCCCGGCTCCCCTCAGCAGCGTCCGGCAGTGCTCCCTGCCTTTACTCCTGTCAAAAGTGCACCGTACCGAGCGCCTGGAATGAGGAGCACAGGTGGCTCCCTGGAGGATTGACAGCGCAATCAACGCACGCGGCATAGGGAACGAGGCCGCGCGCACACGCTTGCCGCCCTAACGCCTCTCCCTTCGTCTGCGTACTCCTGCCTCACTGACATGCGCAGACCCATAAAATGAAATAACGAAATGCAAGCACCAAGAGAGTATTTACCCTAATCAGCCCGCAGACTTCATCATCGTGCGTGACACACCCACACATGGCAGGCGACACAGTACTGTGTCGCGACACAGAGTTTGGAAAGCTCTGGTCTAGTTGCTGTTGTTGAGATAGGAAATGTATTTGCAGAAACTGTGGAGGCTTGCCTTCCTGTGGAAGCAGACTGCCAATTAAGTGGTATAACTGTCCATGTATTTTAAAGGTAGGCGTGAAATTCCCCTCCCTTACTTCATTTGCCCCAAAGGATGTAATTTGGAAGAGAGTATTGTAACAGCGTGTGTTAGTTAAGAAATGACTTGAAAGCGGATGAGTCCCATTCAGTAGTTGTCTAATGAGTACTGGCGGAATTTGAATGTTGTTTATATGTAACAACAGAAAAAATGTGGAAGGAGGCGTCCTAGGGGAATTAGAGTTTATAGACCTGCTTGCATCTTGTCCCCCAACTGAACTATTTAGAAACACACGGAAGATGCCAAGGGTCTTGTGAGATATTGATATGGTCAGTACTTGTTTCTGATGTACGGACTCAAAGATACCAAGTGGTTATCTAAGTGACATAGGAGAGAAAACAAGGTGATCTTAACTTGAAAGGAAAGAAACCCATCAGCCCACCAGTTGGCGGAACCTCATCATCTGGGTTTTGTGGAAACGAATGATATCCGCTAGACACCTCCTCAATACATTCAATGAGGATTGCTGGAAACGGATCATCAGACGAAAGAGGAAAGCCATCAACCAGAAGATGGGTATTTGAAAGGCTGATAGGGTAAGTTGCAGTGCTCAAAAGAGTGTAAACAAAATTAGTGCAAATTTAAAAATGCCTGTTTTGATGACTAAAGAACAATTTTAATAGGTATGACCATCAAGACGGCATATCTAAAAGCAGAGTGAATATAGTGTTTAAGAAATATTACTATTCATCAAAGATATAAATTGGTCAACATGTTTCAGCCCCTCCGGGCTTTCATCAGGACCTATGATGTGCACTACTGCAACACTTACCACAGAACGTGATAAGAAAGGAATGTATAGACCTACCAGTAGTATGGTCTTTTAATCCAGGAACTCTCCTATGAAACGGGACACAAAAGAAGAGAAGAGATATACACAGTACAAAACCAATCACAGAAAAAAAAATGTTGTTTATATGTACCTTTCCTGAGGAGCAGCAAAGTCCTTGAGGTTCAGCTTTCCATTTAAGTGCGTAGCACTTGTTGCAGACATTGTCAATGTTGCCAATGTTGACATCTGGATGGTTGATGAAGTCAGTAAGCGGGTTATACTGGAAGGCAGATTTGACAGTGTGTACAGTGCGCGGGTGTTGTAGTAAATGGAATTGTAGTAGTAGTAGTTGAGATTGCACTGGTGTCCCTATTATAGTGAGGGTTACAAGTATGTGATGTGTGTTGTGCTGCTGAACATCAAGCAAAGTGTGATGTATGTCTGTTCTAATCTTGTGAGGCTCTGTAGCACTGGACGTGGCGCCCTGTGCACTCCTGTGAGCAAGACGGTCCGAACGGCGCAGAGTGCATTCACTACAAAGTGCAGAGGTTGATGGAGCTGACATGTGAGCTAACATCTGCTCATCAGTGTCCTGGCTTTTCTGTATCCGCATTTTTTTTGCGCTCGTGTTTTAGATGTTGTTCTGGCAAGTTGGGTCTTCCTCTTCACCATGTCTCGTTGCCCCTGGAGTAGTATGTTAAATTGGAATGAGAATGAGTGGCCGGGTGAAAAGCAGTCTTCCCGAATGATTGGCCGGGTGATAATCAGTCTTCCAGTCAGCGTGTACAATCGCGCAATGAGTATGATTAGATGGAGCAAGAAGCACAGTAGCTAGCCATCTATGTACAGCAATTGTGTGCACCTCGGAGTAACATGTAGTTGCTGATCGTTACTGCATTGCACTTGTTGCCTTTGTTAGGATTATATAGTGTTAATGTTCTCCCCCTGAGTGGCCAACGCACATCCCTTAGAAGCCGCTCCCTATGCCATACCTTGATCTGAACCAGCGGGGGACTGACTATGTGCATAAAAGGCCGATTGGTTAGTGACTCCACAAATACAAATAGTAACGGAGGCAGCATTAGCTAAGGCAGTAGGGTTAGTAGGTCCAATACCATGTACTTGTTCTGATGAGTAACACGTTCCGTTTTGCAATTATAGGATGTCTTCTTTAACTGTCTAGTCAAGCTGTGCATAGACGCTAACGCTCGGTGTCCATTCCAGTCGAACATGTGCCTCCGCTTGTCCAGCCAGTGTCAGGAAGCGCCACAGTGATCGGTGCTTCTGCAGCGCCAACGTTTAGCGCGTGTGGCTGCTGTTACGTCCCTTGGCCTCACAGTGCCCGACAGCGGCCCGCGAAGCTGTGCCTGTGTCAAACACATCCCGTGGAATGTGTATTAGCGCTGCAGCGCCGCAGAAGCGCCTCAGCACCCGCTGACGAATGCGCCGATGTCCCACCTCTGCGTCCACTCAATATGCAAACGTGTGTGTCCGCTCCAGCCGACGCCCTGATTGCCGCAAAATGCACACTTCCCAAACACGGCGCAGTGCACTTAGACGCCCACATCGCGTCGCCACAACTCCTGCTTCTGAATGTTTACGGCGTCTCCGACGGCACACGCTCACAACAATGCTAAAGGACACGCCCCCTTGTGTAAGAACGCTAGTCCCACCCAGAACGCTTATCGCAAGCTGTATAATACCGCCGGCTTTTGCCGAATGCACATGCCCATAGCTTCACAGCAGAACGCACACGCCCACAACGGACTACTTTGTCCAAAATGTTCTTTTTCCCTTCTAATGTATATGTTGGGCTGGTGTATAGCCTATGTCCATCTGCTGATACTCTCCTTTCCAATGCTGTATTGGATGTTCCGGTTGGCGCTGTGGTTCCGGAGCTTACCTGCCTCAACGGTTTGGGCTCTCTCTTTATAATATTAGTATGGAATCTGCTGATACTCTCCTTTCCAATGCTGTATTGGGTGTTCCGGTTGGCGCAGTGGTTCCGGAGCTTACCCGCCTCAACGGTTTGGGCTCTCTCTTTATAATATTAGTATGGATAAAAATAATCATTAGGGGCCAGATGTAGGAGGCCATTTACCGACCGGTAACGGCCGATTTCGGCCATTACCGACCGGTAAATGGGTATTTGGGATGAAGGGGCATCATTTTACAGATTCGGTAAATTTACCGAATCGGTAAATTTACCGATTCTGTAAAATACCGAATCGGTATTTTTACCGATTCGGTAAATCCCAGAAGTAGGTGGGACTCTTCTGAGTCCCAAAGGCCTTACAGATTCGGTATTTTACCACCCTATCCAATTGGGTGGTAAAATACCGAATCCAGGTGTGCATGCACATGTGTGCATGCACACCTAGCCATGTGACAGACAGACATGCCCTTAGGAGCTATTTACCTGGAGCTATTGTAATCATTTGAATAATTTTCCTAGCCTTTATGGTGCTGGAGATATTGCGGTCTGAAGTCACAGCCATGGGTTCCTTGATTATTCAGGAGGGGAATGACTACTGGATTCTGCTGTGCAGTTCAGGATTGACGCGGAACAAAAGGGGGTGGTAATGGACGGAGCATCTGAACCAATCAAACACTCACACCCATTCAAAAGATCTGGGTTTAATCCATCACCGTTCTTTAGCCCACTCTGCCACCCCAGTTCAGACATGGACATAACAAAAGGGGGTGGTGATGGACGGAGCATCTGTTAACAAGTTCAGGATTGACGCAGCTGGACCTATGGATGCATAGAAAATATCTACTAGGACTGGTACATATGACAATAGAGCTTCTCCTATCATTAGCTATGGGGCACTTGGTGTGAAATGGCACTCCAGCCACTGCCCCTGTTGGGACGCTGAGTAGCTAAAGCCCTTGGACTTTGTTGACTATGTCCATCAACGTGCTGGTGACATTCCACCTGGTCACCCTTCCTCTTGGACACCACCAGAGATCCCTAAATAAAACATTTTCATAACTAAAGGCTGGGCTCTTCATTTATTGGGTGGTGAATTTTTAGGAATCTTTGGACATAATTTTTGAGTTTTTTGGTAGATGCAAGAGATACGTACTAAGGTCTGAAAATTAAATGCAATCTGTGAATACCAAAATCAGCAGTACTTTTACACTCATTTTGGATCTACAACCCAACAATATCTGAACTATTGAGTGAAGGGTTTACAATGAGACCTGAGAGCAGTTAATGTACCCCATAATTCTACAACTTTCAATGAAACCTAGTGTTTACACACTGTACTTACATTTTAATAATCTACTCAATGACTTCTAGTCAGGTTTTCTAGCCCTTCTCTCAATGGAAACTGCTCTTTCACATTTTTTCAGCTTTACAACCAATGCAAATCGCGGTCACCTTTCTTCTATACTCAGACATCTTATTACCTGCCTTTGACATTGTACAGCATCCTACTCTCCCGTCCTCAATGAAATCTCTAGACATCTCAGGTCTAGCCCATAAATGGCTCACTTTGTACTTTCCTGTCAGATTTTAATCTGAATCGCAGGATACTAAAATATCAAGATCCACCTCACTTCCTATATTACCCCCATGGCTTTGTAATATTCTTCCTCCATTTCTCACTCTACATCACCTTCTCAGGGGGCATTATTTTCTTTTGCTAGTTTAAGCATCATCTTTACACTGATGTGTTAGACCTGTCTGCTTCTGGGAGTTTCCTACCATTTATTTATTTATGCTGTCCCCTTTGGCCTCTGAGAGTTCCCATTTTTCATGTTCACCAGAATTTTTAGTGTTGTCTAGGGGCTAGGTGTCACCTTTCCCAGTGTCAATTTTTTTTTCTTTAAGGCCCAGTCCCCTCTCATAAACACTATTGAGCACAGTGCCACAAAATGGTGGCTTGCAACTGCCATAATCTTTTTACCTCAGGACTAGTGGCCATAGGAACCTATGGAGAGGTTCTAGAACCTTCTGGCTAGTTCTGGTAGCCAGAACCCAGACTATAAAAGGCCAGAACCAGGGCGGCCATTTTAGATGATAAGGAGTGACCTTAGAAACAGTGGGAGTGCAGGTTGTGGCGCTAGGGGGCTAGGACTCACAGAGGGTTGACATCCTTCCCTAGGGATTGCTGCCTTACTGCTGACACCGACCCGCAAACCATAGATCTGGCCCCTTTTGAATTGTACTCGGTTGTTCGGACACAAAGCCCCCATGAGTTACTAGAACCCATCCCCTGACACTGCGGTGGAATCGTCAGTCTGCTGGTGAACTGGGCAGGAACTCCTGAAGGGTCCTGTCATCAACAACGTGCCCCAGGAACTAAAGGGGAATTCGTAGCCTTCGACAAATCCAAGGCCTTCCGATTCTGATACCCCCGTAGTGCTCACCTTTCTCCGGTTTTGGGAAGCGCTGCCCCGTCATTGTTGGCCCCTCCCTGAGGTATTGGGTGTGGAGCGAGAATTGGTGGTAGTGACAGCGGGACAAGCGAAGGGGCTCGAGAATAGTGGCCCGTGATTGCGCAGGTCCCGAAGTGAGGGAGACACTACTCTCCGAGAGGGGGCGGAGCGACAGCCCGGAGTAGCTACTGGCGGGCGGGTCCGGAGGAGGGCCTGTCAGCCGTCTGAGGAGAAAGGCGGCACCGCGGAGGAAGACACTAATCTACTGCGCAGAATCGGCCGCGCCGACCTACATTAAGCCGGTAGCAGTGCCTCGGTGAAGACCGGGGATTGAGATACATCCAGCGCGCCGACAGTGTGTGCGACCTTTCTCCCCCCCCTCTCCTGCAGGCTTTGAGATGATGCAGTTTGGCCTGTGAGGGGAGAGGACTCGGGACTTCGGCGCTGGTAGAGAAACAGTGAACTGGAGGAACCAGCCTCCCTGAATACAAGTAAGCAGGGAGCGGTGGGGGCTGGCAAGGGACGTGGAATCAGAAATCTACGCCACGGTCCCTGGAGATTAGTTGAGGAGGAAGAGCTCTGTGGAACTGTGTGTCAGCCAGCACGAGTTGAGCTGGCGGGACTGCCAATAGACTTAAGACTTCAGACTCAATCGTTTTAGGGCTAAACCTGGCAAGTTAATAACGAGGACCAGGGAAGCCAGGGTCAGAGGAAATTTCACACAAAATTGGACAGTATTGACCCCGATTTCCTGTTTAGGGATTAAGAAGGGGGAGGGGAGAAGCATAAGAGTGAAATCAGGCAACTGTTGAGAAAATATATTGGGAAACTTAGCTGAGTCGGCTTCTCTATGGTTACCAAATGGACCTAATGTATACTTCTGCTAAACTGAATAAATGAGAAATGGTGTTTCAGTGACCCCTAACCAGACAAACTGAGTATAGTCGAATTGAAAGTGAAAAGTATAATTGATAAGTCATTAAAATTGGGGTCTCCATGATCTGCTGAGTTGGACCTGAAAGTAATTCCTTATTGAATGTTCCAGAGTGTCAATTTAGGCTAAGTAATTATCCCATGTCATAGTTGAAGAAAACTGACCCACAACCCAGCAACAGAGTGTTGAGTAAATACTGTTACATGTAAATGTGTATATGTTAAAAACCCTGTACGAAGCCATTTAGTGAACAGAAACTGAGGACTGCAAGGGAACATAGAGAAACTGCAAAGAGATTTTATAAAGTGGAACGTATTTTTCTAAACTGGTGTGGCGTCTTTTATTTTCGTGATGGAGCGCTGGGTTACTGTGAGTGAGGATTGTAAGCACAACACATTTGCCTTAGAGTGTAGCTGTCCCCTCTCTGTGCTAAGCTACCCTATGTAACCCCAGGTCTAACATAATTGGTGATCAGTGGTGGGATTAGAGCTTGTGCTCACATCCACTCAATAGTAACGCAGTGTGTACCACAGGCCTACACCTGGAGTTTTCTCCAAGCGGACTCCCTAATTATATTTTTGTTTTTCCAAATTTACTCCTGGTGGTGGGTGGAGGTAGCTTCTAATTACCCTCTTAGCTAATTCCTTTCAAGTGGCTGTCCCTGACTCTCATTGACAAAATGGAATTTGCTCTGGAAGAATTAGAGACCTATACTGTGGCTCAACTCCGAGAATTTTGTCAAAATATGGGAGTGTTCTTCAAGCGTGGTGCTAAAAAGGGGGAACTCCAAACCAGCTTGAGAGCGTGGGTGGCAGCGCACCCAGATGGGAAGGAGGAGGAAGAGGGGGAGCGGGACACGGTCATCGGGATAGATGTGTTGTACCAGCCTGAGAGGGAGAACTTACTGACATGTCCCAGAACACTCTCAAGGGAGGGCAGCAGTGTTTCCGTGAGAAGTTTGACTGAAGGCGAACTAGCGGACAGGAGGGAGAAAAGACAGCTGAAGTGGGAGTTAGCCCGGTTGGAAAAGGAGAGGGAGGAGCAGAGGATGGCTCATGAGTTGAAACTCAGAGAGTTAGATCTCAAAGCAATACAGGCAGGGACTTCCAGTACTCCTAATGGTGGCAGCAAATCCAAAGATACAACCAGGGAGCCCAGACCCTATTTACCAAAGGACGTAGTTGCCAGCTACAGCGCAGGGGATGACATCGCCAAGTGGCTGGCCGCCTATGAGGTCTCCTTAAGAGCCCATGGGATACTGGAGAAACACTGGGGGGGTGGCTTGTATAAATACATGCCTCCTGCAGGGAGGGATACACTATTGGCCCTAGAGCAGGGAGAGCAGACCCACTACCCCACCATGAAAGTGGCGCTAATGCACAAGTTACTACTTGTGTAATGATATATCTGTAACAGACATTAGTTAGTGATAGATTCCTTACCTTAGAATATCCCCAGGCGTCAGACTGGATCCGGAAATTTTGCGTAGCAATACCCCTGCGCGTCGGTAGGGGTCATCTGCGGCTCCGCGTCCGTCGTCGGCGTCGTTAGCGCCGGAATGACGTCGTCGGAGTACTTAGACGCCGCCCATGCGCGCGGACGTCAGTTCTGATACACAGCTTTTCCGCGCCAGATACGCAGAGCCATGATAGAACCAACACTGGTGCCAAGAAACTAGGGCCCTGAAAGGGGATGACCTTAACCCTAGATATCGGTTCGCAGAACGGGGAGGATGGGTGGGTCGGTAAGGAATCTATCACTAACTAATGTCTCTTACAGATATATCGTTACACAAGTAGTAACTTGTGCATCTGAAAGAGACACGTTAGTGATAGATTCCTTACCTTAGAATAGATACCCCAGCAATACCAACCCCGGTGGTGGGTCTGCGAACCAATAATCACACCAGAAAGTCCTGGAGGACGGAACGGCCGAAGAAGCCATCCCTCCGGACTTGACTGTCCAGGCAGTAGTGTCGTGCGAACGTGTGCAGCGAGGCCCACGTAGCTGCCTGGCAAATGTCCTGTAAGGGTACTCCCCGGCCCAGGGCAGTTGTAGTCGCCGTGGCCCGAGTGGAATGAGCCCTCAATCCAACAGGGGGCTCCTTCTTAGCCATGGAGTAACATGCCTGGATACACAAGATGATCCACCGGGAGATGGTCCACTTGTGTACCGCCTTCCCCTTCTTAGCACCCACGTAGCCAACAAAGAGTTGGTCATCCACCCGGAACTGGCGTGTGCGAACCAAATAGAATGAGAGCGCACGTTTTGGGTCCAGACGGTGGAGCCGCTCTTCCTCTTTAGAGGGATGCGGAGGCGGAAAGAAGGTTGGCAAGGTGATGGACTGCCCAATGTGGAAGGCTGAGACAACCTTGGGCAGGAAAGATGGCTTGGTACGCAACACAACCTTGTCCGGATGGACAGAAAGGAAAGGTGGAGTACAAGAAAGGGTCTGGAGCTCACTCACTCTCCTGGCAGAGGTGATGGCAACCAGGAAAGCAGTCTTTAGAGTCAGAAGACGAAGAGGACAGTTGTGAAGTGGCTCAAAGGGAGCGCACATCAGGAAGGTAAGAACAAGGTTCAAGTCCCACTGGGGCATCACGAAGGGAACAGGAGGGAACATGTGCGTGAATCCCTTAAGAAAACGATTTACAATAGGGGACTTGAACAAAGAAGGCTGATCAGGTAGCCTTAAGAAGGCGGAAAGGGCAGAAAGGTAGCCCTTGACAGTGCCCAGAGCAGAGCCCTGCTGGGCAAGAGAAAGAAGGAAGAGGAGAACCTCAGAAAGGGGGGCAGAGAGTGGATCCACAGCCTTTGCTGTGCACCATGCCACAAATCTGTTCCACCTGCAGGCGTATACCGACTTTGTGGAGGGACGCCTGGCTGCCAGAATGACATTACAGACTTCGGGAGGCAAGTCAAATGGCCTCAACTGTCGCCGCTCAATCTCCAAGCTTGTAGGTGGAGACTGGATAGGTTCGGGTGGAGGACCGTCCCCTGCTGCTGCGACAGAAGGTCCTCCCGAAGGGGCAGACGAATCGGGGGATCTACTGACATGCTGAGTAGCTGGGGATACCAGTATCTTCGCGCCCAGTCCGGAGCCACAAGGATAACCTGGGCCCGGTCGCACCTGATCTTCTTCAGCACTCTGGGCAGAAGTGGTATAGGCGGAAAGGCGTACAAAATAATAATAATAATAGGGGGTCTTATAGAGCGCTTGGTGACGCACCACGGCGTGTCCCCGCGCTAAGAGGCAAGTGCTGCTAGGAAAATACCGGGACAGGGACCAAACTACCGGGCAAATAGGAAGGTTTTTAACTTGGCTCTAAAGGTGCGCTCTGAAGGTTCCAGGCGCAGTGCAACAGGAAGTTTATTCCAGCTTGAGGCCGCCAGATACCTAAAGGATCTACCGCCCATCCGTACTTTAGATACCTTAGGAATGGATAGGCGCCCCGAGCCGGAAGATCTGAGATCACGGGGGGGCTCGTATTGTGTTAGCAGGCCCTGCAGAGGGAGGGGAGCCCTGCCGTTAACAATCCGGTGGCATGTGCATAGTGCTTTAAATTCCACCCTGCTTCTCACCGGGAGCCAGTGCAGGGCCTGGAGTGCAGCTTTAGATGATGCTCTTCTGGGTAATTTGAGAACCAGCCGCGCCGCAGCATTCTGCAGGACCTGCAGGCGGCTCAGGTTCTTCTCAAGAGTCCCCAGATAGAGCAGGTTGCCGTAGTCCAGCTTGGACGTGACTAGTGCATGCACTAGAGTTTGACGGGCTTTGATTGGCAGAAGCTCCAAGACCTTCCTAAGGCTCTTAAGAATCCCGAAACAGGCACCAACTACCCGGTTCACCTGGGGTCCAAAAGTCAGCTTAGAGTCGAACCAGACACCTAAATTCCTCGCCTCCTGGCAGGGAATTGGTGCTAGTCCCAGGCAAGGAGGCCACCATGCCGCCGTCCAAGCCGCTTGGTCTCCCCCCACCACCAGCACCTCAGTCTTGCCTCCGTTGAGTTTAAGGCAATTGGCAGACATCCAGGCGGCAAGATCTTGCATGCATGCTCTGAAGATGTCCGCCGCGAGACTTGGTGCACACGAGAGGGAGATGACCAGCTGCGTGTCGTCGGCGTACGACACCATGCTCAGGCCGTGACTCTCCACTATGGTAGCAACCGGGGCAACATATAAATTAAAAAGGGTTGGACTCAGGGATGAGCCCTGCGGCACCCCCTGGTCCAAGGCAACTCGCTCGGAGTAACAGTCGCCCTGCCTGACTTGAAAACCTCGGCCAGAAAGAAATGATTGGATCCATTTCAGCGCTGCCCCTCCTACTCCTCCTTTGTTCAGACACTGTAGCAAGATGGAGTGTGCTACAGTGTCGAACGCAGCGCTAAGATCCAAAAGAATCAGGGCCATAGTCTGGCCCTCATCGGCGACCTTTCCAATGGTTTCGGAAGCCATGAGGAGCGCTGACTCCGTCGAGTGTCGGGGCCGAAATCCAAACTGGGTGGGGTGTAGCCGGTTAGTGTCTTCTACATAATGCATTAACTGCATATTAGCCACCTTCTCCGCCACTTTGGAGAAGTAGGGTAGAAGGGAGATGGGACGCAGGTTGTCCAGTTTCTCGAAGCTGATATTCGGCTTCTTGCGGAGGGGAAGCACCACAGCTTGTTTCCATTCCTCTGGCATGGTGCTGGACCTAAAGGAGACATCCATCAGATGCCTAATGTAAGGTTCTAGCGTCGTCAGGTTGTCTCCCAGCCGCTTGGGTGATGCTGGGTCCCGTGGAGCTAAACAACAACACAAGTGCCAGTACTGGGCTAACTTCTTATATAATATAACCAAAGAACCTGTTATGAATTGAACATAGCAGTCTAATTTTCACGATTTTTTCGAATTTATTTAAATAATTTTTTCATAGAATTTTTGAATACTTTTCAAACAAAGACTTTTTAGTGCATAACATGGATATATACAAAATGTACAATTACATACACTCTTTTTACAAATATTTACAAACAACAATACCTCTACTAAACAGCCACCCTGAAACTTTCACTCCTCAAGCATACCATTTATATTCAAAACAACATTTTAGATCAATAACCAACAAATAACTCTGAGGTGAAGGTCCGTGTCAAAATTTACTGTATTATAAGCTACCCAACCATATATCGTTGGGAACGTAAATCGCATTAGTGATTTAAACACGACAGGTCATATTATGTTTTCCTCTTTAAATCTTTTATATGACACAGGACCAATAAGGTCGACGCGTTTCGAACCCCCTCAGTACAGGGGTTCTCCTCAGGACCAGACACGATTTCTACAAAACAAAACCATGTACAACGAGTTACCTATCTGCGCAGAACACTTTGTACTACATAACATGAACAACCACCTGCAACTTAACCTCCGCCTTCCTTCAATATCTTGTGTGTTGAAGCTTAGTCAAATATAATCAAATCTGCTCAGAAAAATGACAAACACACGGAATGACATGAATGACATTCTACAGGGGGTGCTTACAATTGAAGTGTTCAGGAAAAATTGGGCTCACCTTATCTTGAATTTGTGTGGGCATCAATAACCTAAACCAAGGAGTTGGAATCAGTATAATGAAATAGTCGCATTGAAAACTCTTGAGTATGATGCAATGGGGCTGTCGGCACGCTTACCAGGAATTGAAATGGTTGTCAAGAGACCTGGCTTTGTCCAAGACGTTCGTGGGCTCAATGCGTAGTTTTCGCCCTTACTGGTATCGGAGCCTGCAACTGAACAGGAAACGTATGTCAAAATCGAGTCCGCTTATCAAAGATCAAGGTCCTTGGAGTTTTACTGGAGCATGAAAGCCGCGAGCGTTCTTACTTCAATTGCCGAGTGTTTCTGAACACAGTGCGTCGTCACCGGGATCAGCGTGTGTACTTCCTGAATCTCCTAAAAAACGGCGCGTGGTTTCTTAAAGGGCTTTTACACTAGACCAGTTCAAAGGAGGTATTTTCAGGACAACCAGGGACGCTCAAGAAATAAATTCATAACGTTCTCCGACACCTCCTCGTCATCGGGAGGGGAGACAGATAGCTCGGACTCAAGGAATAACTCAGCACCCAGGAGCAATCAACAAAATCAATTGCAAAATCCCCAACCTTTTTTAGGCAGAGGCCAACAGAGGGGCAGAGGACGCCAGCGCCAAGGAAATCAACCATGGGAAATGAGGACGAGACGCCAATATTACAGGAGTTAACCACGTTGCCCCTATTCAATCTATCAGAACGTGTCTTGTCAATCCCTGAAACAGCAGTTCTTGAGAAGGGCCTCTCATTTGTACCAGTGCGTCCTACAGATTTTGTGAAAATGAAACTGGAAGCAAGCGACTTCTGCAGAAAAATACGCTTGAAGACTTTTTTTAAAGATAATCCTACAACTGAGAACACTGAAGTCTCAGGGCTTCGCATGAAATCCACCTTCTGTCCACTAACTAATAAAGTTCCCAAAGTAGTTATTACCTTCGAGAGAGCAATACTATCAGGGATAAAAGCCCTCGAAGGCAAAAAACATTTTGTCAAATTCAATCTTTCCAAGGAGGAAAAGGATGCCATATTTTCATTAAAACATGATAATTCCCTAATAATAAAACAGGCTGACAAAGGGGTGCAGTTGTCCTTTGGGATGTCAACAGATACAAGAATGAGGTCAAATGGCAGTTGGATGACCCATTATGCTACAAAAAAATTAATCATAACCCGGTTAAGGAGTTACAAAATATACTATTCAAAATTCTGCAAGAAGGACTAGACCTCGGAATACTCGGACCAAAAGAGTTTACATACCTTCAAAATAAATATCCCAGGACTCCCATATTTTACGTCTTACCAAAGATCCATAAAGATCCAAATAACCCTCCCGGCCGCCCAATAATTTCAGGATGTCAATCTCTTACAGAGCCCATATCTAAATACATCGACTACTTCCTGAAACCTTTAATTGAGTTGGTTCCGGCTCATCTCAAAGACACAACGGCTTTCATTAATCGAATCTCTTCCATTACATTCGATGAGACACAACAACTATTAGTGACAATGGACGTTGTATCATTGTATACACAAATTCCGCAAGAGCAGGCGTTGGAAACATTGCAATTCTTTTTAGATCAAAGAGAACAACCCAGCAGAGTGCCATCTGATTTCATTTTGAAATTAGCCAAATTCGCATTGCAGAAAAACTATTTCCAATTTGATAATGATTTTTTCTACCAAATCAAGGGGGTAGCAATGGGTTGTCCCTTTGCACCGGAGCTGGCGGTCCTTTTTATGGGCCTATATGAAGATAAATTCATATACACCAATAACCCTTATGCTGACTGTATTACAGAATATATGCGTTACATTGACGACGTCTTCTTTATTTGGTCCGGTTCACATGAAAGATTAACGGAATTTGTAACGTGGCTTAATTTGAGGACGGAAGACATAAAATTCAGCCTCACGGCATCGAACAAAAGCATTACATTCTTGGATGTCCAGGTCTATTCCACAGAGGGTGCACTTGGTACGACTTTATTTCGGAAGTCCACAGACAGAAATAAGGCATTACATTTCACCAGTCCCCATCCAAGGAGTATGAAGCAAAACTTACCCATTGGCCAGTTTTTAAGAATTCAGCGGAATTGCTCCAATAAAGAAGAATATTTCAAACATGCTAATAGCCTTAAGGACCGTTTACTGGATAGAGGTTATCCTAAAAAACTTTTAAAACATTCCCTGAAAAGAGCTTGGTGGGTCCCTCGTGAGACATTGTTGCATAAAAGAACACGCAATGAGGTGAAAAGGATAGTATGTGTAACAACTTTTGGTCCTAACACACATCAATTGCGCAAACTGGTACTGCAAAATTGGCACCTAGTGAGAGATCTCCATTGTGAATTACTGGATCCTCCCCTTTTCGCGTACAAAAAGGAGAAAAGTGTGGCCAACCACATCGTAAGGGCAAACCTACCAAAAGAACCGAAACCAACACTCAGAGGCATGATGGGGCTACCTCCAGTTACCGGACACCGAAAATGCGGCAATTGCACTTGTTGTGATTCAACGGAAGAAGGGACTGTTTTTTGCTTTGAAAACATATACTGGAAACATACAACTTTTACTAATTGTCTAACTAAAAATGTAGTTTACGGAATTTGGTGTCCATGTCCCAAACTATATATTGGAAAAACGACACAAGAAGCTAGACAAAGAATCACCCAGCATAAGTCCAGGATTAGAAAACAGGTACCAAATGCACCTCTAGTCCAACACTGGACAACACATGAACATAAAGAAAAAGACCTTCGCTGGACTATCATTTCCAAAATTGAAAATGATTCACGAGGTGGAGACATGGAATTGAAGCTTTCCCAGAGAGAAGCATTCCTAATAATGAAATATAATACAGCCTCATCTGGACTCAATGAGATTTCCGAGATTTACAGGGGGACCCCGAGTTAATGATCTTTTGCCTACCCATGGAGGTCACCAATTTGATAATCACTCAAACAAAACCCTTCTAGTGACCCCTCAGGGCGCCCTAGTTTTTCAACAGTGGACTACTATAACCAGAATGCATTGTAGTGGAACAGTCAGAATAATGCATGTCCTTTAGTGTTTTTTGTTAAAAAATAAATTCCGATAAGGTACCTGCACAATGCTAACACAAGGCGATACGGCACATGGAGCCACTTAATCGTGTGGCACACGGCATGGTCACTTTGGACTAATGTGGACCCGGCCCCTTTAAGAAACCGCGCGCCGTTTTTTAGGAGATTCAGGAAGTACACACGCTGATCCCGGTGACGATGCACTGTGTTCAGAAACACTCGGCAATTGAAGTAAGAACGCTCGCGGCTTTCATGCTCCAGTAAAACTCCAAGGACCTTGATCTTTGATAAGCTGACTCGATTTTGACATACGTTTCCTGTTCAGTTGCAGGCTCCGATACCAGTAAGGGCAAAAACTACGCATTGAGCCCACAAACGTCTTGGACAAAGCCAGGTCTCTTGACATCCATTTCAATTCCTGGTAAGCGTGCCGACAGCCCCATTGCATCATACTCAAGAGTTTTCAATGCGACTATTTCATTATACTGATTCCAACTCCTTGGTTTAGGTTATTGATGCCCACACAAATTCAAGATAAGGTGAGCCCAATTTTTCCTGAACACTTCAATTGTAAGTACCCCCTATAGAATGTCATTCATGTCATTCCGTGTATTTGTCATTTTTCTGTGCAGATTTGGTTATTTTGGACTAAGCTTCAACACACAAGATATTGAAGGAAGGCGGAGGTTAAGTTGCAGGTGGTTGTTCATGTTATGTAGTACAAAGTGTTCTGCGCAGATAGGTAACTCGTTGTACATGGTTTTTGTTTTGTAGAAATCGTGTCTGGTCCTGAGGAGAACCCCTATACTGAGGGGGTTCGAAACGCGTCGACCTTATTGGTCCTGTGTCATATAAAAGATTTAAAGAGGAAAACATAATATGACCTGTCGTGTTTAAATCACTAATGCGATTTACGTTCCCAACGATATATGGTTGGGTAGCTTATAATACAGTAAATTTTGACACGGACCTTCACCTCAGAGTTATTTGTTGGTTATTGATCTAAAATGTTGTTTTGAATATAAATGGTATGCTTGAGGAGTGAAAGTTTCAGGGTGGCTGTTTAGTAGAGGTATTGTTGTTTGTAAATATTTGTAAAAAGAGTGTATGTAATTGTAAATTTTGTATATATCCATGTTATGCACTAAAAAGTCTTCGTTTGAAAAGTATTCAAAAATTCTATGAAAAAATTATTTAAATAAATTCGAAAAAATCGTGAAAATTAGACTGCTATGTTCAATTCATAACAGGTTCTTTGGTTATATTATATATGAAGTTAGCCCAGTACTGGCACTTGTGTTGTTGTTTAGTTTATATTAGACTTAGCCTTACTGGTCAGGAGTCTAGACCCAGTTTTGGTTTTCGGGTCCCGTGGAGAGCCTGATCACAACAGACCGCAACTCCACTCGCGACGAAAAGCGTCTCCGAGCGAGTGCCGCCTTGGAAATTCCAACGCGCAGAATTTTATAACATTGCGCGTTCTCTTCGGTGGCGAATAGATCTAACCAAGGCTCTCCCCATTGCTGAAAGAGGCCTTGCGCCACGTCCGAGTTCAGATGCCATTCGTGATCCATCATGCACCGACGGCTGAGTTCGTCCGCCCTGGCATTCAGAGAACCTGCCAGGTGTTGAACCACCAGGGTCACGCCCTGATGTTCCAGCCACTGCCAGAGGCGCAGAGCCTCCTGGCATAGGGTCCACGACCCCACCCCGCCCTGTTTGTTGCAGTACCAGATGGCGGTGGTGTTGTCCGTGAACACCTGCACTACACTCCCCCGGACAGAGGGGAGGAATGCCTTCAGTGCTAGACGAATCACCCGTAACTCCAACAGGTTGATGTGGAGCTGGGCCTCCGTCGGAGACCAGAGTCCTCTGATCTCCGCCTCTCCCATGTGGCCACCCCAGCCCTGGAGGGACGCGTCCGTCACAACTACATGCTCCGGGTGGGGTAGTGAGAGGGACCTGCCCCTGACCCAATCGCGGTCCGTGAGCCACCACTGCAACTGTCTTGCAGTGCCCTCCGAGATCAAGACGTGATCGGACAAGTTGCCCTGATGCTGGGCCCACTGAAACTTCAGGTCCCACTGCAGAGCCCGCATCCGCCACCGGGCGTGACGCACCAGAAGGATGCAGGAGGCCATCAGCCCCAGAAGCCGCAGCGTCAACCTGACCGAGACTCGGATAAAGGCTGAAAGATGGGAATCAGAGCCTGAATATCTCGAACCCGCTGTTCAGGAGGGTAAACCCGAAACTGCGCCGAGTCTAGAACCGCTCCGATGAAGAGGAGCTTCTGAGAGGGACACAGGTGCGACTTCGGCACATTGATGGAGAACCCCAGCAAATGCAGGAGGTTGGCCATAGTCTGGAGGTGGCTGACAACTGTTTGGGGCGAGCCCGCCTTCAACAACCAGTCGTCGAGGTAGGGGAAGGCTGACACCCCTAACCTGCGCAGATGAGCTGCGACCATCGCCATCACCTTCGTGAACACCCGTGGGGCGCTGGTAAGGCCAAAGGGGAGCACGGTAAATTGAAAGTGCTCGTGGCCTACCGTGAACCGCAGGTAACGCCGGTGGGCCGGCAGGACGGGGATGTGAAAATAAGTGTCCTGCAAGTCCAACGCTACCATCCAGTCTCCGGGGTCCAGGGCAGCTAAGACCTGAGCCAAAGTCAGCATCTTGAACTTCTCTTGACGGAGGAAGCCGTTGACGTTCCGTAGGTCCAAGATCGGGCGCAGGCCCCCCTTGCCCTTCTTGGGCACCAGAAAGTAGTGGGAGTAACATCCACATCCTACTTCTGGCCCAGAAACGCGCTCGATGGCCCCCTTGGCCAAGAGGGCCGTGACTTCCTCTTGCAGAAGTTGCAAGTGATCCCCCGACACGCGGTGGAATTGTGGTGGCATGGCTGGAGGGGTCGCCTCGAAGGGGAGGGAGTAGCCCCTTCGGACGATTTGCAGCACCCACTTGTCCGATGTGACAGTGCGCCAGTGGAAATGGTGATGGCGAACCCTGCCTCCCACAGGCGTCACATGGGCCTGAAAGCTCGGACTAGGAAGGTTTGGAGGCAGGTGCTGCGGAGGGAGGTGTGGACTGGCCTCGCCGCTGACCCCGACCGCCGCCGCCACGGCGGTTTCCACGGCCGCCACCGCGCTGCTGTGTATTCTGCGGTGCGTGGCTGGCAGCACGTGTGGGGACGCCCCTTCCGTGGCCACGAAAGGAGCGAAAGGCACCCGATTGCTGGCGCGTGGTCGAGAGACCTAAGGACTTGGCCGTAGCCCTGGAGTCCTTAAAGCGCTCCAGCGCATGGTCTGCCTTGTCGCCAAAAAGGCGACGGCCATCGAACGGCATATCCAGGAGGGTGGCCTGGACATCGGCCGAGAAATTGGCGGACCTCAACCAGGCGTGGCGTCGAACCGCCACCGTCGTTGCTATCGCCCTGCCCAGTGAGTCCGTGATATCCAGTCCACACCGGATAGAGTATCGTGCCGCATCTCGACCCTCCACAAGGGCTTGGGCGAGTTTAGCCCGGACCTCCTCCGGGCATTGTGGCAGCACGTCCGCGACCGTGTCCCACAGGGTGTGGGTGTAGCGGCCCAAGAGACACGCGGTGTTGACAGACCGCAGCCCCAAACTCAGGGACGAGAACACTTTCTTTCCGAACTGTTCGTATCTCTTGGATTCCCGATCGGGCGGGGCCGTCGGGAATGCGGTCTGGGAAGTGGAGGCCTGGATAACCAGGCTCTCGGGGGTGGGGTGGGCGGACAAAAAGCAAGGGTCGCCCGGGGCCGGGCGGTAGCGTCTGGCCACGTTCCTATCCACAGGCAGACCTGTGGCGGGCTTGGACCAAGTGCCCACAAGAACGTCACATAGGGCTTCATTAAACGGCAGCAGTGGCTCCTGCCTGCGGTTTAAGAACCTCAGTGAGGAGGTTAGTCCTCACGGCCGCGACGGGGAGCTCCAGGCCCAAGGCCTTGGCTGCCCTCATCAACACTACGCTGTAAGCAGCCCCCTCCTCCGTAGCCACGGTGGGAGGGGCGACAAATCCAGTGTCTGGCGAGGTGTCAATACCACTGGCCTCCCCAAGCTCATATGTCCAGTCCTCTTGTAACTGGCAATCCTGTGCCAGAGGGTCCTCAGACCCCTCCCAATCACCTCCGTCATCAGTCTCCTGTAACCCAGGGTCAACAGACTGGACCTCCTCATGGAAATAGAAATCTCCAAAGGCCGTCGGAAGCGGCGCCTAACGGCGCCGTTCCGGCGCCAGAGTCGGACCGAAGGGAAGATTGGGGACGGCGTCCACAATGGGCGCCGGGGGCGACACCCTCGGGGCCGGCGCCGGTGAGGTCGTGAGGCCGACCGGCGACGACCCGGATCCGGAAGCGGGTCCGGTGAGGTCCCGCGGCGCCGGGACCGAAGTCGCCGGCGGCGCCGGGGCCGAAGCACCCGGCGGCGTCGGGCCGAAGCGCCCGACCCGCTAGGGCCTCCAGCCGGGACCGCTGGGCCCGGAGGCGCCATGGGGCCCGGCCGAGGAGGGAGGGACTTCATGGCCATGAGGTACCGCTCGACCTCCTCCGGCGTCGCGCCGTGCCCAGGGACCCGAAGGTGTGGGGCAGGCGGCGACGCTTGCGACTCTCGCGGAGCCACGTGGGCGGTGTCGCCCGAACCCCCGGCCGCATCGTGCGAGCGTCGGGGTGGGTCGGAGGAGCGATGATGCCGCTCCGACCTCTCATGCCTCTTACCTGCGGACTTGGATCCCGACGACCGATGTCCACTCCCGGAGCTGCGAGGACCGGTCCCTCGACCTCCCGTGGGACCGGGACCTGGAACGGCGCGGGGCCGACTGCCGGAGCTCGAGTCGCTTGCGGGACCGCTCCCGCCTAGCCTTCGACGTCAGGGCCCGGCAGTCGGAGCAGGTGCGGTCGTCGTGGTCGAGGCCTAAGCACTGCAGGCACCGGCGATGGGGGTCCGTAACCGACATCAGTCGGTCGCACTTCGAACAGGGCTTGAACCCGGGCATCCCTACCGGCACCGATAGAGTCGAGGACTCAAGAAAGAAAGGATCGAAAAAGATCAAAAAGTTTAGTCAAAAAATGACTAGGGGTAGAGCTTCTCCGGATCTGCGCTAGCTGGCGCGGAAAAAAGAAGAACTGACGTCAGCGCGCATGGGCGGCGTCTGAGTACTCCGACGACGTCATTCCGGCGCTAACGACGCCGACGACGGACGCGGAGCCGCAGACGACGCCTACTGACGCGCAGGGGTATTGCTACGAAAAAATTTCCGGATCCAGTCTGACGCCTGGGGATATTCCAAGGTAAGGAATCTATCACTAACGTGTCTCTTTCAGATAAGAAAGTTTGGACTGACCCCAGAAAAATACCGACAGAAGTTTAGGGGTAGTCACAAACTAGGCACACAGAATTGGGTGGATTTCTTGGACTACGCAAAGAAGGCATTAGAAGGTTGGGTACAAGGCAGCGAGGTGAGGGACTATGAGGGGTTGTATGACCTTATTCTCAAGGAGCACCTACTCGAGAAATGTTTTCCCGAGCTGCGACAACACCTGGTGGACAGCAAGCTGACCAGCCCCCGGAAGCTTGCTGAGGAGGCGGACATCTGGGCTAGTACCCGGGTGTCCTCAAAGGGGACTGGAGGGGATTCCCAAAGGACCGGACAGGGCGCCCCCCAGAAGAAAGAGGGGGGAGATAAAAAGAGGGAGTTCTCAAAAGGCCCCCAAAACAGTTTCCAGGGAAAGGGAACAGGATTCACCCCTAAGGCTAACCCGCCCAGAAACCCTCATCCTGGCCAAAGTCAGCAGCCAAGGGTTGTCCACTGCTTTGAGTGTGGTGGCGTTGGACACTATAAGGGAGATGTCAAGTGCCGAAAGAGACCACCCCCTCCCACTGGAGGAAAAGCCCCGGGAGTAGCTTGTGTAGTGCTCGGTGAGGAGTTGCCCTTAGATAAGGGGGGGAAGTGGGCGGGTGTCACCTTAGTGTCCCTGGGAGATCGAGAGAGGGTTCCTAAGATCCAGGTGCCCTCAAATACTACTAAGTATGGGCAGTGGGTCACCATCAATGGCCAAAGAGGGGAGGCTCTGAGAGACACAGGAGCCAGTATGACTATGGTAAGGAGACAACTGGTGTCTCCAGAGCAGGTGATTCCACATGTACTCCATCCCGCCGCGATGGCTGACGTCAGATTTGGGCCACTACCCTGTGGCCGAGGTTCCATTTGAATGGGAAGGGGTTGCAGGTTCACTTCGAGTTGCCGTAAGCCCTGCCGTGCCAGTTGATTGTCTGTTGGGGAATGATATGGAGCACAATGCTTGGAAGGAGGTGGAATACCGGACTCATTCTGAGATGTTGGGTACACCTGACTGGGCCTGTGCTAGAACAAGGTCCGCGACTGCCCGGAGGGGGAGTTCGCTTGGACTGGAGCCTGGAACAAAGGCCCAGCCAGCTGCCAAAAAGGGAAAGAACCGAGGACAGGAGAAGCCTGCCTTGGCTTCCATGCCCCATGAGACAGATAGGCCACCTGCGGTGGTGGACCAGGAGTCCGTGGAGGGGGAAGTTGTCTCCCTGGAGAACTTACCTATCCCTGCTGAGTGGCATGTGGAAGGAGGGCCTACCAGGGAGGAGTTTTGTAAGGGCCAGAAGAGTGCCCTACCCTTGAGGGACTGAGGCGACAGGCCGAAGCCCAGGTAGCAGGGAACGTTACTGGGAATTACCATATTTACTGGGAGGATGGACTCCTCTACAGTGAACCTAAGGCACCCGTGCACGGTTCATCACGGGCCTTGGATGTCCCTCAACGTTACCGAGCCTTTCTTTTAGAGTTGGCTCATGAAATACCCTTGGCATGACACTTGGGTCAGGACAAGACCTTTGCCCGGCTTGTCCCCCACTTTTATTGGCCTCAGATGAGGGTGGCGTCTGACACGTACTGTCGGACATGTGTGTCTTGCCAAGCTAGTGGGAAAACAGGGGTGAAGCTGAAAGCTCCCCTGTAACCACTTCCTGTCATTAGCACCCCCTTTGAAAGGGTGGGCATCGACATTGTGGGGCCATTGGATCCACCAACTACAGCTGGTCACAGGTTTATCCTGGTTCTGGTGGATCACGCCACACGGTACCCAGAGGCAATTTCTCTGAGGACCATTACTGCACCTGCAGTGGCTAGGGCCCTGATGGGGATCTTTACCCGAGTGGGTTTCCCCAAGGAGGTTGTATCCGACAGGGGGACCAACTTCATGTCAGCATACATGCGGGCTATGTGGAAGGAGTGTGGAGTTACCTACCGGTTTACCACTCCTTATCACCCCCAGACCAATGGTCTGGTGGAAAGGTTCAACAAGACCTTTAAAGGCATGATAAGAAGTCTGCCTGAGAGCCTGCGGAGGAAATGGGACGTCCTCCTACCCTGTTTGTTGTTTTCCTACAGGGAAGTTCCACAGAAGGGAGTGGGCTTCAGCCCCTTCGAGCTTTTGTATGGGCACCCTGTGCGTGGACCTCACAGCCTGGTGAAAGACGGATGGGAAAAGACTCTTATGAAGCTTCCCCAGGATGTGGTGAGCTACATGCTGGCCTTCTGGAGCCAAATGGCTAAGTTGTGGAAGCAAGCTTCTGACAACTTGGAAGCCAGCCAAGCCGTGATGAAGGAGTGGTATGACCACAACGCTCACCCTGTGGAATTGGAGCCTGGCCAGAAAGTGTGGGTGATGGAACCTGGAGAGCTTAGTGCCCTCCAGGATCGCTGGACAGGCCCCTTTGAGGTGATGGAGAAGAAGGGTAAGGCCACTTATTTGGTGGACCTTAAGACCCCTCGACAGCCCCTACGGGTGCTTCATGCCAATCATCTCAAACCCCACCATGAGAGGCCCGAGGTCATCTTGATGATGGTGACTGATGGAGCAGAGGAAGCGGAAAGCGAGCCTCTCCCTGATCTCTTTTCGTCTCAGGAAAAGGATGGGTCGGTGGAGGGAGTGATTCTCTCACCATCCCTAACTCCTGAGCAGCGAGAGGACTGCCGCCAGGTCTTGGAGCAGTACTCCTCGCTGTTCTCCCTTGTCCCGGGAAGGACCCACCTGTGTACCCATGATGTGGACACAGGAGACAGCCCACCAGTGAAGTCTAAGACCTACCGGCTGTCAGACAAGGTGAAGGCCAGCATCCACAGTGAAGTCACTAAGATGCTGGAGCTAGGAGTAATTGAACCTTCTAGTAGCCCCTGGTCCAGTCCGGTGGTTTTGGTACCAAAAGCTGCCCTACCGGCCACCACTCCAGAACTAAGGTTCTGTGTAGATTACCGGGGACTGAATTCAGTGACCAAAACTGATGCGCATCCGATCCCTAGGGCGGATGAACTTATTGACCGGCTGGGAGCTGCCCAATACTTGAGTACCTTTGACCTTACTTCAGGGTACTGGTAGATCTCTCTTACAGATGGAGCAAAGGAAAGGTCAGCCTTCTCCACGCCTGAGGGCCACTACCAGTTCTGCGTAATGCCCTTTGGGCTGAAGAACGCCCCTGCCACCTTTCAGCGGCTGGTGAACCAGGTCCTCTCTGGGATGGAGGCTTTCTCCGCTGCTTATCTGGATGACATTGCCGTCTTCAGAAGCAGTTGGGAGGACCATTTGTGTCACTTACAAGCAGTTCTTCAGGCCCTGAAACAGGCTGGCTTGACGATCAAGGCCAGTAAATGTCAGATCGGGCAGGGGTCGGTTGTGTACCTAGGCCACTTGGTGGGCAGGGGAGCGGTGCAGCCCCTCCAGGCGAAGATTGAGGCTATCATGGCCTGGGAGCCCCCCAAGACCCAAACAGAGGTCCGAGCCTTCCTGGGCCTCACAGGTTACTACCGTCGGTATGTGAAGGGGTATGGCACTATTGTGGCACCCCTAACTGAGCTCACATCCAAGAAACAACCTCGACGGGTAGTCTGGATGGAGGCTTGTCAGCAAGCCTTTGATAAGTTGAAACAAGCAATGTGTGCGGCACCGGTCCTAGGGGCCCCGGATTTTTCCAAAGAATTCATTGTCCAGACAGACGCATCAGAGCATGGCATTGGGGCAGTGTTATCGCAACTCAATGAAGAGGGTCTAGATCAACCTGTTGTCTTCCTGTCCAGGAGACTGCTTACCCGGGAACAGAAGTGGAGTGCAATTGAGCGGGAAGCTTTTGCGGTGGTTTGGGATCTGAAGAAGTTGCGGCCATACCTGTTTGGCTCGCACTTCCTGGTTCAGACCGACCACCGACCCCTTCGTTGGCTGATGTAAATGAAGGGAGAGAATCCCAAGTTGTTGAGATGGTCTATCTCCCTACAGGGAATGGACTTCCGGGTGGAACATCGGCCTGGGGTGGACCACACCAACAAGACGGTCTATCTAGGTATTTCCGCCTTAGTGATGAGATCTCCCAAGGGGTTGGGTAGCTCTCCCCACTTTCAGCTGGGGGGGACGCGTGTTAGACCTGTCTGCTTCTGGGAGTTTCCTACCATTCATTTATTTATTTTGTCCCCTTTGGCCTCTGAGAGTTCCCATTTTTCATGTTCACCAGAATTTTTAGTGTTGTTTAGTGGCTAGGTGTCACCTTTCCCAGTGTCAATTTTTTTCTTTAAGGCCTAGTCCCCTCTCATAAACACTATTGAGCACAGTGACACAAAATGGTGGCTTGCAACTGCCATAATCTTTTTACCTCAGGACTAGTGGCCATAGGAACATATGGAGAGGTTCTAGAACCTTCTGGCTAGTTCTGGTAGCCAGAACCCAGACTATAAAAGGCCAGAACCAGAGCGGCCATTTTAGATGATAAGGAGTGACCTTAGAAACAGTGGGAGTGCAGGCTGTGGCGCTAGGGGGCTAGGACTCACAGAGGGTTGACATCCTTCCCTAGGGATTGCTGCCTTACTGCTGACACCGACCCGCAAACCATAGATCTGGCCCCTTTTGCATTGTACTCGGTTGTTGGGACACAAAGCCCCCACGAGTTACTAGAACCCATCCTTTGATGCTGAGGTGAAATCGTCAGTCTGCTGGTGAACTGGGCAGGAACTCCTGAAGGGTCCCGTCATCAACAACGTGCCCCAGGAACTAAAGGGGAATTCGTAGCCTTCGACAAATCCAAGGCCTTCCAATTCTGATACCCCCGTAGTGCTCACCTTTCTCCTGTGTTGGGAAGCGCTGCCCTGTCGTTGTTGGCCCCTCCCTGAGGTATTGGGTGTGGAGCGAGAATTGGTGGTAGTGACAGCGGGACAAGCGAAGGGGCTCGAGAATAGTGGCCCGTGATTGCGCAGGTCCCGAAGTGAGGGAGACACTACTCTCCGAGAGGGGGCGGAGCGACAGCCCAGAGTAGCTACTGGCGGGCGGGTCCGGAGGAGGGCCTGTCAGCCGTCTGAGGAGAAAGGCAGCACCGCGGAGGAAGACACTAATCTACTGCGCAGAATCGGCCGCGCCGACCTACATTAAGCCGGTAGCAGTGCCTCGGTGAAGACTGGGGATTGAGATACATCCAGCGCGCCGACAGTGTGTGCGACCTTTCTCCCCCCCTCTCCTGCAGGCTTTGAGGTGGTGCAGTTTGGCCTGTGAGGGGAGAGGACTCGGGACTTCGGCGCTGGTAGAGAAACAGTGAACTGGAGGAACCAGCCTCCCTGAAAACAAGTAAGCAGGGAGCAGTGGGGGCTGGCAAGGGACGTGGAATCAGAAATCTACGCCACGGTCCCTGGAGATTAGTTGAGGAGGAAGAGCTCTGTGGAACTGTGTGTTAGCCAACACGAGTTGAGCTGGCGGGACTGCCAATAGATTTAAGACTTCAGACTCAATCGTTTTAGGGCTAAACCTGGCAAGTTAATAACGAGGACCAGGGAAGCCAGGGTCAGAGGAAATTTCACACAAAATTGGACAGTATTGACCCCGATTTCCTGTGTAGGGATTAAGAAGGGGAGGGGGGAAGCATAAGAGTGAAATCAGGCAACTGTTGAGAAAATATATTGGGAAACTTAGCTGAGTCGGCTTCTCCATGGTTACCAAATGGACCTAATGTATACTTCTGCTAAACTGAATAAATGAGAAATGGTTTTTCAGTGACCCCTAACCAGACAAACTGAGTATAGTCGAATTGAAAGTGAAAAGTATAATTGATTAGTCATTAAAATTGGGGTCTCCATGATCTGCTGAGTTGGACCTGAAAGTAATTCCTTATTGAATGTTCCAGAGTGTCAATTTAGGCTAAGTAATTATCCCATGTCATAGTTGAAGAAAACTGACCCACAACCCAGCAACAGAGTGTTGAGTAAATACTGTTACATGTAAATGTGTATATGTTAAAAACCCTGTACGGAGCCATTTAGAGAACAGAAACTGAGGACTGCAAGGGAACATAGAGAAACTGCAAAGAGATTTTATAAAGTGGAGCGTATTTTTCTAAACTGGTGTGGCGTCTTTTATTTTAGTGGTGGAGCGCTGGGTTACTGTGAGTGAGGATTGTAAGCACAACACATTTGCCTTAGAGTGTAGCTGTCCCCGCTCTGTACTAAGCTACCCTATGTAGTCTGGTAACCCCAGGTCTAACATGATGACATTCAAATTCTTTTTTTGTTTTGTACTTTTTCACTTCTCCTTCAGGCTTGTGTTTCAATGTTTCATGTCTGTCCATCGCTGGGTGGTCTATGCTCCCTTCTGCTAAACTTCTTAAAATAGAGGTGCTGTGCATTCTTAACTTATCAGATCCTATGTCTGTGTAACCGACTTGATCAGTTTTCCCCCTAAACTCTGAAGTGCATCTCCACTTGCAGAAATCTTGAGGTCCTATTCATCCCATCTAAGAAAATGTCATAATCATTCATTACAGCTACTACAGCCACACTCTTACTTTAATAGTCTTTATTTCGAATAAAAAATTCATAAAAGACACAGATAAAAACAACAGTTCCAGATAACAACATTATACAAAAAGACCCCCATTACAATGAATTTGATATAACACATTAAAATTGATAAAACAGTTTACAGATTCTTTGCTCGGATGAGCCACATCCAACCCAAAAATTTGGCTACACAAATCCCAGATTTAGTAGAGCGTAGATCTCTTAGTTTGAGAAGGGCTGTGTGGCTGTCCCCACAGTTTAATGTTTTGCAAATTGGTCTCAACCATTTTAGTCTGGGCTGTCGATATACGGGGCATGCAAAAAATACATGGCCCAGACTTTCTACATGAACGAGGCAAAAGGGGCATTTATCGCTAGAATTCAGTGCCCACTTGGCAGTAAAGGACTTGATCGGTAAGGTTCCCACTCGGAACTGATGGTACAGCTTGCGATCAAGCGTCTTACCGATCAAGTCCCAGTATGGTTCCAAGAAAGGGGTTAGTTTATGCATCAGAAACTGACCTGTAAGGTTGTTAGCAGCTGAGAGGGAGACCAAAGCAGATTTTTTAGCAGCCCAGTAGAGCTCTTTGAATTCAGCTTTTGAGGGGAAGTTTGAGCATTCTGGATGAAGCCATAGTTCTGGGAGGCCCATCTGATATAAAATACGCTTTACCTCCCTGAGCCAAGGGATTTTTTGGGCACCCCACAATGCTCTAACTTCACCAAGCTCTCGAGAAAATAAGCTTAGTTCTTCAGTCGTCCAAAGGCGACGCCAAAGAGCAACAAGTCGGTACTGGGCCATCTCACCCAGCGGTTTACATCCTAAATCTAAAAGCAAGGGAGTAATGGGGGAAGATTGGGGGACACCCACTAACAACCTGAGAAACTTGTTCTGGGCATTGGTAAGGGCAGACAAACCTATGTACCCCCAAATGTCCGCACCATACAGTGTAGCTGCATTCACTTTGGCATCATGTATTTTTAGGGCAGGTGTAATACGCTTTGTTAGTGATTTTTTCTGTTCCTTTAACAGGCATCCAGAAAGGCGATTGAACTTAAGGGCTGTCACTTCCAACTGGGGTTTCCATGTAAGTTGGTGGTCCAAGGTTACACCCAGATAGGACATCACTGTAACTTGTTCAATCGAAACGCCCTCTAGAGAGAATGAGCTGGAGAAGGGCTTGTTTTTGTTAAAAATCATAAATTTCGTTTTGTCTGTATTAATTTGGAGGTCGTTTTGTGTGCAGAACTCAGAAAATCTGTTTAAGGCCGCCTGCAGGCCACTACGGGTCCTAGAGAGGAGCAGGGTATCGTCCGCAAATATTAGCAGAGGATATTTAGTGTTTCCCAGAGTGGGTGCATCAGTGTAAATTTCGTTAAAAAAAGCAACCACCCGGTTAATGAACAAGAGGAACAATGTAGGGGCTAACACGCAGCCCTGCCGGACTCCTCGTTCAACAGGGAAGTTGGGAGTCACCTGACCCTGGTTGCCCCATCTTACATGCGCGAAGTTTTCCTCATGGAGGCGTTTCACCAGGTCTAAAAGGTCTGGGGGGAATTCCATACTTTTAAGAGCATCCCAAAGTTTGGCCCTGGGAACCATATCGAATGCCGACCGCAGGTCGACAAAGGCCGCATATATGACCCCCCCGCCCAATAAAACCACCTTCCAATATAGCATGGTTAGCCGAAAGACCTGGTCTAGAGTGCTGGTGCCTGCCCTAAACCCAGCCTGCAGGGGGGAGAGTATGTTGTTCTGCTCGATCCACCCCTGTATTCGAGCTAGGGCCATTCGTGCTACCACTTTTTGGATTGTGTCAATCAGGCTAATTGGACGGTAGTTTTTAGGTAAGGATCGATCCCCCTTTTTAAAAACCGGTATTATTTCAGCCCCTTTCCAAGACTGCGGTATTTTTTCCCCGGCTGCTATTGAATTAGCTAAGATAGTAATGTAGGGGACCCACAGATCTAAATTTAGCTTGAAAAGGTCTGCTGGTACAGCGTCAATGCCTGGGGCTTTCCCGGACTGGATGGATCCTAAAGCGTGTTTGGTGTCAGTGCAGCTAAAGGCAAGTCTATTCTCATGTAATACAGATTGGTTTCCTGGTGAGTGCGTCTCAGCCAGCTGGGGAGCATTCTGGTTAGAAAATTGAGCAGAGAAGAATTTCACCCATTCTGCGGCTGGAACATGATTTTCAGGGGATGATGAGTCCAAGCCCCTTCCTCGCCTAACTATCTCCCAGAATCTGATTTGGTTGGAAGACTCACATGCATGAAGAAGATCATGCCAATATGAGTCATCCCAGTCCCTTTTAGCTTCCCAAAGGGTGCGCTTATAGATTTGTCTCGCTGTTCTAATGGCCGGGGAGTTCCTAGACTTGACAGCAGCAATCAGTATAGCATGGGCTTCCCTGCAGTTTTTATTATACCAGCCCTTGCTTTGCTTAGCTTTTGATTTCCGGCATGGTCTAGTGAGGAGATCTTTGATTGCCTCAAAACATGCCTCGTGTAGATCGACATTATTTGTCATCGGCAGGTCGCTGGGGGGAGGTGCCAACATCTTTTCTTTGGTGTTAAAAACCAAATCTTCAATCTGGTTGACAAGCTCAGGGTCAGATATCACCTTGGACCATTTGACCCGTCTTCTGTTGTCACAGAGGACGAGGTCGGATGTGATGCAATCTGTTTCCTCTTGAGGTGGTGCTATCCCAGGGACCTTAAGTGCTAGTAAGAGGGGGTTGTGATCACTCTCCGGCCTACTGTCTACAATCATGTCAGCCATAGATGCCCAAGATTCGATATTAATGAGTATGTAGTCAATACGACTAGTGCAAGACCCATTATCGAAGGTTGGCATCCCCTCCTTATCAGATGAGCTGCGGCCATTTGCGGCTCGTAGTCCCCATTCCAGACACAGCCCAAGCCAATGGAGAGCAGCCTCCGTTCCCCTGACTGCCTTAGTAATTGCTAACGAGGGAATATTCCAAGCGGAATCCTCGTCTAAACCAACATCTTCGGCAAGGTTCATAATGGGCTCAAATGAGCAGTTTAAGTCCCCTGCCACTATGGTGAGTTGGTCGCATTTATGCTCATGCAAGAGGGCTTCCAGGTCGTTAAGGATTGGTTGCTTCTTGCCTCCTTGGCACCCTCTGGCATAGATATTAATGAGGAGTATTTCTTTGCAATTTGCCTTCCTTAATAAGATGCAAAGTATATCGGGATTTGTCCCTACTATTTCTCTGATATTAAAACCCAGGCTAGATTTTATCCAAATACAGAGACCACCTGACGCCCTACCCTTCGTACCCTGAATAGCCGGTTTATAGAAGTTAAGATAGCCTTGTCTATGGAGGGGGGCTACTGACCAAGTTTCTTGGAACATGATGGCATCGTGGGCGGAGATGTATTCAACCCAGTCATCATTGTCCATGCGACCCCTAAGACCCGCGATGTTCCAGGATATTATTTTAAGTTGGCTAACTGGGCTATCGGTACGAGGGGTGGCAGGGTGGACCAAGATTTCTATATCAGCTTGCTGGGAATAATGGTCAGTAAAAACACAAATTGGGTCAGGTGAAGTCATCGTTTGGCAGCCTGTGCTAACATCGCTTGTGGCATTCATACTAGCAACTGTCAGTTCCCCATTAATAATGGTGTCCCCCCCGAGTCAGTCCACCTCCTCCAGACAGCCAAACATATTAGACGTGGGAACTTCCTGCCACCAACTACTCTGGCTAGGTCCAGTATGCCTATAACCCCTATTTCTAGACTTTTGGATTGTAGACCAACTCCCTCCTGTCCCATCCAAATTCCTAGGGGGATAGAAAAAGGTGAGGGGTCTGACAACAACCGACTGGTCTTTAATACAGGGGGACCATGAGCAGAGGTGGTGTGCCGTATTGGAATCAGCAAATGTCACCACTATACAATCACCCAGAATGGACTTGTGGCTCGGTCCAATCCAAGGTACCCTTCGGACCATTAAAACCCGGCTTCTTTGATGGCTAGGGAGCTGTCTGTTTGCGTTTAGCCAGTGTATGACCTTGTTTTTAAGGGACCAATGGTCCTCTTTTGTAGATGGATCGAGGGTCGGTACACCGGCTAAGACAGCAACATAGGGACTAGCTTCTGGGGGTAAATCTATATAACCCCCACGGAAGTTTGGTTTGCTAGGATCGAAGGGATGTTGGGCATTGGGGGCTGGCTGAAAAGTTTGCCTATCTGTTGGAGGTTTAGGTTTTGGTCCTACAGTGTGTGATTCGGCCACTGCTCGAGGCGCACTAAGCTTGGGGTTGGCAGTAGGCTTGGGTTTGGGCGGTGCAGGGGGCACCTTAGTCGGGCCCGCTTTTGCACTTGGAATGTTGGGGGTGCTATTCCCTATTATTGTGCGTGGTTTAGGTACAGGTTTGGGTCGTTCGTTAAGCGAAGCAGATGCATTTACTTCTAGACGTTGGGTTGGTGAGCCCCCCCCCAGTGAGAGTCTAGACTCCATTTGCTTGAGGCTAAGACTAGCAAGTGTTACTATCGTCTTATCCATCTCAAGCAGATGGTTTTCTATTTTAGTAAGTTTAAGCTCCAAGGGGGTGAGTAATTTCTTAAGAGCGACCCAGACAGTGTGTATGAATGCCTCATCATCCCCATTGTGCCCCTCCGCCCCACCCGAACTTCCCCCCATTGGCCCCTCAACATGTAAACCAGGGAATGCCGCCACCATAGTGACGGTTGAAGCTCCATCTGGAGGATAGGTAGTGGCACGAGCAGTGCTGTCAGTATGGGTGCCATCGTTTGGTTCACCATGAGCTGAGGCAGATAAAGGGCGTCGAGAATTAAAGAACTGGGTTCTCGCAATTTTTGCTTTCTTGCGAGCAAAGGCAGATCTAACCAAGCTCTTTTTTTGCTGCAGCGCCTTTTTGTTCGCAATGGTGTTAGCCCTTGTTGCAGCCCTAGGTGATTTACTCTTCGCCTTAAAGCTTGTGCTGGCTACAGGTTTTACTGGCACTGCATCCTCCACCAGTGTAGATGGAGGTTCCCTAACCGGGTCACTTAGGAGCTGAGAGGGGCAGTGATGTATATCAGCTGTGACTAACAGGGGGCGAGGGCCAGTTGTCCTCTCAGGGGTAAGGGCTAGGGCAAGGTTCCCAAGTGACGATTTTTTTGAGGAAGCAATATTAAGAGACAATTTGCGGGCAGCATCAAGTTCAAGAGAGACCCTATGTTGCATTTTATTAATTTCGTGATCAATCGCCATATTAGTCTTAAATAAAAAGTCATCCAATGTCCCACTAGAACCACCAAGTCCCCTTGCAGTTTTACTTCGTGTGGTTCGTGTGCACATGGTGGTCAGTGGGAAGCTTGTCGTAAGAAAAGGGTAACAGACTCACGTGCAATGGCTGATCGTGGGGCCAAATAACGTGGCCCAGCCCAGGCCTCTCAGGCCTCGAACGGCCTAAAACGGTCCCGCCCTTGTCCCGGGCTTCTCCCGCTCGCTCCCGCGAAGCGGAGGACCGGCACTCCTTAAGATGCAGCTACCAAGTGTTGATTTGGTGATAGGCGGGGGGGCGTGGCCAGCGGGGAGAGCAGCCCAGGTGTTGCTGGTTGGGCGCGCAGGGGCTCCTGGTCGCTGGAGTCCCCTGCCTTGCTCGCAGCCCCGCTAGCTCACTTGCCTGACCCCGCACTCCTCCTCAGTTCCTCGGTGAAACCCCCAGGCAGTTGACGCGCTGCGGGACCCGCGAAGCGGGTCCGGCGAGTCGTAGCTCCAATTTCCAGGAAGGGTCCGCTGGGCAGCAGGTCCGCCGCGCTCCTCAATCAGGTGACTAATTCAAATACAAAGTGTCCCACAGACGCTGGGGTTGGGGCAGCTTTTGTCTCCGTTGGCGGGGGGCGTGGCCAGCGGGGAGAGCAGCCCAGGTGTTGCTGGTTGGGCGCGCAGGGGCTCCTGGTCGCTGGAGTCCCCTGCCTTGCTCGCAGCCCCGCTAGCTCACTTGCCTGACCCCGCACTCCTCCTCAGTTCCTCGGTGAAACCCCCAGGCAGTTGACGCGCTGCGGGACCCGCGAAGCGGGTCCGGCGAGTCGTAGCTCCAATTTCCAGGAAGGGTCCGCTGGGCAGCAGGTCCGCCGCGCTCCTCAATCAGGTGACTAATTCAAATACAAAGTGTCCCACAGACGCTGGGGTTGGGGCAGCTTTTGTCTCCGTTGGCGGGGGGCGTGGCCAGCGGGGAGAGCAGCCCAGGTGTTGCTGGTTGGGCGCGCAGGGGCTCCTGGTCGCTGGAGTCCCCTGCCTTGCTCGCAGCCCCGCTAGCTCACTTGCCTGACCCCGCACTCCTCCTCAGTTCCTCGGTGAAACCCCCAGGCAGTTGACGCGCTGCGGGACCCGCGAAGCGGGTCCGGCGAGTCGTAGCTCCAATTTCCAGGAAGGGTCCGCTGGGCAGCAGGTCCGCCGCGCTCCTCAATCAGGTGACTAATTCAAATACAAAGTGTCCCCAGCTACTACAGCATTATAACAAGTTGTGAGGAAATGGTGTGTGTTATATGGTGTGGTTGTGTGACCTCATTGTGTAATACCGTTACCAACCCCCTTTAGGAAACTTAGGTTTTGTTTGTCAAACCTTCAGCTCAACCCTGGATAGCTGTGGCTCTGAGCAGCAAGGCTTACAAAAAGGAACAAGTTTAAAACATTTAAACAGCAACAAAACAATTGAAGAAAAAATTGACAAGACATCAAAGAAATTTGACATCAATCTATAGAAATAGACTGTATTTTTATGTATTTTTAAACACCACAATGAAAAAGATCAACCAGAGGGTTCTGGAAATATAGTATTTACAAGGTATATTAAATAAGGTTATTTCACTCAACCGCAAACAAGCATTGGAAAATTCAACTAATTTGACACTTAGAAACCTTAGGCTAACTGTAATGTGTTCACTTGAAGTCACTTTTGGTGACCAACACCATTTGGCAGCCAGTCAGGGGGACCAGCAAGGTCCTCAGAAATAGTTACCTTAGTGGGTGGTGCAGTCTTCAGTCAGTTCCAGGCACTTTTATTCTTTGCAGGGCTTTCCTATGGAAGTGGTCCTGATGTAAGGGCTGAAGGATGCTGAAGCTGCTCAAAAGATGCTGTGGATGCAATGTGGTCGACTGAGGTCTTGCTGCGCCAACACCTCAGTCCATGAAGGGGGTGAGGCAGTACTGGTCACAGGGTCCATATCCCTGAAAGTCCCTCTTGGTGACTACCAGTCGCCCAGTATCATGGTCACAGCCCAAATCTTTCATGGTTGATAACTCTTCCTCGGGTGGTCCCAGCTGCATGTTAATGACACTCTCGGGCTCGGCAAACTCAGGTGCAACTTTGTGCATTGGGTCCTTCTCTCTGGTGCTGCACAGCGGCGGTTGGTGACAGCTGACTGACCCTTGGAGTCTCTTGGTTTTGGCTGGAGATGGCTTCTCCTCTTACAGGAAACAGCAGACACAGTCCCTCTCCTTTTCTAGCCATCAGGTTCAGCAGGTGCAGCCCACACTGATGCAGCCTCTCCTTGCTAGTTCCATGGTACAGCATGGAAGTCCTTCTGTCCTCTTCCAGTCCAGTCAAGATCTGAGTTCAGAGTGCCAGGGGGTCCTACCTATGCTCAGAAAATGCCCTCAGGGCAGGATGAGGTTGGTAGCTATTGGGATACCAGGTTCCCTCCCACCTGATGACCACATCCTGCAATGTTTGGCATCTGGGCATCCCAGGATGCACCATTCTGTCCTCTCCCAGTATGCCAGGACCCCTCTCCTGGCGTGTTGAGCTCCCTAGCCCAACCCAGAGGTGTGGCTACAAATGGGGCTACACGCCCCTGGAAAACACATTTGGCAACTGCTTTCCCTCTCCTGTCCCATGTGCCAGCCTCTCTGTCTGAACAATGGAGCAGTCACTCTTCCAAAAGTGTTATCCATTTGCTCTTCAAAGGCGGCTTCTCCTTCGAAGCTTGCCTTTTGGGCCAACATCTGTACGACTTCCTGCAGGAGGGAGGTGACACCGCCTTCCACAGCAGGTCCCTATGGTGTCCTTTCCTGGGAGTCATGAGCATGTCTTCCCAGGAGGGCAGAAAGCTTTCTCGGTGACAGGAACAGGTGACCAACCAGTATGGGTCACGGAGGATTAAAGGCAACAAAGTGGCAACTTTGCTAAAGTTGCAAGCATCAAATTGTTACATTAATTTCAAGCTGAGAATCAAGTCAAACTTAATGTAACAAGCTGTTTGATACATTGGAAGGCTCACTTTGGTGGTACTATTCCAGAGTAAGCATAACTGAAAGGTCAGCGTGTAACTGCACTCGCCAATTGGATGACCAAGCTTTTCCACAGTAAAAACGCCAGTTCCTTGTCTTTACTATCAAAACATGTAAAGTTATATGTTCTGCCTGTGGAATATGTTGCACCCTGACTTAGGACTCAATAGGCATGCCATGGGGTGACTTACACATACCTCAACACAAAAAGGGACTTATGGAGAGCGTTTAAAGCAATAGATGCATTACTCTCAATGACTCGCAGATCCACAACATAATGCATCAAGTCTGGGAGTAAACAAACTGGTATTTCGGTACATTCACCAAACCTATAAGTCTCCTAATCCTCAACCACAATATAGTGGTATGCTTCATCATAGGTTCTCTCCTCACACCCCCTTACCACCAGTTCAGGGTGTGGGCTACAACTCCTACTCTGAGAGGATATTCTGAATATAAATACTGATGTTTGTATTTTGACAAAGTAAGAATCTAAAGAGTAAATTGACACATATTTGCCCTAAGGATAAGATGAAACACAATCAAGGAACCTTCTCGTCACTTCCGAGAGTACGAGGGCAGCTCCCCTGTGGGGCATGCAGTGTGTGAGTGTTTATACGACATGAGACTGCAATTGATTTGGGCCTTTCAAACCCCTGGGAAATAGGACTTTTTAGTATTTGTAACACCAGTGGTGTCAGCTATCTGATAACGTGCCCCGGTGGGCTTTATTATATTGGGATGACAACACGGAAAGTAAAGATCCCGACAAAGGAACACAAGAGCACCATCAGATGTAGGGATAATAATACTAAGATGATGAGACATTTCTTGGAGAAAAAACATGGAGAAAGAGATTTCATTTGGACTGAGAATGACATGCCAGAGAATTCCACTGATGTACAGGCTATCCAGTCTATGCATTTTGACAGAGAACAGCAGTGGCTTTTTAGGTTGAAAACCCACATAATAGGTCTGAATGATGACATACCTTGGACCATCCTTCAATTCTTGAACGAGAGAGTTGTTAGCTAACATTGCCCCTTTGATACCATTTTGGCATTAGGCTCGATGATCATGCCCTTTTATTTTGGTGGGTATAAATTAGAGTGATAATAATGTTGATCAGACGGTTCTGTAGGCGTGTTGTGTAATAATGGCCTTGTACAACTCCCTCTGTCTTGTTCCCCCTGGTAACATTGTGTCAATAGAAATGAGAAGGTCTTTTCTTGTAGCAGGAGACTTTCCTGAAGAGAATGTGCTTTGCTCAGGGCCTCTTAGCCTGGTGGACAAGTGTCACAGTGAGAGAGGGAGTTGTTGATACAAGCACCTTTGAGATTGGGGAAGTTCGGGTAGGGAACTACATTTCCCATGAATCTGTCATTTACATGATCTATGCACGTCTTGGCTAAACGAGAACACACTTTTATTATTAGTAAATCTGGCTCCCGGCATTAGGCTCGTCGACCCGGACAGTTACATTTCGACGAGACATGTGACCGATGTGGGTGCGTGATGGTTGCAGATATAGGTCCTGCGGCCTTACAACGTGCATCTTGGGGATGTAACAATGTTGTTTTGGGAGTATACAGTGGAGACAAAAGGGTTTGAGCATGTACCAGACCCTGAGGTTACACCATTTAGTAATATGGTTGGATGGTTGTAAAAATGAATGACCATTTATCTATTTTTTTGTTCAAATAATCTTTATTGAGTTTACCAAAACAAGCAATAACAAGAGGATAAGCAAGAGGGAATCAAAACTGAAATAAATCAAAAGATCTCTATAACACATTTGGATTAGAAGTATGAGAGTATATAGAAGAGAGTGGGGTAAGAGTAACTGTTGGGCACAGGTCATTATGACGTGTGTGCGCACCACATAAACTGTCATCACTTGTTAACTTGAGCTCACAGTGTACTGTTGATTGACTGTATTTTGGTATGGTTAGGTGAAGTACGGCTGGGAGATACTTTGAGGTGACGGCTCTTGTTGTCAATGCATAATATAAAAAGTAGATGTATGTGGTTTTACAGAGGTTCTAATTGTCTGTGTGGTGGGCGCCAAGGGGAGTGTTGCAGCAACAGATTATCTACTCCTCTGAGGAATGTGAGCCATTCCTGCCACATATGAAATGAGAGACTGTTGACGTTTTTCTAGTTATTTACAATCAATTTGCATGCTAGAGTGAGCATTAGTAGTAGGCTGTCAGCAGTGGACTTAAGCTGCTGGTTTAATTGGCCAAGAATTAAATATGAGAATTCTTGGGTGGGAGTTATACCCAAGGTTTATTTCATGAATTTAAATATATTGCGCCAGTACTTCTTAAGAATGGGGCATTGGAAGAGCATGTGAGGTAAATCACCACCGTGTATCCCACAATTCCATCATTTGAGTTCTTGAATGAGTATGAGCTTATGGAGTTTAACCGGAGTCCAGTATGTTCTATTGATAATCTTGTATTTCGTTTGGTACATAGCAGGGGAGATTTTATTTGTGAATGTGGATCTGTGGATACGCTTCCAAACTTATTTTATGTTGCTATTATTTGGGTCTGCTTCCCATTTTTGTATATTACGGATATAGGCCTTGCTGGGGCTAGTGAGAAGTATTTTATATGGCGGGCGGACTTTGTCCGCCCGCCATCCTTGCCGTGGAAGGGACCGCCCGCCATAAGGGCGGGGATCCCGTGGGGGCTATTAGGATGCACCCGCCACAGTGGCGGGCGCATCCCGTATTTTTAACATTGCGGCGCAATGATAAAAATACATGCTGTGCATTTCAAAGCACAACGTGACAGGCACCGCGCGGTGCCTGCCACGTTGTTCTTTGAAAGGTGTGCACTCCCCATCCCCCCGGAATCCAGGGGGGCCCGCAACGGGCCCTCAAAGCAGACTCCGCATGCCTATTGCCGCCACGGAAAGGCATTGAAAAATGCACATACTAATATGGCTGGCGGTGTCTTTCAGACACCGCCACCATATAGAACCCTTTTCCGCCCGGTCGACATGTCGACCGGGCGGAAAAGCGGCAGACGGTCTTTCCGTCCGCCGCGGATCCCCCAGCTATTATAATATGGCTGGGGGTCATTTCGGCACAGATGGCGGATCGCCCCCGCCAGGCCGGCGGTGGCTATCGCCGGCCTGGTGGGGGCGATCCGCCCACCATCCTAATGGGGCCCTATGTGTCCTGTTTTTTAAAGGCCATTAATCATTGTAGTGAGTGTAGGGTTGTTCTTCAGTAGTGGATGTTTAGAGATCTCTACTCTCAGTCTCAAGTATTTATAAAAATCCATATTATCAATTCAAAATTGTGCCTGTGAAGTGGAGATGGGTAGAGGTAGGTTTTCCTCATAGACATGTTTGATCAGGTTGATCCCCTTTTCTGACCAATCGGGCAATAGAATTGTGTTGCGAACACTTTTAAATTTGGGGTTGAGTCATATGAACAGTATATTAGAGATCCCGAGTTTATTTTCGGACTGGTAGTTGATTCTTTTTGTACAATTTGTAAAATGTGCAATTGATTCTTGTCAAGAAGTCTTCAGTTAAGGACATGGGCATCATGCTAATTAGATAATTAACTAAAGGGGTGATCATCATTTTGAGTGATTCTGCCATGCCCCACCAAGAGAGAAATGTAGGTGACCATCCATCAAGGAGGTCATTAATCATCTTGAGCAGTATCTTTTCGTTGTGGTGTAAAGTAGTGATGAGATCGTTAGTGAATTTTATCCCTAAATATTTAATACATCTGGTCTGCCATGCCAACCTGGAGTTGCCCAGAATATTTTTGTTTCTATAGTTATTGAGGAGTTTAATTTCTGACTTACCTTTATTGAAAGTGTATGCCAATACTTCTGAAAAATCCTGAATAGAGGTTATTAGAGCTGGTATCACGGTTTAGGCATTCTCAGTTTTGACCAGTACATTGTGTGCGTAAGCCACTATTTTCACAGTGGTTTCGACAAATAAGACACCAGTAATATCTTTCTTCTCCGTTAGGAGCCATAGGAATGGTTATAGTGCCAGAAAGAATTTGGGGGGGGGGAAAAAAAGTGGACAGCCTTGCCTGGTTCCTTGTTTCAGGGAGAATGTGGATGAGATAGCACTTCTTGCTCTAACTTTAATCGAGCTGCCATATAGACACATATCTTAGGACTACACATATAGCATGCCCTGGAATCGCCAGAAGGGGCCACACGTACATCTCGTACACAGTCACAGCAGAGGCAAGGAGGTATTCAAAAGTATATATAGAGGTGAGACAAGGCAACAGCACAACAGCAAAAGTCAGTAATTGTGATGTGGCAGTGCAGTTAGGTGTCCACAACCCCATTACCAGTGCTACGCACCTCCTCACAGGCTGATTCTCCATCCTAACCCCCCCCCGCGAGAGTAAGTAGGTGGTCAATGGTCCCCATATGTCCCTAGGCCTACTAGACATCGGCTGCGTCTCAGCGAAAATCGCAGACTGTTCCTGACAGTAAATCACATCGGTAAGCCAATCCTTACATTTCAGGGCTCTGCCCCGTCCCCAACGGCACGCCACCCTCCGTTTGGCAAGCAGAAGGGCGATATCAAGGAATTTCCTATAAGTCTTAGGAGCAGGCAATGTGTACCCAACCAGCATCAATAGGGGGTTAGAATCTAAGGTCCCTCCAACCATAGCCTCCAGGGCCCCATGTACCTGCTGCCAGTAATCCTGAACACTGGGGCACTCCCAGAACAAGTGAAGAAAACCAGAGCGCTCCGCGTGACAGCGCTCACATTTATCATCATCAGATAAGTGAAATCTATATTTTTTAACGGGAGTGTAGTATAATCGCTGTAAGAACTTATAATGGATCATCTTGAGTCTGTAGCTGGCTGAGATTCTAGCCGTAATGTTACAGCAGTAAAACCACTGCTCATCAGTCATCACCCCAATGGTAGAGGTAGGTTTACCTCATAGACATGTTTGATCAGGTTGATCCCCTTTTCTGACCAATCGGGCAATAGAATTGTGTTGCCAACACTTTTAAATTTGTGGTTGAGTCATATGAACAGTATATTAGAGATCCCGAGTTTATTTTCGGTCTGGTAGTTGATTCTTAAAATAGCTTTTCTGGTGTGGTGCATTGTGTATTTGGAATGGGGCAAAGGAAAATTGTGCAATGCTAGAAAAGTACTAATAGGTTTCTCCTTTAAGAGAGATTTCTCTAGCTTTATCCAGATTGGTTGGTATTTTAATCCTTCAAGGGACCAGTTATTCCCCTGTTTAAAGAGGTAGGCTGTTTGGTAATTCCTAAAATTTGAAAGACCCATTTCTTCTTTGTTTTTAGAGAGTTTAAATTATTTAGGTGGAATTTTCGTCTTCTTGTTCTGCCACAACAATTTGTAAAATGTGCTAATGATTCTTGTCAAGAAGTCTTCAGTTAAGGACATGGGCATCATGCTAATTAGATAATTAACTAAAGGTGTGATCATCATTTTGAGTGATTCTGCCATGCCCCACCAAGAGAGAAATGTAGGTGACAATCCATCAAGGAGGTCATTAATCATCTTGAGCAGTATCTTTTCGTTGTGGTGTAAAGTAGTGATGAGATTGTTAGTGAATTTTATCCCTAAATATTTAATACATTTCAAACAAATTCTGCAGCACACTTATACGGAAAGTAAAGTTCAGGCGATGTCTCAATGGACATAAGGTGCAAAGTTCAAAGGCGAAGAAGTTGTCCACCAAATTAAAGAGTCTTCTTTTATTATTCGTACATGTGCCAGCCGACACGTGTTTCGTCGCAAGAAACCACACTGTTTCTGCGACTCATCAGGGCTGTAGGGGAGAGGTGTGAGAACAGCAGGTCGCGGTGCCGGTGATAATTCCGACCCGGCTCCGCTCGAGACCGGGTGATGCTGAAAACACGGGTTGCGTAAAATGGACGATGTTTCTCGTGCAGTGCTGTGATGGCCCTTGGTAGGAAGACCTGGTTTCTCGAATTAGACGTAATATGGCCGAACAGGACCTCCGTGTCTTCGGAGTGTTAAGGCAAGGGGCCTTATAGGACAGTTAATCCCCGTAGTGCGGGGATGCTTCTGGCGTGACTTCTCCAAGTCTGTGTTTCTGTTCCGGGTGCGACCGCACCCGGAACAGAAACACAGACTTGGAGAAGACACGGAGGTCCTGTTCGGCCATATTACGTCTAATTCGAGAAACCAGGTCTTCCTACCAAGGGCCATCACAGCACTGCACGAGAAACATCGTCCATTTTACGCAACCCGTGTTTTCAGCATCACCCGGTCTCGAGCGGAGCCGGGTCGGAATTATCACCGGCACCGCGACCTGCTGTTCTCACACCTCTCCCCTACAGCCCTGATGAGTCGCAGAAACAGTGTGGTTTCTTGCGACGAAACACGTGTCGGCTGGCACATGTACGAATAATAAAAGAAGACTCTTTAATTTGGTGGACAACTTCTTCGCCTTTGAACTTTGCACCTTATGTCCATTGAGACATCGCCTGAACTTTACTTTCCGTATAAGTGTGCTGCAGAATTTGTTTGTCTTGTACTTGGTGTGTCTCAATAACACATCGTGAGGGGTTACAGGGCTTTTCCTCTCCTCTGCATGCACCTTTTTGCCTACATATAACCAATTGTGCGCCATCTAAGCAGTGCGCCCTCACAGTGCCTCACACTTGAAACCCTGTTTTTTTCTGTTATTTAATACATTTGGTCTGCCATGCCAATCTGGAGTTGCCCAGAATATTTTTGTTTCTATAGTTATTGAGGAGTTTAATTTCTGACTTATTTTTATTGAACGTGTATGCCAATACTTCTGAAAAATCCTGAATAGAGGTCATTAGAGCTGGTATCACGGTTTAGGCATTCTCAGTTTTGACCAGTACATTGTGTGCGTAAGCCGCTATTTTCACAGTGGTTTCGACAAATAAGACACCAGTAATATCTTTCTTCTCCGTTAGGAGCCATAGGAATGGTTATAGTGCCAGTAAGAATTTGGGGGGGAGGGAATAAAAGTGGACAGCCTTGCCTGGTTCCTTGTTTCAGGGAGAATGTGGATGAGATAGCACTTCTTGCTCTAACTTTAGCGACCGCCTTATGGTAGAGTGCCATGATCATGACGATTAGGGGTTCTCCAATATTACATTCTCACGGGTCAAGTGTAAAGTATTCGTTAGCGGAGAGCACGTTGCGGCTGCAACAGGCCAGGCGCCTAGATAATGACAAGGCATTGGAGGTGGCTAGAGCGTGGGAGGCCCTGGTGATTGCGCTCCAGCAGCCTGAGGGCAAACTGAGCGAGGATGAGGGAATGGCGACACTGTAGGGGTATTGTTCTAAGGGGTACCCCACTTCCAGCGAGGCACATACTAACTACAAGTAACGATAGAGGTTCTGAGAGATCGGATTCCCCATTGATATGCACTACTTACCTTTTACTACTGTTCCTATCAGGGAGGTGATTATGATAGCGCTCGGATGTTTGAGAGAGAAGACAACGGCACACTGACTAGGGGGGTGGGTCACAGGGAGGGACCGGTTTGGGGGGAATGTTCTATATAAAAGGCATCTTGTCAGAACTGCGTTGTTATCCTGAAATGCCGGCTATTACCGCATGGTTTTATCCTTTGTACTGTACTAATTTCGAACTTGACTGCCAATAAAAATAGTTTTTACAAAAAAAAGTGTAAAGTATTCCAATGTATCTTAATAAACCATTTTTCCCTGTTGAGAGTGATGGCTACTGTAGGCAATTTTGTTGTTTTCGCTTTTTCTAGGACATGACAAAGTATAGATGTATTGTCGCTAAAGAGTCAATTTTTCAAGAAGACTACTTGGGAGGGGTGGATTAGTTTAGATATGTCTTTTTTTAATCTGGCATACATCTTATAGTCCAAATTGTTTTTTAAAACTTTATTTTTAACATTTCCAGGGTAAGAAAACAGGCATAATCGGGCATTACATCAGCTGCTTCATCAAAGAGCACTAAGAATACATAGCAAAACGACATGGTTTCATAAATACACGCAGGTGTCAGAGTGTGCAGAAAGAGCAATAAATTGCACCTGCTTATAATCGAGCTGTCATATAGACACATATCTTAGGACTACACATATAGCATGCCCTGGAATCGCCAGAAGGGGCCACACGTACATCTCGTACACAGTCACAGCAGAGGCAAGGAGGTATTCAAAAGTATATATAGAGGTGAGACAAGGCAACAGCACAACAGCAAAAGTCAGTAATTGTGATGTGGCAGTGCAGTTAGGTGTCCACAACCCCATTACTAGTGCTACGCACCTCCTCACAGGCTGATTCTCCATCCTCACCCCCCCCCCGCGAGAGTAAGTAGGTGGTCAATGGTCCCCATATGTCCCTAGGCCTACTAGACATCGGCTGCATCTCAGCGAAAATCGTAGACTGTTCCTGACAGTAAATCACATCGGTAAGCCAATCCTTACATTTCAGGGCTCTGCCCCGTCCCCAACGGCACGCCACCCTCCGTTTGGCAAGCAGAAGGGCGATATCAAGGAATTTCCTATAAGTCTTAGGAGCAGGCAATGTGTACCCAACCAGCATCAATAGGGGGTTAGAATCTAAGGTCCCTCCAACCATAGCCTCCAGAGCCCCATGTACCTGCTGCCAGTAATCCTGAACACTGGGGCACTCCCAGAACAAGTGAAGAAAACCAGCGCGCTCCTCGTGACAGCGCTCACATTTATCATCATCAGATAAGTGAAATCTATATTTTTTAACGGGAGTGTAGTATAATCGCTGTAAGAACTTATAATGGATTATCTTGAGTCTGCAGCTGGCTGTGATTCTAGCCGTAATGTTACAGCAGTAAAACCACTGCTCATCAGTCATCACCCCAATGTGAACGGGCAGATCCCTCACAGCCCTGTCGTGCCGCCCTGACTTGGCCATACATGCCCGATACCAGGTGCGAGCCATCTTGTGACCATAGCATAAATTGTAGGGGGTTCAAGACTTCAGGTTCCCGGCAATATCTCTTTCATCCCCTGGCGTAACCGTATATAATAAAAAATGTCAAGTGGAGAGGGCCTATGTGCTGTAAAAAACAAATCCATGGCTTTGAATTGACCATCAGTAAACAGATCGCCCCATGTGTTCACTTTCAGTCGCTGGCACAACAGTTGAAAACCCTTTTCCTGTAAGAGCGCCAATCTGGGATGATATGTCAGAGGCATACGCACCGAATATAACAGGTTGCAGCCCAGCATCTTGGCTATGCGCCGGCACGCGTCAATCGTACATGTGACCGTCGTGAATGGCATCTCTATGGCCGCCATAGGGCAGTATATAAGGCCACTCAAAGTAAGAGGATTTGCCAACCAGTCTTCGGCCGCTAGCTGAGGCATAAAGGGCTTGGGTGTCATCCAGAGATAAGCATAGTGCGCCTGGGCACAGAGGTAGTAGACTTCAAAATCAGGGAGGTCGAAACCTCCTTTGTCATATGGCTGCACCAGCATCGACCACCGAAGCCTCGGCTGTTTACCCCCCAGAACAAACGACACAACTCGGCCCTCAACGTTTTGAAGAAAAAAGCACCCGGGTAGTAGGGGATATTTAAAAACAGATATAAGAACCGGGGCAGCACCACCATTTTAATGAGTGATGCTCTACCCGCCATAGATAAAGGAAGGGAGAGCCAACGATCAACAGAGGTGGTCAATTTGGTGATAGCAACACCATAGTTAAGCCGAAGTGTCTCATCTTTATCTCTAGAAATCTGTATATGCAAATATCGCAGATCTGAGCGACACCACTCTAAAGGGAAATCTAAAGAAAATTCGGTAACTGCATCAGTGAGGGGATAGAATTGCGATTTGGTCCAGTTAATCTGCACCCCAGACAGTCTACCAAACACCACGAACTCCCGCAACAAAGAGTTTAAGTTACGTATGGGGTCTGTGACAAAGAGCGTCATGTCATCTGCATAAAGTGACACAGCGATCTGACGCTGGAAGCATCGAAATGCCCCTTCCGGGTGCAGTTGACGCAGACGGCAGGCAAGCGGCTCCACGGCAATAGCGAAGAAGAGGGGGGATAGCGGACATCCCTGTCTAGTACCTCGTGTAATAGCTATCGAGGGGGACAGACGACCATTAATAAGCACTTTCGCAGATGGCTGCATATAGAGCAGCTGAAGCCAGGATATGAACAACCTAGGGAATCCCATTAGGCCCAACACATTAAAGAGGTATTTCCATTCGACCGAGTCGAACGCCTTGGAGGCATCTAACAATATCGCTGCGACGGGGAAATCAGGAGCCACCGTCCGAATCAAGGAGAACAGGGTTCAGAGATTGTGGGAAGTGGAGCGTCCAGGGACAAATCCAGATTGATCTGGCAATATGATTTTAGTCATCAATAAGGACAGTCTAGTGGCTAGCACCTTGGCCAGTATTTTCGCATCACAATTGATCAGCGAAAGTGGGCGATATGAATCGCAGGAACTGGGGTTTTTACCGGGTTTTAAGAGAGATGTTATCATGACCTCCCGCATAGAGCAGGGGAGAATCCCTTCGCCCAAGGATTCCTCGAAGACTTCACGAAGAACGGGGGCCATTGTGTCTATATATGTCTTGTAGAACTCTGCAGGGAGCCCATCCAGGCCCGGAGCTTTACCGTTTTTCAGGGACATTATGGCGTCCCTTATTTCGTCCAGCTCGAAGGGGGCGCCCAGGAAGGTCCTATGAACGTCACTAAGCCAACAAAGAGCTACATCACTAAGGAAGTCATCATACTGCATATCACCTGAAGTGGCAGTGGTATATAAGGTACTATAATGCGATGTAAATATGTTTAGAATACCCTCATTGTCATGACAACCTGACCCTCCCCATCAGTGATTTCGAGAATCGTATTATTAAGATGCGGATTACGAGTTAAAACTGCTAGGGCCTTTCCAGGCCTGTCGCCCTCACAGTACTTCCTCGCCGTCCAGTATTTCCCTTTGAATTTGGCTTCTCTCGCAGCCTCCTCCTCATATTTCGTCAGCTTGTCTCTAAACTCTGCATGCGCTTGTGTCCACTCGCCCACCACCATCCAATTCTCCAGTCCCTTCATTTCACGGTCCAGGGTGCGTAGTGTTCTTTGTATATCACGTAAGACGCCAAAGCTCTTTGATATGCAATATCCCCTGATCGTGACCTTGAAGGCCTCCCAGATAACCTCAACAGTGTCCACTGTACCCTTATTTCGAGGGAAGAAGTCAGCAACTTCCTTCCTAAGTTCCGTATGGAATACTTCATCTAACAAGGCCGTGGGTTGCAGTCGCCATTGTGGCCTGGGGTTGTCCCATCCTGGTACGCGTAAGTGAATCAGGACCGGGCTGTGATAAGAGTATGTTCTGGGTAAATGTTCTGCCCTCGCCAGCCCAGCAGCCAGACCCCTGGCCAATAAAAAATAATCTAGTAGAGCCCATGTGCCTGTCGAAGATGTATAGTGGGTGCCTTCCTGTCGGTGAGGGTAGAGATGTCGCCAGCTATCCACTATATCCCCTTCCTCCATTATCCCCATCAAGGCCTCCCTAGATCTAGGCTTGTACAGTGCAACCCCATCCGCCCTATCTTGCGCAGGTATCAGTGCTACATTAAAGTCACCCCCCCAGATAATGTGTTGGGACCCTTTGTCCGCAATCTTGCCCCATAACATTGTAAAGAAGGTTGGCGTATCAACATTGGGGGCATAACAAGTCACTATGGTAACAGTGTCCCTCCCAAGGCGACCCCATATTATGACATACCGACCAGCAGTATCAAGAATCTCGCCGATCACCTGGAATGGCACAGTACGCTTAATCAGGATGGCAACCCCCCTAGCATAGGTGGAATAAGAAGAGAAAAATCTAGCATTAGCCCATTTACTGGCAAATGTCGCACGTGATTGTGGTGTCAAGTGTGTTTCTTGCAGCATAGCAATATGAACCTGATGGGGCTCTAAGTATGCAAGTACATTTCGACCCTTCCGTGCATCATTAAGTCCTCTGATATTCCAGGACATACATCTCAGTTGTGAATCCGTCCCTATCCCTGCCATATCACAAAGAACAATGTATACTTGTAATGTGCCAAGTATGCGTTCTCAGCAATGTCTCTCCTCCAATGAAGCAGATCCCCATATGGAACATGCAGCTGCCCAGCCCCCCCTGTGAAGATAAAACAAACCACAACAGAATTACACCTTCTCCCTCCCACTACCGCATCCCAATCATTCCAGCAGCAACCCAACCCTCCCCCCCCACTCACTGAAGCAACCCCAACATGCCAGAAGAAGCCACCCACCCCTCCCTCCTGCCCTCCCTTAAGGCCCAACAGTCCCTGAGTTGCAAGTTTCACGGTAGGGGTACACCCGTTTGGTAGATCACATAAAGAGCGCACAGCCACTTCTCCCTCCCCTAGCCGTGAGTCCTGTACCACCCTCGGATTTGGCTGAGGGGGGATAGTGGTCCCTGGAGTACATTACCACTGGAATGGGTGTATTATATATATATGCGCATATTGTACCACCGGTGCGCAGTATATTGCAGCCATAGATCAACTCAAGCATCCTCATCAACATCCGACAGATCATCTCCGTGCTCGGCGTCCCTGCCAAGGCCTCCCCTCTGCGCTTTCTTGTCAGCTTTTAAATAGTCCTCCACCTTTTGCGGGTTCGTAAAGAAGCGTTGTTTTCCCTGGTGTGTTATCCGGAGCCTCGGTGGGTATAGTAATGCATAGTCTACTTGTGCAGCACGTAATTTCTTTTTGACATCAAGGAACTTGCGCCTTTCCTCCTGCACGAGCGGGGTGAAATCTGGATAAATTGAAAAGGCGATGCCATTGTACGTCAAAGTCTGCTTAGTACGGGCTGCCCTTAGGGCCACATCGCGATCACGATAATTCAATGGGCGTGCTATAATGGGCCGCGGCGGAGTACCAGGCCTGGGCATAGGACCCAGGGATCTGTGCGCCCTTTGTACAATGAACTGCGTTGAGAAGGCCTCCTCCCCAATAGATGTCTGGAGTAGTTTTTCCACATAGAGCTCCATCCTGCCCGTGTCTGTGGACTCCGGAATTCCCGTGAGGCGAATGTTATTACGTCTGCTGCGGGCCTCCAAATCCTCATTCTTCGCCGCTATGACCCGCAGCAGGTTGTCCATCCTGGCAAGCTGGGTCGTGTGGGAGGCAGTAGTATCATCATTGTCCGATATACATTGTTCGGTCGCCTTTATCCGCTCCTCGTGTTGGTCCACCTTGTGTACTAGGGCATCCATCCTTGAGGACAGTCTGTCAACTTTATCCACCACCGTGGCAAACCCCTGACGCATCTCCTGTAAAATTTGTTGCATGTCTGATCCTGCAGGGGGAGAATCACTACTGGCCGCACCGGCCGCGCTCATGTTTGGTTCCACCGCTGATGTCTTCGGTCCTTTTTTGGCAGTATCAAAGGTAAGTTTTGGTTGACGACTATCTTGTCTCACCATTGTGTCTCCTTACAGCTAGCACTGCACTTCCCTTTGAATCAGCGCGCAACTCTCACCCTACTGATGGCTGGCGGCGTGGTCTAGGCTGCGGTACAGACTCGTCCCTTCGCAGTCAAGGAACAGTGCTGCAGTGTCCACTTTCTCGTAGTCTCAGGCAAGATCTCCAGTATAAGTAGAGAAACGCCCAGGCCAGACTGAAATCAGAAGCAGGGGAATTCATGCAATATTATCCCCGACCAGTCCACCAGCAATCGTTATTGCACCCTGGCAGCCGCAACCTGGCACACCGATCCAGCACCCTCCGATCTCAAGGTCGAGGCAGCGAGTATGGCGTTCCTGGATAATCTGCCACGCCTTGGCCCCTAGCTCAGCACGCCTTGGCTTCACCACTTTAGCCTCACCATACAGCACGATGTGAAGTGCGTAGGAAGGAGCACAATAAATCTTACAGTCCATCGGGTGACTCCGCAATGCGTCAAAGGTGATAGCACAAGTTAGCGCAAATGTCCATCTAGTGCATGGACTGCCTCAGACCAGTGCCACCGCTGCCAGTTAGTGAGTGCCGCTATTCCCGCCTTCACCTTGTGGTGTCTCAGAAAGGATTTAATTATGCCTCCAGCGCCTCGCTGTATTTATGCAGGCCCGTCCACACCGCCTGCTCCGCCCCACCGCACCGCAGACCGCTATGCCTGGACACCCGCAACGCAGTCCTCGATAAACGCTGATTCTGCAGTGGCGCTCACAGTTCCTCCTGCGCGCTGCGGTAATGACGATTGGGCACCCACCTCACCGCCAGGGCTCACCACCTTCTCTCGGGCCTCCTCCGCCTCCGGCACACCGATGGTAGTGGCAGCCTCGGTCCCTATCTTTCCGCTCACAACTGGGGTCCTTAGCGCTGTGTACCGCGGCAGATGGGGGGGTGCGGCGATCTCCACAGGTCCGCAGGGTCGGGCATCTCAGCGTCCGTAGTTCAGGCCGGCAGCTGGGGCCTAGCGCCTCGTGATGATCCCCGGGCTGTCCCAGCATCGGCAGCCGCACTCCCTCACCACGGCAGCTCCGGCACCAGCCTCGGGGGAATCTATCACCGTCTCTTACTCGGGCACCGAGTGCTGCAGCCTTACCAAAGTCAGACCGAGTCTGAGGGGTCACATAAGCTACAGGAAAAGTAGCGTTTGGGTCCGATCACCCGCTAGTTAACAAGGATTATGGCAGGATAATTGCTCCAGGGCACAGGAGCCTCACCGTAAGGCGGCCATTCTGTATTCGCGCCCTCTAGCGCCCCCATCTTATAGTCCAAATTGACTAGAGAGATTGGTCTGCAGTTTTTTTAGAGTAAAGTGTCCTTGCCCTCTTTTGGTATTACCGTAATTATTGCTTCCAATGGTGTACCATTTACTTGACCATGCTAACTTGAATCATCCAGTGGCATAGTGAACAATGTACCCACGTCTGGGCGTACATAACCCACTTAGGGCTAAAAATGATGCAGCAACAAATGATGGACGAAATGCTGAATGAATCAATCATTCACCCCCAGTCAAGAGAACTGGGATAAATCCATTGTTCTTTTGCTCACTACGCCAACCCAGTTTGGACCCAGCCATATGCAAATCAGTCTTGACCCTGCTCCTAATGGGAACAGTCCAGCTCAAACGGCAAGGCTGGGTCCTCCCTGGACCAGAAACCAGCATCCTGAGACTGTTTTCGGGTTATCACTACTCATCAGTCAGGCTAACGAATCCAGAAGCACAGCGAGCAAGGAACCCACATCTGGATATACCCATCCCACATAGGGCAAAAAATGCTGCAGCAACAAATGATTGACGGAATGCTGAATGAATCAAACATTCACCCCAGTCAAGAGATCTGGAATAAATCCTTGGTTCTTTTGCTCACTACGCTATACCAATTTTTTTAATTCTTTTTATTAAACAAAGAACACAGCAATTCTTGTTACATGACAGAAATGGTTTCAAGTAGACAGAATTCTTGTGACAAATCCACATGACGGACGTGCCAGGGGGTCAGAGCTTCAGGGCGTAAGAGGCTTGTCAAGAGATGGTACAAAGGGCGGGACACAGATATTTCCTCTATATACATTCCATTTATTCCAAATAGCAGACCATTTTTTGGGGCATCCGCGCGCCACATATACTGTTTTCTCCCTCAGCATGCACCAATCCATATCGGTCATCCAAGAGGCTAAGGTAGGTGATACCCCACAGCCGGGCAATGAACCTCTTGGATACCATGTGTCCTTCTGGACCAGAAACAAGCATCATGTGACAAGTTTCAGAGTATCACCCCTCATCAGCAAGGCTAGTTTGAATTCAGTGGCACAGCGAACAAGGGACCCATGTCTGTGCATAACTATCACACTTAGGGCAAAAAATGATCCAGCTCCTCCTTCCAGGTTCCTGGTCACCGAGTCCCGCTCCTCCTCCGGTAACATGTAAGAGGTGCATGATACATACAGATGGATAATGTGCGTCCTGTTTTTTTTTTCCTTCAGGAGGACTCTGGGTTCCAGTCAATGGAAGCCGGACTCAACTTTGGGGTTATCGTAAGTACCATGGGTCGAGTTTGGATTCCTTACAGTGACCATAAACATTGCCATCCACATATCGGCCTCTTTGCTCTACCTCTAAGGCCTCTTCCTCTTCCTCTGTCAGGCACCGCCACTGGGAATTATCAGAAGTGAACTCATCAGTTCCAAATAATAGGTATTGACCCAAAATGTCTTAATTCTGATTTTGGAATTGTGGCATTGCATACTGGAATTGATCTGCATTAAATGTAGGCATCCGACTTTAAGTCAATTTGGGATTTCCCATTTGTGTAGGAGCAATGGGCACCATCCAGGCTTGAGTTTGCATGCGAGTCTGAGCTTGCTGTGCAGCATTTTCTGACCTAATATACCTTGAGAATTTTGCATTCATCTGCCAGGATTTTCAGGATTAAATCAACATTCTCGTTTTCAGTGCCCCGCAAAGATTACAAACATGACAAGTGGTAACCTTTTTCATGGCAACAATGTTTGTTCCAGAACCCACACCTGTAGGAATACTTCTTCCCCTACCATGGGGCATTGGCATCCCATTGTGATTACCAGCATAACCAGCCTATGTAGCAACCACTCCTTGCATTATTCCCTGATTTCCTGCAAAATAGGGGTTCTGAAAACCTTTCTGAGCCAACCTTGTCTGGGCCAACATGAATTCCTCCTTTATTTTCCTCTACGTCATGTCCAGTTCATCAGTGCAATACTTTGCATAACGCAAGATCTCATCTAGTATTTTCGTCTGCCAGCAGATAACACTTTGGGTAATGTGAGCACTAATTTCAGGTTTCAATCCTAGGACAAACTGAAACACAAACATTTGCATATCCGAGAAGTGTGGCTCAATGGTTAGAGTGGCAGACCCTGATGCAGAGGTCTAGCCCGGGACCAGGGTTCAATTCCCCGCCTCGGCGGGTCTTGGGCTCAAAATTCCACGGACCTGATAATTCTCGCCTCGGTGCCTATTCCAATCATGGAGTCCCACTCTGCAACTCTGGGCAATAGCTTGCTTAATCTCCACAACGGCCCCCACAACGCTAAGGATGCCTGGCCTCCACCTTGGGGGTGCCCAGGAGTGGGCACCTCACAGGGAAAGCCAGGATGGGTTCCACTGCGGTATTCGTACAAGCGCCTTGAGACCCTTGCGGGTGAGTAGTGTGCTATACAAGTATCAATTTACAATTTACATTTACATATCCTTCTTTTGTGGATATTCACATCCACTGTGCGGTTTAAACACCTGCAACAACCTCTCTTAATACCCATAAACTGTATAATTCGGCTCTTGTATAGTTCTCTTAATCTATAACCAATCAGTATCTGTGGCAGGTATTTTTCCTTTTAAAAAGGTCAATACTGCTTCATATTTTTCCTTCACCACAGGCGATGGTGCACCAGTTCCTCTTTCTCTCTGGGGTTCTGCTTTCGGTCACTGTACTGCTACCTTACAATCTGCCCATAAATCAGCTGAAACCACAATGTCAAGAAATGTATCCAAATCTCTCCACAACGCTTTCAAAATCTTTATAAATCTCTCCACTTGTGCATACCACTGCACAGGCTTGTCTCTCAACTTTGGAAAATTGTTTGTAAATACTGTCAAATCACCTCTATTCCAGGGGACATGTACATAGCTACCTCCAACTACTTCCCTCAATGGATATGCAGCTGCCTCGTCCAACTCATCCTGCTTTTCCATCTATTTCCCTCTTTTTTTCTTACGCTTCTATGCCCATCTAAGTTCCAACTTTTCCACATCCTTCATTTGCGTATGCATTTGACTAGTTCAGTAATGTGCAAACGCATTCCTGTAATTCTCATGTGTTCTATTGCCTGATCATCCAACTCGACCATGTAACTATGATTCAGGTTCATATTTTTAGAAAGATCCAACTTGTATGTCTTTGCTACATCTGCCAACCTAT